>NC_135533.1:216325170-217054886 GCF_045843805.1 Urocitellus parryii
TCCCCACTAACACACACACACACACACACACACACACACACACACGTGAAAGGGAAAAAGATAGACCTCCAGGGTGGTAAGAAACTTGCTGAGCTCCTTGGCAAGCACACAGTAGGTGCTCAGTAAAGTGGAGCCATCACTATGCTCCTGACTCCTTCCTGTGACTCAGTGGCATGTCATCATCCCCAACATGTGGAGTCGGAAACGAAGATTCCAAAAGAAACTAGGTCCAGGCATTGCAGAAACTGCTCTGTGCTCCTCACTAAGCTTGACAGAGCTCTGTACATGCCCTTCAGAGGGGAAAGAAGGCCTCCCAGCCAGACTGCTCAGGCCACAGCCTGGGAGCACCATGACGCGCTGTGGTTGGGACATCTCAGCCTGGCGGCCCCACCCACTCAGAAGACTGCAGCATCACCCTCCTATCACCCTGTGTTTGGTGAAGTCGCACCTCTGTGCTCAGCTGTCTCCCCAAAATGACTGTGGGCCCTAGCTCTTCTCACCTGTGGGGGAGGGCCTCATCTCCACCCTGAGCTGTCACAGGGCCCCAAAGGGACAGGACAGGAAGTCATTGGAGGAGAGCACCCCAGCTCTAGCACCCCCCCACCTCTGCCTGGGGAGCCCCCCTCCTTCCTCTGAGGTCAGTGAACAGGCACGGAAAGTATACCTTGATTTCACCTAGCAGACACCAGCTCACGGGATCCCTGTCGCTTGCCATCAATTCTCTGCTGGTGGCTATTGTGGCCACTCTAGGGTCACATTTTTTCTTTTTTTAATGTGGAGTCTAGCCATGTTGTGAGGCTAAACTCCTGGACTCAAATGATCCTCCTGCCTCAGCTTCCAGAATACCTGGAATTCCAGGCACAACCCACTAGGGCACCTAGCAAGAGCCAACTTTTCTTTTTCGGGGGGTACCAGATATTGAACTCAGGGGCATTTGACCACTGAGCCCCATCCCCAGCCCTATTTTGTATTTTATTTAGAGACAGAGTCTGAGTTACTTAGTGCCTCCCTTTTGCTGAGGCTGGCTTTGAACTCACAATCCTCCTGCCTCAGCCTCCAGAGCTGCTGGGATTACAGGCATGTGCCACTGTGCCCAGCCAAGTGTCAACATTTAACTTGCCTGGATCTGCTGACTCCACAAGGCAGAGCAAAGCCTAGCAGAGAGTGTTAGTGGTGTTTGCTGAGTAGGTGAGCAAGGGACAGAGCAAGCAGGAGGAAAAAGGGGCCAAATGTGTGCATGAATGGAGAAATGAAGGAAGAACGCAAGGAAGGAGTTGCACAGCTAGCTGTGAGCTTTGCTATGTAGACGGGTGTTGGAAGAAGACACACAGGGGAATCACATCATCTGAATTCGTCAAAACTGGATCCAACCCTCCTTGGCCATAGTTAGACCAGAACACAGCCCAGCCCGTGACGGTGTGCACTAAGCAAGGCGGAGGCACTGCGAGGCAGCCAGGGCGCATACCCTTCATCCCAGCAACTTGGGAGGCCGAGGCAGGATTGCAAGTTCCAGGACAGCCTGGGCAACTTAGCAAGACTCTGTTTCAAAATAAAATAAAAGGAGCTGGGGGATAGCTCAATGGTTCAGCACCCGTGGGTTCAATCCCCAGTACTACCAAAGGGGGGGGGGGGGGGGAAGGGTGTTGCGAAACACGTCCAGGGCAAGCAATAGACTTTTGTGGAGTTAGGGCGCAGACCTAACTCCTAACTGAGTGTTTCCAGTGTGGTGCTTTGAACTCAGGGGTGGGTGCATTTCCAATTGAGGGAAAGTACCGAATAGGATCCAAACCACTGGCCTTCAAATCCCAGCTCAGAGGGCTGAGATTGTGGCTCAGCAGTAGAGCTTTTGCCTAGCACTCGAGGAGCCCTGGGTTCCATCCTCAGCACCACATAAAAAATAAATGAATGGAATGAAGGTATTGTGTCGAACTACAACTAAAAAAATAAATATTGAAAAAAAAAATCCCAGCCTGGCCTCTTGCTACCTATAGGATCTTGAGCAAATTCCTTGAGCCAACACCAAGACTTGATCTTGTCAGCAAATAACTGAGGTCCAAAAACCAGTGCCAATGTCTTAGTAAAAAGACAGCGATGTCTGTTTCAAAATTGTTCAGAATGGAACTGACCTCAACCACCGTCAGAAGGGAAATGGTCGCATTATTGTTGCAGGCTCAGTTCTCTAATGGAGCATCAAAGACAGTTGACTCATCCCCCTGGGCCTCGATAGAGATCTCTGAGGGCTGAGAAAACAAAGCAAGGTGGGGACAGCTGTTTGGAGGGTGCTGGTTTTGTCGGAGACAACAGACCTATTTGTATAGAATATTTCTGGAAGGTATGCAAAAAACCGGGGAGTCGGGGTGTGAAGATATGAACCTTTTTACTGTACTTGATTGTGCGCTGCTTGCATTTTCCATGGGTTTGGGGGTTTTCTTTTCTTTTCTTTTCTTTTTTTTTTAACATTAAGCACAGAATCGTGGTCAACTGTACACACACCAGGAAAGAAACTTGGTCACGGTTGTTTGGAAGAAGGGAAAATTTAGTACCAATGACATCAAAGACAGGAAATGGTATTTCCCTGTTAGAGGCTGTGGAAGGACCAGGTGGGGGGCACTGGGCAGGGCCCAGAGACCCCTCCAAGGGGCCCACCAGTCACCTCATTGCTGGGAAACAAGCTGACCTGCCTTAGAAAGGGAACCCCAGCAGGGCCACCCCCTAGAAGGGACTCTCCAACCCCCAAAGGGAGGCAACCATTACTGAGCAACCACAGACACGGGGACACAGAAGATGTCTCCATGGGGGGACATACACAATCACACAAATCAAAATAGATACACCACTGGGCACAGTGGCACACACCTGTAATCCCGGCAGTTTGGGAGGCTGAGGCAGGAGGATTGCAAGTTCAAAGCCAGCCTCAGCAACATAGCAAGGCCCTAAGCAACTCAGCAGACCCTGTCTCTAATAAAATACAAAAAGAAGGGCTGGGGGTGTGGCTCAGTAATTAAGTGGCCCTGGGTTCAATCCCTGGTAGCAAAAAAAAAAAAAAAAAAAGACATACCATGCAGACACATACACAATCACACATACCTGGACACACAATCATAGAAACACAAGGCAAGCACCACAAACACACACAAAGAACCCACACGAACACACAGTCAGGGTATATAATCAAGCACACTGTGATAGTGAGAACCCCAGGCTCAGGACACACGGAAACACCTATGGCCACACATACTCACTAGCACACAGTCTTAAGAAGATTCAAGGGGGCTGGGGATGTGGCTCAAGCGGTAGCGCGCTCGCCTGGCATGCGCGGAGCGCTGGGTTCGATCCTCAGCACCCATAAAAATAAAGATATTGTGTCCACCGAAAACTAACAAATATTTGAAAAATTTCTCTCTCTCTCTCTCTCTCTCTCTCTTTGAAGAAGAAGAGGAGGAGGAGGAAGGAGGAGGAGGAGGAAGGAGGAGGAGGAGGAAGGAGGAGGAGGAGGAGGAGGAGGAGGAAGGAGGAGGAGGAGGAGGGAGGAGGAGGAGGAGATTCTAGGACTCTGGGATATGCAATCAGAGACACAAAATATCAGACACCCAGGGTCACCGCACACACAAATCACACGCTAAAACAGATCAATCTTCAGAGATGCACAGACAACCAAATCAACAAGAACACAGAGGAAAGAACCATAAAAACCAGGACTTATCCCCAGAAGAGACCTAGGTCAACCTGAGGCCACCAAAGATCCACCTCCTCCCAGAGAAGACCCCAGTACAGAACACCCAAGATCCATACCCCTAGGCGCCATCCAAGTTCCATCCTCTCCACTGGGACCTCAGCCCCCACCCCTCACACCACGTAAGACCCAGATTCCAATAGGAGGCCCAGGCCGCCCCCTTTGGGGACCTGGTTCTCCCCTCTCTTCTTGGGGGAACCCGAGTCCACGTCTGGGTCCCGTTTCTTGGCAGCGGTGTCCAGTGAGAGCAGCGGGCGCCCCCTGGTGGACCCGAGCCTCAGCCCAGGACTGGACCGGGAAGGGGCCCGGGAGCCGAGATGCTCGGGGGTTCCGCGGGGAAGTTCTCCGGGTCTTCCCGAAGTCAGGTGCACAGCCTGGGGAGAAAAGGGCGTGGACGCGGAAGAGCGGAGAGGAGCGGCCCGAACCGGATCAAACAGGGCCCGAGACGGGAATCCAGGCCACAGACTGGGTGGGAAGCGGGAAGGACCGTGGGACCGAAGACACCCCGCGGTCACAGTCTGCAGCTCTGCGTCCCGCCAGGCCCCTGCTGCTTCCGGAACCTGGAGAACCGAGCCCCGAGGCCGACTCCCACTGGGCGGTGCCGGTCCCAGGAGGGCGGCGAGGGCAGCTGGTCGCGCGGCGGTGGCACAGAGTGGAGGATCCTGCCAGCCCCAGGCTCCCAGCCGGAAAGTGACAGCCAAGCCTCACTCCAGGTCTGGAACCCCAGCGCCCAACCGGGACCACCAACACCGATCTGCTCGCGGCCTCTGGACCCTAGAGAAAGGCGGGCCGCCCATTCCCAGCGTCGACCCCAGCCTCCCCGCCCCCCACTTCCCGGGTCATTCTCCCTAGGCCCCGCCCACTCCCCTCCCCCTCCCGGCTCCTTCAGCCCCGAAGGCCCGGCTCAGGGCCCCATCCCTCCGGTTCTCGGTCCTTCTCCTAGACCCCCCACCCCAGCCACCAGCCTCCCAGGCCCGGCCCATTCCCCGGGCCCCGCCCACCTGCTCCGGCGTTCTGTCTAGGCCCCGCCCACAAGAGTCCCACCCACTTCTCTGTCCCTCTTCCCACTCTCCCCGGGCTCCCCGGGGTTTGCCTTCGGTCCCGCCCACTCCCCAGTCTCTCCCGGCCGGAAAGTGGGCGCTGCCGGTCCTCCTGCCCCACCCCTCCCCAGGCTCCGCCCCGCTGTGATCTCTGATCTCCAGCCGTACCCCCTTTTCTCGGTCGCACCTTTCCAGAGCCCAGCGCCCTCTTGCAGTCCAAGCCTGAGACCGACCCCGGAGACTTCAGGGCCGGCCAGTCCTTTAGGCCCCGCTTCTCTGTTAGGCCCTCCTGTGTTCCAGACCCCATTCACACCCAAGAGCCCACGCCGGAGCCTGCACCCCCGGTGTGGGATGGAGGGTGTAGTGAACTCCCTCACCCACAGAAAGAGGCCTCGGCTTCCCAGACCCTGTCTATCCTCAGGGAGACCCCGCCCCACTGGCCATCTAGATGCCGCCCTAAAATGGGACACTGCCCCTTCCCATGATGGTCCTCACCATCCCTGTTGGCTTCCCCCACTTCACCCCTCCTGGCTCGTGAACTCTCACCCCAGTCTAGGTGGGTACACCCACCTCACTGCTCCCCGACCCTGCCTTGCAATCCATCAAATTCCACACGGGGGCCAGGCCCTGTGCAGACGATCCCCACTCACTCTGCTGCTGAGCTCAGGGACCACCAAGATGTTGGTGGCTTTGTACCTGCTCTGCTGGTGCGAGGTGAGCCCCTCCCCACAAGCCTTGAGCCCTTTTTTCCAAAATCCAAGTAGCTGTGGAGGGATCTGTCTTATCTGAGGGTCACCAGATTGGGTGGCCAGCTGTCTGCCCTACTATGTGTGATTGTGTGTACTTGCCTCATCCCTGTGTGGGTCTCTGGATCACTGTGTGCTTGCGTCAGTGGGAGAGAAGGGACTCCACAAAAGTATTTTTTTTTTTTTTTTTTTTTTTGTACATGGCTGTGCATCTGTCTCCTGGGTTTCTGTCCTGCTTCTTTGGGGGTTGTGTGTTTGTGTTGCATATCTGTGATTGTGTACACACTGCTTGTGGTACCTGGCCCTGTGGATGGTATACATATGACGTGTGAGCACATGTATGGGTCTGCATTAGATCTGGCTAAGTCTGTCCTGGGGTCTGAGAGTAGCATGTATCTGTATTTGACTCAGTATGTGTGTCTCTCACTGGGTCTCTGTGCCTTGCTGTCTGGCGATCGGTGGCATTGGGAAGGTGTGGCATTTATTGTGTGTGACTGGTGACTCCCATGCATGTACACAGCCTGTGGGAGCCTGATTATGTGTGCATCTGGTTGAGGGTAAATCCAGTGGTGTCTGTATTCAGAGTGTGTCTGAATCCACGTGAGCCCCTGTACTGTGTGTAGCTGAGTCTGTGTGTCTGAGTCAGACTACAGTTATATTATGTCAGTGTTTGTGTTGGATTCTATGAGTGTGCATCTGACATCCGTTCGCCTGTACTAGCCTGGGTGTAAATACATGACTGCCACATGTCATCCCCTACCAACTTCACAGTGGGCAGAGCCAATGACCCAAGTGCCATTCCCCACCAGCCCAGAGAGGGAGTCAGGGGCTACAAGAGCTGGGTTCCAGCTCCCTGGTTCTGTGAGACTTCAGTGGGTGGCCGAAAGAGAGGGGTGGGGGGCCCAGGGGAGACCTTTGGGGTGGGTAGAACTGACAGAGAGCCAGCACGTTCTGGAGACCAGCCCCTGCCCTGCCTGACTTGAGATGGTGGTGTCAGGAGCTGAGGATCCCCAGGCCCTATTCACACAGGACGTTTACACTAACCCGCCCCAGGCCAATCAGCTACAGCAATACAGATCCCAAATAAGACCACGCGTGCGTGCAAACCAGGCTAATCCACGGACATACACAAATACACACACGCACACAACAGGTACCCATCTCGTTCACAAGCCCAGAAGTGCCACAGGGACCCACCCCACTCATCCCACCACCACCTCACACAGCTGAGAGGACCCCACCCCTGGAGGGGCCCTGCACAGCCTTCCTGCCTCCCACTGTGCCCAGGCTGGAGCCAGGGGGCCAGAGGCCCGAGGAGAGTAAGCCTCCAGTAAGTAAGGCCCTGAGTGGTGGCTCCTCTGCCCCTGCAGGCAGGGTCCCCCCACTGCTGGGTGAGAGAGTTTGGTAGCGCCCCGATTCCAGGGCTGACTTTGCAACAATACCACCAGCAACTTAATACCCTCTAGTTCCCATCACTTCAGGCCCCCACTGCCACCACCTCAGAGGTGTGTGACTGTGCCCTTCACCCTTTTTCCTGTGAAGTGGGAAGCCCTGGCCGAGGCAGCAGGTGTCCCGTCTCTTTTACTTCTGAGATGGGGACGTTCCCACCCGGTGGTGTAGAAGAAACCTTTCATTGAGGAAAAGGTGAGACGTGAAGGAGGCAGCAACTTACAGCACCCTCCCCCCGGGGGTGGGGGTGGGGGTGAGGGCTCCGACCTTTGCCAATTTCCCTTAACTGCCAAAGTTCTCCTGCTGCCAAAACCAAGTCCACCGAAAGTATCTGACAAATTCCTCCCAGGACCCGGCCCGCTAAACCCTAGAAAACTCAGAGCCTGCTGTAGCCAGTCGCCATTTCCCTCTTGAAAACATGCCCCTCTGCATCGCTGATCCCTTGAGGCCTGTGGCCAGGTCTTTTTTGTTTTCTCTTCCGTTTGCTTTCAAGACTCACCCCTTGTTGACCCCGAATGGAAGGGACACCACCTCCCTGGCAAGGACCTGAAGCCAGAGGAGGTTGAGCCCCTTCCCTAACAGAGAAGACCCCCACCCCTGCTCCTCCTGCACAAAGCCTAGGCAGCCTGCCCCTCCTCTGGTGGCCTGGGACAGCTCCCCTCTCCCACGGGGAACAGCCTGCCTCTCCGGGTGGAAAGGGAAGTCCCACCCCTCAAATACGGAACAGGAAATCCTGCCTGGGTCCCCGCACACGATAAGGAGATGTCCCACCTCCCCTTCCTGGTCTGGCAGGAAGTTGCCCCCCTCCCCGGCAGATGCGGAACAGGAAATCCTGTCTGGGTCTGAGAATGAGAAGCCCCATCTTTTGCCTGTAGCCCTTTCCTACAGGAAAAGGAAGAGTGGAAAAGCAACCTGTCTGGATCGAGGATTTCCCCTTGGCTCCCAGCAGTGACTGTGCCCCACCCCATGCCGCCATAGATCAGCCCGAGAGAGATGATCCAGGAGAGTCCAGGGCCTAAAGGAGGGCTCACCGGCCATCATGAACACCTATGTGTCATGGCCTACCTTCCTCTTTGGCAGCTTTCCTGCTGCTCCCTGACCAGCATGGCCCAGATGACCCAGGGAACTCACCACCCCGCTCCCTGATGGTGTGCCCCCCAGACCCTGGCTCCTCAGCAGGAACAATGACCACATCACCAACTACACCTGCACGGGGCACCCTGCCCGGGTCCGACACCAGGCAAGTGGGCAGGAAGGGCAGAGCTCAGGAAGCGTCTCCACCGCACCAGCCCCGTGGAGCTCAGCGCCCCTGCTGCCGGGACGTCCCTCCGCTCTGAGCAGGCCTCCTCGGGGACGCACTGCATGTGTCTGGGGTGAGTGTTGGCAGGAGGTGGCCACGTGCCCGGCAAGGCCAGAGGACACTGCATTGTCCCCTCTTCCCCCCACGCCACCCCCACCCTGTACCGGGTGCAGCCGTGCCAGGCACCGCGTGCCCAGAGCTTGTGTTGCCCTGGAGTTGGGAGGGCTCCTCTTCTAAAGACTCATTCAGCATCCCTGCCCCAGAACAGTAACTTCCAGAACCCGCCTCCTCCCCTGCCCACAGCTGGAGAGGACCCATGCCAGGCTGGTCCACACGCAGGACTGAGTTCTGCCAGGGCAGAGGGGGAAGAAAACAAGACCCAGCCGAGGTAGAGGTCTGAGGCCAGGGCAGCGAGGCGGAAGGAAAGGCCCCGCGGCGGGGGAGGCGGGAGCTCTGGGAAAGAGCCAGGGATGGCAGGCCCAGGACACAGAATGCAGACCCAGATGCTGGGAAGCCAACTGCAGGCATCACAGCCAGCCCCAGGGCACCCACGCTCCATGGGAGGCAGACAATGACACGCACAGAGGCCTGGGCCATGGCCACGTGACAGTCACACGGCTGCTCCACACTGGCAGCATCTTCCTCCTGAGAGACTGTCTGTGGGTCTGCTGGCCTTTTTTAGACCAAGTGACGATGTGGCTATAACCTAGACAGCATCCTGGGGTGAAAAAGGGCATGGGCTTTGGACCCAGAACACGCAGGTTCCATTGGCTCTGTACCCAGCTTCAGCAGTGAGTGACTCCAGGTGAGACTCAACCTTGGGGTCTCTGTCTTCTCACCATGGAGCAGCACTGAGAGCCAGGTCTGCTATGTCCTTGTCCCCATGCTGAGAATGGATCCCAGGGCCTCACACGTGATCAGCATGTGCTCTACCCTTGAGCCAGGCTCCAGTCCCCCAAATGGAAACTTTGTTTTCTTCTTTTTCACCTCTAAATCAGGAGCCAATCCCTGCTTTGCTTTCTGCGAGTTCTCTTGGAGCCCAGGGACTGGGCTGAAGGTTTCTGGGGTGGCTTCTGCCCCTGGAGGCTGGCCCCTTGCGGGAGGTGGGAGTCCTGGGCCCCGGTGTCAGGCCACCTGCACTGTCTCAGCTGCCTGCATGATAAAACTTGAAGTCAACATTCAACCCATCTCAACACCCAGACATCGTCAGTAAAACCTTCTTACAGGGATGGTTTGGGGGGCCACAGTCAGCACCTACTTTCTATGCTAAATTCCATTTTCTTATAAAACTACAAGGTAGAGCATCCTGAGAGCATGGCCACCCAGGATCAGACAGATGAGGGGCCATAAAAATTCAGCCCCTCTAGCTAGGGGCTCCCAGTCCTCACAGTGCCACCTGCCTGCTCCCCAGCTCCCTGTGCAGGCTGCTGCTGGGGACAGAGGCCAGCTCCTACAGCCCGTGGCCCAGCTTTCTCATATCCCTGGCTGTGCTCCCTGGCTACATCCAGTCCTTGGATTAGTGACGTCACCCTACAACATGGTCATTGGACTCCTATGGAGAACACGGATGGCTTTCTGGGTGGCAGGTGATACCATGGGATGCCTGGGTAGCAGGATGAGTCTGCCTGCCTGGGGACCCTGGGCACACCTGGCTCGTGTTTCATCCTGGGATTGGAGCCTCACAGGGGTCAGACTGGGAGGAATCCAGGTGACGTCACCCACCCCACACCCCTCTTCCCTCCATCCCCACAGGCTGTTTGCAGTCACTGGTCTTCCTACATCTCAGGCAACTCCAGAGCTCGGCAGGCCACACACGGGAGGTCACCCCTGCTCTCTGCTCTCCTTCCTCTGGACTCCCTGACGGTCATCCAGAGCCCAAGGGATGCCCTAATCCAGACAAAGATAGAGAAGATCCCTGCAGGAGCTGGATTCTCCAGGGAGCTGTCCTTCCCGGGAGCGTCATCCAGGTGGTCCTGCCCCTCCAGGGCGGAGTCCACACCCCACTTCAGCCCTGCCCTGGTGGGATGACGCAGAAAACCCCACTTTCCAGGACCAAGCTCACACACTCCATCAGCCCCTCCCGGCAAGGCTACTTCCTTTTCTATTCCTTTTTTTTTTTTTTAAGACTCCTATTATATTAAAACATTAAGAAATGCCACCTCCGGGTTTATGGATTCTTGGTACATTCCTACAAGCATGTATCTGTGATTAACTGTAACAACATGTTGGTCAAAAACCTGAAAACTCTAAACCACTGTCCCTCCACGTGGCACTGTTGGTTTTGACATTGGGGGTCCAGTAATTCTTTGCTCTGGGAAATGTCCTGTGAGTTGAAGGACATGAAGCAGCATCCCTGACCCCTGTGCACCAGGGGCCGGTAGCATTCCCCAGTTGTAATGATGAAAATGTCCAGACCCAGGAAAGTGTCACCTGAGGGACAGAATTGCCCCTGGCTGAAAATTTCTCATTTAGGTGACTCCATGGACCCCCAGACACGATGCATTCCACAATTATCTGACTGACTGAAGTCCTAGGATGCCAAACGATTACAAATGCCGTAGACTCCGCTTATCTGTGGTTTCACTTGCAGCAGTTTGTTACCTGTGCTCAACTATGCTTTGAAAGTATTAAATGGAAAATTCCAGAAATAAACGTCATAAGTTTTAAATTGGATGCCATTCTGAGTAGCATGATAAAATCTCTTGCCATCCCACTCTGTCCCACCCGAGATGTGAATCATGCCTTTGTTCAGTGTATCCACCCTGTATATGCTACCTGCCTTTTAGTCATTTACTAGCCATCTCAGTGTCAAGGTATCACTGTTAAGGTATTGTAGTGCTTACATTCAGGTAAACCTTATTTTACTTTGCAGTAACTCCAAAGAACAAGAGTAGTAATGCTGGGCCTGGGGTGAAGCTCAGTTTTACAGCACTTGCCTACCATGCATGAGGTCCTGGGTTCCAGCTCCACCAGCAAAAAAAAAAAAAAAAAAAAAAAAAGTAGTGATGCTGGCAATGCAGATATACTGAAAAGAAGCTTCAAAGTTCTTTCTTTAAGTGAAAAAAAATGAAAGTTCTTGACTTATAAGGAAAGTAAAAAATCATATGCTGGAGTTGTTAAGATCTACCATAAGAATCTTCTATCCATGAAGTTGTGATAAAAGGGGAAAAAAGATCAGGTTAGTTTTTCTGTCACACCTCAAACTGCAAGTCCTGGCCATGGTGCATCCACGTGCTGAGTCAAGGAAAACTGCAGGAGTCGATGGTGTCCACAGTTTCAGGTGTGCACTTGCGGTCTCAGAAACCTCCCCGTGGACAAGAGGGGACCACAGTATGCACATCGAGGGCTCTTGCAGTAAAGGTCATGGATGGAGCATGTTTTTAGCTCCTCCGACTCCTTCCAGCCTGTCTGGCAACTTACCCGGAGGTTCTGATTTGTTTGATGCTGGGGATCCAACCGAGGGCGTGGTGCATGCTAAGTCTGTGCTGTGCCACGGAACCACGCCTCCATCCCAGACCCGTCCAGACTGTGCCTCAGCTGCTCTCACTGGAGCACCCCCTGGGTGGGAATTAGAGATGCCACCGTCGTGGCCCAGCACCTGAGGGGAAACAGCGCTCCGGTCTATCTGGCAAGCAGGATGCAGAGTGGAGCTGTGACCCCGAAACATGGACATGGAAGAATCATGGAGAGCCTGTGCACAGAGCTGGAGAAGGAGCTTAGCAGTCCTCTTACTAACCAAGAACCCATTCGTGAGGCTCGGCTGGTTCAGAGAGCTGGATGCAGGAATGTCTGCAGTCAGGTGTGCGCAAGACGACAATGTTTCAAGTCCATCTAGAGTCTAGTTGGACAGCCATAGCCATGGGGAAGAACTATGTGAAAGGGAATTCTTCCTGATAAAAGGAATAATGCAGCTCTGGAGCTTGAAGGAGACATCCACAGCCCTCTTGTTTGTTTTGGTGCTAGGGATTGAATCCAGGGGCACTTGACCACTGAGCCACATCCCCAGCCCTATTTTGTATTTAGAGACAGGGTCTCACTGAGTTGCTTAGCACCTCGCAACTTGCTGAGGCTGGCTTTGAACTCGAGATCCTCCTGCCTCAGCCTCCCAAACTGGGATTAGAAGCACGCACCACCACAGCCCACAGAGCCATCTTAACCCAAGAGCTGAAGGGCAAAGGCAAAAGAAGATAACATAGAAGACAGAATCCACAGCAAAGCCAGATTTAGGAGGCTTACTCCAGTTGCCATGGAGAAATGTTTGAAAAGTCTCTAATTTCAGATCACTTGTCTAAATAAGTATGTTTAAATGTTTTGTTTTGCAAACTTTTCACGCTTACTTCTACCTGGTTTCATGGTCTGATTTTTTAAAATGACAATAAATCATAATAAATGGTTACATTCACCTTCCTGCTTTTTAGGAGTTAGTCCTTTCTCTTTTTGAGATAGGGTCTCACTTCCTGGACACAGTGATCCTCCTGCCTCAGCCCATGAGGGGCTGAAACTGGTCACAGGCCACCATGCCAAGCAGGAGTTAGTAAAATGTTAACATCTATTTTCTCTGATTCTTATCACAGCTGACTTCTGGAAACTATATTACGAAGCAGAATAATGAAACCTCTCTTTAATTTCTTTAATTAAGTATTGGTTAAGTCAAAGTAACAAGACCTGCTACCCTCTTTACTATCGGACCTTACCTGCCCAGAGAATCTGCAGACTATGGTGGGAAGACAGATGTCTTCAGGTGTTGTTAAGTGGGAAACAGGGAAACCCTAGGCTGCCTTTGAGATTGTATTGGAGCTACAGAAGTTGCAAAGCCAAATTTGTTTCCTATAGGAGACATATTACACAAGTGAAATTTTAAAAATGTTTTGCTAAACACACACACACACACACACACACACACGCACGAAGGAAAGGAGGTCAGTCCTGAAAGCTGGGGGGATAGCACTGGTTTATAACATCTCACACATCAGGAATTTCTTCTGGGGGTCTAGCTCAATTTTTTCCCCAAATAATAGTGCAGGTTTTCTCTGCCTCAGCCTTACTGACATTGGTGCTGAATCAGTCTCTATGCTGGGGCATCTTCCCTGGCCTCTACCTACCCCAGCCAGAAGCTCACACTCACACACACACAAAGAACCACTGCCCAAAGTGAGGGGCCGAACCACATAGCCAGCATTGCCCACCCAACTTAAAGAGTCCCAAGTCCTCTTCTGGGTGAGCCTTGGGGTTTAAGAGGCATCCTGGGGGGCAGAGCTGGAGGATGCCAGCTGAAGGTGGCCTCAAGAGGTCTGTCCTTCATTTAAGGGGCTGTACATTAAGTCTTGCCCAGATCTTGATTGCAATTGTGATAGATACCATTTATTATTGGCTCTGTTCCTGGTAGTTGCTAATTGCCCATCTTCTCGGCCCTTCCCAGAATTCCCGGAGGGCCAACTCTCTCCACTTCCCCGTCTAGCAGAGGGGACAATTCCGGCACAGAAGTGGCCTGGAGCAAGGTCATAGAGCTAATAAGAAATGCAAAGGTGGAGCCCAGCATCGGCCTGTAATCCCAGCAGCTCAGGAGGCTGAAGCAGGAAGACAGAGTTCAAAGCCAGCCTTGGCAAAAGCCAGGCGCTAAGCAACTCGGTGAGACCCTGTCTCTAAATAAAATACAAAATAGGCCTGGGGGTGTGAGTGGGTGAATGGCCCTGACTTCAATCCTGGGGAGGGGTGGGTAGAGAGAGAGAAGAAGGAGAGGAGAGGAGAGGGGAGGGGAGGGGAGGAGAGGAGAGGAGACGTGAGAGATGTTCATACTGAAGCAGAGAGGCGAAGATCTGCGGGAGCCCACCACCACCACCGTGTGTAATCCAGCCCCAGCCTTAGATGGTGATGCTCCTCCCTCAAGCCAGACCCACGGTGACCCCACCTGCAAAAAGCCCAAAGCAGAGGTGTCCAGAGGAGCCCACAGCTCCCCACAGTCTCCACCAGCTTCCACAAGGGTTGCTAACCTAAACTGGTGGCTTATTCCGCAGCTTCCAGACGAGTCCTCGGAAACCAACCCCCGCTGCCTGCACCCCCCCTCACCTCGGGAGCCCAGCTCCACCCCACTCGCAGCGAAGGCGAGGGTTCTGGGGAAAGAGGCCTAAATGCAATGGGAGGCTGGGGCAGAAACTTGAGGCTGGGGCTGGGCGGGAGGGGGCCGGCAGGGTGTCCAGCTCCTGCTGACGCTGGGCTCCCGCCTCCCCCCACCTCATTTCTCTGAAACCCGGGTGGCGCGGGAGCCAGGAACTGATGACTCCGCAGGGCCTCCGCCCCCTGCCCCGGGGTGGGGCGAAGGGACCCAGGCAGGACCTAGGGTAGGCCCGGGGAGCTCTCGGAGGCCTCGGAGGAGGGAGATCCTCCTGTCCCCCACACCCGCCCCTCCGTCCCGGGGCGGGACCGGAGGGCGGAGCGGCCGGCGGTGACGCGGACCCCGCCCGCTCATATAGAGGCATCCCGGGGGCGCAGGGACAGAGCTTCGTCGCCGCCGCATCAGTCGCCCTCGCCGCCTCCGCTGCCGCCGCCGCCGCAGCAGCTCAGAGCGTCCGCAACACCGCCACCGCGTCCACCAGCAGCGCCACCACCATGCGGGAGATCGTGCACCTGCAAGCCGGCCAGTGCGGCAACCAGATCGGGGCCAAGGTGCGTGGGGTCGGGGCCAAGAGGGGCAGACTCGGTGCGCAGCTAGCTCCCCCAGGCTCCCCGACCTAGGGCCTTTCGGGACCCGGTCCCCAGGAGGCCAGCGCCCCCGGGATGGTGGGGGAGGGGCGCTGGGGGCAGGGCCAGGCTGGGAACAAAGAGGCCTGTCAATCGGCGTAGGGCCCAGCCTTCTGTCTGCTGGCCACAGCTGGTTTCACAGCTGGCCCACTGTCCCCTCCACGCACAAAGAGACGGCGCCCCTCCCCCGGGCTGCGGCCAGGGTGCGCTGGCACCAGCAGGCTCGGGCTGCGGTGGTGACGGCCTCACCCCGCCCCCACCTCTTCCTTCTTGCTGCCTCATCCTCGCCATACCTCTAGGTCCCCCAGTCACCTGGCTGGGGGCCCGGGGGTGGGTGGTGAGCTGCAGCTAGGGAAGTGGTTCTGGGGGGATCCGAGGTCCGGCCACCTGGTCCCCCTCTCTCAACCCTTCCCATCACTACCTGCTCTAGTTTTGGGAGGTGATCAGTGATGAACATGGCATCGACCCCACCGGCGCATACCATGGGGACAGTGACCTGCAACTGGAAAGGATCAATGTCTACTACAATGAGGCCACAGGTAGGGTGGGGGGCACCTTCTGGTGTGGGGATGTGCCTTGGCTGGGAGGGGACAGGATGCTCTCAGGCGCCTGTGGCTCCTGGCACTCACACCAGCTGCCCTCCATCTGCCTCCCTGCAGGAGGGAACTACGTGCCCCGAGCCGTGCTGGTGGACCTGGAGCCTGGCACCATGGACTCCGTCCGCTCGGGCCCCTTTGGCCAGATATTTCGGCCAGACAACTTTGTGTTTGGTGAGTTCCAGGAGTGGGGCCCAGGGAAAGGAGCCCCTTATTCCTTCACTCCCGGGTGCCTTGATGAAAATTCCCGACCTAGCACCAGAGCTGGCACTAACCACTGAGTCCCAGAATGGACAGAGAAGTCAGGGACGTGATGGGGTCAAACAGGTCACGGTGGAGGCCCTGGGGAGGGCCTGGACAGCAGAGGGATCTGGTAGGCTTCCTGGATGAGGTGGCATTTTAACTGAACAGTCGGACTAGAGCCAGGTTGCAGGGTGCAAGCCCCGAGCTCTGCCAACTCATGCACTGGACAAAGAGTTAATGAGCTCTGACGACATGCCAGGCCCTGCACCAGAAGCTGGGGTGCAGCAGAACAAAGCAACCTGAGCTGTCTGCTGTCAGGGCCCACTCCCTACCCAGGCCCTGGAGCAGCCATCCGTGGGGAGCCCATTGCAGAGATCCATTAGTACAGCTCAGCCCTGGACTGTCAGCTGGGTGACTTTGGACAGGCTCCATAACCTTTCATGACTCAGTTTCCTCATCTTCAGAACAAGGATACAGATGATCCACTGTTTAGAACCAAGGAGATGGCGTAAAGCTCTCACTGTGTGTGGAGCTGGCATAGAGGAAAGGGTAAATAAGCATGTATCGTAGTTGTTTCCATTATCATTATAAATACCTGCCACCTCACAGGTGAGTGGGCCAAGGACTGGCCAAGGGACTTGGAGAGAATAGCATATGCAAAGTCAGTAAACACAGTTTTGGAATTTAGACTCAAGGGAGTACTCGTGCTCAGTCATAGTCCTTATTGGGAGCTCTTTTCAAGATTGGGCTGGTCACATATACCCTAACCTGACCTAGGCCCCAGAACCCCTGCAAGCCTTTTCCTCTGAGCAAGGTGGTTTGAGTCTGAAGTCTGAATAAGCTGTGTGACCTTGGACAAGTGACTTCCCCTCTCTGATCTATACAAAGATTCTGAGAGATAATGATGCACCAATGTGGGCATGATTCCTAATGGGTGCTCAGGAATGGCTGTGGAAAGAGACACAACGGAGGTTTGAGGCCTTTTTGAATGACCACGGGTGGCTCACAGTTGGGCCAAGTGATTCTATGGTACATGCTGAAAGTGTGGACTCGGGCCAGACCATCTGCTCGGAGCCCTAGCTGTCCCACTTGCTTGCAGTGTGACTTTTCACCTAGGAGCTAGTCTCTCTGAATCTTCATTTCTCATCTATAAAATGGAAGTAAAAAGAGTATGTAAGCTGAGCACTGTGGCACACACCTGAAATCCCAGCAACTTGGGAGGCCAAGGCAGGAGGATCACAAGTGTGAGGCCAGCTTCTTAGCAAGATCCTGTCTCAAAATAAAAGACAAAAAGGGCTGGGGCTGCAGCTCAGTGGTAAAGCACACCTGTGCTCAATCCCCACTACCCTCCCCCAAAAGTATGTAAGTACCTCAGAGAACTGGGGGAAGGATTCAGAGATGCAGGACGTGCCCAAGCTTAGGGCCTTTGGAGGCTCCTGGCTCTAAAGGACTGTGTTCCAGACACAGCCAAGACAAGTCTTCCTCCCCTTGGGTCTGCTCCAGCCAGGAGTCAGACACGGGAGTCCCTCAGATCAACACACCACAACATGCATAAGGTTGAGAGTGGCAGGTGTAGGAAGAAAAATAAAAACAATCTAAGGGCATGGAGGAGGATCCATATGTTGGATCCTTATCCTATCTGGGGATTGTCATCTCTGAAGAGATGACATTGAGCAGAAAGTGAGGGAGGAGCCCTGAGGAAAAAGAATCCCAGGCAGCCAGAACCGCCAGTGCAAAGGGCCTGAGGCAGACCCAGTCTGGCCTGTTAGGGGAACAATGAGAAAGCCCTGGAGGCTGGAGCAGGTTCCCTGGTGGGGACGCAGCCCCCAGGGCTTTGGGAGGTGAAAGACAAGGTGGGGCTGAGGCTCAGGTATTCACAGGCGCCCTCTGGCGGCTGCACAGAAGACAGGGTGGGGTCGGGAGCCCGTTTCAGGTGGGTGAGGATGGAGCTGGACCAGGGGGAAGCAGGTGTTGTCAATAATAACAGCCAGTATTCTAGTACTTGACTAGAATTGTCCTCCTGCAGCTTGCATTCCTCTGTGAGATTCCAGGCAATAAACATGATTAATATGAAAACAAGTTGTCAGTACCACAGGGACGAGGAGTGAGAAGTCAGGGGTTGAGCCACCAGTGGCAATTGCTGAGCCCCACGAAGTCTCGAAGGAGGAACCTGGGGGCACAGCATTCCCGGCAGAGGCACATCCCAGGACCAAGCCTGGCGTGTTGGGGGAGCCCTGGTGGCTGGCGCAGAGGAAATGCGGGGGAGGGAGGGAGGAGGCCAGGCCGGAGAGCAGAGCGCAGGTCCGCAGGCCGGCTACTGGTCAAAGATAGGAGTGGGAGAGACCGGCTCCGTGGTGCACGCCTTCATCCAGCTATTCTGACGCCAACCTGGGCAATTTAGCAAGTCTCAGAACAAAAATGAAGAAGGGCTGGGGTGCAGTTCAGCGGCGGAGAGGCCCTGGGTTCGATCCCCAGTGCCGCAAAAGACAGGAGGGGCATCTGGGGATGGTTTTGAACTAAGGTGGGACACAACCTGATTTCGGTTTCCCCTCCTCTGGCTGCTGGACAAACCTGGAGGGAAGCAGAGAGAACGGTTAATGATAAGGATAGCAATTTGTGCTACTGTGCAGTGAGGTGAGCACAGAGGGCCACCATGTGCTGTACATTTCCAACACTTAGAAGAAAGGATTTTTTTTGTGGGGGAGGAGTACCAGGGATTGAACTCAGGGGCACTTGGCCAGCGTTGTTGTTCAACTAGCCAGGGGCCCTCCAGATACCGGGTAGACTGGGTGGAGGTCAATGCTGTGCTGGGCTCCTCTCCCCCCCCAGGCCAGTCGGGAGCCGGCAACAACTGGGCCAAGGGCCACTACACCGAGGGCGCCGAGCTGGTGGACGCCGTCCTGGACGTGGTGCGCAAGGAGGCGGAGAGCTGTGACTGCCTGCAGGGCTTCCAGCTGACCCACTCGCTGGGTGGCGGCACAGGCTCGGGCATGGGCACGCTGCTCATCAGCAAGATCCGCGAGGAGTTCCCGGACCGCATCATGAACACGTTCAGCGTGGTGCCCTCGCCCAAGGTGTCGGACACGGTGGTGGAGCCCTACAACGCCACGCTGTCGGTGCACCAGCTGGTGGAGAACACGGACGAGACCTACTGCATCGACAACGAGGCGCTCTACGACATCTGCTTCCGCACCCTCAAGCTGACCACGCCCACCTACGGGGACCTCAACCACCTGGTGTCGGCCACCATGAGCGGGGTCACCACCTGCCTGCGCTTCCCGGGCCAGCTCAATGCCGACCTGCGCAAGCTGGCCGTGAACATGGTGCCCTTCCCGCGCCTGCACTTCTTCATGCCGGGCTTCGCGCCGCTGACCAGCCGGGGCAGCCAGCAGTACCGCGCGCTGACCGTGCCCGAGCTCACCCAGCAGATGTTCGACGCCAAGAACATGATGGCCGCGTGCGACCCGCGCCACGGCCGCTACCTGACCGTGGCCGCCGTGTTCCGGGGCCGCATGTCCATGAAGGAGGTGGACGAGCAGATGCTGAGCGTCCAGAGCAAGAACAGCAGCTACTTCGTGGAGTGGATCCCCAACAACGTGAAGACGGCCGTGTGCGACATCCCGCCCCGCGGCCTCAAGATGGCGGCCACCTTCATCGGCAACAGCACGGCCATCCAGGAGCTGTTCAAGCGCATCTCGGAGCAGTTCACGGCCATGTTCCGGCGCAAGGCCTTCCTGCACTGGTACACGGGCGAGGGCATGGACGAGATGGAGTTCACGGAGGCCGAGAGCAACATGAACGACCTGGTGTCCGAGTACCAGCAGTACCAGGACGCCACCGCGGAGGAGGGCGAGTTCGAGGAGGAGGCCGAGGAGGAAGTGGCCTAGGACCCCTGCGTTTACCTCCCGTCTGCCCACACCCCCAGCCAGGCCTCTGACCGCTGACCTTGGCCTCCTCTGCAACCCCAAGAACCTCATGACCTCCCCACCCAGCCTGATCCCAGGACCCCACCATCCATCGACACTCTGCCTTGACCCTAACCATACTGCGGAGTTCACATCACCTCTGGTCACCTCGTCTGCGACCCTAGCCCAGCTCTGACCTGGAACTCTACCCTATCTCCAAACCCCCATGGACATCTTCCAACTTGGACATCTCCCTAAGCCTTGCTTCACCTTTTCTAGCCCTTCGACGTGCACCCCCCCCCCCTTATTAGCCCTCCTTTATCCCAACTCCCTCACCTTTGACACCCCCAAGCCCCATAAGCCCTGGTTTGCTCTTGACCCCTCGCTCCGAGCCAAGCCTCATCTTTGACCTCAGGAACCCCTGCTCTCCTCTCACCGCCTTCTCTCTGGTTCTCATCAGCTCCCATTCCCTCCCTGACTTCTCTCCCTGGGCACCTCCTACCTTGGCTTCCCTGGGAGCACTGTCAGGGAGCACTCCCGACTACCCCTCCTCTGCCTGACCCTGGATGAATAAATGAGTCCTTGCCTGGTGTTTCCGTGGAGTTCGCTTCATCACCTTGTGCAGCAAGCAGGGGCTTCTCCCTAGAGGGTGGAGGTGGGTGCCAAAGGCTCAGCTATCTCAGGGGGATGAGAGCAGAGGCTTGGGAATCACAGGGACCAGGCCAAACCACTGAGCAGCCCTCCGGTGTTCAGTGAGCCACCACCCTCCGACTCCCCTGCCTGTCCCTCGTCTGGGGCTGTTTGTATGAGCGAGTATGACTGTGGGGGGGGCTGTCTGCTGCTCTGCCTGTGTCGACCTCTGCGCCCCCTCCCTGGCTCCCGTGTGTCCTTTCCTTGGGCCACCTCCCTCTGGCGGTGCTGGGTGTGGGGTGGCTGGTGAGAATGGACCCAGGGAAAGAGCAAGAGTGCAAGGAAGAGGAAGCACTTTCGGCAGACTGAGTCCTCGCCTTCCCTGAAGTAAGGAAGGAGAGGGGAAGGCCTGAGTGTGACCGTGGGGACAGGACATAGCCCAGCCTCCAGGATGACCTGAAGGCTCAGCCTCTGAGCCTGCCCCTATTGCCACCCATCCCAGAGAAGCCTAAGCAGCCGGACGCCTAGGTTTCTCACAGTGGGTGGGGGCAGGGGCCTCGTCAGGGAGGACGTCACCCGTTAAACTTCCTCTGTCAGCCACACAGGAAGCCGAGCCGCTCAGGGCCCAGCCCCAGGCAAGCACAGGCCCCCAGGACCCCTGGGGAAAGGGCCCAGCCGGGCCAGCCCTGCAGGGACCATGGGATCCAGAGCTGAGTAAGAGCTGCCCCTCCCTCATCCTGTGGGCCAAGATTCCCAGGCCTGGCCGGGGCAGTGGGGAGCTATGGCGGGGCCGCCCGGGAGGTACAGTGACCCATCGGGCAGGCGGCAGGCATCAGGGCAGGACCTCAGCTGGCCTCCCCTATGTGTTCTCTGGGGCCTACTGGGCCACGCTCGGCCCCTCCTCTCTCTCCGTCCTGCTCTGGGTGGTTTCACCAGCTCCTCTGGACTGCGCCTCTGGGGGGTGTGAGTGGCTGCTCTGGGAGTCAGCAGAGTGGATGATGTGAGGGGGGAGAAGCCGTGTGTCCACATGGGTGGGTGCCTGACTCGTGCCCGAATGAGGGTAAAGTGCCAGGGACTCCGTGCAGCTGGACAGCACCGTGCGTCTTCAGGGGTCTCCTCTGGGTCTTGCCATCTCTCTCCTGGAGCCCAAGTCCCGGCATCCTCTGCATGACGTGGGGGCAGGGAAGGTGGGGGTGGTTGCAGGGCTCACAGTAAGCACCAGGGCATCCGCTGTCCTTCTTCTAGTGAGGAAGGTGGGGTCAGCCATGGGGACCCAGGAAACCTCACCCAGGGGCACAGAGGCAAACCACAAAGATGCCCACTCACCCAAAACACGCACAGCCATGGTCATCCGCACACTTGCTCTGTCACACACACACACACACACACACTCATATAAGCAGGCATTCAGCGATCCACACTGCTGTGCTCTCTGGCTCTACTGCACACTCACAGGCCTGCACCTAGCGCTTCCCACAGCCACACACGCCACCACAGACACCAGTCACACACCAGCACACCTGCTCACACAGGCACAAATCACATGCAGAAACAAGTCCCTGGGTCCTCTAAGCCCTCTTCTGTCCCACAGAGGGGGTCCCCCAGCCGTGTTTGATTGGTTCTTTGAGGCAGCCTGCCCTGCCTCCCTACAGGAAGGTGAGTTTGGGGCCCTGGGGGTGGGGATGGAGGAGGGCCTGACGCCCTGGACTTAGCAGCCCACTCTCCCTGCAGATCCTCCCATTCTGAGGCAGTTCCCCCCAGACTTCAGGGACCAGGTACTCAGGCGGGCCTCTTGCTCCTTCCGGCCAGGGCCAGTCCCATAGAGGGCTGAGGCTCTGTGCTCGGACCTGGAACCCACGGATCCTGATCTGATTGTCAGTCTGCTTCTCTCCTTTTTCCAGGAAGCCATGCAGATGGTGCCCAAGTTTTGCTTTCCTTTTGATGTAGAAAGGTATGGAAAGGAGCAGAGACAAAGGGACCCCAGGCTCTCGGGGACCCTAAGTGTTAAACACACAGCAATTCAGACATCTGGAGACCCATTACCCAGGGACCCAGACAATCAGGGGCCTGGATAACTAGTGACCTAAATGCATAGAGACCCAAGGACCCATGAACTCATGGTCTCAGGTACCAAATGATCCACAAACCAGGGACCCGAACACCCAAAGTCCAGCCTGGTGGGCACAGCACTGGGAGCATGGTTGGAGGGAGTAGGGCATGGGGAGGTGGATTGTCAGGACTCCCCGAAGAGTCTTGCCCACCTCCAGGGAGCCCCCCAGCCCTGCCGTCCAGCATTTCACATTCGCCCTCACCGACCTGGCCGGCAACCGCAGATTCGGTTTCTGCCGCCTGCGAGCTGGTGCGCAGAGCTGTCTATGCATCCTCAGGTACGGAAAGAGAGCCTGGGACAGGGTGGGAAGCACCAAGCCTCGGCCAGGGTACTCCATTCAGCCCCTCCTCTCTCCGCAGTCACCTGCCATGGTTCGAGGTATTCTACAAGCTACTGAACACAGTGGGGGACCTCCTAGCTCAGGACCAAGTGAGACCAGCCCCCTTTCACTCCTGCCAGAGTCCCAGCCCCTGCCCCATCTTGTCTCCAGCCCTTCGCTGAACTCCCAGACCGGTCCCGAGTCCCTCAGCACCTCCGAGGCCACCTGGCCTGAGCCAAGGCCCTCAGAGTCCCAAACCCTCCTCCTGGTTCAGACACTCCCCGACTTCCACGCAGGTCTCCGAGGCTGAAGAACTTCTTCTAAATCTGCTGCAGCAGCCCCCTCCTGGGCCCCAGGTCTCAAGAGGGCTGGAGCTGGTGAGTAGCTCCCAACTCCTGGGCCACGGACGTTAGATGGATGGGGAGGTTGTACCCCAGCCCTGAGGAACACGCAGCTATACCTGTCCCCCAGGGCGGTGGAGTGACCATCTCCGGTGTGCACGGAATACTCCCTCCTGCCCCCGGGAACAGCAGGCTGGTGAGCGGGAATCCGGTCCCTGGAAGGTTGGGCACCCAGGTGAGGTCAACTCGCAGACTGATTGCTTACCCCCACCAATGCCCCCGCCAGCTTTCCTGCTTCGTGGCTCCGGACTCCGGCTCCCTGCCCTCCATTCCTGAGAATGTAAGTAGGGACGCGGGAGGGAACTCCGGGGGCGGGCAGAGGTCCCAGAACCCAGAGTGGAACGCCAGATCTTGGCGTCTGCCCACGCTCAGCGCGTGCCCCTCTGTTCCTCAGAGAAACCTAACGGAGCTGGTGGTGGCGGTGACAGATGAGAACATCGTGGGCCTGTTCGCCGCGCTCTTAGCCGAGCGCAGAGTCCTGCTCACTGCCAGCAAGCTCAGCACGGTGAGGCGGGGGAGAGGACAAGGCCAGGATCCACCCGAGGGGGGGGGCGGGGACACAATGGGAGGGGCTGACAATGGGAGCTCCACCTGACCCACCCTATCGGGTGGAACGGGAGTGTGTGTGGTGTAGCTCCTCCTCCTTGGGCAGGCTTGGCCCCGCCCCTCTGGAGGATACGATCCTTGAGCCCTAAATTCTAGCTTCGCCCCTAGGGGAATAGATGGGTGAGATCTGAATACTCGGGGCGCTGGAACCGGGAGCTGCCTTAGAGTCCCTCCTCTTTAGGGGTTGGGGTCAGTGGAGGGCTGCCATGGCTCGGTCCCTAGGAATGGGATCTGAGCGGGCTGAATCTTAGATCTGCCCCTTACAGGGAGGAATTAGGACTGGCAAAGTCTTGGCTCCACCCACTGAAAAGCATGAGACAGTTCTCCGTAACACTGTAACCTCAGGGGAATTGCTTCCAGGACCCCAAAGGATACCAAAATCAGCAGATGCTTAAGTCCCTTATCTAAAATGCCATGGTATTTGAATAGAACCTATGCATGTCCTCCTATGGACTTTAAATCATCTCCAAGTGACTTCAAATACCTCATACAATGTAAATACTATGTAAATAGTTGTTATGCTCTATTGTTTGGGAATGATGACGTGGAAAAAAAGTCTCGTTCAGCACAGATGCATTTTTTTTTTAAATATATTTGACCCAAAGTCGGTTGAATCCGAGTTTGCAGAATCCTCAGGTACCCAGAGCGGACCGTAATTAGACAAATTCTTGGTCTCCATCTGATTCCTAAAGGGGTCGCCTGAGTTTCCCCCCATTTCACCGCAGGGTGAGGGAGGAGGAGAAATAGGAGACTGGGAAGGTTTGAGCCATCGACTTGGAGAGGGTCCTTGAAGTTAGGAGGCCCTAACTCTAAACCCTTCATCTGTCCCCAGCTGACTTCCTGTGTTCACGCGTCCTGTGCTCTCCTGTACCCCATGCGCTGGGAACACGTGCTGATCCCCACGCTGCCCCCGCACCTACTGGATTACTGCTGGTGAGGAATGCGGGCCTGGAAGGCGGGGCAGGCCTAGGGAAGAGGCCTGGGGTGGGGGCAGTGCCTGCATGACCCTGGCTCTCGGTCCGCAGCGCGCCTATGCCCTACCTCATTGGAGTGCATGCAAGTCTGGCCGAGGTGAGAACGAACCGCCACCCCGCAGGTGGCGGGGCGGGAGGGATCCCCTTCCCCACCTGGGAGGGATCCTCAGGCTCTGAGAGAGCATCTTCCATCCCTTGCAGAGAGTGCGCGACAAGGCCCTGGAGGACGTCGTGGTACTGAACATAGACTCCAATACCTTGGAGACGCCCTTCGAAGACGTGCAGACGCTGCCGCCAGACGTGGTCAGGGTCACCCCCTCCCACTCCTCTCCAGGAGCCGGAAACCTCACATTGGCTCGCTCAGTGCCTCCCTCTGGCCCTACCTACAGGTGTCCTTGCTGAGGCTAAGATTAAGGAAGGTCGCGCTGAGCCCCGGGGAAGGAGTGTCCCGTCTCTTCCTCAAAGCCCAGGCCCTGCTCTTTGGCGGCTACCGCGATGCGCTGGTCTGCAGCCCGGTGAGCAGCAGGGATAGAGGCCGAGAGAGAAGTGGCTCTCGCTCGCTCCCGCGTGCGCGCTCTCCCTCGCTCTCTGGGTTCCTGAAGGATTCACAACGCTAATAACTTGGAGCGTTTGTGGAGGAGTGACCTGTGCCTCTGTTTGCTCCCCTGTAAAATGGGATGCCGGTAGTGCCCACCCAAAAGGGTTGTTTGAGTCGGCGAATCGGCGTATTCCAGGCACTTTGCACCGTGTTAGCATATACGGAGTCTCCATAAACGCCGGGTCTTGCTATTATTTAATGCTCACGCTGAGATGGCTACTATTAAAGCCCCATTTTGTAGATGACAAACCGAGGCTTGGAGAAGCTCCACGTGGAGTGGGAGAGTGGAATCCAGAACCCTGATCTGCTCTCAAGCTCCCTCATCCCCACACACATTTTTCATAACTATTCTTTTAATAGAATAGGGGATTCCAGGGTCATTTACACATCTGGCTTTCACCTCCAACGCTCCCTAGTGGCCTCCCCATTAGGACTTCCCTCCCCCTACACTGGCTCTGTCCGGCCTTCCACAGTCTCCTCCCAGCAGGGGTCAGAGGTTACCTGGGAACACCTGAGTCAGGTACCATACCTGCTCTGCAGCTCTCCCAAGGCTCCCAACTCTGTAGAGGTAAAAGACCATCCCATGGCCCATGAGTCCCTGCAGGGGGTCAGGAGCACGGCAGCCATCCACATGGCTTCATGGTAGAATGAAGGAGGTGGTTGGGATCGGGAGAGCCACTGGGAGCTCAGGACCGGGCTCCTCCTTCCAGGGCCAGCCTGTAACCTTCAGTGAAGAAGCCTTCTTGGCCCAGAAGCCTGGGGCGCCCCTGCAGGCCTTCCACCAGCGGGCTGTACACCTGCAGCTGTTCAAGCAGGTGGGTCAGAACCCCCAGGGTGAAGCCAGAGAGGGCCTGCTGGGTTCCCAGGGGTGGGTTGAGGAAGGCCTCTGACCCCAAGGTGAGGAGCAGACCTCTGAGATCTTAGGAGGGGGCTGGGGCTGCTCCCAGGGGACTCCCCAACTCCAGAATCCCCGGGTGGGGAAAAGACCTACTTCTAGGCTCCTGGATGGATGAGGGGGGTCCAAGTTCCTGGATCCCTAGGTGGGCATCTGTGAGTCTGTAGAGAAGGCAGGTGCTGACTGTGGACTCCCTTTTGGGTGGAGGAGGAAGTAGGTAGGGACTCCTGGGTCCCGGGAATGTGGGAATAGGGAGCAGGACCAACTCCTGGGTTCCTGGGAGAAGGCAGGTGAACTCCAAAATCCTTCCATGCCAGGCTTGGTTCTAGGATCCCTGAAGGCGGGCTACAGTATTACTGGCTCACAGGAAGGGGCGGGCTTCTCATTTGGTCCCAATCAGGGAATCAGATCCCTGGGAACAGCTCCTGACTTGGGGCCAGGACAGAGTAGGTTCTGTTTCCTGAGGTGGGCTCCAGATTCCTGGACCTTAGGGTGGGCCTCTGGAGGAGCTGGGAGGGCAGGAAGGGGCACCGGCGGACATAGCCCTGACATCCAGGTGTGTCTGACCCTGTGCCCACTGCAGTTCATTGAAGCCCGGCTGGAGAAGCTCAACTCAGGGGAGGGCTTCTCCGATACCTTTGAGCAGGAGATCAGCTGCTGCAGGGATTCCTCAGGTGAGCCCCCTGCTGGCTTCTGGGTTCTCCCCCTACCAAGCCCCAGCCAATGCCTGCCTTGGATGATACCTGCTCTCCTCACCCCAGGCACCTTCCGCTCCTATCAGCTCTGGGCCGACCACCTAAAGGTAGTAACACCAAACACTGCTACACATTGATTGGATTAATTTAATCCCACAATAGTCCTCCATGGGGTCCGTGATTATGCTCATTTATAGAGGTGGGGGAATTGGCCAGCAGCACAGCCCGGGGTGGGAGTGGGGCCTGGGGCCCAGCCCTAGTATAGTGGCCCCCACATCCCAAGTCTCTCCTTTGGCAACCTTCTTCCACAGAAAGGTGGTGGTGCTCTCCTGCATTCGGTCAAAGCCAAGACCCAACCAGCCGTCAGGATCATGTACCGCTCGGTGAGCTGGGCAGGATAGGCCAGACTGCTGGGGTGACGAGGGGGAGGGGACCGAGGACGTTTTGAGGCTCCAAGGGCGATGGGTCACTTAACCCTGACAGGCAAGTCCTGCGAAGGCCTTCATCAGAGCTGATGCAGCAGCCAAGCTGGGAACAGTCCTGCGGCTCTCATGTCCCCTCCAGCAGGCTCGGCTGGGTCAGAATCACTTCTTGCCCACTTAACGTTGACAGCCAAAGATTCACTGGTGACTCTTGTCCTCAGAGGATACATCCCAGCTTCTGCCCGTCTTTTCTTCTCCAAAGCCTGAAAGTTTCTTGGGGCTTAAAATTGTCCATCCAAGTTTATTCTTTGTTTGATGGAGACAGTGACACATTTTTACAAGGCTGTAGGGCCACTCCCTGTTTTATGTGGGGTTAGGCCTCCAGAAATGCTTCTGTATTAGTCAAGGGGCAAAAGTTTATGTTGACTTCAGAGGTGGTGCCCAGGGAGTAGTGAACGTATTTGGAAGGCACAGAGCCAGGTCCTGTGGCAAGGCACAGCTGTGCTAGGGGTCAGAGGCCTGACCTCAGATGCCCAGTGTCCAGTCACCCATAGGTCTAACTCCCCTCGGCTTTTCCATAGGCCAAGAGTGGCCTGAAAGGAATGCAGAGCCTACTGCTGTACAAGGTAAGGCCATCAATGATGGGCGGCAATGCCCTGGGAGGGAAGAAGAAGGGGCCTCCAGTCCTGTATCCTCTTCCCAGGATGGGGACTCTGGCCTGCACAGAGGAGGCTCCCTGAGGACCGCAAGCCTCACCAGCCGCTCAGATCGCCTGCAGCAGCGCCTGCCTATCACCCAGCACTTTGGACAGGTGAGAACGTGCTTCCCAGGCGCACACCTGGAATTATCACCAGATCCCCCACCCTGTGGCCCCCCAGTCTCTGCCTGAACATCTCGCCTCACTCCTCACATACACCAAAATTTGGTGCTCACTTCAAACGCACCCTCCTCCAGAAAGCCCCAGCCCCCTGATTCTGCAGCTCCACATCACTGCCCTCTCCACATCCGTCTTTTGTAGAACAGACCCCTTCGCCCCAGCAGGAGACTTAAGCCAGAAAAGGGATTTTCTGAGCCCCTGGGGGAGAGGTAAGACTCAAAGGGGACCAAGGTTGGAAGTGGAAGACCAGGATGGATCAGAAGGCTCTCCAAACATTAGAGCAGACCAACCAGGGCGGAGGTATCAGGAAACTTGGGGTGCCCTTTCTCACCCAGGACACCTCCCCTGAGCCCTGAGGATGCCCAGGGTCCATGGGCAGAAGAAGTTCTGGACAGCAACTTTTTGGGGTCCGGAGAAGAACTGGATTTGCTGAGTGAGATTCTAGACAGTTTGAGTGTACAGACTAAGAGCATGGGCAGCCTGAGGCCAAGCCAGAGCTTAGACTGCTGTCACGGAGGGGACCTGGACAGCTGCTTCAGCCTGGTGAGAGGGTCCCCACCCCCCCACCCAATCTTTCCCCAACTGCCCGTCCAACCTGCCAGCTCTTTCTCATCAGCAGGTCAGCAACCTGCTCTCTCCTCCCATGCCCCACCCAGCCTGACCTACCAGGAAGAACAAGATGGCAACCAGATGAAGAGAAACTGCCAGAGCCCCAGCCCCTGTCCCTGCCTGCAGACCTGCCATCCCTTCAAAACACACCATCATTGGAAATCACCTGCTCCTCAAAGAACCCCAATTCCCAGCTGCTCTCAGGCTCCAGCCAAGAAATCATCTCTCCATCCCAGCTTTCAACAGCTTCTACAGACACAAGCAGCCCCGGGGACCCCCAGTCCTCTCCTCTCACTGAGCCCTCAACCCTTCGTCTCTCCCCTCTTCAAAAGGCGACTGAGCATCCTGCAGCCTGGGAGATCCCTTGCACCAGGCTCTCCGAGGCAAACACCCAGCCCAGCCCTCCAAAAAGCCCCCCACTTCTAGCCCCCATGGAACCCAACTTTGATACTGTCAGAACATCCCAGTCCCCTGAGTCTTCCCCAGACCCCAGTTTTCCAAAGAACCCCAGAACCCAGCCTCCCAAGGTCCTGCTAGAACATGCTCACTTCCAGTCCCCCGAGGAACCAGGAACCCCCAACACCCTTACCTCACCCACCAGCGACTGGCAAGAGCCCCAGGCCAGGAAGAGGCCCCGAGTTGCTGATCTTAAGAAGTGTTTTGAGGGATAAGGATCAGGGGTCTGGAGGAGACCCTGGATCCTCAATAAAGCCACAAGAGCCCAAAGCTGGTCTGTCCTGGTGAGTTTATGGGGGGCCTACTCTCTGCTCAGAAACCCACCTACCCCCACCGGCCCTCCAGGGGCAGCCCTTCTGGCTCCTAGGTGTACCTAAAAGCCACTCTCTTCCAAGAAGCCCCCTCACGCCCCTAGGACCCCCATAACCTTACAAGTCACGGCTACCTTCATCTCTCCATCTAGGCTAATGTTCCCACCAACTCAAAAAAGCTTTATTACATCTCACTACAACTTTACATAAATGTATAAAAAGTGAGCAGCCCCCCACCCCCTGCCCTTGGGAGCCAAGTCTCTGAAGCACCTTCTTCCCCTCTATTCTCAAGCACTAGGTGAGTCCCATTGCCTAGAGAGTTCACCCCTTCTCCAAGGTCACACAGCAAGGAAGCGAGATGGAGGAAGGGAGGGACCTAGATGGGCAGGCAGCCCCGCACCTTCTCCTTGGAGTCCTGGGGGGCTTGGGCCTCCGCTGCATGAGAGAACTGAAAGAAAGGATAGGGGGTTGTTGGGCCTGCTGCAGGGGACAATACACAGCACAGTGAACACGAAGACGGTGCAGCAAGCAGGAGTGGCCCCCGCCCCGGCCCCCCAGCTGCATGCAGAGTCGAGCAGAGGCAGCATGCTGCACAGCCACCAGGCCAGCGCCCCCCAGTGCCCCCGAGTCGTCAGAGCTGGTGTCTCAGTGGCGGCTGCTCTGTGCGAGGGGGTGTTGGGCAGTCCTGGGCAGAGCGGGCAGCTGCAGCTGTCCACAGCCTTCAGATGAGCCGCTCCTCCGGAGGCAACTTGAGGTTGGGGGGCGGTGGCGCGCGGGCACCCACCTGCTCCTCGCTGCTGGGCCGGTAGGTGCCCTCTGTCTGCCGCTTCTCCCGAAGTTTCCGTACCAGTAGCACCAGCAGCACGGCCAGGAGCAAGGCGGCCAGGATGGAGAAAACCACGATGATAGCAGTAATGGCCTCCTGAGACTTCGGGGAGTGGGACAGGACAGGTGTGACCCACCTGAATCATCCCCAAAAGAGCTGAATCTGGGGCTCCTAACCCCCTCTACACACTCAGACCTGCCACTTTGGGTGATCTGCCCCCCACACACACCCGGAATTCCAGGATCCTCATCTACTTTGGAGGTTCAAGGCTCCCCCCACCTGCCACATCCGGGACTCCTGCCCCCACCACACCTGCCAGCTCGGGGCTCCTTATGATTGTCATATGAGGATCCTGCCAGGACTCTTGGTGTCCTTATTCTGGGACTTTAGGTCTCCCCCTTGTCCTGTTGCTATCCTAGTCTCACACTTGGGGCTCTCCAGTGCCACCTTGATCTGCCACTAGGGAGTGGGGAGGCAGTCCCCTCCACCTGCCACCCAGGGGACCCCTACATAGTATCCCAGCTGCCCTCTTTCCACATAAACCCCAACTCACCAGACCCCCACTGGGGCTAGGGGTAGAGGGCGGGGTAGTGCCATTCCCCGAAGAAGTGTTCAGTGCTGTGGTGGCTGGGGAGAGGATAAATGGATCCCCATCTCAGTCCCTCTGCACCTTCGTGGGGCACCCCTCCCCACAAGTGCAGCAGTCCCCAATTAAAATTGCTCCCCCAAGTCTCTTATGGGAAGAGAGATTACAGAGGCCCCCCACCCCCACCCCGACCTTGCAGTTTGAGCCTTGGGCCAGGCCCAGCTCAGCTCAGCAGAGCTCAGCAGAGCCCAGCAGGGAGTAATCAGCCATCAGTTGTTTGTGTTGAGTTGGGGGCTATGATAATAGAACCTGGCGGAAGCCCGACCATCCCCCCACAGCCACCACTCCGGCCCTGGGCCCTTAAGGACTTGGGCGTCCTGCCTGGCCCTGGAGTTCCTGACTCACACCTCCCCCTCAGGCTGCCGAAACTGCAGAAGTGGCTGGCTGAGTCCACACCTAAGGCTAGCCATGTCAGCAGGACCCTGCGACCCAGGCAACCTCCTCCTGGCTCTGGCAAAACCCCATCCACCGACATTCTGGTCCACCGCCTCCCTTCCTTCACCTGCTCGGGTGAAGCGCCTTCCTCCTGCACCCCAGCCCACAAATTCCACCCCCTCAAGAGCTCAGTTCTGATAGGAGTCAGGAACTCTTCCCCCACCCGGACCCCTGGACCCCGCCCCAAAGCAACCCATGCCCATTTCCCAGTTCTGGATGTGCCCCAGGTGCCCAGCACTTTGAGCCGGCCCTCAGCAGACAGACCCGGGAATCCGCACGCCGCGCCCCGGGCGAGTACCTACCTTGCCCCCAGGCTCGGCCCCACAGGGCCGGCAGCAGCGGCAGGCCGAGCGCCAAGAGCAGCCCCAGGGCTGGGGTCGCCATGGGCTGGGCGACGGGTTGGCGGCGCCGGGCCCGGGCTTCTCGCGCTCGCCGCTTCTACCGCATCTTGGGCAGAGGGCACCTGAGACCCAGCACCTGGGGACCAGGGGAGAGGCCGGAGCGTGGGGTTGGGGCTGGACCCAGGCGCAGGCCCAGGGCAGAGGCGACGAGCGCCAGGACACCCCGATCCCGCCCCGCCCCCGCGGCCGAGTCTAGAGATTAAAAATTAACTCCCGGGCCGCGTTCCTGGGCCGCGAGAGGGAAGGGCCAGAGGGTGGGGGCGGGGGCGCCTGCTGAGCGTCCACCTCCCTACCTGGCCGGACGTCTCTGACCTCACTCAGGTTCCCTGTCCCGGTCCCTCACCCGAACCCTGGGTCAGTCCGCCGGTCGCTCGCTCCGACCCCACCAGCCCCGCCCGCTCACGTGACCCGGAAAGTTTAGTCACTCACCTGGGAGGGGATGGCACTTCCGGCCAGTGCACCTGAGCCTAGAAGAGGGGGCGGAGTCAAGAGGGGCGGGGCCGCGCCGCCGGCGCACCTGTAACGGGAATCCAATCCACCGTGGCGGGGCAGCGAAAGGGCCCGAGCGCGCAGGTGTGAGGACTTGACACCGGTATTTCTGGCACATCTTCAGGATCGTACAGGTGTGGAGACACTCGGGGCATGCAGGCACGGGTGAGTGAGGCACCGCGCCTGGGTAGATTCGGCACTTTTCATTAGGAAAGTACCTAATGAAAAACACCTGTGTAGTAAACACCTGGCTGGGAGCAAATCCGTGTAGGAGACATGGGCAGGGATGTTTACCTGTAAGAATACTTACCGAGACATCTGCGTCGAATCTCATCCATTCGGAGTACAGCTGAATGGAAGCATACCTGTGTTGGAAACATGCGCATTAGAACACCAGACCGAGGCACTCCTGGGTGTCCTACACCTGCTCTGGAAAAGAATGCATAGCTCACCTACGAAATGCACACCACTTGTATGAGGAATTCCTGTGTGGAGAGGTATGGAGATAACTGTCCAAAACACACCTGCAGGGGACCCACTGATACGGAAACATACTCATATAGGGGAATATTTAACTGAAACACACCGTGGGGAGCTGTACGTGCATTCACAGAGGAACGCCTGCTGCAAAACATACCTGTGAGGTGACAAATTTCCTTGAATAAAGAACGCTTGTATACAAGAGAAGACCTGGAATCACCTGAGGCACTCTCAGCACTGAGGCACATCTGTGGGGAGAATCGTCAGGACAGAGGTGCAAGCGTACTGAGGCCAACTGTCAGGGAAACATTTGTGAGAAAACACATACTTGGGGCGTCTCATTGGAAAACACCTGTATCCCAAATATTGTAGGGCACCCGTAAGGAACACCCAGGAATGAAAACATCTGCAAGCTACAAGAGATACTCAAGCACAGCTTTCTGGGCAGAGGCAGGGCGAGAAGCAAATGAGCCCTCCAAGCTGTATCTCTGGATGAAGTGTGATGATAGTCACAAGACCCCTCCAGAGGACTCTGGGGTAAAGAGTGACGATGAAAAGGAAATTAGCTGGGAGTGGTGGCTTAGCCTCTATCCAGCCATTCAGGAGTCTCAGGCAGGAGGATCACATGGTCAAGACCAGCCTGGGCAACTTAGTGAGAGAGAGATGCTTTCTCAAAACAAACAAACAAACAAATAATAGGAGGACTGGTGATACAGCTCAGCGGTCAAGCACCCTCAGTTCAATCCCCAGGACCAATAAATGGATGATGATGATGATTATATACTGGGGTGAACCCACTGGCACTTTACCACTGAAATACATCAGTCCTTTTGATTTGATTTGATATGATTTTTAAGATTTTTAAAAATATTTTTAGTTTTCAATAGACCTTTATTTTATCTGTTTATATGCAGTGCTGAGAATTAAACTCAGGGCCTCATACATGTAAGGCAAGCATACCACCACTGAGCCACAACTTCAGCACTGATTTTTTTTTTTTTTTTTTTTTTGACACAAGGTCTCTCTGGATAAGTTGCCGAGGGCCTCGCTAAATTGCACAGGCTGGCCTCAAACTTGCCATTCTCCTGCCTCAGCCTCCAAATCGCTGGGTTTACAGGAGTGCACCAAGTCTGGGTTTGGGGGGTTGTTGTTGTGTTTATTTAGTTTTTGTGGGTACTGGGGATTTAACTCAGGGGCACTCGACTACTGAGCCACATCCCCAGCCCTATTTTGTATTTTATTTAGACACAGGGTCTCACTGAGTTGCTTAGCACTTCGGTTTTGCTGAAGCTGGCTTTGAACTCTTGATCCTCCTGCCTCAGCCTCCTGAGCCGCTGGGATTACAGGCGTGCGCCACCACATCTGGGTTTTTAATCCCTTCTAACATATAGAAAGATGGTTAAGGGTCCCAGATCAATTTAAATCCCGGCTTTGCCTTTTAGTGGGAATGAGGACTGGAAAGTATAACCTTCTGTTTCCTCATCCGTGAAGTAGGAAAGCTAGATTCTTGACGAGGACGATGAGAGAAGTGAGTAAAAGGTCTGGCATGTGCCATGCACCGAATCAGCGTTAGTTTTATTATTATTATTATTATTATTATTATTATTATTATTATTATTATTATTATTATTATTATTATTATATTGTTCTCTGTCAAGTGGGCCCTCTGATGGTGAGTCGAGAAACTGCACCCGAAACTAGTGGGCGGGACGCTAGGCAGGTGCATCGAGAGCGACTGGCTAAAGTCCCAACTCCAGTGCTCCGCCACCCAATCCTTACCCCTATCTGCGCCCAGGACACAGATGTCCGCCAGGCGGGTCACGAGAGAGCAGTCAGCTCGGCGTCTGGATCCGCCCCTTTAAGACTGCCTGGCGGGTGGTGGGACTGAAAAGCTAAGGCAGTCTAGGTCAGCTGGAGGCTCCGCCCAGGTGGGCGGGCGGAGAAGGACGGACCCGCGCAGCTCAGGGGCCTCTGACCAATAGGAAAGCGACTGTGCAGCCGCGCCGCGAGTTGATCTTTCGTTTCCCTGTTTGAGTGAGGCCTAGAAAGAAGGCGCGCGGGCAGAATGAAGGAACACCGAGCAACGCCTCTTGATCTTCTGTTTCTGTAACTGAGTGGGGAATCTGACATGCGCGGGCGGGCAGACGAAGAGCTTAGCCGGCTCAGAGTTCTTGCGTACGTCTGGAAAAAGCGAGAACTTTAGTTCTTGAGTAGGATTAGCAGGAGAGGGAGGTCAAATGAAAAGAGATTATGAAACCCAATCCCTAACGTCTCCCTCCCTCGCTCTCTTTAGGGAACGGAAAAGGGTAAACTGAGGCAAGCAGGTGGAACTCTAAAACAAAAACTAAAAACACTGAATTACCTATCCTCTCTTCCCAGAGGAGTCTTCGGGCTCTTGGGCTGTGCGAAACCGGAGCATCCTAGACATCCCTCCCCACGCCCCCAGCTCCGCCCTCGGTACCCCACCCCCTCCCCATGCGGGTAGGAGGAGGAGACGCAACTTCTGGAGCAGGCGGCGACGGCTAGCAATTAGCACCTCTAGCAAGTGCCAGAGCCCGGCGGGCAGCGCAGAGGCTGCGGTGCCAGTGGCCGCGGAGCTAGCCCTGCAGGGTCTCGGGGGGGAGGGGGAGCCGCAAAGCCCCCGCTGAGGCCGCCGCTGCCGGGCCTCCCCTCCCCCCCACCCCGGGCAGGAGCCATGCGGGGGGGCGCAGGTGACGCGGAGCGGCAGCAACGCTGGGGTCGTCTATTCGAGGAGCTGGACAGTAACAAGGATGGCCGCGTGGACGTGCACGAGTTGCGCCAGGGACTGGCCAGGCTGGGCGGGGGCGACCCAGACCGTGGCGCCCAACAGGTACTCCCGCCGGACCCTTCTAGCGCGCTGCACTGTGGCCTCTGCCGGCCCAGTAACCCGAGCCTCTGAATGGGGCGGCTGGAGCCGCGGAGGACTGACGACCTGTGGCTGGACTCCAGGTCCCCTGTCTGTCTCGGTTCCCTTCCCCCTGCCCACCCGTGTCTGGCTTAACGGGATCGAAAGACAGGGCCGCCAAGGCCCCAGGCCTGCAATTTGGTTGCCAGCGCCGGGTACCCTCGAGGGTGGGGGATGCCTGCCAGGGAATAGAGCTGGGCGCTTTTCTGCCCACTGACTGTGACACACCCTCCTCTGGCCTTTGCACAACCCAAGAAGACATGGCCTGCTCCCACATCCAGAGGACACACCCTCCCCACCCTGAGGGCACCCACTGCCCTCCCAGCCAGTCCCTCTGTTTACATTCCCTGCCTGTCCTTTCCTGGGCTGGCTCATTGCCCCACGTTGCCCCAGCCAGGGACTCCAACCTGTCCCAGGCCACTCCCAGCTGGGGATCAAGGCAGAAACTTGCCTCCCCTCCCCTTCCTTGCAGGTGTCCCTCATACCTTTAGCTCCCAGATGCCCCTGAAGCAGCTCCACAGCATCCTTGAGACCTTTAGTCCAACTCCCACTTCCCAGATGGGTAATATGGAGACCCTGTGGTAGCTCCCTTGGATCCATCATGCCCCTCATTGTCCAATTGTCCAGGGCTGTTCCTAAAGGGAACCCCTGAAACTGCCATGTGAACAGGTTTTTTATAAGAGACAGAACAGGCTTTGGAGACAAGAACCCAAGGTTACCACTTCCCAGCTCTGTGACCTTGAACCAGTTTCTTGACTTTGCAGAGCCTCAGTTTGTTTGCCAGGAAAACTGGACAATGCCAGGCACCTCACATGCCTATTGTGGTCTTGGGCATCTTGCTGGGAAGTGAGCCGATCAAGGGAGGGGGATGATGTACCCTGCAGCCCTCCTGCAAGTGCTGGGGGCTCAGGGTTCCTGTGGCATAATGCTCATTGTGCCCTCTCCAGATGGGGGAGCAGCCTCATGGAGCCCCTTCTGTCCCCTTCCCCTTTGCCAGGGCATCTCCCCTGAGGGTGACACTGATCCAGAGAGCGGGTTCAACCTGGAGGAATTCACCCGTTACCTGCAGGAGCGAGAACAGCGCCTGCTGCTCATGTTCCACAGCCTTGACCGGAACCAGGACGGTAAAGCCAGTCTGCAGGCAGGGGGATGGGGCCAATGGGGTTAGAACTGGCAGGGCTGAAGGAGGGGGCGGGGCTGCCTCTCCCTGATGACTCACCAGCTATTTTGGGGAATTCTCCTCACCCTCAGCTAGGTGGTTCGAGTCCCAGCCAGCCCATTCCACTTCCTTTTCCCTTCCTGAGTGGGGACCCCTGTTTTTCCGCTTAGGTACCTAGTTCTCAGGGACAAAGATCACCCACATTGCTTCTAGGTTTCCTATGGGGAAGATACCCACTAAGCATCATCTGTGGGTTCTAAGTATTGTCTTTAAATCCCTTGTGACATAGGGACCCCTATCATTGCCACTGGATCCCTCGCTCATGGAGCAAAGGACTCCCCAGCATTGCCTAATTCTACCTCCAAGCAGTCCCTACAACCCTGGGTTTCTGGACCTCCTGGTCTTTCTAGTCCATGCCCCATTCCAGCCTGCCCTGACCTGTGGTCCTGGGGTACCCCAAGATTCCCACACACGCTCTTTCCAACCTCTGAGCCCTCTCCAGGTCACATTGATGTCTCTGAGATTCAGCAGAGTTTTCGAGCTCTGGGCATTTCCATCTCACTGGAGCAGGCAGAAAAAATCCTACACAGGTAAGTCACTGGAGGTTCAGAATCCTAGGCCCCAGAAATCCCAGAAACTCAGGCCCCTGGGACTCCTCAGTCACCTCCATATTCTGGGCCCCAGGCCCAGTTCCAGAGAGGGTAGAGCTGAGTTGGGCTTTGGAGTCAGACAGATCTTGAGCCAGTTCCTTGAATCTCTGAGCCTCAGGCTCTCCCTCTGCAAGTTAAGGGTAATCATGGGAGTACCCAGTAGGCTTGGTATGGAGGACCAACACCAGACAGCCCTGTAGTGTGATTAGAACAGTCCGAGAAACGTGGGCAGCTCTCAGTGTGCCCCAGACTTGCAAAACCTGGCAGCACCTCTCCCCAGAGCCAGACACTGAGATTGTCCCCACCCCAACTCCAGCATGGACCGCGACGGCACCATGACCATCGACTGGCAGGAATGGCGTGACCACTTTCTATTGCATTCTCTGGAAAACGTGGAGGACGTGCTCTATTTCTGGAAGCATTCCACGGTGAGGTGGGGGCCATGCCTCCTCCCTGGTGGGCTGGCTGCAGGCTGCTTAGGGCTGGGAAGGGCTGAGCCAGGACTTGTGAGATGGAGGCAGCTGGGGGGTGAAGCTGTGTTCCTTTCTTCCTTCATTTGGGGTCCAGCAGTCTGGGGTGTCTCTGCTGTCTGATCGAAGCCCTTCAGACTTTCTTGGGCTTCAATCAGGGGCCTGATTGAAGGGTTGGAGGCTACAGGGAAGAAAGAACTCACCAGATGGGGTTCCAGCCTCCCACCCTCAACCCACACAGCTCCCTCTCTGCCAGATTCTCTCCGCCTGAATAATGGATTCTGCTACTGACCTGAAGAGCCAGAAAGCCCATGGCTTTGGGTGGGGGGTCCAGTGAGATCCACTGGAAGGAAGTAGGAAGGAATCAATTCTCTCAGTGGGCTCTAAAGGGACGATGGCTTCTGGGGGACAGTTCCTGTGGAGGAGATCTCAGAGACCTTAGGAGGCACCCGAGGGATCTGCTGGGGTCTGCACAGGAGAAGTTCCTGGTGGGATGTTGTGTATTACTAGAGGAATCTTCTGGAATCTTTCCATGGGAGGCCCTTTAAGGAGATCCTTTAGTGGGATCTGATAGCTCTGGAGATCTTTATGTGGCAAATGCTTGGATGGGATCGTCTGATGGGAATTGGACAAACTTCCTGTGGAATTTTGTGGCTCCTTAGGCGGGATTCAGTAGATCCTTTAGCCACTCACTGGGTTGGGGGTTTTGATGGCACCTGGTGGGATCCAAGAGTGTTCTTCTGTGCATTCCAAGCAAGATCCACTGATGGGCTCCCTGGGGTGCCCTGGGATTCATGGAGGAGACTCCCCAACCAAGGACTGGAGTGCTTCTCCCTACCTCCATTGTAACATGCCATCATGACGTGACACCCCGCCGTGTCCTCAGGTTCTGGACATTGGCGAATGCCTGACAGTGCCAGATGAGTTCTCAAAGCAGGAGAAGCTGACGGGCATGTGGTGGAAGCAGCTGGTGGCTGGTGCAGTGGCAGGCGCGGTGTCGCGGACAGGCACAGCTCCTCTGGACCGCCTCAAGGTCTTCATGCAGGTGAGGGACCCCAGAGGGACTTGCCTGCTCCCCCAGGCCCAGGACCTAGGAGGGAATCTCAAGGCTGCCATTTCTCCCTGCTCAGGTTCACGCCTCAAAGACCAACAGACTCAACATCCTTGGGGGTCTGCGGAGCATGATCCAAGAGGGGGGCATCCTCTCCCTGTGGCGTGGTAATGGTATCAATGTACTCAAGATCGCCCCTGAGTCAGCCATCAAGTTCATGGCCTATGAGCAGGTGAGGGCAGGTGTAGGGAAGGGTGTGCTTGGTGGGGAAGCCTGGGGTAAATATGAGGACCTGCGGGTTGGCCTGTGAGTGGGGGATGGTTGAGGCCCCTGCACAATGCCCACAGCAGTCCAGTTCTGTGGCAGCCAGGGGACAGTAGAGCCCTGAAAGGCCCCACCCCTGAGGGTCTGCCCCCCCCCCCCCCCCGTCTGCCTCCCTCAGATCAAGAACACCATCCGGGGACGGCAGGAGACGCTGCAGGTGCAGGAGCGCTTCGTGGCTGGCTCCCTGGCTGGTGCCACAGCCCAGACCATCATCTACCCCATGGAGGTGAGGTCTCTGGGAGCAGAGTCCTGGCGATCTCCCTCCTCACTCCACATCATGCACGGGGATGGCAACTGCCGCTCCCTGGTCAGGGACCCCGGCTCCTGACAGCAGCACCATCACTTGCCTGGCTTACCTAGTGCTACAGTCTCAGCCAGGACGTCTAGGACCACGGCGCTGGTTAGACTGGACAGTAGGCAGGCATTCAGCCGTTCAGGGCTATGCCTCGCCGAGGACAGAATGCTTGTTCCCAGGGAGTATCCTCTCTAAGCATCACTACTTTGAGATAAATCATTTCAGGTTTCAGGTTGTATATCATTAAGATTCTGAAAATGGCGGGAAATTCAAATAACATGAATGAAGTCTTGAGACGATAGGTCAGGCCTGGAAGGGTGGCTTCAGAGCAATAGAGACCCAGGTCCTTCTGTCTACCTTGTTGTTCCACTAACATGGCAGGTAGCACTCACCTCATGGATCAACATGGCTGCTTGTGCTCTGCTCATACATTTCAGTTCCAGGAAAGAAGGACTAACCCACAAAGGAGGGAACACCATCCTCTGAAAGTCATGCATAGCTCTTAGCTCTTTTTACTTCTATTTTTCTTTCTTTTTTTTTTTTAAGTTTGTTTTATTTATTTATTTGTATGTGGTGCTAAGGATCAAACCCAGTGCTTCACACGTGCCAGGCAAGTGCTCTACCACTGAGCCATGACCCAGCCCCTTTTTCCTTCTGTTTCGTGGTGTAGGACCTGGTAATGTGGCCACTAAGGCAGGCAGGAAGTGTAGTTTTTATCTCTAGTGGTTATGTGCTTGCCAAAGTTATCTTTCTGTTATTCAGGATGACGGGAACTAGATGTTGGGGGACAGTCAGTGGTGGCTGCCACAGGTCACTCTAGTTGGTGGGTCTGCTTCTGGGAGAACTGTTTCTAGGTCTTCATCCCTGGATGTGACACCTTGGGCAGGGGGTAGGACCAGCTTTTCCAGGGATAACCGAGTTTTCCCAGGTGCTGAAAACACGGCTGACCCTGCGCCGGACTGGTCAGTACAAGGGGCTGCTGGACTGTGCACTGCGGATCCTGGAGCAAGAAGGGCCCCGCGCCTTCTACCGAGGCTACCTGCCCAACGTGCTGGGCATCATTCCCTACGCGGGCATCGATCTGGCCGTCTATGAGGTCTGTGGCAGCCCCCGCCCCTCTGCCCTCTGTGATTTGCCCACAGGACACCCTTCAGTCAACCTCCCCATTGTCCTAGAGAAGGACAATCATGGGGTGAGGAGCACCATGGGCGTGGAACCCTGGGGAACCCCTCCATGTGCTGGCCATGAACTGCTGCAAGAAAGTTTGACTTAACAGTTCAGCCCTCTGTGGTCACCTGGGAGTCGGGGGCCACTCTAGCTCACAAGAATCCTGAGAGCAGGCAAAGATGAGCCTCAAGGTGTGCATCTCCCCCAAAGCATGGACCAGCCCCAGGCTCTGTCCCTAGGCTGATGAATTCTTCAGGGCCTGCGCATCTCAGCATCTACCGTCACTAGAGAAACCAAGCCCCGCAACCAGCACCTTGGGCCCTTCATCAAGGGACGCGGGAGTGGGGAGTCTTTGCTGTCTCTCCTTGTGGGTCTCATGTGTTGCTTTAGCCTCCTCCTGGTGGGGTCATCAAGTCCTCCAATCAGCACAGCTGTAGATCCCCCGGAATCCTCCCAGTTTTTGTTTGTTCGCTTGCTTGTATGTTTGTTTGTTTTTGGTACTGGGGATTGAGCCCAGGGGTGCTTAACCACTGAGCCACATCCCCAGCCCTTTTTATGTTTTTATTTTGAGACAGGATCTTGCTAAGATGCTTAGGGCCTCACTAAGTTGCCGAGGCTGGCTTTGAACTCGTGATCCTCCTGCCTCAGCCTCCCAAGTTGCTGGGATGACAGGTGTGCACCACAGTGCCTGGTGCCTGGCCTCCTCAAACCTTTCTATCCAAGACAGGCCAGCTCCCTGAGTGTGAGAGCAGTCACCAAGGGTCCTGTGCTCAGAGGTGCCCACACTGAGCGATTCTCTGCTTAGGTCATCTGGAAATTCTCAGTGATTTTTCTTTGTAAAAGACCCTGTGTTTTGTTTTGCACTGAATCCCACAAACTATGTCATCCTTCCTGGTCTGAGTCTGTTCCTGCCATACATACCCACGTTCCCCAGCTCCCAGCATCAGGACAGGGGAAGGAGACAGGCCCTGTTCACACACTGTGTGTTCAGACCTCCACTCGTTCCTCTGTCCCTCCACACGTCCACTTAGCCTCTGTCCAGTGAGCACCTGCCGTGCGCCTGGCCTGGGTGCTCGCTGCCTCAGGGTGCAGAATGAGCCCTCCATAACCCCTGCCCTCCTGGGACACTCATCCCAGCGAACCCGGAAGCCCATCACCCCACAAATAAGAGTCTCAGCCCCCACGAAGCTCCCAGAAGTTGGAAGACAGGGTTTGTCGTCGTCGGCAGTGGTGGGCTGGAGGTGGGGGACACCTTTGGGCTGGTGGCACTGGAGCCCAGTGACATGACATCGGTAAGAAGTGGGAGAGCAGCAGGGGCCCAGCAAGACAAACCAGGGACCAACCTGACCTGCTAGAGGGCCCCGGTCTTGACAGCACAGGGAACTGGGCAGATCAGGAGGTGAGCTCAGAAAGGTCAGCCAGACTCCCTGGTGAGGGGTCGGGTTTTCCTAAGTGCAGTGGGAAGCCATGGAGGTTTGTGAGCAGAAATAGGATCTGACCCTGTTTAACACATTTTTCTCCCAAAAAAGGGAGTTCATGTGGCTAAGAAGCTTAAGAAGCCCTGTGCCCTTAGTTAGTCCTTAAAGGCTCTGACGAGTCCTGCAGTAAAGTGATGGAACAATTATTTCAGAACCTCCTCGACACATTGCCCCTCTCCCACTTCGCCCCCACCCCTGAGCTGGGGATGGAACCCAGGGCCTTGCATATGCTTGGGAAGTGCTCTGCCACTGAGCTGCACCCCAGCTCCAGAACAGCTCTTAAGAACTCAGTTAACGTCTATTTGACAAATGAGGGTCTGAACCTTAAGAAGACTATTAAAATGGCAAAGGCGGGCCTGGTGAGAAGGCCAGCATCTGTACTCCTAGCTACTTGGGAGGCAAAAGTAGGATGAGCACTTCAGCCCAGAGCTGGAGACCACCCTAGGCAACATAAAAAGCCTGTGAGACTCCCGCCTCAATACAAAACAAATAAAATAGCTACATGTTATTTTTTATTTAATTAATTTATTTGCAAAGACAGTAAACACTTGCCTGTGTTTTCTAATCTCCACCTGGACCAGACATTACTAATCTATGCCAGCATTGAGTCCCCCTCCGAACACCTCTGGTTCCAGGCAGACATTTACCAATGAATTAAAGCTGACACAGGAAATGAAACCTACAAGCCACCCTAGTGACAAGGCACAAAAGGTCTTATCCTAACAAAGTCCTTGGCAGGGAAGTGAGGGAGTGGCTGACTAGCAGGCACCAGGCCCTGGTTTTAATCCCCAGGAACCCTCCTCTCACCCTCCCACCCCCACCCAAAAAAAAAAAAAAAAGATACAAAGGCTTTGGCAGCAGCTTCAGAAGGGATTAGCCACCCTAAAGACTAGACACACAGCTCTGGAGTCCTGGCTCTGAATGTTGAGTCTTACCTTGATTTTGTAGCTTGGAGCAAGTAACTTCCCTGAGCCTTAGTTTCTCCTCTACCAAATGCAGTTAGTAGGATTAATTGTCTTCACCGGAGATCTGAGAGCAGCTGCAGAGACAGGGATGTGAGGGCAGGGTGGTGAGAAGGCCAGGCAGGGGGATAAGGCATGTGTGTCTATTTCCCAGGGCTGCTGCAACAAAGTATCCCCAGCTGGCTGGTTAGAGCAGTCAGAAGGGACAGTCTCCCAGCCCTGGAGGTCAGAAGCCCAAATTCGAGTGTCCAGAGCCTCACTCCCCTGAGACCTGTCGGAGGGAGTCCCGGTACCGCCTCCAGCGTCTGCTCCTTACCACTGCTGACATTCCTTTTGTTTTTGTCTGTCTTTTGACACCAGTCCCAAGGTCACACTGTGTCACCCCAAGTGCCTCAAACTCCTGAGCTCAAGCCATGCTCCCGGCTCAGCCTCCCAAGCAGCTGAGGTTCCAGGAGCCCAGCAGCATTCCTTGACTGAAGTTAGCCTCTGCCTCCCGTCACTGGCTTTCTCGAACTTGGGTATCTCTGCGTCTCTCCTTTTACTGCACTGAGAGTTCGCCCTACTCATCTTTGCCAGTTCCATCTGCAAAGACCCTATTTGCAAAGACCATGTCCTAAGATGCCAACACAGCCAGGTGCAGTGATACCTGCCTGTCATCCCAGCTACTTGGGAGGCTGAGGCAGGAGGATTGCAAGTGCTAGAGCAGCCTCGGCAACTTAGCAAGACCTTGTCTCAAAGTAAAAGGACAAGGGCTGGTGTGTGGCTCAGGGGCCAGTGCTTGCATGGTCTGTGTGGCCCCGGATTCCATCCCCAGTACTGCAGGAAGACAAAAAAAAAAGATAGGCACATATCCTGTGGGTGTGGGTCCACGGTTCATAATGGTGTGTTACCAGGCAAGTTGCCACTCTTGGCAAGCACAGCTCAGTCCCTCTGGGGTCCTCTGGCCGAAGAGCCAGAAAATGCCCCCCAGAAGGGTGGGGGCTGGAGCACTGACACGCCCAGCCAGAGCTTTGATGGCTGCTTCTGGGGGTGCAGGTTCCCCGCACTTGCCTCCAGTTCCTAGTGCTCAGAGCATCCTGATGTGGGTGCAGAGAAGGTCGGGGGCAGCTCCATGGGTGCTGGCAGGCAGCCCTCAGGAGGTCTGAACCAAAGCAATAAAGGAGAAGGGAGGACACCCACAGCGAGGCCTCGGACACCCACCTTGGAGGGTGTGCTCGGTTCATATTCATTTCCTGTGGCTAAAACAAACTGCCACAAACCTAGTGGCTTAAAACAACACAAATTTATTATCTTACAATTAGGAAGGTCAGAAGTTCAAAATGTGAGTCCTGCTGGGCTTTATGAAATGTGGCCGCCTCCTTTTCAGAGGCTGTGAAGAATCGTTTCTCTGCCTTTTGCAACTTTCCATGATTCCCGCGGCTCATGTGGCCCCTCCCTCCACATTCAGAGGAATTGTGGAATCTTCTAATCCACCAACCAGTCTCTGCTTTTGTCTTCATTATCTCTTTTTGTTTTTAACTGGGAGCAGAACCCTGGACCTTGTGTATGCTGGGCAAGTGCTCCCTAACTACCGCACCCTCACCCTTTTTAAATTTTGAGACAAGGCCTAAATTGCTGACCTCACACTTGGGATGTCTGTCCCGCCTCAGGCCTAAGTATATGGGATTATAGGTGTGTGCCACACCCAGCTTCACATCTCCTTTTTTGACTCTGGTTTTCTTTGTTATTCGGTGCTGAGAATGGAACCCAGAGCCTAGCTACACCCACCCCACCTTTTGACTCTTGATAAGGATCCTTGTGATGATAGTGAACCCAGACAGGAAAGCCAGGATATTTCCTATCTCAAAATCCTTGGCCTTAATTTAGTGAAGTCCTGTGTGCCACGGAAGATAACTGGTTCCAGGGACCAGTGCATGCAGAGCACAGGGACTCTGATTCCTTGTCACAGAGGTCCTCCGTGGGGGTTAAGTGAAGGCATGCAGCTCAAGTGCCTGCAGAGCCCAGGATGCACTGTGCACTCAGCTGGCACCAACTGCCAGGGGACACCAAGTTGGCCACCAGGTCTGTGGAACCAGGGTCCTGGTCTCTGCTCCTCCCAACCCACCCTACTCCTTTCTCTACTCCAGACCCTGAAGAATCACTGGCTCCAGCAATATAGCCAGGAATCGGCAAACCCAGGGATCCTCGTGCTCCTGGCCTGCGGTACCATCTCCAGCACCTGTGGCCAGATAGCCAGTTATCCCCTGGCCCTGGTCCGGACCCGCATGCAGGCCCAAGGTGAGGCCTGGGTGGGAGGATGGAGCAGGGGAGTGGCCAGCTGGGGTCCACCTTCTCTTCCCCAGCTCCTCACAGGTGGAGTCCTAGGCCGGAGTCCTCCTGGATTTGAATGGCCTTGATAAGTCCTGCCCCTTCTCTGGGCCTCAGTTTACTCACTGGTGACTTTTCCTTTATCCACAAGAAACTGAGGATTAACTAGCAGAACAGATGCAAGAGTTCTGGCAAAGCTCCCTGGCAATGGTAGCCAGAGGCTGCTACTGGCCATTGTGGAGCCTTTCTGGGCTGGTAACTTGAGCCCCTATTTGCAAGGCTGAGTTATAGCAAGGCCAGGTCGGGGAGAGGCTAAGAACCTGGGTTAAGGAAATTCAGGATCAGGCTGGTGGTTGTTTTTCTCTGAGATTTTCTTTTATGGATTCTTTTCCCCGTCCCTGAATCTGTTTTAAGCATTTCCTTGGGAATTTAGCAATTGTATTTTGTGATACCAGGGAGGTATGAGTGAATGAGACAGACATGGTCCCCGCCTTCATGGAGTTCAGGCTGGAGAGGAAGAAAGATGCTGAATAAATCATTCCATAATTAACCTTTGGTTAAGGGTTGAATAAGGGGAGGAAGAGGATCCTGACTTGGACAGGGGTGCCAGGGAGGGCCCCCTTAAGAGCTGGCTTTGGAATAGAGGTTGGGAAGATGACTGGGAGTTAGCCAGAAGAGAAGGGCGTTGACTTCCAGGACGGGGACATTTCTAGCTCCTCCCACCACACATACTGCACACCCACTCCATTTCAATTTATCCCCAAATTTGGGCCCTCAAGATTGACAGCCAATTTCAAGTACCACAGAAGTCCTGACTCTGGCCAGGGCGTTGCTCAGTGGGAGAGTGCTTGCCTAGCAGGCACAATGCCCTGGTTCCCTCCCAGCACTGTGGGGGGCACTACAAAGTCCTGATTCAGTGGTAGGTCCAACTTCTAGTCTAGCCTCTCCTTCCTGTGGCAGTGGCCACCTGGCCCAGCCCTGAGGGGTAAGAGGGAGAAGGGAAGGAGGAGCTTCAGCCTCACCTGGTCCCCCACCCCCTCCCAGCCTCCATCGAGGGCTCCCCGCAGCTCTCCATGATGAGTCTGCTCCGTCACATCCTGTCCCAGGAGGGAGTGTGGGGCCTCTACCGGGGCATTGCCCCCAACTTCATGAAGGTCATTCCAGCTGTGAGCATCTCCTATGTGGTCTACGAGAACATGAAGCAGGCCCTGGGGGTCACGTCCAGGTGAGGGACCCAGAGCCCATCCCTCCCCCAAGATCCGTCACCCCAGTCCTGATGTTCCCCAGATTGATGTCCTTGGCCACAGGAGACCAGTGGCCCAATCAATGGATCTAGTTCCCCTGCCTAAACCACTGATCCCTACACACCAGCCACAGGATCCCAGTACCCGAATCCCGGATCCTCCACCCCCAGACCCCAATCACTGAATCACAGGGTGCCCACACTTTGACCATGGATCCCAATACTCTAACTCTAGATCTCAGATCCCTGTACCCCCAACTGCTGGATCCCACACTTCAGCAACCTAAATCTCATACCTGAACCACAAGATCCAGAATGATCAACACCTCAGCCCTTCATTCCCTCCTTCCCAGACCCCTAGATCCTGCATTCCTATGCTCCCAAAGTGGATCCTATGTTTCCCTGCCCCACCCACCGGGTCCTGGACCTAGATCCCCCACAACGTGGTGAATGGATCCCAATCCCCAACCACAGGAATGGACATCCCTATACCTCATCACCCTGACCCCAGCTCCCTCAGGTATCAGATCCAGTGTCCTTGTGTAGCACTGGGTCCCAGATCCCCAACCCCACTGGCGAATCACAGATCGCCATGCCTCAAGCCCCGTCTCCAAGCTCAGCCGCTGGATTCTGGATGTCAAGAGACCTCAGCCACCGGATCCTGACAGTGCAATGCCTAGATCCTGGGGCCCCCCACCACTGGACCCAGATCCCCTCACCCCAGCCACTGGATTCTGATTCCTTTACCTTGACACTGGGTCCCAGATCCTTCTGCTTCGACGGCTGGACCCCTACATTTCAAGCACTGTGCCCTCTGCCCCTTACCACTGGATCTTGGATTCCCAAGTCCCAACCCACTGGATTCTGGCTCCTAAAACCACAAATGTGGGCACAACAGCACAGCAAGTGGGTCCTGGCAGGTGCAGCTGCTGGAGTCCAGATTCCAGACAGTCCCCACGCCCAGTCCTGCCAGCACTGGATCCCACGCCCTGGACCCCTACCTCCCAAATGCTCAGACCCCCAGTCTAGATCCCAAAAGGCCAATCACAGCACCATGATCCCATGTGTCCCCATCCCAGAGACACACTGCAGCTTACCATGGCTCAGGATCACACAGACCAGGGAGACCTGGGGAGGCCCAGCTGCCAGCACCAGAGAACCCAGGGGCTCTGTCCCATGTCTTCATGTAGCTCATGGCCAGGCAGCAAGAGGGGAGATGTGTCTCCTGTGACTGCATGGATGCTTGACCCCCCACCCAGCATGGACACCCCTCTTGGCCCTGTGGGGATATTGCTCCCTCAGACCACCCCACCCCACCCTGCAGCACCCCCCCACACCTGATCAGCTCATAACCCCAGAGCCTAAGTCCTCCGGAGGGCCCGGCCTCTTGTTCTTGGGGACTGGCAAACAGGCGGTCTGAGACCAGAGACTTTCGGGGGGTCCCCCGTCCTAGCACTGCCAGCCCTTCCAGGGCTTCAAAGATTTGCGAGCCAGGAACAAATCCTCATCGACCACCCTTCCCTACACTCGAGCATCCAATTATACAAAACCAAACAAAAACCCAAATCCCCAAACTCACTCCAGGTCTATTTTTCTATCAGAGAGAGGAGCAAACCCCCACCCCCAAACCCAAGCCCCCAACTCCCCCTTCCCATCCCTCCTGCACTTTATTGTTGGATTCTGAGCTTAGGATGATGGGGCCCCTCTCCACTGCTACCTGGTGCCTGGGGAACCCCACTAAGGGACTGTGAAAGAGGACTGGGGTGTTGGGGCCTGGAGGACCATCCCTCCCGGCTTCCACCTCCCTCCACGGCACGTGCCCCCTCCCTGCCTGTGTGTTATTTCAAAGGAACAGAACAAAAGGAATAAATTTTCTAAGCTCTTTCATTGTATTTTCTTTTTTGAAAAGAGGTGGGTGGATGTGGGACCCCATCTACCCAGAGGGAAGGGACATGGGACTGTTTCTCATCTCATGCGCACACAGCTCCAAGGGACTGTGTGACTCAGACTCGAGCCTCGGTTTCTACCTGTCTGTGAAGCAGTAGCAGGGAGGGAGTCTACCTCATGGCCTCTTCTATTTTTCTGTTTTCTTTTTTGATTCTACATGTGCATTCGTTTTCTGTCATATTACCACAAACCAAGTGGTTTAAAAAATAAAATTTGTTAAAAAATGTTTATTGTGATAAAATATACATGACATAAAGCGTACCATCTTGCCAGGTGCAGGGGCACATGCCTGTAATCCCAGTGGCTTAGGAAGCTGAGGCAGGAGGATCCCAAGTTTAAAGCCAGCCTCAGAAACTTAGTGAGGCCCTAGGCAACTTAGCAAGACCCTGTCTCAAAATATAAAAAGGGCTGGGGATGTGATTCAGTGGTTAAATGCCCCTGGATTCAATCCCTAGTACCAAAATAATAATAATAACTTTAAAAATAAAGCTTTCTCTATTTACCAAGTTTAAGTTCACAATCCAGTGGCATTAAGTGCTCTCACGATGCTCTGCAGCTGTCCCCACCATCCATTTCCAGAACTTCCCATCTCCCCAAACTGAAGCTCTCGCTCCTTCAACACTAACTTCTAGCCTCTCCCCAACTCCCTGTCTCCATGGATCTCAACTCCAGGGTCCTCCTGTGGGTGGATCCTGCAGTGTGCGTGATGTGGCCTTCTGTGTCCGGCTCATTTCCCTGAGCACAGTGTCCTCAAGGTCAATCACAAAGTAACGTATTTCAAAACCCTTCCTTTTTCGGGCTGAATACTACTCAGGTGTGTGAGTGGACCACACAGTATGCATCCCTTCATCCATCAATGGACCCCCTACCATTTGGCTACTGTGAATAAAACAGAAATTCATCTGTGACAATTCAGGAGGCTGGGAGTCTGAAAGCAAGACCTTGGCTGGGGACATTCTCCCCACAGTTTTCTGGCAGACTGCAGTCCTTGGTGCTCCTTGGCTTAGGGAGGTATCACTCCCAGACCTGCCTGCCCTCCCGTGGCCCTCTCCCTCACGTCTGCGTTTCTGTGTCTAAATTCTCCTCTTCTTGTAATGATGCTGTCACTAGATTGGAGCCCCCCACCCCCCTCCAGGGTGAACTCACTTTATCTTGATTACATCTACAAAGACCCTCTTTTCCAAATACAGTGACATTCCAAGGTTCCAGAGCTTAGACCTTCAGAACTTCTTTTGGGGCACACAGTTCCACCCACAACAGCAAGTAATTTGAATTCATTGTAGAAAGCAATAAAAAATTTATAATCTATATAGAAATAGATTAATGATTGATAGATACATAATCAGTACATAAATGCATTGTGATAGGACTACAGTTGTCTTTCTATATCCATGTTTTGCATCCATGGACTCAACCAACCTTAGATGGAGATATTCAGGAAAATTGCATCTGAATCTAACATACATGAATATTTTTTTGGTTGGTATCCCTAGGCAAGACAGTATTTCAACTACCTACATAGCACTTACATTGTGCTAGATGTTATAAGTCATTGAGAGATGGTTTCATGTTTAAGGAGCATGTACAGAAATTCTATGCAAATAATCCACAATTCTATATAAAAACTTGAGCATGCACTAATTTTGGTACATGCAGGGGCTTCTGGAACTGATTCTCCAGGGGTTCTGAGTGACAACTGCACAGTCTCAAGGTTAAGACAATGCGGCTACCATCTTGGACTCTCCCTGCCTCGCTCTCATGTCGTTTACTCTGAAAGAAGACAGCCGTCAGGTCCTGAGCCTCATGGAGAAGCCCATACAGTGGGGAACCCCAGCCTATAGCTACGTAAGTGCACTTGGACTTGAACACTTCTTTTGAGGGTATATAATTTAACCCACAACAATGAATTATACAAATTCACTGTAGGAAAAAAATAGAAAATTCAGAATATAGAAAGAGATAATTGATAGATGATAGAAAATAGATGATTGATTGATAGATAGATAGACAGGAAGAAGATCCAGATTGCAGCCTTGTGAGACACCCTGGATAATCCAAACACTGCAGACCCTCTCACTGGCTGCCAATACCCAAATCCTGAACTTTATATCCTTATACTTCAAACACTGGAACACCCTACTAAGCGGCTCCTGAATTCCTGGTGCTCAGAAACTGGATGAGACGATAAATGTCATTGTAAGCCGCTGAGTTCTGGGGTAATTTGTTACAAAGCAATAGCTAGACAATATAGATGCACTTATGTACATATGACTTTCCATGCATTCAAAGAAGAGATCAGGGAGTGGGTATAAAAAATATATAATGGATTAAATCTTGCTAACTATTTTGTGGGTTTTTTTTTTCTATTTTGTGTTTTTACTTTCTTTAAATTATGTTCCTAGGATCACTTTCCACAAGTGCAGTCACTGGGTCAAAGGACATGGCTCTCTTGGGATCATGCCACAAAAAGAACTGTACACAACATTACAGCTACCAACAAGAGTTGGCATTTTTAACAGCAGCTACCCAGGCACTGAGTGTTAAATGTATTTGATGGGGATAATTAACATCTGCTTTCCTGTCCATATTCTTATATCCCACGATAATGTGGCTGAGATTTAGGAGGCTTAGCTAACCAACATGCAGCATGAATTAGTCAGCTTGCCATCACTATAACAAACACCTGAGACAATCAACTTATGAGAAAAGTCTTAGCACATGCCTGTCATCCCAGACACTCAAGAGATTGAGGCAAGAGGGTCACAGGTTCCAGGCCAACCTTGGCAACTTAGGGAGACTGTGTCTCCAAATAAAAAATAGAAAGGACGAGGGATGTGGCTCAGCAGAATAGCCCCCCAGGTTCTATCCCCAGGTCTGCAAAATAAAAAAGGAAGGGGCCAGGTGCAGTGGCCATGCCTGTAATGCCAGCCACTGGGGAGGCTTAGGCAGGAGGATCACAAATTCAAAGCAGCCTTAACAATTTAGCAAGGCTCCACACAATTTAGCAAGACTCTCTCTCAAAATTAAAATATATATATAAAGGGGTGGGGAAGTGCCTCAGTGGTTAAGCACCTTTGGGTTCAATCCCTGGTATCAAAAATAAATAAATAAAGGAAGGGGGAGGGGAAGCCTTGTTTTGGCTCTTGTTTTGCAGGTTTTGGTCTGGGATCAGCTGGCCCATTGCCTTGGGCCTGGAATGGCACATCACGGTGGAGAGCCTGGTGGCGCAACACTGCACACCTCATGTCAGGGAAGTGGAAGACAGAAGGAGAAGAGATGGGCCTTCCATGAGCCCCTTTGAGGGCACACCCCCAATGACTGGAAGACCTCCCATCAGGCCGCACTTCTTTTTTTTTTTTTTTTTAGAGAAAGGAGAGAGAGAGAGAGAGAGAGAGAGAGAGAGAGAGAGAGAGAGAGAGAGAATTTTTTTAATATTTTTATTTTTTAGTTCTCGGCGGACACAACATCTTTGTTGGTATGTGGTGCTGAGGATCGAACCCGGGCCGCATGCATGCCAGGCGAGCGTGCTACCACTTGAGCCACATCCCCAGCCCAGGCCGCACTTCTTAAAGGTTCTGCCACTTCCCAACAGAGCCACCCCGGGGACCAAGCTTTCACCACATGGACTTTGTGAGACACTTAAGATTCAGATCATAGCCAGGCCCAGTGGTGCACACCCAAAATCCCAGCAGCTCAGGAGGCTGAGGCAGGAGGATCACAAGTAGAAGGTCAGGCTCAGCAAATGAGTAAGGCTGTCAGCAACTTAGCAAGACCCTGCCTCAAAATAAAGAAAGAAAGAAAATGGGCTGGGATGTGGCTCGGTGGTTAAGCACTTCTGGGTTCAATCCCCAGGACCAAGAAAAAAAAATCCATATCATAGCAGATGGACTCACTTTCTCTTTCTAAAACTCAGTTTCCTTTGACATCATTTCAGGGAAAAGAACATACACTTATTGAGCAAGTACCACGTGCCTCATGCTATACTGAGTAAGGCCTTTCATGTGTTATTCATGTTAATCAAACACTTACTATGTGCTAGATTCAGTTCTAAATATGGGATTATAGAAGTGGATGACAAAACAGACAAAAGTCTCTGTTCTGGCAGAATGAGATTGACCAAGTTATGCTGCATACATCCATGAATGCACCACAGTGAGCTCCGCCTTTATGGACATCTACAAAGCACCAATAACAAATGATAAACCAATAGAGGAAGACCAATAGAGTTAAAGAAGGGAACTGGGGAGAGAGGAAGGGAGGGAAAGGGGAAGGACTGGGGATTGCAATGGAGCAAATTATATTCCATGTTTGTACAATGATGTCAAAATGAACCCCAATATGATGCATAACTAAAATGCACTAATAAAAACATTCTTGCCGGGCGCAGTGGCGCATGCCTATAATCCTAGCAGCTCGGAGGCTGAGACAAGGAGGATTGCTAGCTCAAAGCCAGCCTCAGCAATGGGGAGGCGCTAAGCAACTCAGAGAGACCCTGTCTCTAAATAAAATACAGAATAGGGCTGGGATGTGGCTCAGTGGCCGAGTGCCCCTGAGTTCAATCCCCGGTACAGAGAAAAAAAATTCTTTTTTTTTTTTTTTTTTTAAAGAGAGAGGAGAGGGAGAGAGAGAGAGAGAGAGAGAGAGAATTTATTTATTTATTTATTTTAGTTCTCAGCGGACACAACATCTTTGTTGGTATGTGGTGCTGAGGATCGAACCCGGGCTGCACGCATGCCAGGCGAGCGCGCTACCGCTTGAGCCACATCCCCAGCTCAGAGAAAAAAAATTCTTAAAATATTTGTCCTCACAGATCCTACACTCCAGTGAGGAGAGACCAAGAGCACAGGAGGATTAGCTATGGAGTGGCAGGAAGCAGAGGCAGAAAGGAGAAACATAAAAGAGGGAAAGGGAATAATAAATGCTGCAGAGTTTAAAGTTTCATCAGGTCGACCCAGGGGCCTCCTAAGAAGGTGACTTGTGAGTGAAGGTTAAAGGTGGGAAGGGAGAGTGCCATGGGATGTCCAAGGAAGGACATTCTAGGCAGCGAGCACAGCCCGTGCAAAGGCCCTAGGGCAGGGCATGTTGGTGGCACAGAGAGGCACCTGTGTGGCTGGAGCAGAGGCAGCAAGAAAGAAAAGAAGAAGGGGGAGGCAGGGAGAGGACGGGGCTCCAGGGAGGACCTGGGCTTGGACCTAGAGGGAGGGGAGCCAGGCAGGGCTGTGGCAGAGGAGCAGGCCCCTGACTCAGGTGCTCACAGGTGTCCTTTGCTGCAATGTGGAGGACGGGTCATGGCAGGGTGATGGCAGGGGCTGGGACCAGAGCCATGGGGATTGCACTAGTCCAGAGGAGCAAGTGGTGGGGTGGTAGGAAGCAGGAGACTCTGGATATGTTCCAAACATTAACCAAGAGAATCTGATGGGAGTGTGGACTTGGAAGAGAGAAAGAACTCAAGGGGGGCTGGGGCTGAGGCTCAGTGGCAGAGCGCTTGCCTCGCACACGTGAGGCCCTGGGTTCGATCCTCAGCACCACATGAAAATAAATGAAATAAAGATATTGCATCCGTCTATAACTAAAAAATATTTTTAAAAAAGAAAAAGAAAAAAAAAACTCACTTGAGGACAGTCGAATTTTTGACCTGAACAACTCAGAGGATGGAGGTATCCTCAACTAAGACTCTCATTAGATTCTACTGACAAAGCTACACAGTAGGGTTTACTATTTATCATTCTCTCCAATTTCCAGAGGAGGAAACTAATGCCCAGAGAAGGACAGTGTAAACATACCTCAAGATTACACAGTAAGCCAGGGATGGTGGCGCACACCTGTCATCCCAGCAGCTCAGGAGGCTGAGGCAGGAAGATAGTGGGTTCAAAGCCAGCCTCAGCAACAGTGAGGTGCTAAGCAACTGAGGCAACTGAGACCCTGTTTCTGAATAAAATACAAAATAGGGCTGGGGATATGACTCAGTGGTCAAGTACCCAAATCTAATCCCCAGTACCAAAAAAAAAAAAAAAAAAGATTATACAGCAAGAAGCCAGGCATGATGGTGCGCATCCGAGTTGCCCCATAGCAACTCGGGAGGCTGAGGTTGGAGAACCACAAGTTCAAGGCCAGCCTGGAAAACACAGAAAGACTCTGTCTCAAAATTAAAAAGGGCTGGTGGTGCAGTTCAGTGGCAGAGCGTTTGTCTACATGCGTGAAGTGCTGGGTTCTACGCCCAACATTACAAAGGAAAAAAAAGATCACACAGCAAGAAGCAATCAAGATGGGAGTCAAAGCCAGGTCCCTCTGACCCCAAACCTATCCTTGTCTTATTTTGGGGACCAACCATGTACTTCTCTACTCTAGGTCCCCAGACCTTCCTGTGGTCCCTCTGTTCCCTCTCCTATTGCCATGGCAACAACAACAAAAAGAAAAAACAGCAGGAGTTCTTCAGGGCTGTGTATAAGTGACCACAGACCTGTTGGGTGGCTGGAAACAAGACAAATGCATGGCTTTGAAGGTCGGAATTCAGCAATCAGCTATGGATCTTGCTGGACAGGAATCGAGGCATTGGCAGGATTTGTCCCTTCTGGAGGCCCTAAGGGTGAATCTGTGTCCCACCTTCTCCAGCTCCTAGAGGTGCCTGCATTCTTGGCTTGTGGCTCCTCCCTCCATCTCTGAAGCCAGCATGGCTGGTCCAGCTGTTCATACATCTCATCCTCGTGATGCTGCCTCTCCTACCTGCCCGTCCACACTTCAGATTCATGAGGTTACACCTGGCCCACCCCATTGATCTAGAATGACCTTCCCATCCCCCATCATCTGCTTAGCAACTTCAATACCATCCGCAAACATAATTCCCCCTTGCCAGGTAACATCTGTCTTGTTGGCTCAGGCTGCTATAATGAAATTCCACAGACTCGGTGGCTTAACCAACAGGCATTTATTCCTCACGGTTCTGGAGGCTGGAGTCCAAGATCAGGCTGGTTCAGTTCCTGGTGAGGGCTCTCTCCTCCTGGCTTGCAGAGGGCTGCCTTGGTGCTATGTCCTCGTGGTGAAGAGAGGGACAAAGCTCTAGTCTCGCCTTGTTTTCCTATAAGGGCATTAACCCACCTTAGAGGCCACCCCCTCATGATCCCATCTGATGTCATTACTACCAAAAGCCCTGCCTCCAGCTTCCATCCCACAGGAAGTTAGGGCTTCAACCTCAGATGTCATCAGGACACCATTCAGTCCAAACAGTTCTGTATTCCCAGGTTTCAGGGATTAAGAGGTGGGCATTTTGGGGAAAGGAAGGATCATCATTCTGCCTACCACACCCCGTGAGGTCACAAGGGCCTCTGTGACCTCATCATCCCTAGGACCCAAATTTACAAGACATTCCCATAGCCACTCCCACACGACAGCTGGTTAGACTCCCCCAGGGATGTGAGCCCCAGGCGTCCTAACCTCCAGCTGCCATGGGAGTTGATCCTGAAGAAACCGAGAAGCCCTGCTCTAGGGTCCAGACCCTGTTTAGGAGGGTCAAGACCCTACTTGCTGAAGCGCCACCCCCACCCCCGCCCCCGCCCCCACTCCCACCCCCACCCCCCTCCTGGAACCCAGGCTGTGCACACGTCTATGGCTACGTATTTGGGCATGTGCTTGAAAACAACCTGGAACATCTCCCGTCACAGCCGGTGAGTTTGGAAACCACAGGGGTCCCGTGTCTCCAACCCGGACCACAAGGACAGGGAGACAGTTACGCTGCCCATGCCCCATGTGGGGGCCACACAGACCTAGAATGAGCCACATTGAAATGGGCGGGGGGCATCAGGGAGGGATCTTACCCAGGAGGATTTCCCAGAGACGTGCCCGGGGAAGGAGCTCCAGCATCGCTGCGCATGGGCAAGGGCTGGGTCTGCCCAGCAGGTGCTGGACACGGGGGAGCAGCTGATGGTCCCTGTGGAGGTGCTGGAAGTGGGCGGCGAGGGGGCCTTGTGGAAGTTCCTGCTGTCGGGGGCCATGGCTGGGGCAGTGTCTCGCACAGGCACAGCCCCTCTGGACCGCGCCAAGGTATACATGCAGGTACGTGAGCCACTGGGCACAGGACGTGGGGGGGGGGTGGCAATGGTACTGCAGGAGGTAGGGCTAGGAGTGGGGCTGGAACGGGGCTCTCACGGGGTGCTGCTGGGCCTGGTCTGGGAAGTGACACAGCTGGTGTGGATGGGACACAGAGCTATGTTGGGGACCAGGGAGGGGAGCCAGATGGCACAGGGTCAACCCTGAGCCAGGGTCAGCTCAGAGATCAGGGAGCTGGGGACAGGTTCTTCAGATGGGTTTGAAAAGTGAATAAGAATGGAGAAAAGATGGAGATGAGGGAAGAGACAGGAAGGTGGGTCAGCCCTGGGGTCTGGGTAGGGGTAGGACTGGCTGGGGACGGAACCGGAGAAGCCAGAGGCACGTGGGCATGAAGAGGGTGGGGTGGCCTCCCAATAGAGCTCTGCAGAGCTCCCCACAGGGTCCTCCTGGGTCCTCCCTCCCCAGGTCTACTCCTCCAAGGCTAACTTCATGAACCTGCTGGGGGGGCTGCGGAGCATGGTCCAGGAGGGCGGGGTCCGGTCCCTGTGGCGTGGCAACGGCATCAACGTCCTCAAGATCGCCCCTGAGTACGCCATCAAGTTCTCTGTCTTTGAGCAGGTGGGGAATGGTCGGCTTTCCCCAGTTTGGGTCCAAGCCCCTCCTACCCCACTCCCAAAAGCCCCGAACTCACCCAAGACAGCATTCCACCCTCCAGGCTCCAGGCGGCTCCCTGGATGGCTTCAGTAGGAGGTGGCTGGCTCCGCTCTCACGTGCCTCTCTCCCATCCCAGTGTAAGAATTACTTCTGTGGAGTACATGGGTCCCCACCCTTTCAGGAACGGCTCCTCGCTGGCTCCCTGGCTGTGGCCATCTCTCAGACACTCATCAACCCTATGGAGGTAAGAGGGTGTCTGTGCCGGGGAGGAGGCCAAGGCAGAGCCGCACTGCAGCCTCCCCTCGGCCTCCTCCCTGTTCCTCTCCTTTTACTTTTCCTTCCTTCTCCCCCTCCTCCTTCCTTTGCCTCCTTTTCCTCTTTCCTCCTCCTCCTTCCAATCTTCCTCCTTCCTTCTTCTTCCTCCTCCTTTTTTCTTTCTTTCTTTTTTTTTTTTTTTTTTTTTTTGGTACTGGGGATGGACTCCAGGGACACTTTCCCACTGAGCCCCATCCCCTGCCCTTTTTGTTTGGTCCAGGGATCCAACCCAGAGGTGCTTTACCACTGGCCACATCCACAGGCCTTCTTCATTCTGATTTTGAGACAAGGTCTTGCTGAGTTGCACAAGCTGGCCTTGAACTTGCGATCCTCTCATTCACCTCCTGGGTTACAGGTGTGGCCACTGCACCGGGCTCTCCTTTTTATATATATATATAAATAAATATATATATATGTATATATATTTATTTTTTAGTTGTGGTTGGACACAATACGTTTTTATTTATTTATTTATTTTTACGTGATGCTGAGAATCAAACCCCGGGCCTCTCGCGTGCTAGGCGAGCGCTCTACCTCTGAGCCCAGCCCTGCCCTGTCCCCTTTCCTCTTGATGTGAGTCATGCATCAGTTCCCAGTCACCTCAACACCTGTCACTGGATGGTGTGTTCTTTTTCTTTAAGTTGTAGATAGACTACAATACCCTAATTTATTTCCTTATTTATGTGGTGCTGAGCATTGAACCCACGCCTCACACACGCTAGGAAAGCTCTCTACCACTGAGCCCCAGCCCCAGCCGTGGACGGTGCATTCTGTATCCCCAAAGAGCCAAGATGCCACTTTGTCATTTACTAAATTCCCATATGAACTTGGGGTCATTTCTGTCTTTCTCTTCTTGTTGCTCTGCTGTCTGTTCATATACTATTGTCTTTTTTTTTTTAAGTAAACAAGACTATTTTTAGAGAAGTTTTAGGTTTTCAAAAAAATGGAGGAGAAAGTACGGAGAGTCCACATCCACCATCCTGTCCCTGGGCAGTTTCCTCTGGTTTAACATCTTGCACAGTGGTAATTGTTACAATCAATGAGCCCATGCTGATACATTATTGTAACAAAGCCCATCCTTCACCTTAAGGGCCTTCTGTGCTTTAGAGTTTTAAGGAGTTTGACAAATGCACAATGATGTGTCCACTGCCCTAAAAAGAGCTCTGCTTTCTACCAATGTCCCCCTCTCTCCTCCTGAATTCCTGGCCACAGTCATCTTTTGACCCCAACATAGCTGTGCCTTTGGTGTTTTGTTTTGGAGATCTGACGGCATGTTTCACCGGCTCCCTTCTCTGCTCTTCCTCAGTACCCAGGCTTTCCTCCCATGCTGATGTTCCCATACAAACTCTGGAGTCTGTCTGGGTAAATAAAACCCTGTGGCATTTGTTTCTTCGTGGGATGATGCTTGATTTACACATAAGCTCAGAGAGTGAGCCTACCGATTTGGGTGATGTGGAGTCTACCAACTTGCCTTAGTCTGTCTTCCGTTGCTATGACAGAATACCTGAGCTAGGACAATTTGTAAAGAATAGGGATTTATTTTGGCTCATGGTGCTGGAGGCTAGAAGTCCAAGGACTTGCAGCTACGACCAGTGAGTACCTCCTGAGGCACTGAAACATGGCAAAAAAGCAGCAGGGCCAGTGGGCAAAACACAAGGGTCATAGAACAAGTCACTTTTTTTATGGTGGTGGTATGGGGATTGACCCCAGGGGGCTCTACCACTATTTTTTTTTTTTAATATTTATTTTTTAGTTTTCGGCGGACACAACATCTTTGTTGGTATGTGGTGCTGAGGATCGAACCCGGGCCGCATGCATAGCAGGCGAGCACGCTACCGCTTGAGCCACATCCCCAGCCCCTCTACCACTATTTTTTGAGACAGGGTCTTTCTAAGTTACTAAGGCTGGCCTGGAACTTGCCATCCTCCTGACTCAGCCTCCTCCCGAGTCACTGCACTCAGCTAACAATTTGGTCCCCAGAGGACGCCACTAACTCTTCTTAACAGCCACCTACCTCGAAGCACTCCCACCACTCTCAATATGATTCCCTTGGCAGCTTTTCTCTTTAAATTTCAACCTGAGTTTCAGGGGGTCAAACCACATTGAAACCTTAGCAGTAGCCAACAACATTCCACTCCTTCACCTCGCTCCACACGCTTTTCAGGGCATCCTAAAGTTTTCTTCCTATATTCTTGCCCTAAGTCTGTCTCCTGTAGCCTAAGAATATTAGTGTCCTATTGCTTTGTAACAAATTGCTACAAACAGCATTTAAAATGACAACAATGATTTCTTATCTGTTTCTGTGGGTTGTGTCTGGGCCTTTGCTTAAGGTCTCATCAGGTAGAAATCAAGGTGTCAACTGGGCCACAAGGAAAACTCATCTGAGCTCAGGTCTTTTTCTAAGCTTCCTGCTTGTTAGCAAGATTTCTTTCTTTCTTTTTCAGTACTGGGGACAGAACGTAGGAGCAGTCCACCACTGAGCTACATCCCTACAACTTTTTTTCCCCTAAACAAGGTCTTAAGTTGCCCAAGCCAGTTCTGGACTTGTGATTCTTCTGCCTCAGGCTTCCGAATAGCTGGGATTATAGGTGTGTGCCACTGTGCCAGGCAGGATTCAGTTTACTACATTAGCCTGTTTTCTGTTGCTACAACAAAATACCTGAGGCTTAGGTGATAGATAAAGAGAAGAGGTTTATTGAGCTCACAGTATTGGAGGTTCAAGAGCATCGTGCTGGCATCATCTTGGTGCTGGTGAGGGCTCCTATGTCATGACTGGTAAGGGCTTTCTGTTGCTTTAATAATAAAATACCCGAGATAATTAATTTAAAAAGAGAAAAGTTGCACAGCACTTGGCTAGCACAGGTGAGGCCCTGAGTTCCATCTGGGCACCACAGAAAGACGGATGGAGAGCTGTTTGGGTTTGGTTCACAGTTCAGTGGTTCCGCCTATGGTCAGGCAGGCCCACGGCCTTCAGGCCTCCTGTGAGAGCCCATGGCAATGAAGGGAGCTCAGGGCAGAAGAGCGGCCAGGGCCCACCAACCCTCGGGCACCTCGCAGCTGCCTAAGGGCCCCCACTAGGCCCCACCTCCTGAAAGTTCCCTAACTGCCCGGGAGCACTGCCCTGGGGCCAAGCTTGTCATACATGGACCTTCGGGGACACTCAGCAAAACAGCCCCCTTGGCTGAGTCACATGGCTCAGGGCATGGTGAGAGACAGGAGCCAGAGGGCAGGCAGGCCCAACCTCCTCTTGGGGGAACTGATCCATCCCTCCCCAGCCCGTATCCTCAGTCATCCAGCTGCCTGCCCCTGGGCTCCAGGGCTTGCAGGTCCCACCACCTGTCAACTAAGCTCCCAATACACAAACCACATCCAAACCAAAGCACCCTGGCCACAAGACCAAGGTCCCCAGAGGCCTGTCCCTGTCAGATGGTCCTCTCCACACAACGGCAGGTTGGCTGCTTTACAACCAAGAGAAGGGCCTGGGGGTGGGGCTCAGTGGCAGAGCACTCGCCTAGCACAGTGGGAATCCGTGGGTTCAATTCCCAGAAAGGCAAAGCGATCGGAAAAACCAATCTTCGGTTTCTTGGACAACAGATACTCACTGAAAGCACTCATCTGATTAGGTGAGGATCACTCCAGAAAATTTCTTTTGATGAGGTGCTTCAATTATATAACAAAATCCCTTCACGTTTGCCTTATACTGTAACCTAGTCAGAAGAGCAAAACCCGGTCACAGTCAGGAGGGCAGTGTCGTACAGGGCATGCGCACTGTGGCGGGAATCGGGAGTGCCTTCGTAGGTTTTCATCAGTAAAATAAGACACCTGAGGCCCTGTGACTTAATAAGGAAAAGAGGTTTATTCAGCTCACTGTTTTGGACGTCCAAAGCTTCCAATAGGGTGATAGCCTTCTTGCTAGCAGCCTTGGACCTTGAGAGCCTGCCTAGAGGTTCTGGCAGGAAGCACAGCTACTTGAAGGGGCTAGGGCTAGGGCACTGGTCCTCCTCAGGGAAGGTCCTCCTCAACCCAGCGCACAGCTTTAGGAGGGACACACATGGAGAAGAGAGAAAGCAAGGGTGCACCCACCTCGATAGGCGGGTCAGCAGATCAGCCCTGGCAATCAGAGGGGTGGCAGGTGTCACAGCCAGATCGCTTCACATGCCTGGCAGTGTTTGTGCCCAGGGCATCATACAGTGCAAGCCAGGGAGCACGTGTGTGTGTGTGTGTGTGTGTGTGTGTGTGTGTTCTGGTCTCTCTCCCTCCTTTTTTTAATGGTACCAGGGATGAACCCAGGGGCACTTGGCACTTAACCCTGAGCCGCACCCCTTTTTTTACAGCACTTTTTAACATTTTATTTAGAGACAGGGTCTCACTAAATTGCTTAGCTGCTGAGGCTGGCTTTAAACTTGTGATCACCTGCCTCAGCCTTCTGAGCCACTGGGATTACAAGTGTGTGCCAGTGTTACTTCTTATGAAGCCACCAAAATTCATTCATGGGCCCCATGCTGGTGACCTCACCTATTCCTAACCATCTCCCACACAGGTCCCACCTCTAAACATCATGGTTGGAGTCAAGGTTCCCACCCTCTTAAGACCTCATGATAGAGATTAAATATCGAGACACTGACGCCCCTGGAAGCCCTTGAACCATACCCAACCATCCTAGGGACCACCTCACAACATTCCCTGCCACACCAGCTGTCAATCTTTTGCAGGATTGTAGCGTCAGGTACTTTAACAGTGCAGTGTTTTGTAAAGATTCCAACTTCTAGCTTCTACAAATCGGTGAATCTGGCCCTCTGGGGCCTGCGGGCCTAGTGCAGCAGTAGCTGGCACAGGCCTCACGTGGGTCTTGTCACCTTCCTTGCCCTCTTCGTGCGTTACCACATGAGCTTCTGAGCCCAACATTCAGGAGCAGGCGCAGCAGGGAACGTGACAGATCTGGTTCTAATCTGCTCATTGCACTCCTAGCCTCAGACCCTCATTGTAAGGTGGGGACCATGGCTACTACTGAGGTCTACGAGGAGAATCAAGTCCCATGAGCGGCCTTCCTCCCCCCCTCCCCAGGTGTTGAAGACAAGGCTGACTCTACGCCGCACGGGTCAGTACAAAGGGCTGCTAGACTGCGCCAGGCAGATCTTGGAGCGGGACGGCACCCGTGCTCTTTACCGTGGCTACCTGCCCAACATGCTCGGCATCATCCCCTATGCCTGCACCGACCTGGCTGTCTATGAGGTGTGGTACCACAGAGGAGGAAGTGGGGCGGCCTGAGCCCAGGCCCATCATGAGCTCACTCCTTGCCCCTTGCTCTCTTCATTAGTATTTTTAAATGACACATAATTATGCAAATTTACAGGGTCTGGTATGATATTCCAACATATGTATACAATGTGCAATGATCAGATAAGCTATCATTGCTTTGTGTTGGAAACATTAAACATATTGACTTTTTTTTTTTTTGGTACTAGGGATTGAACCCCAAGGGTGTTTATTTAACCACTCATCCACACCACCAGCCCTTTTTATTTATTTTTTAACTTTGAGACAGGTTCTCACTAGGTTCCTCATGAGCAACTGGGATAACAGACATGCACCACCATGCCCAGTTCTAATTGCTATTTTGAACAGAAATTATTCTTCCTGTCCAGCTGCATCCCTATTTCCTATTAATTGTCTTATCTCCATTCTCCTCTCCTTTCCCACTTCCCAGCCTCTGGTAACCACTATTATACTATCTGTATCAGATCTACTATTTTAGCTTCCATATGTGAGAACATATGCTATTTGTCTTTCTACATTTGGCTTACTTAACATGATGTCCTCTAGTTCCATCCATCTTGCCGCAAAGGTCAGGACTTCATTTTTTTTATGGCTGCATAATATTCTATTGTGTATATATACGTATATGTACATTTTCATTCACCTATAAGTGGACACCTTGCTTGATTCCCTATCTTGGCACTTATGAATAGTGCTCTAGCCCTCTTATTTTGCAGATGCTCCGGTGCTTATGGCTGAAGTCAGGAAGGGACATGGAGGACCCCAGTGGCTTGGTCAGTTTGTCATCTGTAACGCTGTCCACAACCTGTGGCCAGATGGCCAGTTATCCTCTGACTTTGGTGCGCACCCGGATGCAGGCACAAGGTCAGCCTGGCCCTAGTGACCACCACAAATGCTCCTTCCCTGACTTACCCCAGTTCTCTGAATTTTCTTACCATCCCAAACTCTCCATATTTGATCCTGGCCATCATTGCTGACTCCTGAACCAACCAAGACTTCTTTCTCATACTCACCCTCAAATCCAATCCCAGTCCTCAAATTAACCCTTTAAAAATCACTAAAACATCCGTCTCCTAAATGACCCCTCCTAAATAACTCCACCCAAATGTGACCCAGACTCCCAAACTGGTCCCCAAAACAAATTTCCCCCACAAAAGACCTCCCAAGTCAGACCCATCTCTGTGCTTGCCTTTGTCCCCCACAGACACCGTGGAAGGTTCGAATCCCACCATGCGTGGCGTCTTTCGGCGGATCTTGGCCCAGCAGGGCTGGCCGGGGCTGTACCGAGGCATGACCCCCACGCTGCTGAAGGTGTTGCCAGCGGGTGGCATCAGCTATGTGGTATACGAGGCCATGAAGAAAACCCTGAGTGTATAGGTCGGCAGCTAGATGACAGACAAGGAGGGCAGGAAAGACACTGGAAGACTTGGTGTCCCTGGGTCCCAAGGGCAGTCCAGGCTAAGGCCCTGGGGCTGTTTTGGGTTGCAAAAGCCAGCTGGGGGCTTGGGTCGGTAGACTGTCAGGACTGCCTCCCCAGGGTACAGTCTGAGACCTGAGTTTGGACTCCAGTCTGGCTTCTGCTGGCTTGTCCTGGCTCCAGGGCTAAAGGGTGCTGTGCAGACAACCAGGAATAAAGAGAGAATTTCTGCTGGACGTGTCTGATAATACCTGGGATCTTTGGGTCCAGGGTTATAGATAGCAACAGGCTCAGATCCCTTATAGGAAGGGAGTAGGGACGGTGGAATTTGGGGCTGGGAAACTCTTGGTCCTAGAAGGGAATAACGTCAGGGAAAGAAATTGATCCCTTCAGTACTGGAAGAGGGTGGGGACTCCAGGTCCCTGGGTCGAGAAAGAAGCGGGTGCAGGGAATCCCTGGGTTCCCTCATCTCTCAGGCCACTTTACTCGCGGAAGCAACAAATCTGCAAGGCTTCAACCAGGCCACGTGCCAGGCCCCTAACCTAGACGTCAGGCCTGAGCACCAGCAGCCGGTCACCACCGCCCACGTTAGCTGCCATTCACCCCAGCTCCCACTAATCCCCTCTCGCGGAGCGGTGGCAGCTCCGCCCCAATGCAGCTGCACTTCCACTGGCTCCCACCAAAACTGGGCAATTTTACTTTCTTCATTGCCATTTGTCCAGACCAGCATCAGTCACCTAACGCCCGCCCCAGTCACTCAGCCATTGGTTTAGATGTCCGCGCTGGAAAAGGATTCTGGTTAAAAAGAAAAGCTAGTCCAAACCCAATCTCGTCACTCAGAACTCGTCAGGAATTGGATTAAATTGACTGTCAAACTTTATAAGCACCTCCCGCCACGCGTATTCATTGGCTTGCCTGCACGACTATCACGCTGAGCACCTGCCCTGCGGGTCCAAAGGGGTCTTTCGCTAAGCCCCTCCTTCCAGTCCACGTGACTCTTCGGAGACATCAATCTAATTCCGAAGCCGCCCCCGCGAATCTGGAACTCACGCTTCATTGGGCTTCGGGCCTTCTTGGATCGCCTCGATTTGCCCGCCCAGCGCCGGGGGTCCGCAGCCCATTGCCTCCTACATCTGTCAGTCACTCGGAACCTCCCGCCCAATGTCCCTCTCAGCACTCCGATTGGCGCCTAGCCTCTGGTTTCCGCGATTGGTGTGCAGCGAGCGATGCGTACCTCTCATTGGCCAGAACACGCCGTCCGTCACGCCGCCGGCGGGAGGGGGCGACCCTCTCCCCGCTCTTCGTCTTCCCAGCCGCTGGGTTCCCAGAGTGCTTCGCGGCCGTGTGGAGCGAGGCCTTGTTCCCGCGTTGAGCCGCCGCCGCCGCCGCCTCCTCCTCAGCTTCAGCCTCCGCGCCAGGCCCGGCCCCGCCGCGCCATGTCGGACTACAGCACTGGAGGACCCCCGCCCGGGCCGCCGCCGCCTGCCGGCGGGGGCGGAGGAGCCGGGGGCGCCGGGGGAGGCCCTCCGCCGGGCCCGCCGGGTGCGGGAGACCGGGGCGGCGGCGGCCCGGGCAGCGGCGGCCCGGGCGGAGGTTCGGCTGGGGGCCCCTCGCAGCCGCCCGGTGGGGGCGGCCCGGGGATCCGCAAGGACGCCTTCGCCGACGCCGTGCAGCGGGCCCGCCAGGTGAGGAGGCCGCGGGCCTGAGGGGCGCGCGCGCGAGGGCGGGGGAGGGGGCGGGGGTCACGTGCGCGCGCGCGGGGTCGCCGGTGGTGGGGGCCGGGGCCGCGGCGGGGTCACGTGGGTGGCAGGCTGGGGGCCTGGCCCTTCCTCTGTGTCTCCAGTGGGTTCCTTGCGGGTGACCCCCCCAGCAGGGGGTAGGGGCGTACTGGGGGTACCATGAGCGGCCCCTGGGTGTTCAGGGGCCCCAGAGCCCTGGAACTCACTTTGGGACTCCCCCTTTGGACACACGAAAGCATGTTCCACTTTCCTGGAGGCCAAGGTCTACCTTCCCGGGTAGAAGGGTCTTGCTCAGGCCCCCACTCCACATCGGACCAAGGGGCCGTGTTCGCTCTAAACCCAGTCCGGTTTCTGTCCTCTCCCAGGGAGGAGGGACTTGGTTAGGGGGAGTCCTCCCTCCTGAGAGTGGACACCTTTGTGACTGTAGTGGCTGAGCATTTGGGTGAAATGGGGAAGACGGACATAGGAGCCCTTTGATGTTGTGGATAGTTTGAAAGCCTGGTCTGTCTCCGGGAAAGTGGGGAGGGTCCCATTGCTGTGTTTTGAAGTGCGATGACAACGTGGAGGTTTCACTTGTGTGACTTGACCTCCCCACACACAGCGCCTGGAGGCGTGGGGGCTCTTAGAATGAGAGGACTTCTCTGCCCTTTCAGGAAGCAGGCTTTCTCCCTGGTCAGGCCCATTGAGAGTTCTCAGGGGTTGTCCCAATGCCTGGGGCTGAGGACTGGCTCCTCCCAAGATGGGTGGACCCGTTAGGTGGACTCCTGCCATCTCTCCAGGAGTGGTTTCAGGCTTCCTCACTTTGGGAGTGGGGTAGGTTCTTAAAATTCTTAGTACAGTTGATCTGGTTGTCCCTCCACAAATGTATCTGAGGCAGCTTTAACTGGGAGAGTTGGTGCTGTCAGAGTGATAAACATACAGCCCCATATAGGCATCCCAAGAGCTTTGGTGCAAGGTAAGCTTTTTTTTTTTTTTTTTTTAAGAGTTGAACTCAAGGCCGGGGACATAGCTCAGTTGGTAGAGTGCTTGTCTTGCATGCATAAGACCTTGGGTTCAATCCCTAGTACCACAAAAAAAAAAAGTTGAATTCAAGAGTTAGGGTTTTTAAACCATAAACAAGACTGTGGTCATAAATTAGTTTGTTGGATTAGGGTTTACTTGAAGTTGCTGTTCATGTATCTAAAATGTAACCTGTGTTCCAGAAGGGTCTTTTGTTTTGGTCTGGTCACATGAAAATGCTTCCATCAGATTTGTTCAGTAGATTTTTTGCAAGGGTTTTGAGGGTGAGGGAGATAAAGGAAAGTTGTACTTCATCCTTGGTGTTCAGGAATTTGGCTAAAGTCATAACTTTCTAGCTGTGCACCACGGCCACCTGCATGAGAAAGTGTCTTGAGAGCTCCTTAGAGTGGACCCAACATCAATTGCAACTTGGCTGCCAATAGGTACAAATCCTACTGAGCAGAGGAAAGGGGAGATTTTGAAATTCCTAGATACCTTGTGAGAGTTTTGAGATCTTTGGTGAAAATTTCATCTAGTACATCTGTAGTCTCAGGCCCTTCCCAAACTCAGGAGGGCTGCTCCCCACCAGATAGCAAGACCTGAAATGTTCTGAGAAGTATTGGTGCCACAGAGGGTTGTTTCAGGTAGTAATTCTTCTGTGCTTCTTACTTTATTTCTAGATTGCAGCCAAAATTGGAGGTGATGCTGCTACAACCGTGAATAACAGCACTCCTGATTTTGGTTTTGGGGGCCAAAAGAGACAGTTGGAAGATGGAGGTAACTCCCACTGGTTGCTTTTCATTTGGGGGGAAGGGCTGAGGGCAGAAAGGAGTGCTTCTGTTTGAGTGGGTTTTGGTGGTGGGGGACACCACTGCTGTTTGGTCTTTTAAAACCTCAGCCATCCCAGCTTTGTTAATTCTTTTTGTTCGGTTTGCCATCCTGAGATATCAGGTGGCTGAGAGGAGGGCACATTGATTGTGGCTAGAGTGAAGTTGTAGGTTCCCAAGATCAATCCTCCCCTTGTGGGAGCTGGGGAAGTAAGGGGCCTGAAGTCAAGTTGAGGCATCCTAGGCATTACCACAGAAGCAGCCAGTGTTCGACTCCTGATTAACTCTTTTATCCCAAACATTGCCCCCGCTCCAAGAAGGATTTGGGTGCTGCTGCTGTTGTTCGCTAGTTACAAGGGCTCTTTTACTCTGGGTGCTTGTGGTAGGACTGAAAAGTGCCCCTCACATTCTATCCCACCTTAGGGCTTGCCTCTTCTTCCTGTCTCAGCCCTCATGCTAGGGCTGGGGGGTCGTTTGCCCAAGACATGTGGTATCAGCATCAGGTCTGAGGCAGCCATAGGTGGGTGGGTGCTGCATCTGATATCCTCTCTTCCACAGATCAGCCGGAGAGCAAGAAGCTGGCTTCCCAGGGAGACTGTAAGTCCATGGGGTGATGTAGGCACAGGGCAGCTTCAGGGTCTTGAGGTTGGGGAAGTCAGGAGCTATAAGCACTGAGCAGGTGGCAACTTTTGTGGAGGGCTCATGATATTTACATATGGGTGACCTGTGAGTTCTAGAGATCCCATAATCCCCTGAAATTAAGGCCAAAAAATCTGCATGTGGGTTCGTTCCCTGTAGAGGCCATCCCTGTTTTTGGAGGCTGGGAATGTAGCTCAGTGGTAAAGCACTTGCCTGGCCTGCGCGAGGCCCTAGATTCACGAAAAATAACTTTATCAACCAGGAAGTCTTAAAAAAGAGAAGGAAAAAAAAGGCAATTGTGTGTGTTTTTGGGGGGAAGGACTACAGAGCCCATCAGGTACAGGAATAGACATAGAACCACTGTGATAAGCACCAGTGGTCCCTCATGTGAGCAGGGGTACCTGGGTGTGGCCATATGTGGGGCATGAAGACGAGCTAAGCCACTCTTTTCTTTGGGATTTCTCTCTGCAGCAATCAGTTCTCAACTTGGACCTATCCATCCTCCCCCAAGGTAGGTTGTGACATGGAGAACAGGTTGGTTTCTCAGTTGTCCCTGGCTGTGTGGACTGACTTGGGAGGTTTCTGTCTGGGCCTGTACTCTTCAGGGTGTTCTTTTCTGTTGCTGGTGGACCAGCAGGTGCCCAGTAGAGGGAAGGCAGGGAACTGTCCACTCCTTGTGCTCCCAGTGGAGAGGGTGATTGTAGTGGTATCTAATGATGAAGGGCAGGCACTTGTTCCATTGAGCCTCAGCCAAGCCTGAGGGTCTTTGCTACATTTTTGCTACCTCAGATCGATTAGGTGATTCTGACGTAGGTCATTGGGGAAGGGCCTCAGTTTTGTAAAATACAATAAAAACTACTTGCTAGGAAAATGAAGTGAAAACAAGGATATACAACCAACTTTATTATTGGAGGCAATAGTCATAAAAATAAGTTGACTTGTTGTAGAAGCAACTAAGTATGTGCTCTCTCTGAGGCAGGGAGGGGATACTGAGACCTGCAGAGGTCATGTGACCCAATGTGGGGAGAGGGAGCCCTGTCTGTTGTCTGCTTAGATCTATGGCATCTTGGACCCCGGGTTGTAGGAAGTAGGGTCTGTAACAAGAAGTGCTGACGTTCCCAGAGGCAGGGCCGTGGCTTCAGGTTCCCAGGGCCTTTCCTCCAGAAGACTCTCAAGTCTTCCATCCTCTTTCTCCTGCTCAAGGCTGACCTTCAGTTCTCTCTTTTCAGGACTTCAATGACAGAAGAGTACAGGGTCCCAGATGGCATGGTGGGCCTAAGTGAGTGTGGGTCACTGTGGTGAGGGGCGGTGTTCTGAGCCCCTGCCAGCCCAGAACTCCTGGTCAGAGAGATGTCCCTTTTCTGCTCTTATTTCTCCTTCCTTCCTCCCCTGGGCAGGGAGGATGGGTTTGGAAGCTCTAGGATTGGCTGCCCACCCACTTGTTGGCAGAGGGGCCCAGTGATCAGGAACCCCCACCCAAATATGCTGAGTTCTGGGCTCCCTTAGCCAATTCCTGCTTTTCTTCTTTTTTTTTTTTCCACCTAGTCATTGGCAGAGGAGGCGAACAAATTAACAAAATCCAGCAAGATTCAGGCTGCAAAGTACAGATCTCTCCAGGTATGGAGAACTAGCTTCCTGTTGGAATGGAGGCTGGGGCTGGCTTGGCCTCTGCTCTTTCTCAATCTCTCAATCTTTCTGGACCGGAGCAGTGAGCTGGACTGACGTTTATTAGTGCTTCCTGTATGGTCCATAACATACATACTGGACCCGGTGCAGTACTGCAACCAGTGTAGCACCACCAAGTTTAGCTATGACTTTTTTCTTTCCTGTATAAGTGGCTGAGAGCGGATTGAGGTGTAGGATCAAGCACAGGCGCCTTTCTTTGGGCAGTAGGTGCTGAACCATTGTTTTAGGTTTTTTCCTATGTAACTACAAGGGAGGAGTATGTGAGGCAGTGTGGAATATTAGAAGAATAATCATTTGACGTCAGGCCTGGGTTTAAGTTCCAATTCTGACTTCTGCATTTGACCTCAGACAAGTCGTTTGCCTCTGAACCTTGGATTCTTGAGCTGCAGAATGCCTGCTTGGCTGGGGCTTTTTGAGGATTCTCTTGTGAAATGCATTGACTGCTGAGACTGGTGGGATCCTCAGTGGTAGTAGGGGTAGGGAATAGGTTTGGGGCCTTCTGGAATCTGCCTCTCCCTCCACCTCATCTTTTCCTTTAAAACTGTTTGCTTTATTGGACGTTAGCTTCCTGACCTTGGTTTTGAATGGAGTAACCTTCCAGGCATTTGTGGGGAGGTAGATTGATTTGTCAGGCTGGGGGAGTGGTGACAGAAGTGGCCGCAGGTGGTTCTGGGAGTGTCCTCATCTCTGTGCAGGTCTTTCTGTGCCCTCAGGCCCAGAAGGGTACTGACCCCATTTTCCCTTCTCTCCAGACAGTGGTGGCCTACCTGAGCGCAGCGTGTCCCTGACAGGAGCCCCTGAGTCTGTCCAGTAAGTCTCTGACTGGCTCTTGGTGTGGTGAGGGGACTAGGCAGAAGCCCCTCCCTGTCCTTCCCTTTAGAAGTTGAGGGTAACACCCACATGTGTCTTCTTCTCCTGCCCTCTAGGGAGCTGTATTGATATATTGATAGGTTGATTCCCAGAATCCAGACATCTGGGAAAGCTACAAGCCTGAATGTTCCCAGTGCCCATTCCTTTCTCTTGTTATATATCTGATAAATTCACTGGGGTCACTCCCCCCACCACCCCCTTTAAGCTGGGTGGGGCACCTGGCCAGTTCCCTTATTTGTAAGAGACAGCACCTTATTCTTCACCTCCCCAGGAAAGCGAAGATGATGCTGGATGACATTGTGTCTCGGGGTCGTGGGGGTCCCCCAGGACAGTTCCACGACAATGCCAATGGGGGCCAGAATGGCACTGTGCAGGAGATCATGATCCCTGCAGGCAAGGCTGGCCTGGTCATCGGCAAAGGCGGGGAGACAATTAAGCAGCTACAGGTGAGGGGCAGCACCAAGAACAGGCAGCACAGTTCCCTCCTGTGCACGGGGCTTCCCCACCTTCTCCAGCTCCAGAAAGTCACACTAACAGTTACCATTGGTTGTCAAGGAACGTGCTGGAGTGAAGATGATCTTGATTCAGGACGGTTCCCAGAATACGAATGTGGACAAGCCCCTCCGTATCATTGGGGATCCTTATAAAGTGCAGGTGAGGATTCCCTGGGATGTGCTGGGCTCTGGAGAGCATAAGGGCGGGCAGGCTGGTGGCAGTTCTGCATTCTTTGGAATTTGTGTAGGTGAGTGCAACATGGAGAGGTTTTCAAGAATACCAGCTTTGAGGTCAACCTTGACCTGTTCTTGTGCTGAGCTATTTCAACAAGTGGCCTCAACTTGACCTTCCGTTTCCTTATCTGGAAGATGAAGCTGCGGGTGGTGCCTGCCCACTAGGGTGGCAGATATTGCTCTGCGGAGTGTTGTGCTGGGTTCCACAGAGGCTTGTGGGGCCTTCACTATGACTGGGAGCCTGGGGGACAGGTGTTGTGGGTGACAGGGTTTGCCCATGCTGTCTGTGCCCCTTATGTTTGCAGCAAGCTTGTGAGATGGTGATGGACATCCTCCGAGAACGTGACCAAGGAGGCTTTGGGGATCGAAATGAGTATGGATCCCGGATTGGTGGGGGAATTGATGTGAGTACAAGACTACCCCAGGAGATAGGCAGAGGGCAATAGCTGCAAGAGATGGACTTGGGCTGACCCTGTACCTCCCGCTCTTCCAGGTGCCTGTGCCCAGGCATTCTGTTGGGGTAGTCATTGGCCGGAGTGGAGAAATGATCAAGAAGATTCAGAATGATGCTGGTGTGCGGATACAGTTCAAGCAAGGTCAGGGCTGAGTCTGCCATTGGTGTGGGTGGGTTGGCGGGCACCTCCTCTTAGGATCAGTTAGGGGCCTGTGACAACCAGTCATGCCCCTGCACCCACTCTAAGCCTGCCAGTTGCCCTCCCTGGGAGGCAGACCCTGAGGCAGCATGGCACTGTGGTTAGGCTTTAGCCCTTGAGAGGGCCTTCTTGCTCCTGGTCCAGCCATCAGGACATGCCTTATCCTCTTCCCTTCTAGAAACAGCCATGTGAGAGTTGGCCATGGTGTGGTCTTTCCGTGGGAAATGTTTTCCTGTACACATCAAATCCACTAGGGCAGCCTGGGGGTACCCAGGCGCTAGGTCAGATGACTACCCTAACCTAAGCTTTTGACACCTCAACATAGGCAGAGGGACCCCCTCTCCATTGTTTTTTGGGTTTTTGTTGTTGTTGTTGTTATTGTTTAAGAGATTATACTATAAAACCACTCAGCTGACACCCTAGCTTCTACCCTGAGAGTAGTTCTTCCTCTTTCCCAGTCCCAGAGGAAGCAGGATTTGGGGGTCCCTCTTTAGAGACTTCACAGGTGTTTGGCTTGGCATAGTGTTTGCAATGTTGGAGAGGCAATGTTGCAGGGGTTTGGAGTTTTGCTTTTCTTTTAAATCAGTCTCTCTGCTCTCTTGGTGCTGGCCTCAGATGACGGGACGGGACCTGAAAAAATCGCTCACATCATGGGTCCCCCAGACAGATGTGAGCATGCTGCCCGGATTATCAATGATCTCCTCCAGAGCCTCAGGGTAGGTGGCTTGGGAGTATACTGAGTGGGCTGGGGGGGCCAGGAGTAGGCTGACCTGGCCACCCCAGCAGAGTTTAGAACCAGGCAGACTTCCTGGTTCATCCTCCTCCTCCCTGTCTGGCAGAGTGGTCCCCCGGGTCCTCCTGGGGGCCCTGGCATGCCCCCCGGGGGCCGGGGCCGAGGACGAGGCCAAGGCAGCTGGGGCCCTCCTGGTGGGGAGATGACCTTCTCCATTCCCACCCACAAATGTGGGCTGGTCATTGGCAGAGGTAAGGAACCCTGTACACCCTCCACCTCTGCCCTGTGCCGTGCCCCATGCCCTTCCCCCTCAATTTGACTGGCTTTGGCTCTCCACAGGCGGCGAGAATGTGAAAGCCATAAACCAACAAACAGGCGCCTTTGTGGAGATCTCTCGGCAGCTGCCACCCAATGGAGACCCCAACTTCAAACTGTTCATCATCCGGGGCTCACCCCAGCAGATTGACCATGCCAAGCAGCTCATTGAGGAAAAGATTGAGGTGGGCTCCTGGAGGGATCTGAGAGTGTGGGTCTATACCATTCTCCCCACCCACCGATCACCTCACCTGCCTCTTCCTTTCAGGGTCCCCTCTGCCCAGTTGGACCAGGCCCTGGGGGACCAGGCCCTGCTGGCCCCATGGGGCCCTTCAACCCTGGGCCCTTCAATCAGGGGCCACCAGGGGCTCCCCCACAGTGAGTATTCCTCTCAGACTCTTGGGATTTGGGGGCATGGGGTTGCTGGCCTGAAGAGGACAGGCCCTATTTCCATTCCCACTAAGAAGCCTGCTGCCACATCTCAGATGCTCGTTGTCAGGCCTGATGCAGCCTGTTTTATAGATGCCACATAGAAGCAGTATGACTGCTGGCCTTGGCGTCTTCCTCATGTATGTGCTCAGATGTTCTGTGTGTGTTGAGTCTTGAGGACTTCTGTTTCGTGTCCTTGAGCCAGCATGATTGTTAGGGTCCTTTGCCCTTTGTGTTGCTAGTTGACTGCTCTGCCCACATGCCCTGTTAAGTGTGGTGGTCAGGGCCTCTGACCTGCTGACTGCGTGCACGCATCCCTGCCCAATGATGATGGCTGTGGCCACCACACCTCAGCTCATTGTATTCCCTCTTGTCTTTCAGTGCTGGTGGTCCCCCTCCTCACCAGTACCCGCCCCAAGGCTGGGGCAATACCTATCCCCAATGGCAACCACCTGCTCCTCATGACCCAAGTAAGTGGTATACTGCACAGGGGAGGCTGGGGCCAGGCTGCCGTGCCCCTTCCTCATCCTGGACTCCCCTTTTGCCTGCAGATAAGGCTGCTGCAGCAGCTGCAGACCCCAACGCCGCCTGGGCCGCCTACTACTCACACTACTACCAGCAGCCCCCAGGCCCTGTTCCGGGCCCTGCCCCGGCTCCTGCAGCACCGCCCACTCAGGGGGAGCCTCCGCAGCCCCCACCCACTGGCCAATCGGACTACACTAAGGCCTGGGAAGAGTATTACAAAAAGATAGGTGAGTCTGTAGTGCAGCTGGGGTGGTTCCAGGCCCACCCAGGAAGGGCATCCTCTGACCTCACTTGGCCCCCACAGGCCAACAGCCCCAGCAGCCCGGAGCACCCCCGCAGCAAGACTACACGAAGGCCTGGGAGGAGTACTACAAGAAGCAAGGTGAGCTGGCACTGGAGGGCTGGGTGGGGCTGTAGAGGACAAGTGCCTAGCTCTCCCACAGCCACTTACCCTCCTCCACCTCCAGCGCAAGTGGCCACCGGAGGGGGTCCCGGAGCACCCCCAGGATCCCAGCCAGACTACAGTGCCGCCTGGGCAGAGTATTACAGACAGCAGGCCGCTTACTACGGACAGACTCCAGGTCCTGGTGGCCCCCAGCCGCCTCCCACCCAGCAGGGACAGCAGCAGGCAAGTGGGAATTGCCACCCTCCTCCTCCTCCTTTCTCCTTCCAACCCCCGGCCACCGTCCATCCTGCCTTAGTGGGTAGCGCCGGAAACCCCTTCCCCTGCGGGGTGTGCCCTTGATGCCTGCAGCGGGGCCGTGTGGCAGAGGTCTCCGGGAGTGCCCACGCGCCCGCCGGGAAGCGCACGCTGGGTCCAGAGGTTAATGAAGAGGCCTCCCTCCGCCAGCTGCTTGTTCCTGTGTAACGCTGTCGCGATGCTGGGGGAGCGCGAATCACACAAAGGTGGAACTTGTGAACTGGTGGGTAGTCCTGGGGGTGGGGGACAAGCAAGCAGCACCCGCGTTGGTCGCCATCCCGGCTGCTAACCCACTCACTCAAAATCTGGCCATTTGGGAAGAAAATGTCTATTTTTTCCCCCTCTGCATCACTTTTTTTTGGTTTTTGTTCTTTTTATTCTTTTATTTTTTTAAGCCAAGATCTTTATCCTGTGTCCAAGTGACTGTTGCAGGCAGCCCTGGTTCTGGCGGGGATGAGGGGAGCCAGGAGCCCGCCGAGAGGGTTAGGGGTACTGTTCAGCCTCCTCCGCTCTCGCGCTCGCCTCTGTGTCCCGGTCTTGTCTGTGAAGTGGGCATGACGATCGTTGCCACCTTCCAACCTACCTCACAGGGGTGTTGTGGGGACACCGTGATCTCTGATTGTTAATGTTGTGATGCGCCGGGAGCCCGCCCCCTCTTCCTTCCTTCCTTCAGACAGGACATGCTCCTCCCTGCCCTGCGCCTCTCTGCCTCTGCTTCTCTCTTGCTGCGTGTCCTCCTCTCTCCTCCATCAAGGAGCAGTCTTGACTCCAGTGAGTCCCTTGAGGCTAGACTCACTCACCTCCGTCCTCCCTCCCTTCCACCTGAGCCAGCTGCAGATTTGGGAGCGGCTTCCCAGCCCCTCCCGCCCCGCGTGGGTGTTCCAGCCTTTCCAGCCTCCTCGACACCCCCAGTTCCTGCTCCCCCTCCCCGTAGTGACCAATTCCTATCTCTTCCCTCTCCGCAGGCTCAATGAATCGAATGAATGTGAACTTCTTCATCTGTGAAAAATCTTTATTTTTTTTTCTCCATTTTGTTCTGTTTGGGGCTTTTTGTTTGTTTTATATTTCATTTGTTTGGCGCTAGAGCGATGGCCGCCGTGGGGGTGCCGGGGAGCCCTCGCGGTGAGTGGCCGAGGTGGCGGCACAGGCTGCCAGGCTCTCGCTCTCTCGCTCCTTCTGTGTGTCTCATACTCTTCCTTTCAAAATTGGGATACTTCACGTTGAGCCAGCCTTAGAAGATAGCGAGAATTAAATCTCTGCCAAAAAGAAATTTTAAAAATTAAAAACAAAGAGCAGAACAAAACCTATAAAATGATATATAAATATATATATATAAATCTCTATACCCCCCCAGCCTTCCTGAAACCGCCTGAGGGTAAAGTGATCATTTTCTCCCTACTGCCGGTGGCCCTCTTGTTTTTAAAATAAACTTTTAAAAAGGAAAAAAAAAAACAGTCATTCTTGCTTTTTTTTTCTTTTTTCTCTTTTTTTTTTTTTTTTTTTTTTTTAGTTAGAGTTGGAACATTCCTTGGACCAGGTGTTGTATTGCAGGACCCCTCCCACCCCGCCTCTCTCTCCTTCTCTCGCTCCTCTTCCTCCCTTAGCTCGGCCGCACGCCCCCCCCCCCCCTCTCCCAGGACTGGTCTGGTCTTTTGTCTTTTCATCTGTTCAAGAGGAGATTGAAACTGAAAACAAAATGAGAACAAAACAAAAAAAAAAAAATTGTATGGCAGTTTTTACTTTTTATCGCTCGTTTTTAACTTCACAAATAAATGATAACAAAACCTCCCTGTGTCTGCTGGATGCTGTCTGTCTGTCTCCCTCTCCTCTCTCCTCCCTCCTCCCTGTAGGATTTTGAAGCAGATGTTTGTTCTTTATAGATGTTTAAAAAAAAATGGTAATGGTGATTGGAAATTACAAGCTTTGTGTTGTGTGTGTTTTTTTAAGAAAACCAAAATATAAAATAGTTTTTTGCAGGTGCACTGTGCTTTCTTATCCCCTTCCCCCCTTTTTTTTCTTTTTGTTAAATAAACTGCTTTTTGTTAAAAAGAAAAAACTGCATGTCGACTGCAGTTATGTTTGAGGAGAAACAAGGTTTAACCCAAGGGAGTGGGGTATGTTCCTGAAGACTGCCCTTCACCTATGGAAAGGGGACAGTGGCTAAGTCCTAGCAGGGCAGGCAGTCTTCTGTCCCTGTTTTTCCCTCTGGGAACTTGGGGACCAAAGCACCCTCCAGGGACAAGTGTTCCCATGGATGCAACCATCACTACAAGGTCTTGTGCTGTACCTGTGTCTCTCACAGGAGTGGCCCAGCTTGTCCTGGGCCTGGCTTTGGTCTGTTCTGACAGAGCCTGGGGTAGAGGTCTGGCTTGTGCCACTGCTCACTGGGACAGCTGGATGGCAGAGGGCACCAGGAACCACTCAACCTATCTGGCCTAAGGCGGACAGCCGGCAGGTCTGAGGTTATGGTTGAATACTAATACACACAAATCAGGTTTCATAATCAAAATGTAATAGCCTGGGTCCACTGGCCAGGCTGACCACACCAAGCAGGAGCTCACCCTTGACCAGATATGATGGGTACCTACCTACCCCCACTGAAAGGGCCTGGGAGGGAGGATTTGCTCAGGGCATGGCTACCTGGGTCCCTCGTAGATGTCTCAGGCGCCGGCAAGCCCAAGCCCCCAGCCCCTCCTGGCTCACCACAGACTTTCAATGACAGAGCAACACTTGGCAAAAATGTTCTCTGGAGCTTCTTCTGCCGATATCTAGAAAAGGGGGAGCCCAAGGGTCAGATGTAAGTCCTGCAGCAGGGACACTGCCCCCCACCCTCAGATCAGCATGGGACACCAGCAGATTTGCAGGCCCAGGTGCTACCCCCCAAGGCCGAGCAACAAAGCAAGAGAGGAATGAGGGTGGGAAATTCTGTCCCTTGGCCCAGTCCAGGAGGACAAGTGATGCAAGAATGGCCCTCTGACCATCCCATTCCAGCTAAAGGTGGACCTTGAGGTGCTGAACTTGAGCCTTGGCTGGTAGGGGAAGGTGACATTTCTCAGGCTTCTGACAGGGACAAGGACACACATGGTCAGAGTCCTTGCATCTTCCTTAGAGTGAAAAGTACAGGAGCCAGGTGGGTCATGTAAACTGGGACCCCGGGCATGCAAGGGAATGGCACTGGGGTTTTTCACAATATTTTGGAGCCTGTTACACATTTATGTGCCCCACACAGCCTGTGCTCAATGGAGGAAAGATCCAGGGTGGATGCTGGTAACCAAGGCCAGCCCCAGTGCGACACTGAGCTGGTCAAACTGGACTCACTCCTAGGATGTGTGACTGACCAGTGGGGAGTTACCTACATTTCGCAGCAGTTTCTTCTGTTGGTAGAAGGTCAAGACAGGCTCACACAAGGTGTAATAGGTTGCTAGGTGACGGAACATGACCACTTCACAGTCTTCTGCCCTGCGCTCCACCTGGCCCCGGTGCAGCACCCGCTGGACCATGGTCTGCATGGAACAGTCAAACGCGATGACAATGTCGGGGGCCCGACCCACCTAGGCACCAACCAAGGGGACTGGATGAGGAAGGGGCCCTGGGCACCAGTTCTCCCAGAGACCAGGAGTGTGGTAAATATCAGGCCTCCCTAGTCTCTTACTTAATTCAAGTTCTGGGTACTTATTTTTCGGAGAGCTGAGTCAATTACGTTCACAGAGCTCCTGAGCCACACAAGGCACATGAGAGACTGGGTCTTGCCATCCTACCTACCCAGATCCACCCTTCCTGGAGGCAGTGAGGACATCTACTCTTGGCCCTCCTGCTAGAATGACCTTAGAGTGTATAGTACAAACAACTATGGCTCTGATATTCTTTTCCTCCTTTTTTATACAAGTGGTAAAAACATGATTTACCCATGACTTCACTCAGTAAAGATGACTCCATATCAGCACATATATCATATTTCCTGACTGTCTATGAACACTTGCAGTTGTCCTTCAATATCACCAGGGGACTGATTCCAAGACTCCCCACAGGTGTCAGAATCTTGGATACCCAAGTCTCTCTCATAAAATAGCATCATTATTTGCCTAGAATTTACATACATTCTCCTGTAGACTTTGTGTGTATGTTATAGTGGGATTGAACTCAAGGGCACTCTCCCATTGAGCTACGCCTTGCCCCACCCTTTTTATTTTTTGAGACCAGGTCTTGCAAAGTTGCTGAGGCTGGCGTTGAACTTGCATCCTCCTGCCTCAACCTTTTGTGTTACTAGATTATAGGCAGGTGCCAAGTGCCTGGCAGAGTTTAAAATCATTTCCAAATGACTTGTAATACCTAATGCAATGTAAATGCTGACCCACTGGGATTATAGGTGTGTGCCACTGCGCCTGGACCAGATACAATTTTTTTTTAATATTTATGATCAGTGGTTGGTTGACTCCACATTGGCGGGACCCATGGATGTGGAACTGGCAGATACAAAGAATTGCCCCTATGTTATAAAGGAGCCAAGTCTTCCTAAATTAGTTGATAATTTAAATGTGATAAGAACATATTTTTAGTAGAAATAAGGTTGATTTTCACATTCATGTACAAGAAGAAACCAGCAGAAATGGCCAGGAGATGCTTGGAAGAGAAAAGCAATAATAGGTGGTGGAAGTGGGGGAGGGGTATTGAACTCTCCTAGACATTAAAACGTCATAAAGCCTCTCTAACAGCAGCACACAACCAGATAAATGGACCCCTGGAACAAAACAAAGAAAGAAATAGATCCAAGTGAATGTAGCAACTTGGCATATGGCTAGGATGATATCCTAAGTCAGTGGAAAAGAGATGGACTTTTAAATAAATCACGTTGGGATAACTGGTTAGCAACTCAGAAGAAGCTGAAATCAGCTCCTTCCCTCACTGTCGGAAATCGCCTCAACAAATAAATGGTAAATGTGAGAAATAAAACCATATGAGAACTAGAAAAAAATCACATGGAAAAAATCACCTTATAACCTGAGAGCAGAAGTAAATTACAGTCAAAATCCAGGAACAATAATGGTAAAGGTTGATAAATGGGATGAACATTTTAAAACAACGTGCATTGGCCAGAGTAGGCTTGGCACTTGGGAGGCTGAAGCAGAGGATCACCTGAATCCAGGAGCCGGGCTGTGTGAACAGCATGGCAACAAGTGAGAAGGAGCGGGAGTAGGCGAGATGAGGAGGGAGAGAAGGAGTGAGGAAATACAACTCGCTTCACAAAAAATAAATTACACACACACACACACACACACACACACACACACACAGAGTTAAAAGATAACTGACAAATTGAGAAAAAATATCTGCAAGCCATATCACAAAGAACTAGCACCACTGATACACAAAGACCTCCTGAGAGTCAACAGGAAGCTGATGCAGTGGCACATGCCTATAATCTTAGTGGCTCCAGAGGCTGAGGCAGGAGTATTACAAATTCAAAGTCAGCCTCAGCAACTTAGAACCTGTCCCCGCTCCAAAAAAATCTCTAAAATTGCTGGGGATGTGCCTCAATGGTTAAACACTTTTGAGTCAATCCCTGACACACACATACACACACACACACAAAAAAAAAATCAACAAGAAAAATGGCAACAATTATTTGAAGAAAAATAAAATGTACAGAAGGTGTTCAAAGAAGTGGCCTTTAAACTTTGGAAAGATACTTAAACTTAGAGAAACACCCAATAAATCTGCACTGAAATATCATTTCTCAGTTAAGCAGGTTGACAAAAATCCAAGATTCTGGCAGCATCTTTTGTTGGTGTGGCTGTGAGGACACAGGCACTCTGACAAATTGCTGATACCAAGTAAAATGAAGAGCCGCTTGACAGTTTCCAGCAAGAGTCTGTTTCAAAGATAGTAGTAAATTAGAAAGTGACATTCAAAATATGGTGGCATGGTTTTGGAGGCAAAAGATTGGAAACAATGGAAGGAGACTAACTGAACACATGATGGCCCAGCCACACAATGGACCACTACAAATTCATAAGAAGATCTCCTGACACTGACATGCCATCTTGGAGATGAGAAAACACTGAAAGTGGGGAATGGGGGGGAGGGGAAGTATACACAGAATGATATGGTGGGACACACACACCGCTACTTTATTTCCAAGTGCCACAAGAACCCAAGAGCTGCTGGAAAGGGTGGCCTATGGGAGGAGGAGGGCAGGTCTCTCAGGAGTGTCTTTATGTGGCTCTGTTTTGGAAGCATGAAATGATTTCTCAGTTCAAAAATTAGATTTTAGGAACAGCTCAGTAGTAGAGCTCATACTAGCATGCACACATGGGGGATATATTATAAGGAAAAGTAAAGAAAGCTTCAGTAGTTTTATTCTTTTTTTTTTTTTTAAAGAGAGAGTGAGAGAGAGAGAGGGAGAGAGAGAGAGAGAATTTTTAATATTTATTTTTTCAGTTTTCAGCGGACACAACATCTTTGTTTGTATGTGGTGTTGAGGATCGAACCTGGGCCGCACGTATGCCAGGCGAGTGCGCTACCGCTTGAGCCACATCCCCAGCCCAGTAGTTTTATTCTTAGGGAAAAAAAAAATTGGTGGTACTGGGGACTGAATCCAGGGGCACTTTACCACTGACGTATGTATCCCCAGACTTAACTTTTTTTTTTATTTTGAGACAGGTCTCACTAAGTTGCTGAGGCTTGCAATCCTTCTGCCTCAGCCTCCCAAGTTGCTGGGATGACAGGTATGCACCACTGCGCCAACTTTAGTAGTTAATAATGACATGTTGTTTTGAAGCTATTTTGTATCTCATGAGATAATGCAAAAGAGTACATTGATAGTATTAGCAACCAAAATTTTTAGTGGAAGAGAGAAATAAAAGCACTGTAAATGTTACATGTGAACTGTCAAGATCAGTGTGGACTTATATTTTTCTTTTCAAAAGCACGTGTTCTGACCTGAGGAACGGCTCAGTGGCAGAGGACTTGGTTAGCACCGGAAGACCCTGAGTTCAAGAAGACCATGGGTTCATTCCCAGCTCCACAAAACAAAAAGAAAGTACAAGTTTCTTTGCTCTGTCTGCTCTTGGCTGGAAACAACCAGCAGCAACAGGTGCTCTCTGCACTCAAACTGTGCACCACTTAAAAAGGGCCTCCTGAGAAGTGGACTACTGGGGATTGGGCAGGAAGAGTGTCAGGGAGTCCTGTGCCAAAGAGTCCTGTGTGTTTCAGAGTCCTGTGCCAGAAAGCAAAGCAACGTTCAACAGGAAGAGGTCGCCAGTGTCAGTGGGAAGGGGCTCCCTACACCAAGCATGTGATCAACTGAGCATCAGAAAGATAACTGCACAAATAAATTATAAATAAATAAATAAATAAAGATTGAAAAGAAAGATAACTGCAGCTGACAGACACATTGAATAGGGACAGCTGTCCCTTGGTATCTATGGGGGATTGATTCCAGGAACCCAGCAGATACCAAAATCGAAGAAGCTCAAATCCCTTACATAAAATAGCACAGTATTGCGCAGAGCCTGCACGTCCTCCCATAGGTTTTAATCGTCTCCAGCTGACTTAGGACACCTACCACAATGTCAACACTGTCAGAGATGCTAAGCTGGTGTTTAGGGAACCCCGACAAGAAAAGAAGCCACATTTCCCCAGTTCTGGGGACTGAACCCAGGGCCCCCGGCACAGCCACACCCCAAGCCCTTTCTATTTTTCACTTTTTTTTTTTTTTTTTTTTAAAGAGAGAGTGAGGGGGGCTGGGGATGTGGCTCAAGCGGTAGCGCGCTCGCCTGGCATGCGTGTGGCCCGGGTTCGATCCTCAGCACCACATACCAACAAAGATGTTGTGTCCGCCGAGAACTAAAAAATAAATATTAAAAAAAATTCTCTCTCTCTCTCTCTCTCTCTCTCTCTCTCTCTCTCTCTCTCTCCCCCCTCTCCTCTCTCACTCTCTCTTTAAAAAAAAAATAAAGAGAGAGTGAGGGAGGGAGAGAGAGAGGGAGAGAGAGAGAGAGAGAATTTTTAATATTTATTTTCTAGTTCTCGGCGGACACAACATCTTTGTTGGTATGTGGTGCTGAGGATCGAACCCGGGCCGCACGCATGCCAGGTGAGCGCGCTACCACTTGAGCCACATCCCCAGCCCCTTCTATTTTTCACTTTGAGACAAGGCCTCACTGAGTCGCCCAGGCTGCCTGGAACGTGGTCCTCCACCTCAGTCTCGAGTGCCATCACACCCAGCAAGAGGCGATGTTTAAAATGAGTGCCTTCCATCTGCAGCTGCTTGAATCCATGGATGAGGGACCCACAGATGGGAGGGCCAACTGTGCATGAAGAGCCCGGAGTTCACCGTGAGCGAGAAAGCAGGGCGGAGGGCAACAGGACAAGGGGTCCTATGCAGCATGGGGGCAGGGCCTGGACCCGAGTCCCATCTGCTGTCGCAGGCCTAGTGTCGGGCATCTACCCTGGCTCTCTCCTAGGGGCACAGTTTCAGGATAGCCAAAAAGTAGTTGAGAAGGAAACGTTCTTCATTAGGGAAGAATTCCAATACACAAAGATGGGGAAACTGGCCAGAAGGGAAAACTTAGCATTTAGCAACATTTAATTAAATAAATATTTCAGCTTAGCAACAGATGAGACCAGATGCGCGTTTTGCAACAGTAACTGCGTGACCCCGAGGCTCCCACCGTTCTGGAGGCTGGAAGTCCAAGGTCACAGTGTCTGCAGGGCTGCTTTCTCCCGGGTCCTCTCTGTGACTTCTAGAGGTCATCTTCTCCCTGTGTTCCCACATGGTCGTCCTTCTGTCTGTGTCCTTCTCATTGGGACTGTCCTGGTAATGGATTAGGCCCTCACTAATGAGCCTGTCAAAGACCCTATTTCCAAATACAGAAGTCACATTCCAAGGTCTTAGGGCTTAGAATTTTTACTTTTATTAATTTTATTTATTGTTTGTGTGTGTGCGCACACGCACATGCTTGGGATGGAACTAGGACCTCATACTTGGTAGATGAGCGCTCTATCACCGAGCCACACCCCGGCCCCAGGTCTTTCGCTTTTTTGGTGCTAGGAATTGAACCCAGGGGGTCTCTACTACTGAGCTACACCCCCAGCCCTTATTATATTTTTATTTTGAGACTGGGTCTCACTAAATTACCCACGCTGGCCTTGAACCTGCAGTCCCCCTGCTCAGCCTCACCAAGCCACTGGATGACAGGTGGCCCCCACTCCTGCTGAGAGACAAAATACTGCTCCCAACAGACTCCTTCCTAAGAGGGGGCCGTCAGGCATCCAGGAGCCTCCTGACACGTTGCAGAGCAATGCTCTGCTGATCTGTCTGCCGCCATGGCCTGGCTGGCAAGCGCTGCAGAGCCGGACTGCGCGGAGACAGACAGAATGCCCCACCACCGTCAGAACACAGCAGAAAAGGACCTGTGCCAGCCCACGTGAGCCTGGGTTTGGGTCTGTTCGTTTTTCCATTGCTGTTGTTCTGGGTTGGCTTTGGTCTGGCTGCTGGGATGGACCCCAGGGTCACATGCATGCCAACCCACCCCACAACGCTGTTCTTCCCCTTTCTCAGGACCACCACTGGGCCCCAGAGAACACTGGGGGCCTGACACATTTAAGAAAACAACAACCATCTCAGACAATATTCTAACAGATGGGACAAAGTGACTCTGAGTCCCAATTCATAAGAAAATACAGAGAGGCAGGTGTTCAGAAAACCCAGCTTGCAGGGACGGCTCCGTGGTCAAGCGCATGCCTAGCACCGTGAGGCCATGGGTTCACCAGCACCAACAAACACTACACAACGCATGCTTTACACCAGCAAGACGCACACCATGTGACACTACAGTGAACTGGTTTCTCCACCAAATTGCAAGGAAAAAAAAGGCCAGGATAAAAGAGAACCTGGGAAGAAAAGCTACGCAGGACCCGCACAGCCAGCTGCAGCAGCCTGTGTCACACGACCCCGATCACAGCAAGACGCCAACACTCACAGAAACCTGAACATCGACCATCAGTCTGAGGAGTGGAGAATGAGCTGTGATGGCAGGAGCTCTCTGATTTTCCAAGTCTCCCCCTTGGAGAAATATATGCTAAGATATTCGCGGATGGAAAAAAATGCTCAACTTGGACTCAATAAAGCTGTGGCTGACCTTCAGGTACAGGGAAGACGAAGGACACAGTGTGGAGGACAGACCCTGGTGGGCTGGGAGAGGCCCTGAGGAGACATGGCTGCAAGGCTCCCCAGGCTGACCAAGTCACTTTAAGAGGCATTTAAGAGAAGAGTCACATCGGGCAGTACGGAGGCATTAATGTCGATGGTTTCAGAGGGTTGTGTGAGGTTTGCGGGGAATCACCGTCATGGGAGCGGGAAGACACACAGCAAGAGGGCTGGACGCACAGAGAACCAGCGGCCACTCTGTGACAGGGGCTCCACCTGGCATGAGGGCTCCTCTCTACGTCCCACTTCTGTGAGTTTCACATTGTCATCACAGACACTTGAAAGGCTTCTTTGCTGGCATCCCACTCAGGGAGCAGTGGGAACACAGAGGTGACAGATTCTCGCTCTCTGGTGAGGACAGCGACTGTGACCGGGGTGTCTCAAGTCTCTCCCAGGCTTCCACGGGTGGCCTGGGTGGTGCTTCCGAACCTGCTCGCTGCCAGCACCACTGTCCACCACACAGGCCGCCTCCTTCCTTTGGCACTTTTGTTTTTTAAGGAAGTGGTATCATTACTTGGATCCTTGGAAAATTAACATCACTGGCCATAGGGGTACCTAAAAACAGTGTCACGCTCAGCCCTCTGTATCTGTTTCTGCCATTCAACCAAACCCAGCAGAAAATATCTGAAAAACCGCGTCTCTCATCAGTGTGGTCTTTCTTCGTTGTTATTCCCTAACAACACGACACAACGCGACAACCACTGACAGGGCACAGACACGGTACTAGGTGTTGGTAAGTTCCCTGCAGATGTTTAAAGTCCACAGAAGGGGACTAGGGGTGTATCTCAGGGATAGAGCACTTGCCTAGAAGGCATGGAGCCACGGGTTCCATCCCTGGCACCCCCCAAAATGAAACAAATGTAAGCGCCTACAGAAGAGTGAGCTCAGGCTCTGTGCACACTCCGCCCTTTAATAAGGGTCTTGAGCATCTTTCCATTTTTGGCCTCTTCAGTGAGTCCTGGAACCAATGTGGATGCCAAGGGGCGGCTGAACTGTCATGTGTTCAACTATTAGTTCAACCTCCAACCCAAGTAGTACCAGGAAGCGCGCTGCCCTGGCCTGGGCATCCCCACTTCACAGGACAGGTGTGGCCCCTGATCTTCAGATGCCCGTGCGCAGACGCAGAGACACCGCGCAGCCGCGCAGGGTGCCGCACAACAGTGAGCTCTGTGGTCCTGGTCAGCAGATGAGGAACGGCAGGGAAGGGCGTCTGGGAGAGCTCAGTTTGGCGGGCGCAGGTGGTAGCCCCCCTTGAGAGAGGACATGGAGAGTGAGTGGCCCATGCTGGACAAGTCCGAGTGAATTTCTTCTGGTTAATTTTACATGTCAACTTGGATCTTACCAAAGGACCTGTATGGACACCAGGTCAGGTGCCCTGTGGCATGGAGAGATCGTTTCAATAGTGTTTACAACTGAATAAGCTGGAAAGAGAAACCCCGTGGCAGGCTGGCGGTCTCCAGGTGTTTCTGGGATTTGTGAAATTCCACTTAAACCCCTTCAAAGAAATCCTGGCACTTTGATGGAATCAAAGGTCACCGGAGGCTGGGTCAGCTGTCCCCATGGGTGGGTGGGGCCGTGCCCTTTGTTCACACCTCCACGGCAGTAGTCATGTTGGGCTCACTGTGATGAAGTGACAGGCTATTAATGGCTCCCTTTCTTTCCTGGACACAAGAGCTCACAGAGGGCAAAGGCCCAGCTGATTCATTTCTTGGTGTGCCTCAGCCCCCACCCAGCACCAAGTCTAAAGCAGGTGTCCTGTGACAATGCCAGCTACATGTATCCCACAAGTGTGCAGAGCCTCAGGACAGAAGCTGCGACACCCAAGCCTCGAGTCCCGTGGTCCATCGTGGGCCATCCGGACTGCACAGCCTTACCCATTTTGTTTTTTTGGGAATCCAGGCCCAACACTTAAAAATGGGGGAGCTTCCACACCAGCTTCTCTGGAAAATTGACTGACTTGGCAACTCGGGGGCCTGCACGTCCCCATGGCAACAGCAGTGTGAACGCTTTCTGAGCTTCTGCAGAGCCCAGCGCTATTCTCAACACTCTGTGTGGATGAATTCATCTTCTGGAACGTTCCACGTGCTCACACCATTATTATTCTGACTTTTCACAAGGGATCCAGGGCTTGTCCAGGGTCACACAGTTTAGGTGCTGGAGGCAGGGTGGAAGCCCAGGCAGTCCCAGTCCCAAGGACCCTGTTTAACCCTCCCCAAATGCAAAGCCCACCAGGAGGAGTACAGACCCTACTCCTTCTTTATGGACTGTCTGGGAGCTAAACCCAGCACACCTCATGAGGCAGACAGTTTACCCCCCAATTGCCAGGGGCAGGGCAGCAAGATACTGCAGTGGCTGCCTCTCTTCACTCAAAGAGCTCACCAGTTCCTCACCCAGGTTCATCCCCTCCCATCTGCATCCAGTGCAGCCTCACCTGAGGTGGGAAGGGACAGTCTTACACACACACACACACACACCGTGGGGGGGGCACTCACGATGCGCTCAAACTCCTTGGCCTGCTTCAGCTCCCGGGGAAAGCCATCAATGAGGAAGCCCCGGCTCTCTGGGTGGGACAACATATTCTTGCTGATCATGTCTAGGATGAGGCCCTGGGAAGAAAGTGGGAGAAGTCAGTGCTTGGGCCCCAGTTTCTACAATGGTCATTCCTTAGATGGGACTTTAGGTTTAGGTGAGGATGGGGAACACAATGTTCCACACTGCCCTGGGTTTTCTTTTCTTACTTCCCTCCCCCACCAACCCCCCCAGCCCTGTGCTGGAAATGGAACCCAGGGCCTTGCATATGCTAGGCAAGTGCTCTGCCACTGAGCCACACCCCCAGAACTAAACTGCTAGGGTTTTCTTTATTTTGCTTTTGCTTTTTTGAGAGAGGGTCTTGTACCCTGAATTCCAAGTCAGCTCTGATCCCGGGGGAAAGAGTTTTCATTCTTCCCTTTTTACTTTTTGCAGTAATAGGACTTGACGCAGGGCCTCACACACGCCAGGCAGGTGCTGTATCACTGAGCCACACCCCCAGCCCAGGGGAACGGGGTCTGAGGACTGGGCACGTCAACCATGTGCTGGGTGAGTGTCTGCCAGGGGTAGGCTGCCATTTAATCTTTACTATGATGCTATATGGTAGGTGCCAGGATTACTTTTCTTTTACTGTTTATGAAACACTTTCATAAGAGGCCAGTGACAGGGGGTTACAAAGAGAATAAACATTGTGGTCCTTTAGTACACAAAGGGAATTGGTTCCAGGGCCTCCACAGACACCAAAACCCAAGAATGCCCCAGCCCCTTGTGCAAAATGGTATAGCATTTGCACAGAGCTCAAGCACAGCCTACTGTAGACCTGAGGTCATGTCTAGACACACCAGGTGAAGACTGAGAGAACAGCTGGTAAGACAGTGTTGTTTAGGGAACGCTGACACGAAAAAAAGGCCTACTTATCTTCAGCAACTTCTTCCTGAATATTTTTGATCTACAGTTGTTGGAAACTATAGATGTGGAGTCTGCTGTCACAGCTGATTTTATTAAGTGATTCTTAGGTACCAGGCACACTTCCCAACACTTTATAGGAATGATCTCTTCCCTACTCACCACGACATTTTTGGGGGTGCTGCTGGGGAGCGAGCCCAGGATCTTGTACATGCTCAGCACACTCTCTACCACTGAGATATACCCCAGGCCTTGACACAGTTGTTGATGTAGTCTCCCCATTTCCCAGATAGGAGGCTCAGCATAGCAAACCAGTGGCCCAGGCGGGAGCCACAGCCTTCCCAGAGTTTGCCCTGATGTCCACCCCCACCTCCTCTGCCCATGAGCTCTCACCGAGGGTACCAGAAGTCCCTGCAGCATCATGTCACGGATCTGTCGGCCCCGATGGGTGCTTTTCTGGGCCTCCTGCCGCAGCAGCTGACCCAGCCCCACATGGCAGAAGCCATACTTAGTGGCCATGTTCTTGCACTGTGTCTCTTTGCCACAGCCTGGGCCACCCACCACAAAGATGATCAAGGAAGACTTGAGGATGTCTGTGGTGCCCAGGAGGAGGAGGAGCAACATGGTGAGTGCCTGCACAGGCAAGGCCTTGGGTGCACGGCATCTTGGGGAAGCGTTCCATTTTTACAATTGAGGAAACTGAGGCTCAGAGAGGGGCAGGAATTCACATATGCCTTCAGACTCGTGCCATGCTGTGTGCCTAGTGTCCTTGTTTTTGTTCCTGAACTTGCCAAATTCATTTCTCCTTTCTGTTCCCTCCACCAGGAAAATCTCTGCCTATCTCAATTTCTTCTGGTCATAGCGCAATCATCAGGTCTTCCCTGATGCCTGTCTAAAGAGACTTCTCTGTCTTAGAAACCCAGTCATGTACTTGGTTTTGTGTCCCTAGCCAGCCTCTGTACTCCAGGAGGGCAAGGGCCGATTCTGTCTCACCCATACCTACCTACGCTCCCACCAATTGTCATGGTTCCTGGCATCTAGTAGTGGATGGGGAATAAATGAATGTCCAGTCAGTGGTTTATGGTTCATTTTTGTGTCTTGCTTCCCTACCCCTTTGCTTAGCCAACTCCTATGCATCCCTCAGTGCCCAGTTGAAATTACCCCTTTTCCCTCTGCCCTCAGAGCCTCACAGTGCTTCCCCTGTTGCCTCCTTGGGTGTGTAGATTCCATTTTTCTGAGTATGTCTCTTCTGCTACATTGTAATCTCCAAGGAGACAAAGAACTGGTTTAACCTTGAGGGCCCAGAACTCAGAAGTGGCTCAGTGAGTGGATGACTGGGAAGATGTGCAGCTTTGTTACTGCCGTGCCTGGGAGGGGTGTACACATGGGATGGCGGGGAACCTGCACCTCTCTTCTGCCCTCTAGTCTCCTTTCCTCCCCGCCCCAGTAACCCAGCTACCCCCGCGATATTACCCTTCTCCTGGGGCCTCAACGGCCTGGCCATCTGGGGCAGCTTGGACTTGTACAAACCCATCCTGCCAGCATCCCTTGGGGTTGTCGCACCCCATCCCCACCCACTCGCTGACCCCTCTGGGCTCTGCTCTACGTCACAAGGCCCTCCCTGCCCCCGATTACTTTGCCGGATGCTGGAGATTCCCCTTACACACAGGGGCAGGGGGCGGAAATGAGCCCTCAACAGTCCCAAGCAGAGCCTGGCTGCTGCCTGACCCGACCAGGCGAGCCGTGGTTGCTATGGTGACGCGGCCTCCTGGCCTCCATTTCCGGAGCGCGGGGGCGCATGCGCGAGGCACCCGGGACCCGCGAGACGTTTCCTCCCAGCTTACCCAGGGTGCCCCGCGGCCCCTGGCTGTGACATCACGGAGGGAGGTGTTTCCACACGTCGTGGTTAAATTATCCGCGTCGTACACAAGCACGTCTGCCACCGAAGGCGGCTGATTTGTCTCACAGTGGGCCTGGGTGTGTTGAGTCTGAGATAGGACGGGGAGAGGGAAACACAAATGATAGTTTTGACTGGCCCACAACCCTGGAAGATGGTGCCGTCGGTCAGCAGCGGACTTCCGCTTCCGGCCGGGCTGCGGCGCGTGCGCAAAATGACGTGGGGTTACTTCCGGGTGTTTTTTTTCCCAGGGTCCGCTGCGCTTAGTGCTTGCAGTCTTCGCTATTCTCTCCCGGGATTGGAAGCCTGACACCTAGAGTGCGGCTTGCTCGAGACTAAGGGACGCGGGCCCCGCGGCAGACGAACAGAATCCACATCGGACTGGACCCGACCCACTGACCATGGCGGCCCTGGTGAGTACGAATGAAGCAGGGTTCGGGGGGTCCCGGCGGCGGCCTGGCTGGCGGCCCCTCCTCACTCACCATCCTGCCTCCTCTCCGCAGGGTCCCGGCGCTCCGAATGTCACCGAGTATGTTGTTCGAGTTCCCAAGTAAGTCCCTGGCCCTGCCCACCCCGAAAGAAAAAAAAATTGAAACCTTAGCGAGCTTCCAATCAGCTACTTTGTTCTGTTTGAAACTGGTAAAATCTTTGTACATACTGTCCCCTCTGCCACTAGTGTCCTTCCATACCAGCTGTGATTCCATCCTGTAAAATTCAGTTCCAGCATTTTCCTTCTCCAGGAAGCATTCCCTGCCTGTGCTCCCTCCTCACTAGGCCAAGTTCTCAGTTATCCCCCACATCTTGGGTTCCCCCAAATCTTTGTTATTCCTCATCTTTTTGAGATTGGGAGGAGATGGATCCAGCTTCCATGACAAAGTGGGGATCCTTGGAGTCTTTCATATGTTCTCAGCACTGTGCAGCACAAAGAGCTGAACCAGGGTGGGTTTGCTGAATGACTGATTGAATTAACATTGCCTTTTTTGCCCCCTCCAGGAACACAACCAAAAAATATAACATAATGGCTTTCAATGCAGCCGATAAAGTCAATTTTGCTACATGGAATCAGGTAAGTCCCGTGTTCTGGGAAGTGGTGGGAGATTAGAGAATCTGACCTTAGACTTAAGGATGGTTATGGTTCTTTAGCTGTAATGGTAACTAAGGTGCCAGAGGCAGTGGTACACACCTATAATTCCAGCTACTGCCAAGTCCGAGCCTGGAGAATCATAAGTTTAAGGCCAGCCTGGGAGGCCTTAGTAGGTGTCTCCATTATCAGATCAACTGTTCTGATATCTCAGTGCTTGTGTTCCAGTAACCCTTCTTTTACTAAGAACCCAAAAGCACAAGAGCAGTGATGCTGGAAAGTTGGATATGTCAAAGGCATAAAGTGCCTCTTTTAAATGAAAAGAGGAAAGTACAAGGTATTTTGAGAGAGTCTTACAACTTTCGTTGTAATAGATTATTATCATCGTTCTATTTAATAAGTAGTTGTTGTTGTAAGTCCCCAATTCCCTTTACTCAGATTCATCAGGTGCTAGCTAGCATCCTGTGCTCTTTTTGCCAAGAGGGAAATTGACTTTGTTGGAGTACAGTGTAGTGAGAATTAGGGGTGTTCCTCACAGGAGCACGGTCCAAGCCAAGGTGGGCCCCTGAGAGACTTTTCTTCCTTCCCCTCCAGGCCCGGCTAGAGAGGGACTTGAGTAACAAGAAGATTTACCAGGAGGAGGAGATGCCCGAGTCGGGTGCAGGCAGTGAGTTCAACCGCAAGCTTCGGGAAGAGGCTCGTCGGAAAAAGTACGGCATCATCCTCAAGGAGTTCCGGCCTGAGGACCAGCCCTGGCTCCTACGTGTCAATGGAAAATCAGGCAGAAAGTAAGTGGCAGCGGGGGAAGTGTGCCAACCTAGGGACCACCCCCCACACACTGTGCACTTGTTGGGTGCTCCCTCTGAACCTCAGTTCCCCAGCTGTGTGAGATAACCGGGCCTGCACTTCCTCCCTTATTTTGTTTTTGAACATGAACCAAGTTGGTACTTATGCCTGGTTCTGTGGCAGCCCTGAGGGCCATCAGTGGCACTTGTCTCTTGTGATGACCTTTTGGAAAGGGCATTCTGGGGCAGAACAGGAAGGGTGATGCAGGTTGGCGCAGGCATTCCAGGTAGAACTGGGTTGTGCAGGGTTCTGGGTGCTCAGGGGAGCCTTGAAAAGTTATAGGCTGGGAAAGGACTCAGAACAAGATTGCCTGGATTTGGGATAACAGCAAGTAAGGGTGGAGGCCATGGGCAGTTGTTTGGGCTCAAGGAGATGGTGGCCTGGGTTGAGTGTCCACTTCAGATCTGCTCCAGTCTGGCTTCTTGAGTTCCTGGTCATAGCCCATGCGACAGAGCCATTAAGAGATCGTTGCATAAGCCCAATATTGAACTTGCTCTACTAAGAGGGAGCGCTGTCCCTGCCCTCCAGCTGGGAAAATCGAAGCTGGGTTCGTCTGGGGTTGCCCAGGGCTTGTCATGGGCTTTCCCCAGGGAACCCAGGCAGGTGCTACAGAGGAGGCACACAGGGAGGCATGTGCAGGCCGCAGGCAGGTCCTGTGCACCTGTTTCATGGGCCAGGCCATGACCTGACTGTGGCTCCCTGCAGGTTCAAGGGCATAAAGAAGGGAGGAGTGACGGAGAACACGTCCTACTACATCTTCACCCAGTGTCCTGACGGAGCCTTCGAGGCCTTTCCTGTGCACAACTGGTACAATTTCACACCACTGGCTCGACACCGCACGCTCACTGCTGAGGAGGCTGAGGAGGAGTGGGAGAGGTGAGCTGGCAGGGGCCGGGAGGTGCTTCCCTAGCAGCAGGCCAAGCTGTGCTGGAGTCTGGGCACTTGGCGGACCAAGGCAGTGCCCACCCGCCCACATAGAGCTCTCAGGGAGATATGGACCCTTGGTAGCTGGTGAACCTGCTGCAGGAAGTGGCAGAGCAGCGTGGGGCCAGCTGGCAGCTGTGGGGTTAGCTGCCTTGGTGGGTCTGCTCCACGTGCCACTCCAAGGGGGCCTTTACAAGGGGGCTCAAAAGGGGCCTCCTGATGCAGCCATGGCATTTCTGGCCTTGGAAATGGGGACAGCACAGGTACAGTTGTGGGGCCAAGGATACGGCAAAACAAGCTGGAGCAGAGTGATTGTGGGGAGAGCTGGGAACATGGGCCTTGCAGTCCTAGCTGAGGATCTGACATTCCTGGGTCACTGCAGCCCTGGGGCATCCTTTTGGTGCAGGATGGCGCTGTGGGCATGTCTGCAAAACTCTTGTCTGCGTGTGTCACAGAGTGGCAGGAATGGCCCAAGGAATCACAGCCCTCAAAGGGCAGAAAGACATCCTCCTTTCCTGGCCCCACCTTTGTTTAATCATTTCCTTGAGTTGAAATTTTCACATTGGGCAAAGATTAGCTTAGCTCCAGTCCCCTTCTCCCCTGGGTTAGCCTCTGGCCTGGGATCCTCTGCCCGCTGCTAGCTGCTGTCTGTGCCTTGCTCTGCTTCTTGACCCCCTGAGGCTTTATTGTGGCCCTGGGCAGGCACCCCCTATGGTGCTCTGCTTTCCTCTCTGTTTGTGATCTTGTCTTTAGAATCTGCTTTCACACCTTCCAGGAGAAGAGTTTGTTGTTTTAATGAGTCAAAGCAGGAGGGATATGCCATCTCTGGATCACAAGTTCAATCTGCTTAGTCAACAAGCATGTTGTGCTTCCCTAGCAGCAGGCCAAGCTGTGCTGGCACCTGTTTCATGGGCCAGGCCATGACCTGGCTGTGGCTCCCTGCAGGTTCAAGGGCATTTTTTAAATTGTAAATTGTTATATATGACAGCAGAATGCATTACGATTCATATTACACATATGGAGCACAATTTTTCATATCTCTAGTTGTATACAAAGTATATTCACACCATCGTGTCTCTATACATGTACTTAGGGTAATGACGTCCCTCTCATTCCACCATCTTTTTTACCCTCTTGCCCCCTCCCTTCCCCTCCTAGCGTTCCTCTAATCCTCCCATGCTCCCCCTCCCAACCCCAGCCTCCTATGAATCAGCCTCCTTTTTTTTTTTTTTTTAAGAATATTTCTTTATTTTTTAGTTATTGGCGGACACAACATCTTTGTTTGTATGTGGTGCTGAGGATCGAACCCGGGCCGCACGCATGCCAGGCGAGCGCGCTACCGCTTGAGCCACATCCCCAGCCCCATGAATCAGCCTCCTTACATCAGAGAAAACATTTGGCATTTGGTTTTCTGGGATTGGCTAACTTTACTAAGCATTATATTCTCCAACTCCATTCACTTACCTGTAAATGCCATGATTTTATTTTCTTTTATTGCTGAGTAATATTCCATTGTGTATATATGCCACATTTTCTTTATCCATTCATCTACTGACAGGCATCTAGTTTGTTTATATAGTTTCTTGAGGGCCTTGAGGGCCTCAGGCCAAGGGACTGGGGACACCTATTTTTACTCAGCTTTTTTTTTTTTTTAATTATTATGTTTAAAATTTGTTCTATTTAGACACATGTGACAGTAGAGTGTTACTCATCTTTTTCTGATGTGCAGACAGGCATATTAGAAGCAGAAGTCAGGACATTTGGTCAGCACTCATCAGTCTTATTTATTTATTTATTTTTGCGGGGGCAGGGGCGGGGATCAGGGAATAGAACTCAGGGACACTCGACCACTGAGCCACATCCCCAGCCCTATTTTGTATTTTTATTTAGAGACAGGGTCTCACTGAGTTGCTTAGCGCCTCACCATTGCTGAGGCTGGCTTTGAACTCGCAATCCTCCTGCCTCAGCCTCCTGAGCCACTGAGATTATAGGTGTGTGCCACTGCACCCGGCCTGTTTTGTTTTGTTTTTAAGGATAGTCACACTGTTTAACAATGGTCACCACCAGTCGTCTACAGAATCTTACCATCTTCCCAAACTGAACCCCATCCAACACTAACTCCCCAGGGCCTGGCACCGGCCATGATGTTCTCAGTCTCTGGATCTGAGGGTCCCAGGGCCCCTCTGAGTGGAGTCCCGCAGCGTGCAGTGTGTATCCTTGCGTATTTGGCTTTTTGGTTTTTTTCCTTTTTTTTTTCAATGCTAGGGACAGAACCCAGGGCCTTGTGCATGCTAGGCATGTACGCTGCCACTGCACCACACCCAGCCCAGGGTGTCTTCCATGTTCCCTGAGCATGTTGTCCTTGGATTCATCTGACCTCTACCAGGGCTATTCTCCTTTTTTTTTTTTTTTTTGGTACTGGGAATTGAACCCAGGGGCGTTTAACCACTGAGCTACATCCCCCGCCCCCTCTCTTTTTTAATAATTATGAAAACCTTAAGATTGTGGTTTAAAACATAAAATATCTCGTCACTGTTTCTCAGTGTGTGCTTATGTAGTGTTAAAGGCATTCACCGTGTTGGGACAGGTTCCGTTCCTTCCCCCAGTGCCTGTGAATTGTGCATTCACTGTTGGCTGTAGCCCCTGAGCCCTTCACTAAGTGAAGGGCCGTCATTGGTTGCCATGATCCATGGCGTGGTGTTCCAGTGGAAATGTCACTATGCCCGTCATTAAGAGAAAGAGAAAGGTACCTGTAAAGGATAAGAGGAGTGTAACATGAATACGAGATGGCCAGTCTGTGGCCTGGGAATGGCCCTGTGCCCCAGGGGGCAGACACTCTAGCACCATCCAGACCTTGAGGCCCTCGGGTGGAGAGAGGTGGGCAGCCAGTTCCCTCATGGGATTCCAGTGAGCCCCTTGCTAAGGCAGTGTCTGTGGTACCTGTCACCCCCTGGGTCCTGCACACGGAGGTGCAGGTGCCGAGCCCCTGGTCACCCTGCCTTGCCTTCACTTGGCCCACAGGAGGAATAAGGTCCTGAACCACTTCAGCATCATGCAGCAGCGGCGGCTGAAGGACCAGGACCAGGACGAGGATGAGGAGGGGAAGGAGAAGCGGGGCCGCAGGAAGGCCAGCGAGCTGCGCATCCACGACCTGGAGGATGACCTGGAGATGTCCTCTGATGACAGCGACGCCAGCGGCGAGGAGGGTAAGTGTCGCTTGTGCTGACTGTAGATGGAGAGTGGGCTGATGGGCTGATGTCACCCAGAGAGGCTTGTGGTCATTGTTGTCCTAGAAGGCAGGAGCTGGAGAGCCGAGGCACGGCCTCCACTGGGGCTGAATGACTGGCGTCCCTCACCTGGCTCTGGGTGATTTGGGGCAGTGGTGTGTGAGCCTGGGGCTGCGGGCGGCTCTGGACTGGGCTGCTTGCTGTAAGCGCTGCTCGCAGATCTGCCCTCGCTTCTGGAAGAACTGGCCAGGCCTGGGGGGCCAGTCATCCACTCCCAGGACGTCAGAACATGGTCGAACCTGAAGGACACAGTGGTCCATGGCCTGAGTCCCCTCTGCCCTCCCCCAGGCAGCAGAGCCCCCAAGGCCAAGAAGAAGAAGCCACTGACCAAGGCGGGCAGGAAGAAGAAGAAGAAGAAGGGCTCGGATGATGAGGCCTTTGAGGACAGTGACGACGGTGACTTTGAGGGCCAGGAGGTAGACTACATGTCCGATGGCTCCAGGTGAGGCAGGCGGGAGGCGGGTGTGAGACCCTGGCCGGCCTCCAGAGGCGCCCGCTCACCCTCTGCCCTCCTCTGTCTTACAGCAGCTCCCAGGACGAGGCAGAGGGCAAACCGAAGGTGCCGCAGCAGGAGGACGGGCCCAAAGGTAGGCGGGGGCCAGGTGCTGGGGGCAGTCAGCAGGCAGGGTCCCTCCTGCTCTGCTCACCCGTCCCCTCCCCAGGTGTCGATGAGCACAGTGAGAGCAGCGAGGAGAGCGAGGAGGAGAAGCCTCCTGAGGAGGACAAGGAGGAGGAGGAGGAGAAGAAGGCCCCCACCCCGCAGGAGAAGAGGCGCAGGAAAGGTGGGCTCCCCTTGCCGGCCTCGCGCAGGCCCTGGCGCCCTGCCCCCCACCCCTGCCCCTGGGCCTCCTGCCGTGATGGAAGTGAGGATGGGCAGGGGGTCTTGCTCTGGTCCTGACTCGGCCAAGCTGGCTCCTGCAGACAGCAGTGATGAGTCAGACAGCTCGGAGGAGAGTGACATTGACAGTGAGGCCTCCTCAGCCCTGTTCATGGCGGTAAGTAGCGGTCTGGGGCCTGGGCCAGGCAGGTGTCTGTTTGCAGGCTCATACCCCCCACCTTAACCTCTGCAGAAAAAGAAGACACCCCCCAAGAGGGAGCGGAAGCCGTCGGGAGGCAGTTCGCGGGGCAGCAGCCGCCCTGGCACACCCAGTGCAGAGGGGACCAGCACCTCCTCCACCCTGCGGGCAGCTGCCAACAAACTGGAGCAAGGTGAGCTATCAGCCCCATCTGTGTGCTCCTGAGTCCCTGGGTAGGGTCCACCCTCCACCCCAAGACTCATCCTGACCCTGCTCCCACAGGGAAGAGAGTCAGCGAGGCACCAGCCGCCAAGCGGTTACGGCTGGACGCTGCGCCCCAGAGCCTGTCTGGAAAGTTGACCCCACAGCCGCCTTCCGGAAAGTCCACGCCCTGCAGTGGGTAAGTTGGTTAGGACGCAGGGGCTGGGCAGGGGCCACTGTAGGATCTCGCTGACCCTGACCCTCTGTTCCTCAGTGATGTGCAGGTGACTGAGGACGCCGTGCGCCGCTACCTGACGCGGAAGCCCATGACCACCAAAGACCTACTGAAAAAGTTTCAGACCAAGAAGACGGGGCTGAGCAGTGAGCAGACGGTGAACTTGCTGGCCCAGATCCTGAAGCGGCTCAACCCCGAGCGCAAGATGGTCAATGACAAGATGCACTTCTCCCTCAAGGACTGAGATCTCCCCCTGCCCAATAAAACTGTCCCCTCCAGACCTGCCCACGTCTGCTGCCTGGTTGTTCTGGAGTCCGGTGCCCCTGTGTTAGCAACCACAGAAGTGCCTGGGCAGTGTCCTTCCCCAGTCACCCTCTGGTCCCGCCTCCTGTTGCCTTATAGGCACCTGGAAGACAGGGCTCTCCTGGCAGCTCAGCAGGTGCACTGGGACAGCCCAGTCATAGCAGCTGTGGCTTTGACTGCCTTCGGGGCTTCTGCCTTCAGCCAGGCTCCTGGCCCAAGACCTGGCAAGCGCTCAGTTCCAGTGACTCCACTGTCAGTTGCCCACACTAGTATTTTTGGTTTTCAGATCGACTGCTGTGTTTGGGTGGTGTCCCTGATGTCTTTGATCCCCTCTTGAATTTTAGGTTTTTATTTTAAGCATCCCTACCTTACAGCCTGTTTGACGAGTCTAGAATCTGCAGTTGTGAGCATCTGCAGTGTCCTCTGCTTTCCCTTGTGGATAGGATTTTTCTCAGGTTGTGATTGGGGTGGGGTCCTCGAAGGAGTCTTGGCAGGCCTACTTTTTTTTTTTTTTTTTTTAATATTTATTTTTTAGTTCTCGGCGGACACAACATCTTTGTCGGTATGTGGTGCTGAGGACTGAACCCGGGCCGCACGCATGCCAGGCGAGCGCGCTACCGCATGAGCCACATCCCCAGCCCCAAGGCCTACTTTTTAAGCAGGTCATTCAAGATGGTTTTACCTTGGCTTCCAAAAGTTACTAGGAGTGCGCCCCTGCCGGTTTTGTGTGTGATTCTCAGCTCAGAGTTCTGTTTGTTTTTTGGTACTGTGGACTGAACCCAGGGCGCTTAACCACTGAGCCATATCCCCAGGCCTTTTTAACTTTTATTTTGAGACAAGGTCTCTCTAAGTTGCTCAGGGCCTAATTTGCTGAGGCTGGCTTTGAACTCAAGATCCCCCCTGCCTCAGCCTTCCGGGCTTCTGTTATTACAGATGTGTGCCACCCTGCCCAGCTCCCCTCAGTCTTTGTCTGCATGGCCACCAGAGCCTCGTGTCCTTTTTTCCTGGCTTTAGCATCTGGGCCTATTTTCAGTTCCCTAGGGGGTTTCTGGGGTGCCCTCTCGCCTTTCAAGCCAGGTGATGCTTTTGCATGTCCAGCCCCACCAGGTTCCCTGCAGGGAGGTTTCTGGACAGCAGTGTGGCTGAGAGGAGATTTGGCTACAGCCACTACCTTTGAACCTGTCTTGCATTGTGGGAAAGAACCAGCCCGCGGTGTGGGTGACAGCCGTGGATGGGTAGAGGGAGAAACCTCCCAGTGTGAGCGAACAGGAACACCTGTTTGCTCTAGGACAGGCCATTGGAAACGTCCAGTGGTGACCCTTCCTGCCCTCCCTGACCGCTTGGCAGGCTCCCTTACTTCCCCGTAGTACGGTTAGTTTTGATCTTTATGCTGACTGGCTCCAAGATGTGCTGCTGGCTTATTCAATGGTGATGGGTAGACATGCCCTACATAAACTGTAGCTCTGCCGCGATAAAACGAGCTCAGCGCCACCAAGCCTGACTCCCGGAGCTTCGTGTGTGTGGACTCCGTTGCTTCACCTCCTCGCGGGACGCAACCCCACCACATCACAACATGGAATGACCTGGCTGAAGGCAGAGGTCAGGCCTCGGTCCTACCCTCAGCTGGAAACTGCAGGTGGAAAACTGCCCCACCCCGTTCTGCAGGCCCCTGGCTGCCTCGAGGGATGCCTGAGATAGCAGGCTAATTCCCAGGAATCCCCCGTGTGGTCCAACTTTCCTCCCGTCCTTCTGCCAGGGTTTTGGGCCTCAGGAGAGCAGCACTCACTCCCTACCCGGGAGGTTCCACCCCTGTCGTTCCTGCTGTGTGTATTCTGACCCAGGGTCCACCTCAGGCCAGGAAGCATCTGAGGGAGGCAGTGTCACCTTTGGTCAGGCTAGAAGCCTGGCATTCTGGGGACCTGGGGCTCAAATCCCAGGTGTAGTTCTGGATGACTTAAGTGACTTTTTTTTTTTTTTTCCTGAAAGTAACATAAATATGTACTGCAACAAGAACAACCACAACAATCATGGACGCAGGTCCCTGCGGACCCATGGCTTCCTGTAACCAAGGTGCAGCTAGTATCCCTGGGCTTACAGCTTAGTTCCCAGGTGGAGGAACTCCTGAAGGAGGTTTCCTCAGGTGCTCATGCAAAGAGCTACCAATTTACGCTCCCAATGGTGGGGTGCAGCATCTCCAAGCTTTAACCTCTCCTCTGTGTGGGACCAGGCACCTCCTCACACACAGTGAAGCTATTTGTAATCTCCTGCCTCAAAAGCTCTGGGCAGAGGGCTGGGACTGGGGCTCAGCGGTAGAGGCTCGCTAGCACGGGTGGGACCTGGGTTCCATCCTCAGCACCGCATAAAAATAAAGGGATTGCGTGTGTCCATCTACACCTAAAAAATAAGTATTAAAAAAAAAAAAAAAGCTTTGGGCACCTCCACAGCACTAAACACCGAACACTCACACCAGGTCCCCTGGGTGCGAAGGCCCCAGAACCCATGCCTCGCCATGACTTCCTGCTGGCTTCACCTTGGACCTGGAAGTCTAGCTCCCCTTGGCTGATGCTCTCAGGTCCCAGGACAGGGCTGCAGTTGGGCCCTCAGGTTTCCTTCCAAGACAGGAATCCCTGCCCCGTGTCCCATGCTTGGCCATCCCCAGCCTCTCCCTTTTCCTGTTTTGATGCTGGCTGAGCCAGGCCCGGAGACAGGGGCATGATGTCTTAATCCTTCAGGAGGAAGCCATGCTGGAAGATTCCCCTTGACCTGACCACCTGCCAAGCCGCCTTCCCAGCACTCAACATGGGGGTTCCTGAACTAGACAGCAGGGGCAGCAGGGACACTGGTTGTCCACACTGGGCTCGGGCCTGGCTTCCAGCATGACTCGTAAATCAGGGGGCGACGGGGGTGTTGGAAATGGGTCTGTGGAATGTCTGGATGGGGTGGGGTGGGGGTGCGCCCTTAACTCTTAGAAGGACGGGTGTGGGGCAGAGGGAACTGACGCCTAGAGCTGAGGACTGGGGGACCAGCTGTGCAGGACGCAGGCGAGGAAGAGGTTATTTCCCTGCCTGGCAGGCAAGGGATAAATTCGAGGCACAGGGCTCCCCAGCCTCAGGACCCGCCTGACACAATGGCCACGGGGAGAGTCCTGCTTGGCTTTCTGCTGCTCCTATCACTACAGCTGGGCATCAGCCAGAGCCCTGACACTCAGGGGGCTCCTGTGGCAGAGAAAGAGTTCTTGTCTGAGCGGACAAGAGATGCTGGAGGGACCTGCAGGCCGACACTGGGTAAGAAACCCCAGGGACCCCAGGTGACTTCCCAGCTCCTTCAGGCTGAGAACTGGCCCTAAACCATGCCCCTTTTTTCCCTAGACACTCACCACCCCCATGCCCGCTTACGCCGAGCCCCAGCCAGCCCCTGCCAACTGTGGAGCCTGACCCTACCCGTGGCGGAGCTGGGCCTGGGCTATGCCTCCGAGGAGAAGATCACCTTTCGCTACTGTGCTGGCAGCTGCCCCCGCGGAGCCCGTACCCAGCACGGCCTGACGCTGGCCCGACTGCGGGGCCAGGGCCGAGCCTTTGGTGGGCCCTGCTGCCGGCCTACCCGCTATGCTGATGTGGCCTTCATTGATGACCATCACCGCTGGCAGAGGCTGCCCCAGCTCTCAGCAGCTGCCTGCAGCTGTGGGTGAGAGTGCCCAGCCCAGAGCTCCGGTTCCCTGTGCATGGAGCTCTGGAGGAGCTGGGTTCATTTATTTATAGGAGCCTGGAAGCAAGAAGACAAGAAGGGGTGGTGGGCTGGGTGCTGGCAAAGAGCACAATAAAGAATCTGCTTTCCTGGCCTGGTGACTGTGTGCTAAGCCGGCATGCTCCTAACTGCCACCCTGGCAGCCCTGAGCTTCCCCTGCAGGGGCCAGTCTCAGGAGACAGCAGAGCAAGGAGGCTGCTGTCCCTTCTCCAACTTTATTCACAAATCTAGAGTCTGGGTAAAACAGGAATGGACCTGAGGGTCAGCAGGCTGGCGGTGGCTGTCCAGGTTGCCCTGGTCCCAGCCCCTCAGGGAGAGAGCGGCAGATCACAGAGATGCGTCGGCTCCGTGGAATCCGCCGATCCCCAAAAAATGACTCTTCATCCCGAAGAATCTCATGAGAGAAGTCATAACGGGCTGAGCCCCTGCAAGAGAAAAGAAGGCTATGAGTTCTAGGTAGACCAGGGTTCCAGTCCCCCTGCAGCCCTCAGGCCCGCCCTGGGGTAATGGCAGTCCCTCCTGTGAAGGCCAATGAGAGAAGGGGCAGTACGCTGGTGGGGTGGGGCTCTTTGGCTGGATGCACCTTAGGATATAGAGGGAACCAGGCTCCAGCAACAGTTCCAGCCACTGCCCTGGCTCCTGGGTGTGCACAAGCCGCATGACACTGGGAGACAGTAGGGACAGGCCAGCGATGGTGGCTCCACAGAACTGAAAGAGGCAGCATGGTGGTGGGTCAGACTCTGGCCTGGCCTGTCCACCCCAAGCTGGGAACTCCCAGGTGCTGGCTTCTGCCCACCTTGACACTGTCGACATGGGGCTTGATGTAGCCCTGAGGTTCCAGGTCTAGCACATGCACCCGGGACAGCAGGGTCTGGCCAGGGTCAAAGGCAGCTGACTGCACACGCTGCAGGATGGCCTGGCTGGCCTCTGACCAGCGCGACTTCTCTGTCTCCCGGAAGCCGTGGATGGCCTGCACAGAAGAGCTCCCAGAGAAAATAAGGAAACTGAGGCACAGAGGGACAGAGTCCAGAGCTAAGGACTGGTTTTTCCCAGCATGACCTTTATCCCTGCCCTCCACTCACAATCCCATCCCTAACCTGGCCCCTGCCTCAATGAAGGCCTTAGCTGGGTCTCACTGATACTGGAACCCTCTAACCCAGGCCCCATCTAGATCTGACCTCAGGCTCCAATGCCAGGTCCCCAATGCCGACAGCCCCATCCCAATATCCATTGTTTCTGTCTCCACCCTCAACCTGATCCCACCCAAGACCCTAGTCTGTCCCCAAAAACTGACCCTCCCTCACCTCCTCCATATCCATTTCTGACCCTTGGTCCCAAATACCCCTTAGCTCCCGATCTAGTGAGGACCCGGCTCTCATTTTCAAAGAGCTCTTGCTGTTCCCAGGTTCCCATTCCCCAGGTTCCCATTCCCCAGGTCCCACCCCTCTGCAGAAATTCTCACCCCCGCCCACCCCTCGCATCTCGGCCCCAGAGCCTCAGACCCCAAACCTGTTCTAGGCCCGCCCCCAGCTGATCCCGGGCATTCGAGTGGCTTCCCTGTCCCCGCCCCTTATCCTCAGCCCCGCCCAGATATGGCCCCGCCCCCGACGCGGACCCGGGCCCCGCCCGCCTCACCGCGTCCCAGTGATCATATTCGTAGCGGCGGCGGCGCAGCTCAGGCTCCAGCTCGCGGCTCAGCGTCTCCTCCTCGTCCTTGCTCAAGAAGCCGGGCTGCACCACGGCCGAGTCCTGCAGGCGTCTCAGCACCGCCGGGCCCGAGCCCCGCACCCAGCCCGACCCCGGCAGCGTCCGCAGCGCCAACCTCCCACTCCCGGCCATGGTCCTGGAGCCGGGTCACGGAGGAAGCCGGAGTTCAGGGCAACGCCCTCGCCCTAGAGCCATTGGCTGTGTCCTCTCCAGTCTCCTGCAGCGATTGGCTTTCCCCACGGCCCCGCCTCTTGCTCAAGGCTATTGGTTGCCGCTGCCTCGCCCTGTCCAGCTATTGGCTCTCCTGAGCGCGCCTCCTCTCCACCGCCGTCGGCCCGGCGACCTCGGTAGCTCGGGTTGTATTGGCTGCACCGCGAGTCCGTCTGCCGCCGCTTCTCGGCCCCGCCTCTTTCATTGGCCATGGGAAAAGGTCCAACTGAGCTGGTTCTTGGCCGGGATCTCGTAGGAAGGTCCAGAGAGGTTCTGGCCTGGCTTTCAAGGTAGGAGGATTGAGCCAAGGTCGAGGTTATGGAGATAGGCAGGCACAGGGGTTAAGTGCAGGGGTGAGAGGAAGGGTCAAGAGTATAGGAATCTAGCAGGCTCGGTGACGCACGCCGGTAATCCCCTCAGCTCCGGAGGCTGAGGCAGGAGGATCGCGAGTTCAAAGCCAGCCTCAGCAACATCAAGGTACCCAGCAACTGAGTGAGACGCTGTCTAAATAAAATACAAAATAGGGCTGGGGATGTGTCTCAGTGGTCGAGTGCCCCGAGTTCAATCCCCAGCAAACCCCCCCCCCCCAAAAAAAAAAGTGTTTATGGGATGGGGCCAAGTTTGCGGTTAGGGAGTTGTGAAAGGTCAAAACCAGATGTCATTCATTTCCCCTTGAGAAGTACTGATTTTTGTTTAGGTTTGAATGTAGCAGTGTAGTTGTTTTTCAAAGATTCCTTCGATTATCACGACCCTCTAGATTTTAAAAAACAACCCTGTTTCTCCCTCCAGCTACATACCCTGGACTCTGTTCCCTTTACGCTAAAATCCCTGTAAGACACCTATTGCTGTTTTCCTCTCATTTTTCCTGGATCCACTGTAGCCTGGCTTTTGGTCCCCACAGCATCTAAAGTGCTCTGATTTATGGCCACCAGCAACATCCCCAGTGCCAAATCCACAGCCAGCTCTCAGTCGGGCACCTACTTCATCTGTACACTGATGGCTTCTACATCATTTCAACCCTGACCCTGGGATGCAGAGGCAAATCAGATACCAACCATAACACATTTCCTGCTGCTCCCTCAGCTTCCCACCTCAGTTAACAGATCTCCCCTTTTGGAACTGCTTTGGGCCAGTAGCTTGGTTTGCAGACTGCTCTCACTTCTCTCTGGTGAGCTCTGCCTTTAAATCCTATCTAGAGTCTGACTACATCCTGCCACCCCATTGGAGCCACCATTAATCTCCATCTGGATTATACCAAATCCTAAATGGGTTCCAGAGTTTTGTTTTGCTTTTCCGCAGCACTGAGCTTCAGGCATACGCTACTGCTCAGCCACACCCCAGCCCAAGTTTCTGTTGTTGCTAAGCTCTACCCATGGCTCCTGGGGGTCAGCCATCCTTTTCATCCCTCTTCTCAAACCTTCCATCACTCCCCATCCTTTTTTTTTGGGGGGGGTGGGTAGTGTTGGGGATAAAACCCAGAGCCTCACACATGCTAGACAAGTTCTCAACCACTGAGCTACATCCCCAGCTCTTTTTATCTTCTGAGATAGGTCTTTCTAAATTGCAGAGGCTGGGCTTCAATTTGTGACCCTCCTGCCTCAGACTCCCAAGTTGCTAGGACTAAAGGTCTGCAACACCATGCTTGGCTTATCTCCACTTCTTTATTTGGTGGGCAGGTACTGGGCCCTTGACCACTGAGTCACATCCCCAGCCTATTTTATTTTATTTTTTGCCTTTATACATGTACTTTTTTTTTTTTGCATTACAATTCTTATTGCATTACAATTTGAACCCAGTGCCTCACACATGCTAGGCAAGCGCTCTACCACTGAGCCCCAGCCCAGCCCTAAACACATTTTTTTTTAAAAGTAGTTGATTTCTTTTTTGGAGTTGTCAATAGACCTTTATTTAATTCATTTTATATATACCACAATTTTTGAGTTGCGTGGCGCCTTGCTGTTGCTGAGGCTGGCTTTGAATTTGTGATCCTCCTGCCTCAGCCTCCCCAGCCGCTGGGATTACAGGCGTGTGCCACCAAGCTGGCTCATTTAACATTCTTAACACCCTGAGACAGTAACTGCTTTTTCTTCTGATTGTAATAAGGAAACAGACGGTCAGGACTAAAGCAACTCACCCCAGGTCAGATATCTAGAAAGGGACAGAAGGAGGCAAGCCACGTCGCCTCTGAGCCTGCTTCTCGCCTGTGAAATGGGGCAGTGCTTGTTGCTCCTTCCCAGGATCCTTGTGAACATGCAGTGGCCAGCTGCGGTGCTTCTCCAGCAAGAGAACTTGGCCACACAGGGCAGCGCATGCAGCTGCGTGGCAGGCAGGGACTCCTTCGGAACTCTCCCTCATTGCAGGGCTGCCTCAGAGCTGCTGACTGATGCTGCAATTTTTTTTGGGGGGGGTGTTGAAGCCAGGGATTGAACTCAGGGGCACTTGACCACTGAGCCACACCCCAGCCCTGTTTTGTATCTTAGAGACAGGGTCTCACTGAGTTGCTTAGGGCCTCCATATTGCTGAGGCTGGCTTTGAACTCATGATCCTCCTGCCTCAGCCTCCTGAGCCACTGGGATGACAGGCGTCACCACCGCGCCTGGCTTGTCCGATGCTTCTGGACACAGTCTCTCTGTTGGACCAGCTAGACTGTGCCACAGGAGGTGCCTCCTCTGGCCTCACCCTTTACACAGGCGGCCCTTCCCAGCAGATGGCGTCTCCTTCCCCTTTGCTGGAGGCTTCCAAAGTTTCCCTGGTTAAATAAAAGTATTAAGCCTCATAATTGTGGTGTTGGTTACACAAACCTGTACGCGTGATGAAATCACATCTACACCCTCAGCCAGGCTTGCAGAGCTGTTGAAATCTGAATGCAGGCTCCAGATCATACCAGTCCAACGTCCTGGTTTTGAAATGATATTGTTCTGTCACATGTCACCACTGGAGAAGCCGCTCACAGGGTACTGGGACTGCTCTGCTCTACTTTTTTTTTTTTTTCTTTTTGGTGCTGGGGATCGAACCCAGGCCCCACCAGCACTAAGCACGTGCTGTACCACTGAGTGGCACCCCAGCTCCCGCACTATCATCACACCTTCCTGCAAGACTGTCATTATTCCAAAATAAAAAGATTTTTTTTTTGGAGTTGTCAATAGACCTTGATTTTATTTATTTTTATATGTGGTGCCGAGGGTCGAACCCAGGGCCTCACACATGCTAGGCAAACGCTCTACCACTGAGCCCCAGCCCAACCCTAAACAGATTTTTTAAAAGTAGTTGATTTGGGGCTGGGGGCGTGGCTGGGTGGTAGAGCCCTATGTCAATCATGCTTGAGGCCCTGGGTTCAGAAAAAAGGTTGATTTACATTCCCTTCCTTCTTTCTGTACTGGGATTGAACTCGGCAACACTACCACTGAGCCATATCCCCAGCCCCACTTTTTAATATTTATTTTTTAGTTATAGGTGGACACAGGATCTTCATTTTTTTTTTTTTTTAGAGAGTGAGAGAGAGAGGGGGACAGAGAGAGAGAGAGAATTTTAAAATTTATTTACTTTTTCTTAGTTCTCGGCGCACACAACATCTTCATTTGTATGTGGTGCTGAGGATCGAACCCGGGCCGCACGCATGCCAGGCGAGTGCGCTACCGCTTGAGCCACATCCCCAGCCCAGTATCTTCATTTTTTATATGGTGCTGAGATCAAACCCAGGGTCTCACGACATACTAGGTAAGTGCTGTACCTCTGAGCCCCAGCCCCAGCCCCAGCCCCTTTTATTTTATCTTGAGGCAGGGTCTTGCTGAGTCGCTGGGCTGACCTTGACTTACCATCCTCCTGCCTCCTGAGTCTCTGGATGACAAGCATGGATGTTTTTAGTCAACGTGGGAATGGAGAAACGAAATGTCACCTCTTTGCACAATGGAACATTACTCAGCCTTTACAATCAGGACAAAAATCCTGGCACCTGTCCCAACAGAAGAACCTTGAGAACATTATGCTATAATGCTGTGTTTTCATGTTTGGAAATTTGAACGATTCGAATGAAAATAACAGTACACGCAACTGGTCATGTGAACAGGGACCACACATGAGCAGAGGACTCCAGAATGTCACCAGCTGAGCAGCCCTGGCAACTGCAAGCACTTCCTTGTCCAGAAAGGAGGACTGAGGACAGGAAGGACCAAGGCTGTCTCTGGCCCAGTGTGGGGCCCGCGCCAGTCCTCCCAGCTGCTCAGGAGGCTGAGGCAGGAGGACCGTGTGACCCAGGCGTTTGAGGCCAGCCTGGCAAGGCCGCTCAAGAGGGAAAAATGTGCAATCCAGGATCTCCAGTGAGTCTAGAAGATTCGATCTGGACACACCTCTGATTGCAGCCACATGTGGATTGGGTCAGGACAGGTGACCTCAAACTTCCAAGAAATCCCTCACATGGGCTTCTAATGTGGGTTAACTCCGCAGCTGATCTGGAAAAGTTTTGCCTGATAAAATACAGGACACCCAGTTGGATTTGAATTTCAGTTAAGTTCCATGATGAGTGACTATTTTAAAAGGATGTTTTGAAATTACTGTTTAATTTTTTATGTGGTGCTGATTGATTCTAGTGCCTCACACATCTGAGACAAGCACTCTACCACTGAGCCACATCCCAACCCTATTCTGTATTTTATTTATAGACAGGGTCTCACTGAAATGCTTAGCACCTCACTTTTACTGAGGCTGGCTTTCAACTCACTATCCCGCCTCAGCCTCCTGAGCTGATGGGATTACAGGTGTGCACCACTGCACCTGAGATACCTCCATGTCTTGTCTCATCTCTTCACTCTCCTTCAGCCACTGGCATCCTTGAGGTTCCTCCCCCATGCCAGGCACAGAACTACCACAGGGCCTTTGCACTGGCTGTGCTCTCTGCCTGGACTTCTTTCCCAGGATATCAATGCTTCCCTTGATTCCTTCAGGTCTTGGCTCAAATGTCACCTTCTTGGCAAGGCCTTCTGGGACCATCCCATGTAGAAATCTACACACCTCCTTCTCTCCTTTTAATTGTCTATCTTTCCTCCAAGAATGTGAGTTCATTGATGCTGGCTTTTTGAGTTTTCTTCACAGCCTGGAATGTAGGTTGTGCTCAGGAGTTTGCTGAAGAAAGGGCTGGTCAGAGACTGGGGTCGGGAAAAGGAAGAAGAGGCCTGGTGACATGCACACGGAAGCCCAACATCATGTGGCAGTGAGCAAAGGTGCCCCAGACACAGGACAAAGTACGGAAAGATTTAATTTAAAATCACAGTGTCGCAGCCAGACTGCCCTGCCTGTCAAGGCACCCCCAAATCCAAAGTTCCTCAAGGGGCTCCTCCAGGCTCAGCAGTCAGAGGTGAGCGGGGTGCAGCCTTAGGGTCTGGCTGGCCCAGGCCCTTGGTGCTGCCCTGGAGGGGAGCCCTGGCTTTCAGGTGCTTGCTGGGGCGGGAGGGTCTGTCGGCGTCGCCGCAGGCTCTTTCTGCACCAGCTCTGGCTCATCCTCACCATCCTGCGGGGGGTGGACCAGTACCTTGTCTAGGATGCCAAACTCCTGGGCCTCCATGGGGCTCATGTAGCGGTCCCTCTCCATGGCAGATTCTGGCCAGGAACAGGATGCAGGACACAGTTAGTAAGAACAGAGACCTGGGCCACGGTTGGGCCTCCTCAAATTCAAGTCAAAGTCTCAACCCCCAGGGGACGCGGTCTGAAGTTGGGGTCTGGGAGGTGAGGGAGTTAGTGACCCCAGAGGGAGGGGCTCCCAGGAGGGGAGCAGTGCCTTTATAGACGAGGACGACGCTCCCAGAGGGCAGAGGGAGGACCAGGTGAGAACACAGGGAGAGGGCGGCCTCTGCGGCCCAAGAGAACCCTGCCCAGGAATCCACCATGCTGGACCTTGACCTTGGACTTTCAACCTCCAGAACCCCGAGAAATAAATCTCTGCTGTTGAAGCCACCCGGCCCATAGCATTTGGTTATGGCCGCCTGGGCTAAGACAGGGCCTCGTTCGCCAGTTCCCTGGGTGACCTTGGCCTTCCTGTTCTTTGTGCCTCTGTCTTCCCATCAGTAAATACTTATTTCAAATCTTTTTTTTTTTTTTTACCTTTTTATTGATGATGCATAATATACTTCCAAGAAGGGGCACCTACTGTCAATGGGCAGTGTGATGAATTTCAGACTGAATGGACTCACCTGACTAGCACCCAGATGAAAAAGCACTGCCAGCACCCCCAAACCCTGCGGGGTCCACCTCCGTCCCCCATCCTCCTCACCCCCGTCCCACACCCAAAGCAGCCCGTCCTAACAGCTCAGTGCAGCTGGGCCTGTGCGTGCTGGGGAGTGGTGGTGGTGACTGCTCCCCTCCACAAGACGGCCGAGGCGTCCACAAGTGCGGGGCTTACACAGGACCACCACCAGCATCCCTGTGCCACCATGGTTCACGGCCACACACTGAGTGGGACGCGGTCCTTTCGCGTGTTCAGCTTTAGCTCCTGGTCTGCACAGCTCTGCGGAGGGGCAGACGTCTCCACCCCCACTCGGGGGGATCTCCCCTGCGCTCCACATCCTCTCAGCCTTTGGGTCGTGTTTTATGTCTTAGCCATTCTAGCATCGACGCGGCATCTCACCGGGAGTTTAGCCTGCCTCTCTACTACGCTGTTATTTGCAGGGCGGGGGACAGAGCCCAGGGCCTGGCACATGCTAGACAAATGCCCTGCCACTGAGCCACAGCCAGCCCTTAGAGACGTTCTTGGTTGTCATAAGGGAAGGAGACGATGGGCAAGGATGGGTGGAGGCTGGGGATGCTGCTCCGTACCCCACGGTGCCCAGGATGAAGGCCCACAAGGCCGAGGTGGGAGAGCCCTGGCTTAGCACCAGGCCCACCACGCGGTGTGTGACATAGGGAGTGGCCAGCCCGCCCTGGGCGCTCACCGATCACTTGCAGGCTCTGCTTGGTGTGCTTGGCGTAGATGTTGTACAGCTGTTTCTTGAGCTTTATGATCTCCTCTGCCTGTATGGCGATGTCTGTGGCTTGGCCCTGAGGGATGGCCCAAGGGGAGTGAGAGGGTGGAGGCCAGAATTAGAGTCCACCCCTCCTGGGGAGACTGGAGGCAGGGAGAGCACCCGCCCTGAGGTTTCCAGTTTCCAGGCAAGCCCCCCCCCCCCCAGCACCCCACTGCATTCTGACACCACCAGCAAGGCCTCTCGAGGGTACTGGCTCTTTTTCTTTATTGTTGTTCTTTTAATATTTACTACTTTAGTTTTAGGTGGACACAATATTTTTATTTTACATTTATGTGGTGCTGAGGATCAAACCCAGTGCCTCATGCATGCTAGGTGAGACTACCACTGAGTCACTGGGAGACTTGACCACTGAGCCACAGTCCCAGCCCTATTTGTATTACTTATTGTTTGCATTTTTGCCACGCTGGGATGGAATCCAGGGCCTGCTGCATGGTAAGCACACCTACTACCTCAGAGCTACACTTCCAGCTTAATCTTCTCACCTTTTTTTTTTTTTCTTTTTCTGCTGTTAACTATATTTTCTTATTTTCTGCATCCGGGGCCTTGTAAACAGGTAGGAACAGCCTCCCCCGGGGTGAGATGGCAAACAGCTCACCTTTGAGTGCAGCTTCAGATGGAAACCTACCAATTCAGGGCCCACACTCCAACAGTCCCCCTTGCTGGGCTTTCACTCTCCCAGCCACTGTCACCCTTTCCTAATCACCCCAGGGCCAGGTACCAAACCCCCAGGGATGGCCCCCTGCCAGAGCCCACTGAGCTGATTCCAGCTAGCCAGTGCTGAGCCTGCTGACCCTGCCTGGCCCGTCCCTTCCCACAGACACCACCATGGCCTCCCCCACACTCTGGTGCCTCCTGGATGGCATGTGTGCTGTGCCCTCTTCTCCTGGAGTAACAAGCTCTCAGTTCAGTGACAGCTGTCTCCTGGTCTGTTGGCCTCACCATACCCGAATCATGATGAGATTAAAACACTGCTGCGAGCTGAGGCAGCTCAGGGTGGAGCTCTAGCACGGCATGCGCAGGGCCCGGGGGTTCAGGCCCCAGCACCACCAAAACATGAAAAATAAATAACACCCACACACCTGATTTCTGCCCAGTCATTCCTGTCTAAACCTCCATCTGCATCCCAAGGGTGGCTTGTAGGGGCTGGCACTCACCCGGGCGCCCCCCGAGGGCTGGTGGATCATAATGCGGGAGTTGGGGAGTGAGTGGCGCATGCCGGGGCTGCCGGCGGCCAGCAGCAGGGATCCCATGCTGGCAGCCTGACCCACGCACCACGTGCAGATGGGGTTCAGAATGTACTGCATCGTGTCATAGATGGCCAGGCCCGCGGTCACCACACCACCTGCAGACAGGAGCACAAGTGAGGGGCTGTATCACCCCCCCTTCTCTCAATCACCCGTAGCACTGCAGAGGGCTAAGAGGCAGCCCTTTAAAGCAAGGGCACAAATGAAAATGTCCCCAGGGGTCGGGAGGTGACAAAAAAAGGTGAAGCAGACCTGAAGAAAGGAGAGTCAGTGTCTGCTGTGACATGCACAGGTGGGCTCAAGGGGGCAGATCGACCAAATTTTTAAGAGAAACTAGAAAATGGAAGAGCGCAGTGGTTAAGAGAAAGGCCCCCTTCCCTGGCTGGACAGGTCACCTCTCGGTCTTCAGTAAGTTACTCAGTCTCTTCTCCTAGGTAGAGAGTACTAAATAGTAGCCGCCATGTAGGGCTGTGGTGAGGAGAGGAATGATCTCCAGAGCGTCAGTATGCGTCAAGTACTTCACAAAAGACTGGCATAGTAAGTGCTCATCCAAATGGCTATTCTTTTTTTGTTGGGAAGAGACAAAATCTACAAATTCTAAACTGTGGACCAGATCAAGTTGGTAAAACTGTGTGGAACTAAAAAGGCCACAAACGAGGGGCGACCGGCAGTGGCTGGCTGGTGATCCTAAACTTAAAAGCAAGCAACAGGCAACTTTTGGCGGTGTCGGGGCATGTTTGGGATTCCAAAGAAAGCTCTGTACCTTTTCCCCACAGAAAGGACATCCTGGTAGGGGCTGGGGATATAGCCTAGTTGGTAGAGTGCTTGCCTTGCATGCACAAGGCCCTGGATTCAATCCCCAGTACCAAAAAAAAAAAGGACATCCTGGGCCACAGATGTTGTCCCAAATCACCGAATGTCTCCAGAGGAGTGACCCCAGCACCCAGGGCAAGCCCTGCTCACCAGGGCTATTGATGTACATGTGGATGGGCTTCTTGTTGCTCTCAGATTGCAGGAAGAGCAGCTGAGCGATTACCAGGCTGGCCACACTGTCATCAATCTGCAGGTGGAGAGGGCAGGGGTGTCCCCAGATTGGGGTGGGAGACAATTTTAAGGGAGAGAGTTGGCGGGGACACTGGGTATGGGTCAGAGAACCAGGGAGGAAGGTCAAAGCCCAAATAAGAGGGCTCAGGAAGAACTTAGCACCCAGGAGAGGATGGGAGTGGTAGGACCCCAGGGAGTTTGGAAGAAGGGAGGGGATTGTCAGGGGGCTCAGGACACGGTAAGGGAAGAGGTTAGCATGGTTGGGGACAGGGACTAGAGCCTGGGAATGAAGAGTGGACTCAAAGCTGTCAAGGAGGTCTTCGGAGAGCCGGAGGGGAGGAGCTGAGGGCTGCAGGAATGGGCGGGAGCAGGCGGAGCTGAGGACCGGAGGGGCTCCCGGGGAGGCGGGGAAGGGACGGGGAAGGGACGGGGCGGAGCCGCGGAGGAAAGGCCGGGGGAGGTGGGGGCTGCGAGGGAGGGCGCTCACCGGGCCCATGACGCACACGATGCGCTCCCGCAGGAGCCGCGAGTAGATGTCGTAGGCGCGCTCGCCGCGACCCTGGGAGAGAAGGACGGGGTGAGGGGTCAGGCGGCCGGCGACCCCACCCCCGGCCCCGGGGCCGTGTCCCCGCCGGGCCGCGGTACCGTCTGCTCCACCACGATGGGGATGAGCGGGACAGCCCGGGCCGCCGTCGCGTGCAAGCTCCGCCGCAGGGCCAGGCCGCTCCCGGGGGTCCGCTGCGCGGGAAAGCGAGCGGCGAGGCGAGGCCCCAGCGCCCGGCACTTGCCTGCCGCCACCCAGGCCTCCACCGCCAGCATTCGGGGCCACATGCCGCCGCAGTCCTCCTCGGCTTCCGTTCTCCAGCGGAACTACGACTCCCGGCGTGCTCTGCGCCCGCGGCGCATGCTCACCAGGCCCCGACTTCCGGGAGGCTGGGCGGACGTCGTGGGGCGGGGCCCAAGGGGAGGAGCCGGCGGAGGGAGTGGAAGTTCTCCAGCTGCGGTGTCCCGACCAGTTCGTCAGTTCTGTGCTCTTATGTTTAAAAAATCAGCTCCAGCGTGCTCACAGCTCATCTTGGAAGTGGCGTCCTAGAGAGGACTCAGCCTGGGCTGGGGCCTGGGAGACTTCCAGCCTGGTAGGGTCAACTCTCCTGAGATAACCCCATCTATTTTTTAAAAAATATTTTTTAGTTGTAGATGGACACATTATCTTAATTGTATTTATATTTTTGTGCTGAGGGTCGAACCCAGCGGCACACAAATTCGAGGCAAATCCTCTACCACTGAGCTACAACCCCAGCCCCTCCCCATCCATTTTTGGTAACCTGTGAGATAGAGGGAGGAACCCCACGTGGTGGGAGTCATCTGCGCATGTTGTGGACTCTGCCTGGAGAACCACCTGCAAAGCTTCGTACGAAGTGTAGGTGTGGGCTTCCAGATCCAAGGTGGCACATTTCCAGCCCCAGAGAAGGATGGAGGGTGCACGCCAGCCAGCTGTAGGGTTGGGCTTCAAAGCATGAGTAGGAGTTCATTCGCTGGGAAGTTATTCATATCGGAAGAGAATGGGCAAAGGGAAGAAGTAGGCAGTCCCTGGTGAGGTTTCAGGCCCTTGTTTTCTCCAGATTTTTTCAAGGTGGATTCTTTTTCATCTTTTAATTCTAATGTCACCTTCTGAGAATTGTCCTGTACTTCGCATGCAGAGCCTAGAAAAGTGCCTGATTAAATCACAATTCACACTGAGCCAAGAGACAACGATGTGATAGGGAGGAAGTTTGAGAGCAGAGGGCTTTCCCCGTTGTGGCAGCAAATGCCTGTCATCTCAGCAAATCAGGAGGTTGAGGCAAGAGGATGGCAAGTTAGATGGCAGCCTCAGCAACTTAGCAAGACCCTATCTAAAAAAATAAACAGGGCTGGAGATGGGGTTCAGTGGTAAAGCACTCCTGGGTTTAGTCCCCATTACCAAAAATAATTAGATCAATCGTTCTCAGCTCAAATGTCAACCTCTTGGAGAAGTCTCCCTGGACCACATTTGTCTTGTTGACATCTTCTGTGTGGCACCACTGTCCAGGACAATTCCATTAATTTGTTTGTTTTCTCCTTTGTTGACTGTAAAACTGAGCTGACTGGAGCCAAAGTTTCTGCTGTCTTATTCATCTCTATGATTCTCAGGAAGTATTAATCAGACCTTTTTGATTAGGAATCAGAATAAAATGCATCTTTATTTTATTTTTTATTTTTTTGTAATTCTGGGACAGAACCCAGCACCTTGAATGCACTATCCAAATGCTCTACTGCTGAGCTGTGCCCCCAGCCCACAGAACCACTGACTTAAATCAAAGTGGGTAGTGGACTGAAATCTTTAAAAAGGAGAAGAAGGAATTTTAGAATAGTGCTTGGCACATTGTATTTACTCCAGAAATACTTAAAAGCATTTTGAGCCTGGTGTGATGGTACATACCTGTAATCCCAATGATGCAGAAAGCTAAGGCAAGGAGGATCGCAAGTTCGAGGCCAGACTCAGTAACTTAGTGAGACCCTGTCTCAAAAAGGGCTGGGGATGTAGCTCAGTGGTAAAGTGCCCCTGGGTCCCATCTCTACTACTGCAAAAATAAATAAAGTGTGTTTTGTTGCTTTAAACTTAGTTGGGCTCAGTAAACTCTGAACAAATAAATATTTTGGCTCTCCGCTGCAAATCAGCCTGTTCCACCATTTAAAAAAATTTTTTTTAGTTGTCAATGGACCTTTATTTTATTTATTCATATGTGGTTCTGAGAACCACAATTTCCTAGCAGTGCCTCACACATGCTAGGCAAGTGCTCTACCACTGAGCCACCACCCCAGACCCTGTCCCACCAATTTTAAGTTATCACTTATGGTGGGAGAGGAGCTCTGATTGCTGTTATCTTTGGGGGAGATGAATGCAAACAGGCCTGCTGCATTGATAGAATTGAAAATTAAAGAAGAAAAGGAAATAGTGCCAGAGAGGCAGTAAACAGATACTCTGATGCATGGACAGTGCTACAGCTTTTCTGGGAATTATGTTGACCCCAGATTTGAAAGTTGCATAGTTAGCAAAGAATTGGAAATAAACCAGTGAGGGAGGACTCATAAAATAATTTACATTTAAAACTTTTAAAAAATCCAGTATCGATACGGGGGAATATAACTCATTAAGCGACTGCTGCGGTCTCTACTAGTTAAGCATCCTGTGAGGGCGGAGGCACGGGTGACTAGCTAAGAAGGGAAGTCTTTCTCTTCAGGTAACATGGCATCCAGGGGGAGTGAGGCGGCTTTGTCACACAAACTCCAGGGACCTCCTCTCAGCTCTCACCTCAGTCACCCAGAGAAGGATGGAGGGTGCATGCCAGCCAGCTGTCCCAGAGGGAAGCTGCCACCCCCTCCTCTTATATGCCATTGGCCAGAAACTAGCCACAGGACCTTGCTGCTCAGGTATTGGACAGTGCATTTATTCACTCAGCTGCTACTTGCTGAAGCCTCCGTGCCCTGGAGTAGAGCAGGAATACAGCTCGGACCAGCCCCTGCCTTTCTGGAACTTACCTTGCATGACCTAGTCCTCTTTTGAAGACTTGCAGCCCAGCTGAGGGAACAGTGGTCCCCCAAAGCCTCCAGTTTGCAGCTTTGTGGTCACCTTCAGCTGTAGAGATGCCCCATCCTCCCCCAGGAAGCCGCCCTCAGGGACTCAGCCAAGAGGAGGAACCAAGGTCCGGACATCCTGACTTGACAGGGGTCGCTGATGGGCCATGGGAGACTGGCAGTGGGCTAAGGCCTCTCCCCCGGCCAGCACTTTTATTTATTTATTTTTAGGTATTGAAATGCTTTCTCATTTTATTTATTTACATATTTCTTAGTGGTTTTTCCTAATTAGTTATGCACGATAGCAGAATGCATTTTGATTCATGGTTCATTTCTCTGGTTGTACACAATGGAGAGTCGCACCACATGGACCTATTGTCACTTTCTTCCACAGCTGTTAATCCCCGACAGGCATCTCTCACCCGGGCTCCCCTCGGTGCAGTAGGCTCTGCGGATCCAAGGGTTCCCCAAGATCAACTGCAGATCGGTGGGTTTTCTTTTAAATTTCGTCGGTACTGAGCAGGTACAGGTTTCTCTTTGTCACTGTTTGCTTCACAACACAGTGTAACAGCCCTTATGTGGCACTCACATTGTCTTAGCCTAGAGGTGATTCAAAGTCCCCAAGAGGACTTTAGCACGACACCATTTTATAGAAGGGAATTGAGCCCCTGAGGATTTTGGCACCTATCCTGGAACCGGTCCCCCATAGGTGCCCAGGAAAAACTGAATCTTGCAGAGAACCCAGATGTGACAAGAGTTTCATTACCTTTTCTTAAAACGTGTGTGCCACTCCATGACAGGAAGACCCGTCAATTATCTAGGCTCAGCCTTGATCCTCCGCTCCCTCACCTCCGCCTTCCCGCATTGGTGACCTGCCTCAGGCCCTCTGCCTTCTTGTCTCCAAGCTCTGTCTTCCACCTACGTGTCTCTGCGGCTCCAGACTGTCCTCATATCTTCCCTCAAAGGCCTAGAATCAACCCTCAAATTAATGCATCTGAGACTGCTCCTATCTCCAGGCCCCACTCATCCTCCTCCAGACGCCCCTGCCCTGCGGAAAGCGTGGAGTCGCCCTGGGTTTGTCTCTTCTCGGCTCCGCGGGTCCACTCCACTGGCAGCTCCGGCTCAGCCTTCCACGCTTACCTGGAACCCAGCGCCTTCTCTCCCCACTCCACTGGCTGCTTCCCTGACCCAAGCTGTCACCACCGGGCCACTGTGTCACCTCCTCCCTTTTGTCACAGCATCTACTCCTGCCTCCAAAAGCTATTCTCTCCGTAGCAGCTGGAAGGGGGATCCTTTTAAAACTTGGATGAGCTCATGTCATCCTTCTGAGAACCCTCTGTGGCTCCCTGCCACCCAGCATCCTAATGAGACTCCGCCATGTTCTACTCGATCGACAGCCTCTCCTGCCTGCCGCAGCCACTGATGGCACCTCCCTGCACCCTCTCCCTGGCTCACCCACTGCTGCCCCGCTGGCCTCCGCCCTGTCCTCCAGCTCACCGTCCTGCGCCTGCCTCAGAACTCTTGCCCTGTTTCCACTGCCTGGAATGCTCTTTCTCTATAATCTCCATGGCTCCCTCTTCCCCTCCTGCAAGTTGACACCCTGATTTAAAATCGCAGCCCCTGCTGGGTTCAGTGGTGCACAGGCCCCTAGTCCCAGGAAACTTGGAATGCTGAGGCAAGAAGATCACTTGAGCCGATGAGCTCAAGGCCGGCCTGGGCAGCACAGAGACCATGTCTCTAACAAAATAAATAAATAATAATAAAAATAAAATAAAATTGCAACCCCCAGTGCACGTTATTCCTTTTTCCTACCTTGGTTTTCTTTAGCGGAATTATGAGCATACTATTTTCCTACTCAAAATATACTTTATAGACCAGTCACTGAGATCTAATGCCCCTGAGATCCCGATAGACATACAGACACTTGAAGCTGGGAGCAGTGGTACCTTCCCATAATCTTAGTGACTCTGGAGGCTGAGGCAGGAGGATCTCAAATTAAGGTCAGCCTCAGTCATTTAGCAAGACCCTCAACAACTTAGGAAAACCTGTCTTTAACAAAAAAGGGCTGGAGATGTAGCTCAGTGGTAGAATACTCTTAGGTTCAATTCTCAGTACCCCCACCAAAAAACCCACAAAACCAGAAATATGGACTCTTGGGCTAGGGGTACAGCTCAGTGGCAGAGCGCCTGGCTAGCACCCCAACAAATAAAAGGGACTCTCAACCTCCACCCAGAGCTGCTGAATCCAAATCTGCATTTTGTTTAACAAGACTGCTGAGCCAGTGCCACGTACCTGTGATCCCAGCAATCTGGGAGGCTCAGGCAGGGGGACTGCAAGTTTAAGATTAGCCTCAGTGATCTAGCAAGGCCCTAATCAATTCAGTGAGACCCTAAGCCACTTAGTGAGACCCTGTCTCAAAATAAAAAATAAAGATATGGGCTGGGGATATGGCTCAGTGTTTAAGTGAGTTCAATCACCAGTACCAAAAAAAAAAAACAAAAACAAAAAACAAAGACCTTCAACAAATTCACGTACACAGCGAAGTCTGAGGAGCCTCCCTATGATACCTTGGCTGCTGCTCTTGTTGCTGTCTCCCCTACTGAAATGGAAGCCCGGGGAGCACGGACTTTTCTCTGTTTCACTGCACGTCAGCAGCCGTGACAGTGTTTGACACTCAGTGAAGAAATGGCCAAGAACATGTGCCCGTCGGCTTTGTTGGTTGGAAGCCACAGAAACTGTCTCAAGCAGAAAGAGAATCCTTTGTGCACTCAGGTACCCCAGCACAGGCGGGAATCGAGAAGGTGCCCACGGGCACAGGCAGAGTGTTCAGACAAGCACCGGGGACCGGAGTGTGCACCGACTTGGGCAGCTGAGGGGGCCCCGGAGCCCAGCCCCTAGGAATAGAGCGGAGAGGGGACCACAGTGTGGGGCCTAACCACGGTAGGCTTACCGTCCCACTGTCCTGAGGGCGGCTTGCCCCAGACCACAGTGTCACAGGGCGCCTTGGCGACCTGCCTCAGGCCCTCTGCCTTCTTGTCTCCATCAGCCCCGTTCCTCTTCCTCCTGACCGTCCCTGCCCTTCCCTCTGTCTTCCACCTACGTGTCTCCGCGGCTCCAGACTGTCCTCATATCTTCCCTCAAAGGCCTAGAATTAACCCTCAAATTAAGGCATCTGAGACGGCTCCGATCTCAAAGGGGAATCGACCGAGGGGATCCCTCCCCCTCTTCTGGCTCCTGGCGCTCTTTCTTTGCCGTGGCTTGTATTCGAGATGCTTCGCTCAATCCTGTGTCTGCACTTGACTTCTTCCCGTGTCTCTGTGCCTGTCTGAGCCCCAACGTCTCCTTTGTAGACCGAGGCCAGTCATATTGAATTAGAGCCTGCCCTGGGCTCTTGTTTCCACATCAGGTCCCTTTGTGTTCTCCGACACATCTTTTTGGGGAATGCAATCCAAGTTAAGCCAGAAGGCCCCCCCCCCTTCTCCTTTCCCGTTCTGGGGCTCAGCTTTCTAGAAGAAAGGAGGGGAGCACAGCTGCCATCAGAAGTACAGTGACACACCTAACAGTCCAAACCTGCAGCCTGCAGAATCCCCACTAGCGATGCCTGACCGCCAGCTGCCCTGATCCCCTGCCAAGGGTGAGACAAAAGGGCACCCGGGGCCTGGGGCGTGAGCTCAGTGGCAGAGCACTGGCCCAGCACGTGCAAAGCCTGGGCTCAGTTCTAGGCCCTGAAAAAAGGTTGACCTCATGATAACAACTTGGGGCTTCTGGATTTTGGAAGAGGCAGAAACAGGGAATAACACGGTGCCATTTCATGGCAGCTGTGGTGAACAAACAAACTTACTTTCTTTCTTTTGAAATTGAATCTAGGAGTGCTTTACCATTGAGCTACATCCCCAATCCCTTTTATTTTTAATTTTGAGGCAGGACCTCCCTAAGTTGTTGAGGATCTTGCTCAGTTGCCCAGATTGGCCTTAAACTTGCCATCCTCCTGCCTCAGCCTCCTGAGTTGATGGAATTACAGGAATTCACCACTTGTCCAGGCTGGCACTCTTTTTTGGAGAGAAGAATGGGTCAGGGGCTCAGTTAAAAAGAGGCAGTGGTCCCTGGGTATCCACAGGGAATTGGTACCAGGACCTAACCCCGCTCCATGGATACCAAAATACTGGAGTTCAAGTCGCTTATGAAATGGCATAATCTTTGCATAAATCCTACACATATTCCATTGGACACTTTAAATGGTCTCTAGATGACTTGTAATACCTACGACACACCAGGCATGGTGACGCACGCCTGTAATCCCAGTGGCTCTGGAGGCTGAGACAGGAGGATCGTGAGTTCAAAGCCAGCCTCAGCAATGGCAAGGAGCTAAGCAACCCAGTGAGACTCTGTCTCTAAATAAAATACAAAATAGGGCTGGGGGTGTGACTCAGTGGTCTAGTGCCCCTGAGTTCAATCCCTGGTACCCCCCCAAAAAAAAAAGAAAAAAGAAAAAGAAACAAATACCTAAGGCAATGTGCATGCTGTGCAAATTGATGTTTTACTGTATGGTTTAAGAAAAATGTCTGTACAACTTTTCTTCTGAATGTTTTGAGCCACAGTTGTTGAACCTGCAGGTGTGGAACTGAGGAGACACTTCCCAATTAGGCACCACAGTGTTATCAAATAAAAACACAGGCAACCTATTTAAGAAAAACAAGGAATCATTTTTTTAGTCCAAGTTGGGCCCATGCAACATATAGGGATACATTTATGTCAAAAAGTTACTCATCGCTCAGCTTATCTGAAACTGAAATTTATCTGGGCATCCTGTATTTTATCTGGCAAAACCTTTCCAGATTAGAGCAGAGGACAGCGACCCCAGCCGGACAGCTGTGTGGAAGAAGGAGGAGCAGAAGACAGCGGTCCTGGCCTTCCATCCAGTAGGAGGAGAGTGACCGTGCATGTGTGGCCAGAGGAGAGCAACTGCACTGCGCATCTACCAAAGCGTGGGGTGGCTTTGCTCGTCAACTTCCATCTAGTGACAACAGCCAGGATCACAAGGCCATCATCCAAGTCCCAGCAGACAAGGTGTTGGTGACCTGCAGGGACACTACAAGATTCTACGGTAGAAACTGCAATACCTCGAACCCACACTTCTAGAGAAGAAGACCTGTGGATACCATGAAGAAACATGGGAAGGAATTGCCCAAAACACACCAGCTGATACCCTAAAAGATCCACTGACAGCACCGTGGATGAAATGTCAGAGAAGGAGTTCAGAATGTACTTAATTAAAATGATCTGCAAAGCAAAGAGTGAATTCGAGAGCAAAAGATTACTTCAAGAAAGAGATAGAGACTCTGAAAAAAAAAAAAAGAAAATAATAAACTAAATAAAAATTCAATAGAAAGTATCACCAATAGACTAGATCACCCGAAAGACAGAATGTCAGATAATGAAGACAAAATATACAATTTTGAAAATAAAGTTGACCACACAGTGAAGATGGTGAGAAACCATGAACAGAACTTCCAAGAATTATGAGACAACATGAAAAGACCAAATCTAAGAATTATTGGGATAGAGGAAGGCACAGAGATACAAACCAAAGGAATGCACAATCTCTTCAATTAAATAATATCAGAAAATTTCCCACATATGAAGAATGATTGGAAAATCAAATACAAGAGGCTTACAGGACACCAATTTACAATACTGCAACAGATCCACACCAAGGCGTATTATCATGAAAAAGCCTAGCATACAGAATAAGGATAGAGGGCTGGGGATGTGGCTCAACCGGTAGCGCGCTCGTCTGGCGTGCGGCCCGGGTTCGATCCTCAGCACCACATACCAACAAAGATGTTGTGTCTGCCGAGAACTAAAATAAATAAATAAATTCTCTCTCTCTCTCTCTCTCTCTCTCTCTCTCTCCCCCTCTCCTCTCTCTGAAAAAAAAAAAAAACAGAATAAGGATAGAATTTTAAAAGTTGCAAGAGAGGGCTGGGGATGTGGCTCAAGCGGTGGCGCGCTCGCCTGGCATGCGTGCGGCCCGGGTTCGATCCTCAGCACCACATACCAACAGAGATGTTGTGTCCGCCGAGAACTAAAAAATGAATATTAAAAATTCTCTCTCTCTCTCTCTCTCTCTCTCTCTCTCCTCTCTCACTCTCTCTTTAAAAAAAAAAATTTAAAAGTTGCAAGAGAAAAGTTTCAGATTACAATATGGGGGAAACCAATTCAGATCTCAAATCTCAACCCAGATCCTCAAAGCCAGGAGATCCTGGAACACTATATATCAAGCTCTGGAAAAAAAAAAAATGGATGCCAACCAAGAATCTTGCATCCAGCAAAATTAAGCATCACACTTGATGATGACATAAAAACCTGCCATGATAAACAAAAATTGAAAGAATTTACAACGCAAAAGCCTGCACTGCAGAAAATTCTCAGCAAAATATTCCATGAGGAGGAAATGAAAAACAACAATGAAAATCAACAAAGGGAGGAACTACACTAAAGGAAAATCCAATCAAGGGAAAAACCAAGTCAAGTTAAAAACCAAAAATAGGGCTGGGGATGTGGCTCAAGCGGTAGCGCGCTCGCCTGGCATGCGTGCGGCCCGGGTTCGATCCTCAGCACCACATACCAACAAAGATGTTGTGTCCGCCGAGAACTAAAAAATAAATATTAAAAAAAGAAACTATAGAACTCAATAATACAATTAATGATTTAGACTTAACAGACATATATAGAGTATTTCACCCATCATCAAGCGAGCACACCTTCTTAGCAACACATGGATCCTTCTGTAAAATAGATCATCTATTATGCCACAAAGCACCTCTCAGCAAATACAAAAAATAGAGATATACCCTGTATTCTATCAGATTATAATGGAATGAAACTAGAAATCAATAATAAAATTTTAAAAAGAAGCTACTTGAGACTAAATAATATGATATTGAATGAGCAGTGGATAGCAGAAGACATCAGGGAGGAGATAAAAAATTCTTAGAGGAAAGTGAGAGCACAGATACAACATATCAAAATCTCTGGGACACTGTGAAGGTAGGGCTAAGAGGAAAGTTCACTGCATTGAGCTCATTCATTAAAAGCATAAAAAAATAAATGACCTAACATTACATCGAAAAGGCCTAGAAAAAGAACAAATCAACACAAAAGTAGTAGAAGACAAGAAATAATTAAGGTCAGAGCTGAAATCAATGAAGTTGAAACAAAAGAAATAATTCAAAAGTTCAAAAAATGAAATGTTGGTTCTTTGAAAAAATAAATAAAACTGATAAACCTAACATAGTCACAGTAATAAAGAGAAGGAGAGAGAAACTGAAATTACTAAAAATTTGTGATGAAAAAGGAAATATCACAACAGACACGATTGAAATACAGAAGATAATTAGAAACTATTTTAAAAATTTGTACTCTGATAAAATAGAAAATCTCAATGACACTGACAAATTTCTAAAATACATGATCTACTCAAACTGAATCAGGAGGATGTACACAATTTAAACAGATCAATTTCAAGAAAGGAAATAGAAGACACCATCAAAAGCCTACCAACCAAGAACATCCCAGGACCAGATGGATTCTCAGCCAAGTTCTATAAGACCTTCCAAAAAGAATTAATACCAATACTCTTCAAATGATTTCATGAAATAGAAAAGGAGAGAACCCTTCCAAACTCATTCTATGAGGTTAGCATCACCCTGATACCAAAACCAGACAAACAATAATCAAGGAAAGAAAACTTTAGACCAATAATCCTGATGAATGTAGATGCAACATTCTCAATAAAATCTTGGCCAATTGCATACAAAAACATATTAAAAAGATGGTGCACCATGATCAGGTGGCGTTCATCCCAGGGATGCAAGCTTGGTTCAATATACAAAAATGAATAAACGTAATACATCGCTTCAATAGACTTAAAGAGAAAAATCATGATTATCTCAATAGATGCTAAAAAAGTATTCAATAAAATACAATACCTCTGGGCTGGGGTTGTGGCTCAGTGGTAGAGCACTTTCCTAGAATGTGTGAGGCCCTGGGTTCTATCCTCAGCACTGCATAAAAATAAATGAATACAATAAAGGCCCATCAACATCTAAAAAATATTTTAAAAAATGCAGCACCTCTTCATGTTCAAAACACTAGAAAAACTAGGAGTAGTAGGATTGTATCTCAACATTGTGAAAGCTATCTATGCTAAGCCCAAGGCCAACATCATTCTAAATGGAGAAAAATTGGAAGCATTCCCTCTAAAAACTGGAGCAAGACAGGGTGCCCTCTTTCACTACTTCTATTCAACATAGTCCTTGAAATTCTAGCCAGAGTAATCAGACAGGTGAAAGAAATTAAAGGGATACAAATAGGAAAAGAAGAAATCAAACTATCATTATTTGCTGATGACATAATTCTATATTTAGAAGACCCCCAAAATTCCACCAGAATAATACGATTATGAATTCTGCAGTGTAGTAGTATATAAAATCAATATCCATAAATTAAATGTATTTATATACATAAGTGATGAATCCACTGAAAGAAAAATTAGGAAAACTACCCCATTCAAAATAGCCTCAAAGAAAATAAAACACTTGGGAGTTGATCTAACAAAAGAGGTGAAAGACTTCTACAATGAAAAAACTACAGAACACTAAAGAAGGAAATTGAAGAAGACCTTAGAAGATGAAAAGACTCTTGGATAGGCAGAGTTAATATTTTTTGTCTAAATGGCCATACTACCAAAACTGTTTTAATTGCATTAAAACAGATTTAATGCAATTTCTATTAAAATCCCAATGACATTCTTCATAGAACTAGAAAAAGCAATCATGAAGTTCATTTGGAAAAATGAAAGGCCCAGAATAGCCAAAGCAATTCTTAGCAAGAAAAGTGAAGCAGGAGGCATCAGAATACCAGACCTTAAACTGTATTACAGAGCTATAGTAACAAAAACAGCATGGTATTGGCACCAAAATAAACATGCAGACCAATGGTACCGAATAGAAGACACAGAGACCAACCCACATAAATACAGTTATCTCATACTAACAAAGGTGCCAAAAACATACATTGGAAGGGATAGCCTCTTCAACAAATGGTGCTGGGAAAACTGGAAATCTATATGTAGCAAAATGAAATTAAACCCCTATCTCTCACCCTGCACAAAGCACAACTCAAAGTGGATCAAGGACCTAGGAATAAAACCAGAGACCCTGCGCCGCATAGAGGAAAAAGTAGGCCCAAATCTTTTTTTTTTTTTTTTTTTTTTTTTTTTTTTTTTAAAGAGAGAGTGAGAGAGGGGAGAGAGAGAGAGAGAGAGAATTTTTAATATTTATTTTTTAGTTCTCGGCGGACACAACATCTTTGTTGGTATGTGGTGCTGAGGATCGAACCCGGGCCGCACGCATGCCAGGCGAGCGCGCTACCGCTTGAGCCACATCCCCAGCCCCAGGCCCAAATCTTTATCATGTCAGATTAGGCCCCGGCTTCCTTAACAAGACTCCTAAAGTGCAAGAAATAAAATCAAGAATCAGTAAATGGGATGGGTTAAAACTAAAATGCTTCTCCTCAATAAGAGAAACAATCACGGAGGTAAAGAGAGAGCCTACAGCACGGGAGCACATTTTTACCACCTGCACATCAGATAGAGCACTAATCTCTGGGGTATACGAAAAACTCAAAAAACTTAATACCCCAAACCAAACAACCTAATCAATAAATGGGCTAAGGAACTGAACATATACTTCTCAGAAGAAGATATACATGTGATCAAAAAATATATGAAAAAAAATGTTTAACATCTTTAGTAATTAGAGAAATACACATCAAAACTACTCTCAGATTTCCTCTCACCCCAGTCAGAACACCAGTTACCGAGAATACAAGCAATAGGGGCTGGGGTTGTGGCTCAGTGGTGGGGCATTTGCCTAGCACGTGTAGGCCCTGGGTTTGATTCTCAGCACCACATAAAGATAAATAAATTAAAAAAGATATTGTATCCATCTTCAACTACAAAAAATAATTTTAAAAAGAATACAAGCAATGTAAGTGTTGGAGAGGATGTAGGGAGAAAGGCACGCTCATACATTGCTGAGGGGACGGCAAACTGGTACAACCAATCTGGAAAGCAGTATGGAGATTCCTTAGAACACTTGGAATGGAACCACAATTTGACCCAGCTATCCCACTCCTCAGCCTATACCCAAATGACTCAAAATCAGCATACCATAGTAACGCAGCTATGTCGATGTTTATGGCAGCGGAATTCACAATAGCTAAACTGTAGAAGCAACCTAGATGCCCTTCAATAGATGAATGGATAAAGAAACTGGTAAAATATACACAGAGGAATATTACTCAGCAGGAAAAGAGAATAAAATTATGGCATTTGCAGGTAAATGGATGGAGTTGGAGAATATCATGCTAAGCAAAGTAAGCCAATCTCCCAAAACCAAAGGCCCAAAGTTTTCTCTGCTTAGTGGATGCTGATCTATAATGGGGGAGGGGCGCAGGAAGAACAGAGGATCTTTGAATTGGGCAAAGGGGAGGGAGGGGAGAGGTTATGAGGGTAGGAAAGATGGTGGTATGAGATGGACATCATTACCCTAGGTACATGTATGACTGCACGAATCATGCGTCTCTACACCGTGTTCAATCAGAGAATTGAAATGTTGAGCTCCATTTGTGTATGATGAATTGAAATGCATTCTGCTGTCATGTACAACTAAGTAGAACAAATAAGAATGAATAAATATAATTAAACAAAACTTTTCCAGATCAGCCACGGAGTTAACCCACATTAGAAGCCCATGTGAGGGATTTCTTGGAAGTTTGAGGTCACCTGTCCTGACCACATGTGGCTGCAATCAGAGGTGTGGCCAGATCAAATCTTCTAGACTCACTGGAGATCTTGGATTGCACATTTTCCCTCTTGAGCGGCCTTGCCAGGTTGTCCAGGCTGGCCTCAAACGCCTGGGTCACACGGTCCTCCTGCCTCAGCCTCCTGAGCAGCTGGGAGGACTGGCGCGGGCCCCACACTGGGCTAGAGACAGCCTTGGTCCTTCCTGTCCTCAGTCCTCCTTTCTGGACAAGGAAGTGCTTGCAGTTGCCAGGGCTGCTCAGCTGGTGACATTCTCAAGTCCTCTGCTCATGTGTGGTCCCTGTTCACATGACCAGTTGCGTGTACCGTTATTTTCATTCGAATCGTTCAAATTTCCAAACATGAAAATACAGCATTATAGCATAATGTTCTCAAGGTTCTTCTGTTGGGACAGGTGCCAGGATTTTTGTCCTGATTGTAAAGGCTGAGTAATGTTCCATTGTGCAAAGAGGTGACATTTCGTTTCTCCATTCCCACGTTGACTAAAAACATCCATGCTTGTCATCCAGAGACTCAGGAGGCAGGAGGATGGTAAGTCAAGGTCAGCCCAGCAACTCAGCAAGACCCTGCCTCAAGATAAAATAAAAGGGGCTGGGGCTGGGGCTGGGGCTGGGGCTCAGAGGTGCAGCACTTACCTAGTATGTGTGAGGCCCTGGGTTTGATCTCAGCACCATATAAAAAATGAAGATACTGTGTCCACCTATAACTAAAAAATAAATATTAAAAAGTGGGGCTGGGGATATGGCTCAGTGGTAGTGTTGCCGAGTTCAATCCCAGTACAGAAAGAAGGAAGGGAATGTAAATCAACCTTTTTTCTGAGCCCAGGGCCTCAAGCATGATTGACATAGGGCTCTACCACCCAGCCACGCCCCAAATCAACTACTTTTAAAAAATCTGTTTAGGGTTGGGCTGGGGCTCAGTGGTAGAGCGTTTGCCTAGCATGTGTGAGGCCCTGGGTTCGACCCTCGGCACCACATATAAAAATAAATAAAATCAAGGTCTATTGACAACTCCAAAAAAAAAATCTTTTTATTTTGGAATAATGACAGTCTTGCAGGAAGGTGTGATGATAGTGCGGGAGCTGGGGTGCCACTCGGTGGTACAGCACATGCTTAGTGCGGGTGGGGCCTGGGTTCAATCCCCAGCACCAAAAAGAAAAAAAAAGTAGAGCAGAGCAGTCCCAGTACCCTGTGTGCGGCTTCTCCAGTGGTGACATGTGACAGAACAATATCATTTCAAAACCAGGACGTTGGACTGATATGATCTGGAGCCTGCATTCAGATTTCAACAGCTCTGCAAGCCTGGCTGAGGGTGTAGATGTGATTTCATCACGCGTACAGGTTTGTGTAACCAACACCACAATTATGAGGCTTAATACTTTTATTTAACCAGGGAAACTTTGGAAGCCTCCAGCAAAGGGGAAGGAGACGCCATCTGCTGGGAAGGGCCGCCTGTGTAAAGGGTGAGGCCAGAGGAGGCACCTCCTGTGGCACAGTCTAGCTGGTCCAACAGAGAGACTGTGTCCAGAAGCATCGGACAAGCCAGGCGCGGTGGTGACGCCTGTCATCCCAGTGGCTCAGGAGGCTGAGGCAGGAGGATCATGAGTTCAAAGCCAGCCTCAGCAATATGGAGGCCCTAAGCAACTCAGTGAGACCCTGTCTCTAAGATACAAAATAGGGCTGGGGTGTGGCTCAGTGGTCAAGTGCCCCTGAGTTCAATCCCTGGCTTCAACCCCCCCCAAAAAAAATTGCAGCATCAGTCAGCAGCTCTGAGGCAGCCCTGCAATGAGGGAGAGTTCCGAAGGAGTCCCTGCCTGCCACGCAGCTGCATGCGCTGCCCTGTGTGGCCAAGTTCTCTTGCTGGAGAAGCACCGCAGCTGGCCACTGCATGTTCACAAGGATCCTGGGAAGGAGCAACAAGCACTGCCCCATTTCATGGTGAGAAGCAGGCTCAGAGGCAACGTGGCTTGCCTCCTTCTGTCCCTTTCTAGATATCTGACCTGGGGTGAGTTGCTTTAGTCCTGATCGTCTGTTTCCTTATTACAATCAGAAGAAAAAGCAGTTACTGTCTCAGGGTGTTAAGAATGTTAAATGAGCCAGCTTGGTGGCACACGCCTGTAATCCCAGCGGCTGGGGAGGCTGAGGCAGGAGGATCACAAATTCAAAGCCAGCCTCAGCAACAGCAAGGCGCCACGCAACTCTGTGCAACCCTTTCTCTAAAAAAAATACAAAAAAGGGCTGAGGATGTGGCTCGGTGGTTGAATGCCCCTGAGTGCAATCCCTGGTACCTCCTGCAAGGAAAAGAACATTAAATGAGATAATACTGAATGCTGAACACCTAGAAAAGAGCCTGGTGGAGGTATGAAGTTGGTAAGGGAGTGCCAGTCCTCATCACCATCAAGATCACCATCCCATAGGCTTGCCTTAAAGCTCAAGGTCACCTGTAGTATGAAACACCATTATCATTTAAAAAATTTTTTTAGTTGTAGATGAACACAATACCTTTGTTTTATTTATTTTCATGTGGTGCTGAGAGTCAAACCCAGTGCTTCACCCGTGGGAGGCGAGTGCTCTGCCAGAGCCCCAGCCTCAGCCCACCATTATCATTTTCTTGCTCTTCTGATCCCAACAGGGAGCTTAGCCCTGGACCTGCTGTCTCTGTAACAATCGCATCCATGAACGTCACCTTCCTGTCCCAGGGGCAAGCTGGGGATCAGAGAGCAGCACCCCCCACCACTCCGCTTTCTGTGATTGTAAGACCAGTGAGATCGAGGCTGCTCAGGCTGGCCTCAAACTTGCAATCCTTCTGCCTCTTCTCCTCGGAGTGGGGACTGCAGGTGCGGGCCACCACCCAGTGCGCATGAGGCCTTGACCACCAGGAGAAATGGCTTCCATCCCGCCCAACTTCCCACAGCACAGACGGGAAAACAGAGCTCCTGGAGGGGAGATGGTAGGATGGCGTCTCCTAACCAAGGGCTCTGTCCCTCTGAGCCGAGCCCATTGGAGGGGGTGTCCAGCCGCTGCCCCCGTGCAGGGCTTCGAATGGCACCCAGGCAGTAAAGTCTAATGGTTAGGGGCCTGAGGTTCAGCCTGGTTTTTGCCACCCAGTGGCTTCTCCCTCCGCCTCAGCTTGCTCATCTGTGAAACGGAGAGTGTGGCGCACCCACCGCGGTGAACTCTCGTCCTTATTTCCGTTCTAGAACAGCCATGGCCCCCAAATTCTGCTCCTTAGGAGCCGGGATGGGAGGCCTGCTCCCTGCTCACCTGCACCCCCCCCCCCCAGCAGCAGCTCTGTGGCTGGTGCCCAAGGCCACCACTGTCTCTGCGCAGCATCCGCCAGGCTGCCCTGGCGCAACCGGGGAGCTGCCCAGCAGGTTTTTCCTCTTGGCCTGCCGCGGGGCACGGAGCCGTCCTCTCCCGCCTCACCTGGGCCGGGCCCTCCCGGGCTCCTGGCTCTGCCGCCCGTGGGTGCCAGGCGCAGTGAGCAGGTGGCCGTGGCTGGTCAGGATGCCCAGCATCTTGGCGTACCAGAGCTCTGAGGTGGACTGGTGTGAGAGCAACTTCCAGTACTCGCAGCTGGTGGCCGAGTTCTACAACACGGTGAGGACCGGGCGGGAGGGAGCCTCCTGGGGTGCGAGTTCAAAACCCGGCTTCTCCACATCCTCTCTGGGGAATCTGGCTGGAGCAGTTCGCCTGTCGTGGCTCCGTCTTCTCATCACTTAGGCTGGGAGTGTCGGCTGTCATTCATTGATTCTGTCTTTATTTGGCATCAACCTCCGTGATAGGAAACGCAGCAGAGCCAGGCAGGGAGCAGGCCTCTGCTCTGAGCTGAGAGTACCGAGATGACTTCAGGTGTCTGCCACCCAGGAGGATGGTGCTGTGATGGGGGGCACAGAGGCAGCTGTGAGGATACCCAGAGGAGGCCTCTGAGTCCGTCAAGGTGGATCAGGGAAGGCTTCCTGCAGGAGGTGACTGTGGCTGGCTGGTTCTCATGGCTCTTCCAGCTCAGACACATCATTTGTCTTCCTGGGATTATCCTAGTTTTAGCACTGAAAGCTTCACCTTCCAGAAACCCCCTCGGTTCTGGGCATAGTGAGTTGTTCAGTCACCGGCCCCACACACTGTGCTGTGGCACAACGTTGGAAGTGCTTAAGAATCACGGATGGGTAAATGACCATGACATTGAACCAAAGCTTGCGAGACGGGAGCAGTGGTGGAAAGACTGTGCTGAGCTCTTCCTGAGCAGGGCCTGGGGCCGAGGGGGCCGGGCGCTCTGGAGCCTGGCTGCTGCCGCTGGGCTGGTGGGCAGGCAGGCGGTGCTCGGCTCTGCGCCCTGTGAACACGGGCTTCACCGGGCGCTTGCTGTGAGCCAGAGCTGTCTGGGGTGACACGCACAGGACGGGGGCTAGCCTGGCGTTCACCCCACCTTCCCCGAGGAAGCGCTGCTCAGAGGCTCACGGCCTGCTTGGGCTCGGTGGCTCTTACAGCCGGGTGAGCCTGGACTTGGCAACTCTAGGAGACTTTGGGGACTAAAAAACGCGGGGCGCTCCGTTTAGGCTGCCCAGGCTGGTTCTGACCGTGTTAGCTTCCGACGAGTGGCTTCCAGGAGGCGGAGGCGAGACCCGGGGCTCCTCCTGGCCTCCCGAGCTCGCTCCCCCAGGGCTGGGGAGGCCCTTCTGGTCCTCAGTTGTCCCATCGGTATCCTGGGAAGGGGACCAATGTGCCGCTCATCAGAGGCGAGGGAGAGGAGTGGGGTTCTGGGGCCCTCCTGTCTGCGTCTCCTGGAAGGCCCCAAATGTTCTCTGAGGGGCCCATCCCCACAGGGTGCCCCCCGAGTGGGGAGGGTGGAGCCTTGCACTCCTCCTCTAGCCCACCCATGGACACCCCGAAGGCCAGGGCAGGTCTCCAGCGTTCCCACGTCATGACAGAGACTGGGAAAGAGTCTTGTCTGGGACCTGCACCTCTAGGAACTTCCTTCTCTGTTTCCTGGTGCAAATGTCCTTGGGTCTCTTCTGTGCAGGGCTTGGAGACCACTGTGAAGGTGCCCGGGAGGCCTCACGGTGGGGGCGGGCGTTAAGAAATTCTTCCCAGAGGAGAAGAGTGTCTGCCCAGCCCAGGGTGACCAACTTATCTCGGTTTTCCTGGGATCAACCCTGTTTTTGATACTGAAAGGTCAAAAGAGTTAGCAGTCGAGGAGTGGAATCTCAGCTGGGTTAGAGGGGTTTCCTCCTTGGGCTCAGTGGGGCACACTGGTCATCCTAGTGACTCTGGAGGCTGAGGCAGGAGGATCACAAGCTTGAGGCCAGTTTCAGCAACTAAGCAAACCTCAACATAAAATAAAAGGGGCTGGGGGTGTAGCTCAGTGGTAGAGCATGTGCCTAGCATGTGTGAGGCCCTGGGCTCCATCCCCAGCACGCACGCGCGCACACACACACACACACACACACACACACACACACAAGTGTTTCTTCACAGTTTTCTCCTCCCGGACACAGCTGAGTGATCATCATATCATTCAAGGTGGGCTGGGGCGGAGTGACAAACTTGTCCTGCACAGACCTATTTACAGCTAGTAAATACCTTCAGCCGTATGACACATGGGGTTCATGTCCCAACTCTTCAGCTTTGCTAAAGGTTTCAAAGCCTCCTGGGTGATCTGTAAGTCACTGGGTGACAGTGTTCCAATAAAGCTTTATTTATCGATGCTGCAATACGGATTTCCTATGATTTTCACGTGTTGCAAAATAATCTTCACCATTTGGAAAGGGAAGCGATCTTTCGTAGCTTGCCAGTCCCATGATACAAGGCAAGGGGCTCAATGAGGCTCATGGTCAGGGTTTGCCCACCCCGGACACACTTATGTCAGAAAACCCATTCCAGTGGAGGACAGTAAGATGATGGTATTCTTTGCTCTGAATTTACCGATGAAGATTGAGTATAAGAGGGTTGGGGTGCAGCTCAGTGGTGGAGCGCTTACCTAGCACGTGGAAGGCACTGGTTTGCACCCTCAGCATCACATAAAAATAAACAAATAAAGGTATAAAAATACAATAATTTAAAAAAATAAGTAAGGAGTTTAACTCAGGAGTGGTGACTTTGTGGTCCCAGCTCCTCAGAAGGCTGAGGAGGGAGGATCTCTTGAGCCCAGGAGTTCAAGGCCAGCCTGGACCACAAGTGAGGCCCTGTTCAAAACAACAAAATACACTAAGATAGAATCAAAGGAACAAGTTCTTCCTCGTGATGTGGCCCACCCTCTTGCTGCTATTCCCTGGGTGCGCTTTGGTGACTTGTGCCCAGGGATGAATTTACAAATGATGCCTGTTCCGACCTAGTCATTGCAACTCGGGGAATTTGTACCAAAGAAATCATCCCAGAAGACAACAAGATTTATCCACAGAGTCATCCCCGAGTCATTTGTGACTGTGACAAGTGAAGACACCCAGTGGAGCTGCAGCCGTGGGGCCTGTCTGTGGGGCTGAAGGCTTCCCGGTGACATTCTGTGCAGCTGTCCCAGAGCCTGCTTTTGATCCGGGGATGTAAGTGAAAGACTAAGCCTGCAGCAGAAAGCATTTAAGAAATCTGTTCCCGTTGCTCTCATCGCGACCTGCTTAGGAGTCACGATTCATGTTGAGAATGTGACTCTAAAGAGGAATCTTTCTCTGCTTGCAGAGAGCTCTGAGTCGGGTTAGGAGGCAGAGCCCAGATGCTCACGGTCAAGGTTACAGAAGAAGAAAATTGCAAAGGAGTCAGCCCAGGTGTTGGGAGGCTTCATGGAAAAGGGCACACAGGCACTGGGTCTTGAAGGACGAGTCGGAGCCCACCGAGCGCGGGAGAAGTCTGGACAGGGAGAGCAGAGGAGGTGCAGGATTCGGGAAGTCAAAGAGGAGCTGGGAGATCGGGAAAGGAGAAAGTGTTTCTGTGGCTGGACTGTGAGGAGGAGGAGGAAGCCGAGCTGTCTGTGAAGGTGCACTGAGGGGAGGGAACCCGGGCCAGGGCCCCCAGGCAAGCGCTCCACTGGGACCCGCACCCCTCCTCACCCCCAACAAACAGATTTTACTTGGTACCAGGGATTGAACCCAGGGGCGCTTAACCACGGAGCCACTTCCCCAGCCCTTTTTATTTTTTATTTTGAGACAGGGGCTCACTAAGTGGCTGAGGCTGGCCTCAAACTTTGGATCGTCCTGCCTCAGCCTCCCGAGCGGCACTTGGCTCCCACAGTTTTCCTGCCGTGTTGATCGCTGGGGATCATCCCGTGCTCCTTGGCGAGCTCATTCCTTCAACAAAATGCTCGACACCAACGACAGCAGGGTGACCCTTAGGTTCCAGGAGGCCCAGGGTGCTCCGTGTGTGGGGTGTGTCCAGAATTAGAGGTGCATTCCTGCCCCCCCTGGTGAGTGTGAGGCCTACGGAGGAAGGAGCGGAAGCTGGGGGTGGGAGCCGTGGGGGTGGGGCCTCTTGGGGAGGAGAGGTCGAGGGTGCAGGGTGCCCCGGGTCTCAGGACCCAGTGCGTGTGCTCGCAGGCTACCAGGCAAAGGGCATGACACAGGCAGAGTCCCCGAGGCAAGAAAGCACATCCTGTTGGAAAGTAGCAGGTGGTTCGAGGCCAGAGCACAGGTGCCTATCACAGAGGCACTGAGGGTGGGAGGAAGGACGGGAGGTTTCTGGGCCAGGTCAGCAGTGCCAGGCTGAGGAGGGAGGCCGTCAGGGCACTGATCAGCTGAGAGGTGAGAGGTCAGCGGGTTGTGTTCCACTGTGGGCAGGAAGAGAAGGAGCCGAGGTCGGGGTGCTGGCTGGGCAGGGCAGGGCAGAAGTCAAGGGCAGGGCCACATGAGTTGGCACCCGTCCCTCTTAGCCTGCTGACCTCCTGCCGGGAGACGGAGCACTTGGGAGAGTTCAGATTTCTGAACGGTACAGGTGGAAGGTTCCAGGGCCCTGGGTCCTGGAGGCTGCGGAGATGAGTTCCCCCTGGGGTTCTGCTGCTCGTCCTCTTCGGAAGACTCTTCACTCTGGACAGAGCAAAGGGGTGGCCTCCCTGTCAAGGGAAAGGCGGGCGGTAAGAGGAGCAGGACAACCTGGGGCCACGAAGAGAGACCAGAGCGGGGGCAGTGTGCCCCCTTCTCCAGCACCCTGCCCACCTCCTCCCTGAGCCCTCCGGCAGCTGGCCTCTTCCTTGAGTGCTGTGTGACCCTGAGCCTCGGTTGTGCCCTGGGCAGGGAGCTCTAAGCCACAGTGCACTAGAGACCCGGAGGTACCTTCCTCTTCTGCCTTCTCCCCCACTGACTAGCAAATGATGACCTGGTGCCTCTGGAGGGTGGAGTCCTTGTCCTCAGGCAGGGAAGACACCACAAAGAGAATAGTAAACGTGTAACACTGGTTACTCTTGATGCAACTTGGGTGCAGACCTGAGGTCCCTGGGGACCTCTTTCCTCCTTTGGACGGTGGGTGCTGGCGGCCCAGGCTGCTGGCCCCTGGCGGAGGAGATCCACCCTGGGACAGCCGCTCTCCATTCTGTTCCCACAAGGATGGCCAGGGCACATGGCCTGTGCCAGGCGCTGCCCCGCATTCTGGGGGTTCAGAGGTGGACCCCACCCTGGTGGCTGCTGTGCGGGGAGGCTCACCGCCCTCACCCATCCTGCTCAGCACACACCCGTTGGGCACCCGTCGGTCTCAGCTCAGGCCACACACCTGGAGGTCCCCCTGCCACCAGCAGGAGCAAGGTGACAACCGTAGAGCTGATGGGCCCAGGACCTGGTGCTCAGTGAGAGCCAGACACACAGACGTCCAGGACAGGGGAGCCCAGGGACAGGATGTGGGTCTGTGGGTGCAGGTCGGGGACAAGCTCCTCTGGAATTGGGTAGAGGTGGTGGTTATGGAACTCGAAGTGTGCTAGAAACCGCCGAATTGATTTCTTTCAGAGTGGATTTATAGCACATGATCTAAGTCTCTTTTTAAAAATGGTGGCCCACGCCTGTAATCCTAGCAGCTCAGGAGGCTGAGGCAGGAGGTTCGTGAGTTTGAAGCCAACCTCAGCAAAAGTGAGGTGCTACGCAGCTCAGTGAGACCCTGTCTCTAAATAAAATACGACATAGGGCTGGGGGTGGGGCTCAGTGGTTGAGTGGCCCTGAGCTCAATTCCTAGTACAAATAAATAAATAAATAAATAAATAAATAAATAAATAACAAAACCTCACAGCTCCTGAGACTTCTAAGCATTGAATGTATTGAAACTATTAACATCAGAAGCAAACAGCACAGAAAGGCAAAATGTTATTTGTTTATTGACTTGACATTTATTAATTTTATTTAATACATAGCGCTTCATATAATACTCATAAAAATCCTATGTAGTAGTTACTCTTATGTCCCCCAACGGATGGAGAAACAAGAGTCAGAAAGGGCCAGCTCCTTCCTCAGGGTCACACAGCATGCCAAGACAGCCCCGTCCCAGAGCCTCTCACCTCCCCACAGCGCTGAGGGCCCTGGTTCCCCAGTGTTAGCATCGATGGCGGGCGCCTGATTCCCAAGCCAGTCTTGCGCTGTGGCTGGCGCTGCTTCTGTTCACCCTGCCCAGGACCAGCCCTCGTGGGCAGGTGTCCAGTGGACGCAGGTGACCCTCCTTGGCAGGTGGTAGCGGGGCGTGGGCGGTGGGTTGGGTTCGGCGACGAGGAGAGAGTGAGGCGGCGTTGGCAGGTGCTACTGCGCAGACGGATTCAGCACTGGCTGTGCCGCATGACACCTGCTAGGGACACAGGCATAAAACAGGTGTCCCCTGTCCTCAGGGAAGTCCCCGTCCAGTGGGGGAGGCCGAGGCAAGAAATAAGTCAAGAAACGAGTTAATGGAAAAGCTGAGGTGGAACGTGGCCCTGAGAGGAGGGAGTGGGGGGGACTGGGCTGCACTGGGGGCAGGTGACAGGGAAGGGCCCTGAACCTGAGTCCTTCCAAGGGGGCCGGGGGTTCCTTCCCTCTGGCCGGTCCTGCCACCCTCCCTCTCCGTCCTCCTCACCCCTCAGGCTCCTTCCTGCCTTTGCCACCTTTGTCTTGCCCTGCCAGGTTCCCGCGGTACAAGGGCACAGGGGGATTCCAGAGCTGTCTCGGTGCCCTGTGTCCCTCCTGCACAATCGTTTTCCTCCCCTGCCTGCCTTCTCCCTTTCCTGGGGACTGACCCCAGGGTGCTTGACCCCTGAGCCACACCCCCAGACCTTTTTATTTTTTATTTTGAGGCAGGGTCTTGCTAAGCTGCTGAGGCTGGCCTTGAACTCAAGAGATCCTCCTGCCTCAGCCTCCCCAATCCCCGGGATCATAGGTCTGCACCACTGCGCCTGGCACAAGCATTGTCTTCTACAACAATTGACTGAGCTCCTACTAGGTGCCCGGCATTGCCCTAGAGGCAGGTGTGGGGATGTGGCCAACAGCAAGCTCCCCAGCCTGACATTTAGTTCTCCGACCCTTCCCTGGGTGCTTGGAGATCTGGGAGATCCAAGGATGAGTGGCAGTATAGAGCCGTGGGCACTGGACAGACACCACAAAGGCAGGGATTTTGTTTGGGGGCACAGTTAAGATCCTCGAGATCATGGTTGGGAGCTCAAGGAATGGTTGCAAATGAATGAAGGAGCAAACGAATGAAGGAAGGAGGTGACGCGGGCTCCGGGCCTCACCCAGGGAGCCCAGCCCACGAGAGTCCTAGCTGGGGCTGAGCTGGCTTTGGACAGGATCCCAGACTGAGGCAGCTCCAGCCTCACCAGGCCTGGGTGGGACGAGGTTTAGGGAAACGTGGGAGCTAGCCCCGGAGGCTGGGAGGAGGACCCGGCGTCACTGCTGTTATCAGAGACCCTGGAGCCAGCTGGGCCCTTCCGTCCCGCCGTCCACACACACTGCCCGGTACTGACCCCACATGCTCAGTCACAGTTCTGGCAGGGGTGAGCCCGGAGCCAGAGTGTCCGGGGCCATGCAGACAGCATGTGCAAAGCCCTGGGGGCAGGGAGGCAGGAGCACGGCCTGCCCGTGGGCAGCCACCTCGCGGTCCCCTCAGCCTGGGCTGCAGAGCTGCGGTGAGCCGGGGAGGAGTTTATTAGCCAGGTTTAAGAGGCTGGGTTTGATTACGGGAGCTGCAGGTGTGTTTTAATAGGGGTGCTGGGGTTCGGGGGACTGGTCTGGTGAGCATCTCCAGGGTGAGTTGACTCACATGCCCCATGGCTGGGGTTGGCGCTGGGGCGTCAGGAATGCGTGCGCATCAGCACAGATGGGGCGGGACCCAGGCCAGGGGGACGCAGGCCAGGGCTGGGGGTGGCTCCAGGGTGGGCCCTTGCCCATGTGTAGGGCCCGGGCTTCCACCGCCAGCACCACACTCGCACACAGAAAGGAAGGAAGAAATGCAGGCCGGCCTGTCGTGCAGCTGATGGATTTCCCCGTTCAGTACGTCTTAGTCCGTTTTCTGTGGCTAATAACACAAAGCCGCAGACTGGGTAAGTTTTAAAGGAAGGAGGTTTATTAGGGCTCACAGTTCCGGTCCAAGGTCAAGGGGCGGCAGCGGGCACTGGCCTCCTTGCTGGCGGTCCCACATGGAGAGACTGGGAATGTGTGACTCTCATGGCAGACCCTCCTAGATAACCCTTATCTGTTAACCCCACGACAGCCAGAGGCTGGTCCTCTCTCAGTATCTCATGTGGCAGCAAAATTCCCGTGTGAGGCTGGGCGCAGTGGTCCACGACCGTCACCCTAGCTACTTGGGAGGCTGAGGCAGGAGGATGGCAAGTTCAGAGTCCAGCCTCAGCAATTTAGGGAGACCCTGTCTCCATAAAAAAAGGTGGGGGCTGGGGATGCAGCTCTGTGGCAGAGCCCCCTGGGTCTGATCCCCAGTACAAAAAGAAAAAAGAGTTTCGGGGGGGACGATTCAAGCCAAGGCTCGTACCCATCTCTCAACAGCCAGATGCCCCTCCCCTGCCGGGAATGGTCCTGGTGGCTGTGTACACAGAGTGTCCCTCTCCCTCTGACCAAGGGTGGGATGCAGTCCAGGCTTCAGCCTGGAGTTCGAATCTCAGACCTGGACCTGGGAGCGAGGGCCCACAGAGGCTCAGAGCGGCTCAGCCGTCCCTTGGATGAGTGAGGCCCCCGGAGTGACCGAGCGGATGAGCAAATGAGTGGGTGACCTATGACCGGCTCCCAGCCTGACCAACCGCTGGTGGGTTGAAAATATCCCTGGTGGAAAACCCGTTTAATACGCCTGGAGGGTCAGACCTGGCACCTGGGTGGCACCCTCTGCTGCAGCCGGTCGCTGGCCCTCGGGTGGTGAGGCTCACCAGAGCTGCGACCGCTGACCACTCGCCACCAGCTGGGGAGAAGACCGAAATTCAGATGTGAAGTGTGACTGCCACTGAGGGTGTGTGGCATTGGCACCACCATAAAATCGAAAAATAATCTGAGCATCTCCATAGAGGCACATATATATTTCATAAATGTTCAATAAATGATATTTATTGCATCCTTGCCACCTCTAGGTCAATATTTAGTAGCTGTATGTTATACTTATTTATTTATGATTTTTTTTTAGTTGTAGATGGACACAATGCCTTTATTCATTTACCTTTATGTGGTGCTGAGGACGGAACCCGGGTCCTCACACCTGCTAGGCGAGCACTGTGCCACTGAGCCCAGCCCAGCCCTGTATGTCATATTTATAATATAAGTTTCCACCATCATTTTCTGTTGCTTGCTACCAAAGAACCCAAGCTGACACACTGGTGGTGATGACTGTTGGATCCCAATAACGGAATGCTGGTCTAAGCAAAAAATCAGAAGAAAACAAAAATTTAGAACCCAAACTTGCAGTGACAAGAATGCCATGGAAAGACACCAGAATATCTTAGAAAAAGAAGGAGTGAGAAGCCCACGGCCGGGCAGCTTTGGAGGGCTCAGGAGGAGGGCACGTAGCGTCCTGGGATATTTGCACTTGTTCCCAGCCTTGGTGCCTCATGGCCACAGGTGGTGGGCTGGGGACAGCTCAGTTGGTAGAGAGCTTGCCTCACATGCGTAAGGTCTTTAGATTCTTGTCAATGGTTGACTCCATATTGGTGACTCCTAAGCTGCAGAACTTCGCATTTTAATTCTCAAGTCAGAAGACCTTATCGGCCCGGGGAGCATTAGGGGTCTGTTCCAGTGAGGTAGGGACCTGCTGACCCAGATATCTGGTCATTCAGAGTACCTCTGTGCTGGGCAGGCCTTAGGAACTGACCTGGAGATGGGCATGGCTTGTCCTCCGGCAGACAAGGCCCAGGGTGGGAACCGAGAGAGGGTAGACGTGGCCTGGGAACAGCTGCCTCACAGAGCCCAGGCTAGTCCCCCAAGTGGGCTGTTGGCACTGGTGCCATGATCCCCCTGAGGACAGGCCCAGGAGGACTCCTGCTCTGGGAAGCGTCAGGCCCAGCCCATGGACGCCCCCCTCTGTGTTCTGACTTGGTGAGGCAGCGTCCCTCCGGCCGGGACTCCGAGAGGAGCAGGGCCCAGTTAGCAGGGTGCTGTTTCTTCCCTGGCTCAGATGAAGTGCAGATGACGACGGAGGAGCCTGGTAAGAGGAAGAGTCTTTCAGGGAGGGACGGCTGTCCCCGAGAGAGCAAGCTGGCTGTCCTCAAGTCCGAGGCTGCCGAGGAAAAGCACCCCTGAGCTCCCGAGTTGCCTGCTGCGGCTGAGGCGGACGGGGGAGTCTTTGTGGGGAGTCAAAATCCTGCGTCAGCAGATGGGGGCCTGGAGCCATTGATGGTCGAAATCTGGTGTGAAGGTCTGATGACCTTGACTGCACTGGTAGCTCATGACACCTGGGACGGTCAACAGCGCTGAGAGGAGGTAGCATTGCATGTGTTTCACAAATTGGAGATGAAGGTAATGGGTTTGTGTCACCTTTCAAAGGCACCATCGACCTAGGGAACAGGGAGCAGGGATCCAGTCCTATGTTAGGTCTCTACGTTGGGAAGCATTGATTTCAACAAAACAGCCAACTAAAAACCACTTGCACAGAAAGGAGAACATCTTAACTTTTATGGAAGTGGAAGTCCGGAACAGGCTTACCGCCAAACGGCTGGGTTCTCCCCGTCTTTCTGTTCTGTTCCTGTGTAGTCCTCGCAGTGTTGTCCCGGACCCGGGGCATTCCCCAGACCTTGTAGGGGTTCCTCAAGGAGGGAGGAGGGCGGCTGAACTCCCCAATCCCACCTTCCACCCCAGCTGCTGCGTTCTTGGTGGTCTTTACGAATCATGCGAAGATGTTATTTGCCCTTTTGGCCCCAATTCTCTTCTGCAGGCACAATGGAATCTTCCAGAGGTTACATGATACATAATGACCCCACCCACTCTGGTGCCGAGGGAGTGGGTGCTTATGCAGTCCTGTATTTCTAGAATTTTTAAAAAAATATTTATTTTTTAGTTCTCGGCGGACACAACATCTTTGTTGGTATGTGGTGCTGAGGATCGAACCCGGGCCGCACGCATGCCAGGCGAGCGAGCTACCGCTTGAGCCACATCCCCAGCCTTCTAGAATGTTTTGATTTCAAGTTCTAATACAGTAAATCTCAATTGATGGAATTCATATAAGTAAAATCTCTGGGAGCTTTTTCTTTCTGTTTAAGAATGTAAAAGGGTCCTGAGAGCAACGAGTTTTGAGAACTGCTGTCCTGGACTATTGATTAGATTTTATTCTCACCTTGCTTCCTCACAGGTGCAATATAACTGCCATCTTAACCACCACAACACTGTGTAAAGGTTCTGTTAATGGTTCAAGTTTTAATAAAGAGAACTTCCCAGAAGTTCCCCATCAGACTTTCCTTCATGACTCCTTGGCCAGAATTTTATTACACATCCCTTCCTTAACCAGTGCTTCACCATGAGGGTGATTCATGCCTTGGGGCTCAGACCTGACCCCTTGAAGGCCACGTCCTCCTGAAGACTGAGCAAAATTTGGACTTATTCAATTAAAAAAAATGAGGAAGCATATAACTTAAAATACAGGTTCAATTGTGGCAAAGATAAAATAATAAAATAACAGTGGTTCAATAAAGATAGGAGTCTCTCTCTCTCTCTCTCTCTCTCTCTCTCTCTCTCTCTCTCTCTCTCGGCAGGGTATCAGGAACTGAACTCAGGGGCACTTGACCACTGACTTATAACCTCCATCATTTTTGTTTTTAATTTTGAGACAGTGTCTCATCAAGTTGCCAAGGGTCTCACTCAGATGCTGAGGCTGGTCTTGAACTTGAGATGGTCCTGCCTCAGCCTGCAGAGAGTGGCCAGGATGACAAGCACGTGATGCTGTGCCCCGATATTTCTCCTGTAGATAATGTCTAATCCATAAGCTTTCAGGGCTGGTGGGAAAGCCCCCGATGCCAGGGACCAGGGATATCCCTAGAGTCACTTTGCCATCTCTAGGCCATTGCCCTTGTCTGTGTGGCCCAGGGAGCTATCCCATGACACCTGCATCCCAGCAGAAAGTGGGTAAGGACTGGTCACATACTTTCACTTTAAGAGTGCCACCTGGAAGCCACTATTATGCTCACTCTCATTGGCCAGAACTTAGGACATGGCCACGTGGAGCCGCAAGGGAGTCTGGGAAAGAATTCTGCTATCACAGAAAGGGGAGAACCAGATGGGCTTGCACTGATTGTCGTTCCCTCCCAGGTCTGGGGTTTGTCTCCCCAGAATGATGTGTCTCCTAATACTGAACCAAACCAGTTGGGTTAGTGAGGAAGGAGGGAGGAGGGTGGCTGAACTCCCCAATCCCACCTTCCACCCCAGCTGCTGCATTCCTGGTGGGCTTATTGTTGGTTATCAGTTGGAACCTGGTAAATAGTTTCTGCTGCTCTGATAAACGGAACTCTGCTCCATCTTGTCAGAAATTCACACGTTCTTGGACTCTGGTCTCAAATTCTGGATTTTTCACTTACTGGTCCAATGATGGGGCTGGATGATTTGACCACTCTGAGAATCAATATCTTCTCTATAATGCTGTTTTGAGGATAAGAAGAAAATTCTGGAAATAAGGAACTTTACCTGGGATCTGAAACATAGTAGCTGTCTAACCCTGGGGAGACCCGTTATTAAGCCACAGATCACCTTCAAACCGAAAAGCCATGCCCTCCCGGGGCTCCGAACAGGTGCAGCCGTATTTCCTGGTCTCTATTTTTCCTCCTCTTCCCAAGGAAGATTTTCCTGGCCATCGTGACCCACAGTGATATTTCCTTTTTTGTCTCAGCTAGCTAATACTGCGTAACAAGTTATCCTCAAATCTGGTGACCTGAAACAAGGACAACTTTTACTCATGAATTCATCTGTGGTCTAGGTCGGGCTCGGCAGGGGCAGCTCATCTCTACTTAGCATCGCTGGAAGGCTGGGGTGCAGCTAGAATCATCTGAAGGTTCATTGAATTGTGCTGCCACTGAACTGGGGAGAATCAAACATCTGGGGCTGGAACAGATGTTCCCCAGCATCTCTCTCTATCCTGTGTGGTCTCTCAACATAGTGGCTTCAAGGGTAGCCAGGCTTCTCGCTTGGTGGCTCAGGGGCCGACGGTCTCATACTTTAAGATAAAGAGAGTCAGGGGGAAGCCACAGCTCCTTTTATGATCTCACCTTAGAAGCCGCACAGCCCCACCTTTGCTTCATACGGTTAGGAGGCAGCCATTAGGGTGCTGTGTCGTCCTTCTTTGTCTGTGAAGCTCACAGATGACCACCATGTCGACATTTCAATTCACGGGAAAGGGAGACAACATAGGGCAAGCCTTAAGTAGCTTCTGAAGTACTGACCAGGAGGCAGAGATGTCCTCTAGGTCCTTATCCCAGTAGCCAGACTGGGTCACCAGGTCACAGGAGTTGTGAGGCAGGTGGAAACTGTCTTCTCCCATCGAGTAGCTGTGTGCTCAGCTAGAACCTGTAAGATACTATGATGGTCCCTTGTTTCCATGGGGACTGGTTCCGGGAACCCCCACAGGTACTGAGACCCACGGATGCTCAAGTCCCTGATATTAAATGGCATTTTTATTTGCATAGAACTTACACAATCCTCCTGTAGACTTTAAATCATCTCCAGATAGCTTATCACACCTGATATAATGTAACTGATGTGGACATGGTACTTACACTGTGTTGCTGAGGGAAAAACGACCAGAATAAAAATCTGTACGTGTTCAGGACAGAAGCAATTATTTCCTTTTCCTGAGTATTTTCAATCTGAAGTTGGTTCAGTCGATAGTTACAGAACCTATGGATGTGGAGTTTTTTTCCTAAAAAGAAACGGGGGAGAATATACGGAGAAGGTCAGTCTATCGTCTTTGCCACGCTCCTGAGTGAATGGATGAACCCCTAGAGTACCGGGTGGAGTACTGGGGTCTACTGCTGACCCATGCTTTGTCCACATCAGCAGAGGACAGCGGGTGTGGCTCACTGGTGGAGCATTTGCCTAGCATGCCTGGGCCCTGGGTTCCATCCCTAGAACCATGACAGGCAGAGAGAGGGAAAGAGAGAGGGGAGGAAGAAAGGCAGGCAGGCAGGAAGAGAAACAGCTGGAGGGGTGACAGGTGAGTGAAGAATTGCCCGGAAGGTGGCAGGTGGTCCACTGGCTGGTGACTGAGGGACTGGACTCAGGAAGCCCCCTCCCACGTCTCTGTTCCAGTTCAGCAACATCTCCTTCCTGATCTTCGGGCCACTCATGATGTTCCTCATGCACCCCTACACCCAGAAGCGCTCCCGCTGCATCTATGGTACCTTTGTCCTCTTCACCATCATTGGTAGGTGTGGCTCTGCCGGGGAGAGGAGGTGGGCGTGGGCACGGGTCGCCCACCCCTGACGCCTCCCCTTGCCTCTGCCTCTCCAGGCCTGTTCTCCATGTACTTCCACATGACGCTCAGCTTCCTGGGCCAGCTGCTGGATGAGATCGCCATCCTGTGGCTACTGGCCAGTAGCTACAGCATCTGGATGCCCCGCTGCTACTTCCCCTCCTTCCTCGCAAGCAACAGGTGGGGCAGGGGCTGTCGGTCGGAACAGGGTGGGGCTTGAACTCTCTGTGGACCCTGTGGAGCTCTGTGGATCCTCACCTGTCCCCCACCCTGGATCCTTGCCCTGAGCCATTTGGGGGCCTTAGAATCCCTGGCCAGACCCCCTGGGGGTCTCTCCCCACCCTGCCTCACTTACCTGGACTTCCAGCCCCCTCCCCCGATCCCACCTTGATAGCCTGGGACCTTCTCCAGACTTTGTCTGAGCCACCTGGAGATCCCAGGACCCCGGGCCTAAGCCTTCCTGGGCCCCAGGATCCCTCCCCCCAGTCTTTCACCTGGACTCCTTGGAATCTTTCAGCCTCTGCTCCCGGGCCCCTGGGACCCTCCGACTTGACTGGAGGCCCTTCCAAACCTCTCCTAATCCTGTGTGACCCCACCTAAGGCTTCTAGGATGCCACCCTCTCACTGCCCCAGACACCCCATCGTCACAGTCCCTCCAGGGACCCTGAGGTCTTTTGTCGGACCCCTCATGGATCTTCCTCCCAGCCTACTGGGTTCCCTTGAGCTTCTTGCGGAACTCACCGGCCTCTGGAGCCTTGACCAACTTTCCTGGGCTCCTGAGACCCTCTCATCCTCCTACCCAGCTCTGGGCCCAGCTTGGCCTCCCTGGGACCCCTCGTCGGACTCTCCTGAGCCCAAGCTCAGGACACATCCTGGGCCTACCTGGGCTTCCCGGAGCCTTTCTCCTTCCTTTCCCTCTCTGGCCACCATAAGATGACCAGGCTTGACCCTCCAGGACCTCCTGTCACTCACAGCTGAGCCCCTCTCCCTCCAGGTCCCACTTCACCTGCCTGGTCATTGCCACCACCACGATCAGCACCTTCCTGTCCTTCCTGAAGCCCACGGTCAATGCATATGCCCTCAACAGCATCGCCATACACATCCTGTACATCGTGTACCGCGAGTACCGGAAGTAAGTGGAGGCGACCGACCCTCGTGACCCCGCCCGTCACCCCCGAGAACTCTCGTGCTCTGGGCACTGACTCCTTGACTCCAGGCCCTGGAGGGGAGGCCCCTCCCCCAACATCACCCACTAGCAAGTGCAGGGCCAGGACCTAAACCTAAGTCTATCTGACTGCAGATCTGGTCCTTTTTACAGTGAACCCCTAAAACACGCATCTGAGAGGAGAGAACAGCCCATAACCTCCGCTCACCCATTAACCAGCCCAGCAACCATTGACATTTTGCTCTTGATGGGTGACATTTTTTCCCCTGAGTCTCATATACATTTCAACTCTAAACCTTTCAGGATCTAACTCCACTGATAATTATGGGTTTTAACCCACACTGGGTCTTAGCAGGATAGAGAAGGGTTTCTCAAACAGGGACATTTATGGAAAATTGAATAAAGATTATTCACAACACAGAAGTCGGGGTACAGAAAAATCACTGGGGCTTGTTTAGCATCTCTGTGCTGATAAGAGTGGGATTCTATGTCTAGCTGGAGACCCAAGGCCAGGGGTGATGGGAGAGGAGGAAGGAGGAAGAGGCCACAGGATCCAAGAAGCCCCAGGAGAGAGGAGGCTTAGCAGGACTCTGATTTCTAGTTGCTGGTTGCATCCAGCCTGAGGCAACCCTGCTGCAAGAAGTAACTCTCCTAACACTACCCTCCTTTTTCCCCTTTGATTTCCTGCCCCTGCCAGGGCTCCACATTGACCAACCCAACTGGAAGCCATTAGCTAATCCAGGTAGAAACCACTGGCCAATCCAATTAGAAGACTCTGGTCTAGCCAACTGGAAACTAATGGCTGACTGAACTGGAAGTTCAAGGACAAGGGAGCCCCTGGATTTGGTCTGCACAGGTGGACAGCCCAACACATCCCCCAGATGCACAGGGATAGATAGAGAAGGAAAGGGGCAGTCTCAAAAGACAGATGGGAGGTATAGGGCACGCTCACTCTGTACAAAGTTAACGGTGCTCCTTAAGACAGCGCCTAACGTTGTGTGTGGACATGGCCTCGGTTTCTGAGAGGTGCCTGGTTGTGTTTAATGAGACCTCAGCATGGTCTCGCAGCTCCCCTTTATTTCATAGGTCTCCTCTCCCATCCCCCTTTCTTCGTGCCTTTGATTTTTTTTAAGAGAATTATTTGTCTGTAGCACAATTTATGTTCTGGATTTGGCCAACCGTTTCCTCTAGCATCTTTAAGTTTTCTCGTACCCTGTATTTCCTGCAAATTAATAGTTGGATCTAGGTCTGTTCTTCCTTTGTTTTGGCCAGAATATTTCACGGTGGCATCGGTGGTTCCTGTCCAGCCCCAGAGCCCGCCCTGCAGGGTTTGGATGTCCCCATGGACGGGTCCCCTTGGAGGGTTAGGGCTGGCTAGAGGATTTGGCTGGTTTCACCAACATTTGCAGATGTTTCTCCACCAACTTCCAGCAGCTTGAGCCAAGTTGCTGGGGCCATGACCTGGCTAGCGGCAGTGAAAGGGTGGCTTGCACCTTCTGTTGTCCTTACCTGGAGTTTTTCCACCCAGAAGGACTTTTGCTAATCAACCTTGAAATCCAGTTTGAACAAGTTGCATAGATAATTGACTTTTTCCTTTTATCTATCGACTTCCAGAGTAATGAATTGGTGCCCTAGGAGTCTCTAGTAGAGACCCATGAAGCAGATTTTTTATTATGAACATAAAGGTTTTTATATCTCTGACATGTTTTAATGCATGACAGTCATTAGACTGTTTTTAAAATCTTTTAAATTTTTAAATAATTACAGATTTACAGAAAGTTGCCAATATAGCACGGATTTATCATGTACTTCTCCCCAGTTTTCCCCAAAGGGAACAGCTTATGCAACCCAAGTATATCTCAAAAGGAAGAAATCGATGTTGATATAATGCTGTTAACCAGATTACAGGGTTTAGGCTGACTCTCCAGTTCGTACTCACAGTGCATTTTGATGTTCAGGCTGCTCAGTTCTAGGTGAGTGGACACAGTCTAAGCTTTTAACCAAAAAGGAGCTGTTGTCTCATTTATCCGGGTCACGCTCTTTGCCAAGGAGCCCCGGGGTAGCTCTGTTGCTGGGAAACACAGGCGTGGCCTCCAGAGAGTGTACCCCACCCCAGACACACACTCACTGTGACACACATAGTCACACTCCTGCAATACACAGACACATGTCTTCATGCACTGACCCAGAGGGACACACGCTTATAACCCTAAATACACAAACCTAGAGGGACTTGCGACCTAGGAACACAGGTTACACAATCTGACCAACGAGGATTGGATCCCAGCCCTGCCACATCTCAGCCATGTAACCATGGGTGGGACTTGACATCACCACCTGTACCGCAGTTTCCTCATTGACAAAGGTGCTTGGAGGACTGGGTTAACACCTGCCCCTGGGTCCTGAAAATTCTCAGCAGTTCTCTGCTGCTGGAACACACACCTGACACGAATCAACTGACACAGAGGAGGGGCACGCTCGGCCCACGGCTGTGGCGGTTTCAGCCATGATCAGTTGGCCCCGTGGCTCTTGGGTCTGTGGTGAGGCCCCCGTCATGGCAGGGGCGCTTGGAGTGGCCATGAACCACTCTCCTGGTGGCCGGAGGCAAAGGCAAGAGGAAGAGATCCGGGGCGTGATTTGCTGCAAGGGCCTATCACCTCGTCCTTCCAGGCCCCGCCTCTAAAAGCTTCTGCTCCTCCCAACAGGACCAAGCTGGGACCAAGCCTCTGACACCCAGGTCTGTGGGGAATATTCCAGATCCAAACTACAGCAGGCACCAACTTGAACCCTCAACCCCTCCCCTCCCCTCTTCCCAGCTCCAGCCTCATCTGGGATGGAGGAATTCTGCATCAGCCCCTGGGCTCTGCCGCCTGAGCCCAGCCTCATCTCCCTTCCTCCCTTCCCTTCCTCCCCTCCCCCAGGACCAGCAATAAGGAGCTTCGGCACCTGATCGAGGTGTCCGTGGTTTTATGGGCCTGTGCTGTGACGAGCTGGATCAGCGACCGCTTCCTTTGCGGCTTCTGGCAGCGGATTCATTTCTTCTACCTGCACAGCATCTGGTGAGCACTTGCCCTGGACCCTGGGACCCCACCACCAGAGAGCCAGGAGCTGGGAAGCCGAGTGGGAGGAGACCCGGACACCAGGGCTGGGGAGTGGGGGGAGACGGAGGCTGGGGACTGGACCCAGAAGGCCCCTGGGGAAAGTGAGATCCGCGAGAAGTAAGGAGAGGCGGCGGTGGCGCCGGGACATCTAGTGCCCTCAGCACCTTCTCCCTGCACCCCACAGGCACGTGCTCATCAGCATCACCTTCCCTTACGGCCTGGTCACCATGGCCTTGGTGGACGCCAGCTACGAGATGCCAGGCCAAACCCTCAAAGTCCGCTACTGGCCGCGGGACACTTGGCCCATGGGGCTGCCCTATGTAGAAGTCCAGGGCGATGACAAGAGCTGCTGAGGCTGTGGCCACCTGCAGGGTCACCTGTATCTGAGGGACACTCGCGGTTCCTCGCCTTTCCCTTTCCCAGGCCCCTTGTCCTGCACTTCCCTGCCCCGAGGCAGGGGATGAGCTCCCTAGTGGTCCTGAGCAGCAGTCTACTGACCTGGGGAGGACTGCCTGCACCTCCCCCTGCCATGCCCTGCCCCGGCCTCTTTCTCTTCCTCCTCTGTGTCCACAGATGTCACATGATCTGGTGGGGTGGAGTCACCAGTTGCTGGGATGCCTGGGTGATGTGTCACCTGCTTGGCATGACCCAGGCTGAGGCTTGCTGTCTGGCATCTTGTATGTATTGGTGATCTGGGTCTGTGGCTGGACATTGGATGACCATGTCCCTGGTACTTGGGAGCATCCCAGAGAACACACATGACTTGTGGGTACCCAATCTTTTTTCTTTCTTGGTGCTGGGGATTGAACACAGGGGTGCTTTTATCACTGAGACACATCCCCAGTCCTTTTTATTTTTAACTTTGAGACAAAGTCTCACTAAATTGCTCAGGGTCTCACTACGTTGCTGAGGTTGGCAAGGAACTTGTGATCCTCCGGCCTCAGCCTCCCGAGTTGCTGGGATTTGATGTACACCACTGCACCCAACCCAGACTCCCAATTGTATACCCACAAGTGCATGCAGAGACCTCGCAGACCTCCCACGCATGCCTCTGAACTCATGGGGAACAAGTCATGAGTGGCAAACAGCTGAGGGAAATGGAAGCCCACACTGGACAAACAAGCACTGTGGAGCGTGGGGCATCAGAGAAGAGCTGGGCAGCTGGTACCGCTGTGGTGGGGTAGGAGGATGCTTTTCAGGGTGGTTAAGAGCCTATGGCCTGGGGACAGACAGACCTAAGCTTGAATTCCCACTTGACCATTTCTAGCTGTATCATCTTCAGGATGTGATTTATCCTACTTTTGAAGTTCAAGCCTCTTGTCCATAAATAGTGTTTCTTCCTTCATGGGAATTTTCACGTGCATAAAACAAGTTGACGTATGTGACATGCTTAGTATATGTCTTGCAAACACCCATCCATCTGCCCATCCTTTAATCTATCCATCTATCCACCCATCTGTCCATCCATCCTTCTATCCATCCTTCCGTCCATTCAGTTTAGCCAACCATTTGTTTATTCATTAATCTGCCTAAGTTATCCAGTCCCCTTCCCGTGCATCTTCCTCCTGTTCATTCATTCATTCATTCATCCCTTCAACAAAGGTACACATGGAGTTCTAGCTACAGGCCAGACACTAGGCTCTTTGCAAGACAGCTGACATTGAAGTCCCTAACCCAAGGAAGGAGACAGATGTTAGACAAACAAGAAGACGCAGGACCAAGGCACTTAGAGACACCAATGGGTGTTACAGAGAAGGTGAATCAGCGATGTTCCAGGGAGTGATGGGCTGGAGAGCCATCCTCTCAAATGGGTGCTCAGGCAGGGTGCCCAGGGGATGGCAAGCATCCCCTTGTGGAGCGAGTGAACTTGCAAGCAAGAGCAACAGAAAGCGAACTGTTGCCTAAGCTTAGTAAATGAGGAGGAACACATTAGTTGGAGGTTCTTAAGTTGAGAGCCCTGAATGGGTTTCAGTGTCCATGACGATTTCACATTGTCTGCAAAAGATTAGTGTTGGGGCAAATCACCTAGGCCTCTGGAGTGCATACCTTCAGATAGACATGAACACTCACATATTATAGTTGTGGCCCAGAGAGGGCAAGTGACCTGCTGAAGATCACACAGCCTAGGCTTGAAGCTAGGTCAGCCTTTTCCCAAAACTCTTTGTATCACTGTCATCAGTAGAATTGAACCTGGATTCTGGGTCTCCTGCTTCTGGGTCCTTCTGTTTAGTTTTAGAAACCAGAGGATCTTCATTTGTGGCTGATTGAGGTACTAGAAGGAGGAGTTTCTGTAAAATTGTGACATTATCTACAAAATGCTGTGTGTCTGGGTATGTTTGGGGGCATAGGAGATGTGCTTCCATGAAATTCCCTAAAGGGCTCTTTGACCCCCTATAAGTTAAAAGCTTCTGGGGTATACCCATAATCCCAGAACTTGGGAGACTGAGGCAGGAGACCACAAGTTCAAGGCCAGCCTGGGCAACTTAGCAAGACCCTATCTCAAAATAAAAATAAAAAGGGCTGGGGTATAGTTCAGTGATAAAGCACCCCTGGGGTTCAATCCCCAGTAAACCCCCCACCTCCCAAAATTAAGAACCTCAGTTCAGAAATCTCTCAGGGTGGCTGGGGGGGGGGTGAAGTGGTAGGAGAAGCTTCTCCCCCATTTCTCTTTCCTGGCTTATGTGGCTCTGGTGTGAAATCTAAACAGTGCTTACCAACAGATGACATAAAAGGGCACCTACTGAGTCTGCTTACTTTCATGTGCGGAGCCGGCAGATCCACAGAGACAGCATTCTGTGGTTGCCAAAAACTGGGAGGGGTGTGAGTCACTAATGGCTCGATGGGCATGGTTTCCTTTTGGGGTGATGAACACATCTCAGAAACAGGGGTGATGTTTGCACAACATCGTGACAGTTCTAAACACCACCCTGATTGGACACTTTAATGTGGTTAATGGTTAAATGTTACCTCTATTGAAAATTTAAGAAACTCCCAGAGTCATTCATGGCCAAGTTTAGGTCAGGGGCCCATCTTTAAACCAGTCCCAGTAGCTAGAGGGATGCATGCCTTTGGATTACTCAGGCCAGAGGTGGACTTCCTCACTGGGCGTGGGGGCAGGGTAGTTCCACAGGGTGTGTGGTCTGAGAGTGGGGGGGGGCAGCTGGGGGCAGCAATCCTCTCTGAAGCCCTGTGACCTGCCATTGGCTGGCATTGTCCCAGGAGGGTGCTGAAACTTCACTCAGAGGTGCCTTAAATGCTTACACAGGCCCTGGGAGGAGGGAGCTCCCAAATCAAGAGACCATTTCCAGAAAAGGGGGTGGTTTGAGAGGGGAAATGCAAGTGTTCAGGCTGCTGCTGCTTTTGAGCAGGTCTTCTTGTTACATATTTTCGGTTCACTCCCAAACCATTCAGGGTTCCCCATTGCTTATGGATGTCCAAGGCCTCAGTGTGACAATCAAGAATTTCTCTGCCTTAAAGACCCAGCAGGTCTCTGCTGGCTGGCCACGAGGCGCTGCTGGAGATGGCCACCTTGGTGTCACCTTTGACATTGTGGAAGGTGGCTGTGTGTACATTTGTGGCTGGCTGCCAAACTGTGAGGTGCAGAGAGCAGAGGCTAAGCCTGAAAGAGGGTCCAAAAATGTCCCCAAGGGCTGGACCAGCTACAAGGGGAAATGCAGGTGAACCTTCAGGTCCTCCCCTTGGGTGCAAACAAACCGGATCACTAGAGGGCGGTAGAGACTGGACGGAGCTGGGCGGCGTACAGAGCAGATGTCAAAAGGCAGGCAAGCTGCTCCTCTTAACTGTGGGGCCTGGGGGGCGGAGTGGAATGCCCTGTCTCTATCTGATTCATTTTTTGTGACATTGAGATAGCACGTAAGATGCTGCCGTTAAACAGATTTAACATGACCAATTACAGATCCTCAAATAACCATTTTTTCTGTTTAAAAAAAATCTATTCTCTTTGCTTACATTGATATGTTAAAATAGGAAACATTGTATCCTCTGGTAAGTGATTTGTTATAGGTCAAAAGTATCCACAAAACTAGATACAGTAACACAAAAAGTGTTAGTAACTGCAGCTCAGTGCTGCTCAAACCAGGGGCTCTGGAATCCCCCAGGGGTGGGGGTGGGGGTGGAGGTGGTGGTCTCTGTGGCTCCCCAAGAAGGAAGCCAGAATTCTTGGGGCAGAGCCTGGGTATATTTTAAAGGTCCCCAGGAGATTTCAATGTCAGGTAAGGTTGGGAGACCTTGCACTAGAAACTACCACCTACAAGGGTGGGCTCTGACCCCCAGGGCTGTTTTCTTTGTCATCAAGACAGATGACTTAAAAAAATAATGCTCATTTATTTCTCTCACAAATTTGCATTTTTAAAAAGTTGCTAGGGAGACGTCAAAGATGAATAAGCATCAAGCTAGCTAACACTTTCTCTTAGAAGAAATCAGGGGGACTAGAAAAAAATGACAAGAAGCTAAGCTTCTCACTATTCAGTATCATTTCATTTTTGCAACAAATATTTATCGAACACCTATTATGTGCCAGGCACTATGCTTAGAATATATCACGAAAAAGAAAAAATATATTGTTCTCTGGGAGCTGCCATTCGAGCTGGGGGAGATGGACAAAATTTAATAAGCAACTGCGTGTGTATCAGTAGGTTGTAAGTGTTGCGGAAACGGAAAAAATTAAAAAAGGAGGAAGAGCATTGGGGGACTAAGGTGGAGTGACAGGATAAATAAGGTAGTCAGAAGAGATCCCACTGAGAAGGTAATTTGAGCAAAGATTTGGAGGAGGTAAAGTGGGGAGCCAAGTGGCCTCTTAGGGGAGATGGTTCCAGGCAGAGGCTGCTCAGTGTGTCCAGGAAAGAGCGGGCAGCAGGCAGTGAGGGAAGACGTAAGAGAGGGTGTCCATACCAGGCTACCCTTCTGGTCCTTGACCTTGCAGACAATGCTGCAGACTAAGGGCTTCACTTTATTTAAGGGCAAATTAAATAACGTTTGTAATCATCATCTGTAATTACTCAGGGTAAGGGTTTTGGAGATAATGTTTTGGAAAAATGTACATTTTCCAAAATGGCTACAACAGTATCTCTACCCCACATGCCTGTTCCCCTTCTACCCTTCCTCTTCCTCCTCCTCCATCTTTTTTTTCTCTTCCTCCTCCTCCTTTTTCTTCTTTTTTTGTGGTACTGGGAGTTGAATCCAGAGGTGCTGTACCACTGAAATCCTCAGCAATTTTTATTTTGAGTCAGAGTCTCACCAAGTTGCCCAGGCTAGCCTAGGACTTGGGATCCTTCTGTTCCAGCCTCCCAAGTCACTGGGATGACAGGTGTGTGCCACTCTTCCTGCCCCACATGCTCTTCTTATAATGTAACTTTTACACTCCTCCACTGAACAGATGGGTCTCTGTTCCTTCCCCCTTGAACCTGGGTATGCCTGGACTATAGTGGAAGTGACTCCATGTAACTTCCAAGGCTAGGTTATACAAGGCCATGCAACTTTTGCCTGATTCTCTTGGGACGTTTATTCTTGAGATTCAGCCGCCATGCCACAAGGAAGCCCAAGCCACCCTGAGGAGAAACCCAGCACTAACTTTGGCAGTTGTGGATGAGTGAGCCGTGTTGGAGGGTGATCCTCCAACCTCAGGGGTTGTTCTAGCTGTCCATGTTGCCCAAAGTGCAGATGCATGAACCAAATAGGTTGCGTTGCTAACAATGCTCACTGAACTAGGATGACAACAGCATGGCTCTTCTGTTGAAAATTTATTTCTCCTTCTTGGCATCTAGCAGGCATCCACAGGGGCTGGTTTCAGATTATCAGAAGTGGAGAAGTGGAGATGAAGGTCACCTTCTAAGGTTGTGAATGAGTTTTGTTGCTCCAATATGGACTCATGGATAAGTTATATGTTTATAGGGCCAAGTAGTCATTCCATATATGTCTATCTCTCTATATATATTTTTTAACCTTTAAATCATTTTCAAATGTCCAGTTCTGTGGTGTTCAGCACATCTCCATGGCTGTGAATCATCATCTCCATCCACCTCCAGAACTTTCCATCTTCCCAGACTGAAACTCCATCCCCATTCCTCCATCTCTTCCCCAGCTGCCTGCACCTACTGTGCTACATCCAGTCTCTATGGATGTGAAAACTCTAGGGACCTCCTATGAATGGAACTGTACAGTATTGTCCTTCTGTGACTGGCTTGTTTCATGAAGCTTGGAGCCCTCAAGGTTCATCCACATTGTAGCAGGTCTTGGAATTTCCTTCCTTTTAAGGCTGAATGATATTCCACTGAATGGTGGACTGCCTTGTGTCTCTCCATTTAACACCTGGGTTGCTTCCTCATTATCCTTTTTGACTCTCCAAGGCATCCAGCTCCACCAGCAGGAGCCCCGGGGGATGCATTTTGAAAGTTATAGTTCAGAACATGATGGAAGGATAATTTCCCAGCTGAGTAGGGAGAGGGCTTTCCGAAGCTCATCTTTGTAACAATTGTAGCTCAAAGGTTCTCCCCTGAAAGCTTCCTTCAGAGCAGATGGCTACTCTCTCCCCACTTCTGTTCCTTTTCCTGGGGTTGGGAGGTGTTCTGAAAGACCAGCCACCTCAGCCGTCTGCAGCGCTGCTTAACTACTGAGTGCTGGGCAAGCACTGAGCTTCTGATTCTATAAACGGGAGAGAGAGTCAGGATCTTTATTCCTAACAGAGTTCCCAGGTGGTACTAACACTGCAGATTTGGGGACCACCTACTGATCTACTTACAGTATTCAGGTATAACGATGAAAATAAATAGTTGTACCAACATTAAAGTTGCTGCTTATTTTCTCAGCATCGCCTCCAATTTATTTTTGTTTTCAGCCTGACTACCCTAAATTCAAAAGGATGGTAGTGCTATCATAACAGCGATCTGGCCTTCTTAGACAAACTTCCATTCCACTGTTTTTTGTTGTTGCTGGTCTTCAGGACAAAGCACTTGTCCCACCTAACAAGGGCTTACCTGATACTTAAATGAGAATTGGAACAAACCAAAACAAACCAAAACCACCTGATTTTTAACTATAAGAAGTTATTTTAAATACATACACAGGGATCCCCTAATTGCAGGTAGAAGTCCTAAGGTTCCAAAGACTGGTGACTACCAATCCTGAGAAAGACCAGGGTATGTCCGTTTCTAACCTAAAAACTGCTGACAAGTCCCTGTGAAAATTTGTGATCCTAAAAATTAAAACCACAAGTTGGAGAGACCAATTTTATTTAAAATTTCATGCATTAGACTTTCACAATTTCTAAAAAATATAGATATATATTTTAGTTGTTGAGACCTTTATTTTATTTATTTATATGTGGTGCTGAGAATGGAATCTAGAGCCTCACACATGCCGGGCAAGGGGTGCTACCACTGAACTACAACCCCAGCCCCCCACCCTCTGCAAAGACTTTTAAAATTTTTACTGACCCATTTGTATATACTCACCCGCACAAGGTGATGCTTCCATACAAGTATACACTGTGAATGAGAAACTTGGGGTAATCAGTATATCTGTCATCTCATATTTATTGTTTTTGTCATGAAAACGTTAAAATCCACTTTTATTGTCGCAGTGCCACAAGCCTGTAATCCTAGCAATTCAGAAGGCTGAGGAAGGAGAATTGCAAGTTCAAGGCCAGCTGGGAAACCTAATGACATGTCTCAAAAATAAATCAATAAAAAGGGCTGGGGATGTAGCTCAGTGGCAAAGCACCCCTGGGTTCAATCCCCAGTACCAAAACAAAAAAACAAAAAACAAACCAAAAAAACACTCTTCGCAATTTAGCAATATATGTCATTATTTGCTGGGGCATGGTGGCATGTGCCTGTAGTTCCAGCCACTCAGGAGGCTGGGGCAGGAGGATGTCTAGGGCGCGGAAATTTGATACCCAGCCTTGGCAAAGTAGCGAGATCCCAGTCTCTAAATAAATACATAAAATAAACATACCTCATTATTAACTATGGTCCCCTTGGTGTGCAAAAGATACCAGAACTTATTTCCCCCCAACTGAGAGAAGGAGGCTCTTTTGATTATTTTAGCGAAGCTCGACGTCAAATACGTATCCTACCAATCGGTCCGAGCAGAATCGGCCGTTGCTATTCTTGTCCCCATTTTACAGATGCAGAGACAGATTCAGGACGAGGCGAGCACACGCAGACTCCAGGTTGAAAATGAATGCCTAGTTGTAGAACTCATTCCATCACACAGTAGCTATTCGCAGCCGCACGACAAATGCCCCCGGGGTTCACTCCCCAGAGGCCCAACCTGCAACCCGGGGGGCGCGGGAGAGACGCTCCCGCCTGGCGGCCTGGCCGCTTTGCGCAGGCGCGACGCGCCCGTCCCGCCCCCGCCCCCTCCACGTGCGGCGCACACCTCGCGCTCCGCTCGGCCGCGTTCGCCTCGCGCCTCCCTCCCTCCCTCCTCCCGCCCCTCTGGTCCCGGCCTCCCATTGGCTGAGGGCTTCGTCCCTCCGACCGCAGCCCGGCAGGCCCCCACCAGGCCGGAAGTCCCGCCGTCCTAGCGGCGGTCGGTCCCGTGGATTGGCCCAGGTGGCTGTCCGTCGGGGCGGCGGGCCCGAGTCGGCGGCGGGGGCCCGCGGTCGATGAGCGGCCCGGGCTGGCGGTGGTTTCCGGTTCCGCGGGGCTGGCGGGCGGGCGGGCGGCCCGGAGCGGCGGCGCCTGACAGACAATGAGTGCGGCGGGGCGGCGTTGAGCGGCGGCGGCGGCGGCGGCGAGCGACGCGGGGCCCGGGGGCGGGGCGGGGCGCCAGCCATGGACAATCAGGTGAGGAGCGGCCGCACCGCCCGGGCGCAGCCCGCCCGGACCCCTCCCTCCTTCCCTCCGCCCGCCCGGCCCTCCTCGGTCCCGGCCTCCCCGCGCGCCCCGCGCCCGCGCGCCCCGCTTTGTGCGCGCCCGCCGCTGCCCGGGCCTTTATGTGGGGCGGGCGCGCCCCTCCCCCACCGCGCCCCCCGCCCGGCCCCGGCGGCCCAGAAGCCCCCCGGGGCCCCGGCCGGGCCCGGCCTGGCCCCGCGCCGCCTGGGACGCCCCTCGGAACTCTAGTGCGACCCAGAGTCTCGGGATGCTCCAGGAGCCCCAGCCTGGCCCGGGACCCTTCGTGCTGCCCCTCCGAACCCCGCGGACTCTGGGGACCCCCGTTCGGCCCAGCGTCCTCACAGACGGGTCCGGGGACCCCGTGTCGGCGCAGGAGCCCCCTCGGGCCTCTTTGGGGACTCTCCCCATATTTTGCCCGACCCTTTTCTCATTTCGGGTCCGGGACCAGCCCATGTCCCCTTTTCTCTCTGGACTCGAGTAGCCTCAGACTCCCTGACCCGCTCCCTGCAACCTGCTGCCTGTTCTCCCTTCAGCCTTAACTCAGATTTGGGTGTCCCCAGAACTGCCCGCACCCCTCCTTCCCTCCTAGGCCACGGTCCCTGCCCTCCCCTCTCATCCACTGCTACCTTTCCTGAGTATCCCTTTCCCCTTGCACCCTCGCCTGACCCCTCATCTTCCCGCGACCCCAGCCTTCCGTCTTTTGCCACAAGAACTCAGGTCTGTTTAGAGTGTCCCTTCTCTTTGGTCTTACTTTGACCCCCCCATGCCGCCTTGGCCCCCATCTGGTTTTAGGCTATGTTCATTCTCCCTGGGACCCCCGGGCCTGAAGAACCGTTTCTTGCCTTCAGTCCTCCTTCTCTTAGACCAGGGCCAGAGCAGTTTCTTCTGGGACCTGACTGCCTACCACCCCAACCCTTCAGACCATTGCTCTTGCCCGGCGACTTTCAATTGTGCTTCCCACATTTAATCCCTGTCCAGCTCTCTTGCCTCAGTCTGGCTCCTCTCCCTGCCACTGGCCTGGCTTCTCAGTCCCAATCTCCCCAGAACCCTAGGCCCCCCTCCTTACATTCAGGGTCTCCCACTCTACCGGAGCCCCCTGACCTGCTTACTTTTTAGCCACTACCCTTTCCCCCTCCCCACCTCATTTTTGTCTCTTCCCCCCACATATGAGAGCCTCTGTCCAAACCCCAGGTGGATTCCCCATGCTCCCCAAACTCCTGGTGGCAGCTCCCCCTTCCATCTGGAAACCATCCTGCTGCCCATCCTGTTGGTTCTTGTAAACCTGAGGCCTTTCTGATCCCCAGTGTCCCCCCTTACCCAGCACTGTATCTCTTCTTCATCATCCGAGTTCCTTCTGTTCTCAAACCCAGTGTCACTCCTGCTCCCAACCCGGGATCACTTCTTCATTCTCTGCTGCTGCCCTGGCTTTCAGGGGCGCAGAGCCAGGAAAGGCATTGTGGGGCTGTGGGGGTGGCAGCTGAAATCTCTGCCTTTAGCAAGGGCAGGTTGGGGCGTCCCTGGCTGCTGGCGCCACAGAGGCGGCTCTCTCTGGTGAGGCGCTGTGTGGCTGTGTGGTGTTGGGGACTGTGGGCAAGGGATCTTCCCCTTGCCGGTCCTGATGCCTGTGGCATGGGATCATTGAGGCAGGTGGCATCTCAATGATATCCTGGCACCCACTCACTGTGGCTTCCCTTCCAGCTTTGGTGTTACTCTATCAGGAGGTGAGGAGAGGGCATGGCACCTGGCTGGTGGATTTGCAGTGTGGTGTCAGATGATTTCTTTTGGAGACATAGAGCCTGCTGCCTGTAATTCTTAGTGAATTAACCAAATGGAATGTCCCTTCAATGTCTGTTGTCAATGAATCTCACCCTTGGGATGTCTCTTGGCACCACAAAAGGCATAGAGTATGGCCTCTGTCCCTACTCCTTAGTCCAGGTCTTAGGCCATTCCCCTTTTGATGGGTTGGATCCTAGATGTCTGGTGGCTGTCATGTAAGTGGGACTGTGGAAAGAGGTGATAATTCTTGCTTTGTGACAGGAAGATATAGGTCCCACTCAGGTGGTACAGGCCTTCAAGAGCTGGTACTGTCCAGGATGCCAGTCACTAGCACCTGTAGCTATTTTAAATTTAACCTGTAGTTATGTAGCTTACAAAATTCAGTCCCTCAGTCACCCTTTTGAGTGCTCAGTAACTACAACTGAGTTGCCAGCTGCTTTGTGTGGCTGCCTAGAGAGAACATTTCCATCAGTGTAGAAAGTTCCATCGGGCAGCACTGGTCTTGATGATTGCAGAAGTATTTGTAAGTGAAACCAGCCCCTGAGGGAAGGATGAGGGTCTGAAGTCTAGTTGGCCTTTCCCACCATGCTTTCATGCAGATTTTAGAGAGCTCTATCCCTATCTCTTGATGACAGTAAGTCCCCTGGGGAGGCTGGAGAATGGTGTCACTTACCAAGTAGGTGAGTGTGAATCTGTGGAGTCTTGCCTGTCCCCATGCCTCAGACCTGTAGTGCCTCACTATAGTGGGAAACAGTGCTCCCTAGCTTCTGGAGGCTTTGATTCTTTCCTGACCTGACCTTCCCATAGGCCTTTCAGATTCAGCTAAGAAGGGGATTTCCCGTTCTGCTCTGTTGTCCCAACTTCTCCTCATTGGCATCTTTTCCCCATGGGCAGGAAAAGGTCTTTCTGGTTCTCTTTGCCCTAACCTGCACCCACATGTATGACTCTTCTGCTCTCCCCGCTCCACACCTGCCCTGGTGCTGTATTTTCTTTGTAGAGGTATGAGTAAAATCTTTGCTCAGCTTACTTAGGGGTCTGGTCTGGGAGAAGTGGGTTTATCTCTGAGGCTGGGGTGTGATGTGGAATGGAGACTGAGTGGATGCTGAAAACATTGGGGAAGGATAGAGGAGTGGGTCAGTGGGGACCAGGGAGATGGGAAGTAGTGTCAGCAGCCATTTGGTCTCTTGTTCAAAAGGACCAGGGAGCCTCTCATTCACAGAGCCAGCCCTTCACAGTGGCCTGGGCTTCTGAGGTGGTGACAGCCCAGTCACATCAGAAGATGGAATTGCCCCTTGCTGATTCTTTGCATGTGGGGGCTTCGAAGTGTGGATTGGAGAGTGACTGCCTTATGATGACACTCTTCCCAGAGGGAGGTTTGTTTTTGATGTTGGTGCCACAAGCAGCTCCCTAGCCAGCCATTGTGCAGGTGTAGAAATGCAGACCTAAGAAGGTCCTCAGATGGGTCAAGGTCCTGGTACCTCTGCTCTTATCCCCAAACCGCTTCTAGAAAAACTCAGGATTACTCAGAGTATTAACTGCAGAGTGACTGGTTTGCCTTCTACTCCCAGTCCTAAAGGTTGGAAAGTCTCCTTGCCAAGTTTTATTCTCAAGTTGTTACATTGTAAAATACTTGAGGGCAGGCACCAGTGTCTTTTTCCCTTTGTGTCTAACACAAGGTTTCACTCTCTTTGCCAAGTGTTGGTTAAATCAGAGCAGCCAGGAATCAGTCTGTTTGCAACCAGGCCTTCCTACTCTGGCAACAGATGCCTTGATTGGGATTTTACACATTCAGAAAATATCACCCAAGACTGTTCCCCTTGTTCCCAGGAGACACCTGGTGCTGTGTCTGCACATCATTGGGCACCTTGTACTTTAATATCTGGTCCCTGACAGGTGCAGTTCTGTCTTACCAGGAACCTGAACACTGAGTATTGTGGGTGTATTTGCATATCCATGTGGTTTGTACACCTGAGTATTTAGAGAGAAATTCATCAAACCCCTTCATATTCCTTTGTCATTGACCTTTTGCCCTGGGTCAGAGGAACCAGGGTAGATAGAGCCAGAAAAGGACTGGAGGTGCTGGCCACTGGCCATTGGTATAGTGATTGGCTTTGTCCCCACCTTCTGGGCAATTCCTCACTTATGAGGATTGTCGCAGGGGACAATCCATTGTTTCCCCTTCTTGTATTTTAATTCAGTGGCTACCCTGAGAGCCCCCAGCTGGACCTGGAGGGAGAAGGTTCTGCAAAGTGTGACTTATTTGGTCTTGTTTTACCATTCTCTGGAATTGCCCAAGCTCCATTACCTGGCCCCATCAGCATGTGTATTTGGAGCACTCGGCCAGCACCTCTGCACAACCAGTTGGTATTGAAGAGGGATAAGAGTTAGCACTGTCTCCTGGGAGGGGAGCATATTGGTGCACCTGGAATTAGGTGCAGTTGTCAAATTCTGGGTGTACTTATACCAGATTCTCAGAGGAAGGGGCATTTGTTGGAAAGAATTCCCACCAGAAAATTAGAGGAAACCTTATACACTCACTGCCAAAGACCTGCCTTCTGGGTCCCAGACACAGGGCAGGGCCCAGGAGAAGCTGGCTGGCTGACCAAATCAGAAGAAAGGACCTAGAATCTGGAGCTGTCAGAAAAGGTTCTTCCTCTTTGCCAGGGGTTGGGGGTGGGGGCTTTTCAGTGCACACCTGGGAAGAGCTGTTTTCTTTAGTGGAAGGAGGCCTTGGAAGCGGCCCTCTAGGATCTGTGTGCCTGGTTTGCTGGATTTAGGATTCTGGCCCTTTGGTTCTAAGTGCCCTCTGCCAGCTGGCCTGGATGGAGGGAAGTGTCCCAGTTGAGGCTTCCTGCCCAAGCTTAACTGTCCCCAGATGGCCCCCGAGCCCTTGGGCCGCCCTGTCCACTGGTTGTCTTCTGGGTGATTTTCCAGGAGTAAAATGGTTAACACTTTCCAGGGCAGACCTGGAAGTTTCCCTTTGTTCTGGGCTTTTGTTGGGGAGTGGGCATCCAGGTGAGTCCCAAATATGCAGGAAGTGGCAGTCACAGGTTGAGCCCCTTGGGGTTGCCCTCCATTCTGAGAGTTCCAAAGGTGGGCTCCAGGTAGCAGGTTGTCCTGATGCCTGTGGGGGACACAGATGTTGAGACATCTGTGTGGGATACTGGGGATGGGGGTGGGGACAGCTGCTGGCAGGTGAGGTTCCCTCATTCCAGGAGAGTCTGGAGCTTAACCTGAGCAGCTGGCCTCTCTGCCAGGCCACCCTCCTTGAGAACCAGCTGGTTGGTTTGCTTCAAATCTTTGGTTCTGATGGCCATGGAGGGAGTCCAGGTGGCGTAGAGGAAGGAGGGGATGTTAACAGTTGACTCTGGAATTGGCTTAACTGTGGTAATAAATTATCATGACTTGACCCATCAGGATAGTTGGCCAGGGCTCAGCTTGCTGGCTCCAGTGAATGTGGCTCTAATGTTTTACTGAATCAATGCTTCCTTTTTTTAAAACAGTGGAACAGAATCTGTGTTATCCCACTCTCTTTATTTCTTAGCAGATTCCAGCATTCAGGGGAGTGTGCAGGAGGTTGGGCCAGGGAGCCTTGAATCTGTCCACCAAGTCTCTGACATGCCCTTAACCAAGGGTGTTCAGTCTGCAGTTGGCGCCAGCCCCTGGGGCATAGATGTCGCTGGGTGGTGCTTTGGGCACCGCCAGCCGGCTGCGAAGATTACCCATCACTGCCTTGGAACCTTCCTGTTTACTTTGGCCACTGCAGCGCAGTTTTGGCGCCTACACTCTCCCCCTCTCTGATGAAGCTGTGGTCCATTCTTTCACAATAACTGCTCTGCTGCTGGCATGCCCTGGGTGGGAACTTCATGTCATCAAAAATGCTGGGAAGCCAGCCGAGGGCTGAGTAGCTGGATTGGTGCATAACTGATTCCGAGGAGACTGTCATCACACAGGAGTGAACTCGAGGGAAGCAGAATTCATTCTCCATATAGCGTTGTTGTCATTTTCACCAGTGACCTTCACAACCATTCTCAGTGTGGAAGCAGGTTGGGTAGAGAGGCAGAGGTCAGTGGGTGTGAGGTGTACACGGTGATTACAGCCCACTAGGGGTCATGCGGATGCTGCTTGGGTTGAACATTCTCCATACTTAGCACTATTCACATAGATGCTTGTGGTTGGTTTGAGTGTTACTTATTTGTCCAGATGGTTATTCCTCATCTCTGGCTTTTGCTGGAGTGTTTCGCCTTGTGTGTTCCCCAGGTGCCTGGGCTGTGTGAGTGTGCTGACCTCCCATTCGTCTCTCTACTTAGTCACCGGCCCTCTCTGTGTGTCCCAGGAGTACTGAATCTCTTCACCCTGGGCTCTTGCTGGTTTCCCTTTTCAGGTTCTGTTTTCCTCTTTCTGGCCTCTCTGGTTGCCTCCTAGCAGGCTGCCTCCTAGCAGGCTTCCGTGGCCCTTGTTTGTTTCTTTCCCTTTCCTTCCTGTAGCCCTGGCCATACACAGATCACTGGAGGATTTTACTCAGATACCGTTCCCCATATCCATCATCCATTTATATAGTCCATTATCATCCCTGTTGTGTCCAATCTGGACTCCACTCTGTCCCAGCCCCTCCCTCCAGTGTCCTAAGTGAGTTACTGCTCTCTTTCTGGAAGCCCCAAAGGGACCATCACCCTGAGCCAGGGGAACTCCTTCTGCCCCATTTCTTTTTTAAAAAATTAATTAATTTTTTAAATTGACAAAAAATTGCCCTGTTTCTTACACCAAGCTGCCCAGTGCCTGGAACCACAAGTCTCTTGCCAGCTCTACACACACTGGAGCCACCCATCCTTATCTGCCTCTTGGCCCTTCCTTCCTTGGATGGTGCTCCTCAGAACTGTTGGATGTAGAAGGTCCTCTGGCTAAATTAATCCAGTGTTGTTGATGCACTGTGTACTATGCTTCCAGGATAGAGGCAACAAGGATGAACAAGATGTCCCTCTTGTCAGAGACTTCTCAGGGGCATGAGGGGGACAGCAGGAAACAACCCAGAAAGAATTGGCCACAGACTTCATTGATGATTGGTTCTGGCACAGTGATCAAAGGGGCCCTGGAGGAAATAGTCTTTGAGTTGGGACTTAAGGGATGAGTAGAATTTTGACCAGAAGAGAAATGAGTTTAAGGTATTCCAGGCTGTGGGGTGGAAGAGATGCACACAGATGGGTGGGTATTCCTGGAGTGTTTGGGGCTGGCCAGCCCTGTGATGGAGCTGGAGCACAGAGTGTGCATTTCATTTCCTGTGTTTTCTCAGTCCTGGGATTCTTTAAGACACACCACTGACTACTGTAACAGCTTACGTGTGTGTGCCCAGGAATGCGCATGTGTGAACATGCATACAGAGTGGGAGGCCCTCAAAACCTGAAATTTACACATCTGGACTGCCTTGGATTCTGACTTCAAAAATAATATTAAAGTGTGAAAAAGATGAGCACTTTTTAGACATTTGGAAAGGAACAGGTGGAAGGCAGGAGGAGTGCCCGGAGCTTGCACTCCATTCTGATGGGGTTGGCAAACTGTGGGATGAGGGCAGAGGGGAGGAGAGCAGCTGGATGGGGGCAGGCTCACTCAGCCAGTGGTGAGGTCTGAACAGAGGCAGGTGCCTCGGATTGCACACAGTCACTTAGAAAGAAGGTGAAAGGTGATATGGGAGTTCTGGAGTCCAGGGCAGGGGAGGGTGGCTCCATCTGGGAGGCTGGTAGAGCCCAGTGAGTGGGAGTGTCACACAGGCAGCTTGGGACTCGCCCTTCATGTCTCTCCTGCTTATCTTGGTACTTACAAACAAGTGTCCACTTGGCCTCTGCTTCATTCTGTAACATTCTTGTATTTGATATTAGGTGTCAGGGTTGTGTCTGGGGAGGTTTTTGCAAACTAGAGTGGATATTTACAGTACGTTCCACTGGTAATCAGCCTAGACATTAAGAGTGCTTTCAAGGATTGTGGCTTTGTGTTCAGTGGAGGGGGACTGGCCTCATCTGCCTTGTAGTTCAGGAAACAATGCCAGGCACGTGAATGGCAGGGAGCTCCGCTGCCAGCAGCCAGTCCACCTGGGTCCTTTCAGCAGGTGGCTGTACACTTGCTTCCTCCTGCCTACTGGGAACTGTCCTTGGTTCTTTTGAAACCAAAAAACCGTGTTTAGGGATGACTTAGGGGAGCAAGAAAGGCCCCTGCCCTCATATAGAAGTGCATGAAAATGAAAGTGTGCGTGCTGTGCCCTGGCCAGGGAGGCAGGATAGCAGAGTAGTCAAGGGAGTGGCCCTTGGCTACACAGACCCAGCCTCAAATCTGAGGCTGCTCCTTACCTTGCAAGTGCCACTTAGCAGCTTACTGTCAGAGTCCTCAGTTTCCTCATCCACAGAATTGCAGTCTGGGTTACACATCTGTATTCAGTGATATCTCACTTGGGAGGAGCTGATGGTAGGGGAGAGCAGGTGGACAGCAATCAGCAAGATGGTTTCTGATGGTTTCTTGAGAAGAATGAAATAGGTAGCAGGGCATGGTGGCACACTCCTGTAATCTTAGCTCAGGAGGCTGAGGCAGGAGGATCGCAAGTTCGAGACCAGCCTTAGCAACTTAGTGAGGCCCTGGCTCAAAAATAAAAAGGGCTGGGAATGTGTCTGTGTCTCTGTGGTGAAGCACCTCTGGATTAAATCCTCAGCACCCGCCCCCAATAAGTGATGTAGAATGTCAAAGTGCTATTGGCTTGGGCCATTAGGGAAGCTTCCCTGCAGAAGTGACAGCTGAGCCTTGAGTGATGAAAAGGAGCTAGGGTAGTAAGTCTAGAAGAAGAGCTCCTGCAGGTGCCAGGGCCTAGAGGCAGAAGTCAACTGGGCTGACAGGAAGACCAGAGACGAGGCTGTGCAGGTGGAGCAGAGGACGTGAAGGCAGATGAAGGACACACAGGCCCTGTGCCACTTGCTGAGGAGCCAGAACTTGTGGGGCCCTCAGCTCAGTGCTGGTGCCCTGGAAGCACTGAAGCATTCATGTTCCCCTCCCTAGCTTGGAAACCTGTCTCTCTGCTTGGAGGCTTTTACTGAGTGTGCCTGTGGGTGAGGGGGCAGGACATTTCTGCATAGTGCCTTGCTTTGAGCTTTGTACTGACCTGTTCCAATCTCTCTCCCTGCCCCCAGTGCACTGTTCAGGTCAAGTTAGAGCTGGGGCACCGTGCCCAACTGCGCAAGAAGCCCACCACGGAGGGGTTCACTCACGACTGGATGGTGTTTGTTCGTGGCCCAGAGCAATGTGAAATCCAGCACTTCGTAGAGAAGGTGATCTTCCGGCTGCACGACAGCTTCCCTAAGCCCAAACGTGGTGAGTAGCCCCAGCCTTGAGTTAGGAATGCTAATCTACCCAGCGTTCCTTCTCCAAAGGCTGTCCCTGCCTCCTGGAGTTTGGGACCCACATGCCCATGTATTGTGTCAAGATGGAAGGAAAGTGTTCTGTAGTAAGTGCTGGGGGTGGGGAGCTGCCCAGCCAGGCTGATGTTGAGGTAGTCCTCAGCCTCCTCCTCCACACAGTGCACCAGACTCTTCTCCAACTGTCGAGTCAGTCACAGGGGAATGGAAAGAAAGTGGTGACTGTTGTTATCATTTAGATGGCAGCCAGGTGGTGAGTAATCAGGACATTGCTCACTGGGCCTGAGTTGGATTAGGGTGCCATTCTAAGAGTTCATAGTATGTGGAGTAGAAAAAAGAAAAGGAGTTCCTGTCATCCTATCTTGACTCCCCTACCCAGTCCCACATTGGCTGCTGCTTGTTAAACATGAGTGCCCCTTTTGTGTACCCCACCCATGTCTCCACCTGTGACAATGTGGCCCTGGCCTTTCTACGGGACATGGTCTGAAGGAACAGAATTGGGAATTAACCCTCTTTATGATCAGAGATGGCTTTCTTGGAAAGGACCCTGGGCAAGGCTTTGGTGGGAAATCTGGGGACAAGGTTGGTCTCTTCTGAGTGTTTTGGGGGGCTAGAGCTGGTTTTCTCATCATCGAGTTCCCAGTGTGAGGCTCAAGGCCTGGCACATTATGGAGGGTACAATACTTTTTTCCCTCCAGTGCTGGGGATGGATCTAGGGCCTTGTGCATGCTAGGCAAGTGCTCTCCCACTGAGCCACACCCCAGCCCCCAATAAATATTCCTTGAACAGGTGTGTTCAAGGGGAACTGCTGTGCTGGGGGGTGGGGAGCTGCTGCAGGGCCACCCCTGACCCCTCCACCTGCAGTGCAGGCGTTCCAGGGCCACAGGAGTGGTTTAGAAAGCTTGCCTGTAAGAGGCTAGCTGTCGAGCAGGGAGTGAAATGCCACAGAAGTAGAAACTGCACTTTGAAAGGACATGCACTTGACATCGCTAACAGCAGCATTTCTTTTTCTTATAGTTTCTTCAGTATTCAGCCACTCCTTTCCCTCCTCATTTTTGCTTTGTCTTCACCTTCTCCCTTTTTTCTTTATTCCTAGCCTTTTAGAAGATGGCAGATAGGGTTACTGACAACAGCAAATACTCAGCACTTTTTAATAAAAAGAATATGAGCCATGGGCTGGGGCTGGGGCCCAGTGGTAGAGCGCTTGCCTAGCATGTGCAAAGCCCTGGGTTCGATCCTCAGCATCACATAAAAAATAAACAAGTAAAATAAAGGCATTCTGTCCATCTACAGCTACAAAAAAAAAAAAAAGAGCCATTTGCATAGCACATAGCCATTTGCATAGCACTTCCTGCTGGGCTGTCCATAGACAGGGTCCAGGCTTCTTCTCACCATGTTGTGCTTTTATAGATGGTGACAGAGTCTTAAAGGGCCAGGTCAGCTGCTCATGCTTTAAAGTGGGTGGGAGGAGGTTAGCAAACTGCCCTTGGTCCGCAACCAGCCACTGCTGGTTTAATTACTGGCATGGCCAGACATTTGTCCAGGTGTTACCTGTGATGCTGGTAGAACATAAGCTGAAGCTGCCTCCCTTTCTCTCCTCTAGCAGTATCCACTGCATTCTCCTTCTCCCTCTCCCTTGTCTGTTCTCTCCCCTTCTTCCTGTGCTTGGAGCATGGGGACCAACCCAGGATGATGGTTTGCATCTGCTTGGAAGCTATTTTCTCTTCAGTTCCCATCATGCATGCCCAAGCAGTTCCTAGAAGTCATGTAGTAATGATTTGCATTCATCGTGCTTTTATTCCATGCCTGGTGTCATACCTTGTGTTCCTGGTGACAGACCTGCAGCCTGGGGATTCCTGGGAGGAAGACGTGGAAAAGGATGCAACAGAGCAGGCCAGGCACCTGCCTGAGTGCACATTCTCAGGTCCCTGAAAGATGGAGTGGTTGGTGACGCTCATTCCCCTACAGTGTCAGTTTGTGGCTACCATTCTATTAGTGGCTGAGACCTGTTTGTTGCAGTCTGTCTGGGTGTCTAGTACAGGGCAGCTGCTTCAAATGTATCTCAAGAGAACTGCTGAGGTCATCAAGTCTATCAAAGACAAATACCCAGTTCACTCTGTTGCACTGAGAGAAATTGTGTCAGAGTATATCTTTCCAGTTTTCAATGAAAAGTAGATCAACTCTTAAGAGTGGGGGGTGAATACCTCTGGAATGGTATTTCATATATTTAAAAAGTATCTTTCACATCAAATACACATTCATTATAACAATTGAATAGGGCAGAAATGGTTGAGGTAGAGAGTGGTAGATTCTCATCTCCTCCCCCAATCTTACCACCCTACCGGCAATCTTTCTAACCTTTTCCAGAGTGTGTGCTTTTTTTTTTTTTTTTTTTTTTTTAAAGGAGAGAGATTTTTTAGGTGTAGATGGACACAACACAATGCCTTTATTCTTATGTGGTCCTGAGGATCGAACCTTGTTCCTGCCCATGTTCTACCGCTAAGCCACCCAGCCTCTAGAGTGTGTTCTTAACACCAGCTGATTTGCTAACTATTTCTTGATTTGTTTTTCAAATGTAAATGATGTTTATTGATTTACCAGCATGAAAGATTGGAACTTATCCCAAAATACCTCTATTTCTCCACCGTCCTTTCTACATTGTTTATAGTTAAATGATTTGCTTTTTATTCTTTTTAAGGCTTTTTTTGTTTTGTTTTGTTTTTCACGCTGGGAATGGAACCCAGGGCCTTGCCCATGCTCAGGATGTGCTTTTCCACTCCTTTTCCCAGCAGCTTCTTTGTGACTTTGCATGATGAGGTGAGAGCCTGGCCGTGCTTACCTTTGGGTTCTTTCACAGATGGAACCCGTGGTCCTTTTGGGACATCCTCTCCCTGCTGAGTCTGAATTGTAGTCTCTTTCCCCAACATATCTACATAGCCTCATGTTGCTGAGCTTGTTCATTTTTCTCCTTAGCACCATCTTAACATATTTATTTATCTCCTCCCTTACCTGCAAGTAGAAGTTCTGTCTATTTTGTTTGTTTCTCTGTCCCCGGTGCTTGCAAGGATGCTGTGGTCCCGTACCAAGTACTTATTGAATGAATGAGTAAATGAAAAGGACCTGATCAGGGGCCCTGCCTCTTCTTGAGCTTCCTTCACCCTTCTGTTGAGGGTAGCTCTTGACATGGTTAAGTTTGTTGAGCTGAAACTCAGATCATCATTCCCTGATGGGAGAGTGTCTCTGAAAAATGAAGCAGCACATGGTGAGATGTCAGGGTTTCTTTCCCCCTCACCGTGTCCCTAATTTCTAACTCTAAAGCCCTCAAGGTCAGAATCAGTTCTTTTCAGCATTTTGGGTTAAACTTGGGGCTATGATTTTTTGAGTAACTGTTTGCAGCTGCTTTTTGTTTTGTGTCTTTAGAACATCTTCCTTTTCTCCTGTCTTGACCGTGTCACTTGTCTTTGTCTGGTGGAGTGTTGTTTTGGTCTTTTTCTTTACTCTGAGCATTCTGTGTGCTTCCCTTTGCCTTCCGCCTCTAATCAGATTGGCTTCTCTCTGGCTCTCACGCTGGCCCTTTTCTTCACTGCGCTCCTTGGGGGGATTTGATTTGTTCCTCTTTGTTTTGGTTATTTTCTCCTTTTACTAGTACAGTTTCTCAAGTGCTGTCCCAAGAGGCTCATTACTTAAGAAGTTCCCTAGGAAAGCTATGTGGGAAGGGACCTCTTTGAGTCCTTCTCCTCTTATAGCAGAGTGATGGTGGGGTTGGGTGTCACATGCTGGATGAGAATTACTAGAATTATATGGTTTAGAACTCTGAAAGCGTCCTTCATCCCTCTGAAGAGTCTGAGGCTGTGGGTCTGGGTACTGCTGCTGTGTCCTGTTTTTCTTTCCAGAAGCATTTAGGATGTTTCATGTGACATGTTTCTGGGATTTTTGTTACTGTTGTTCAGTGTATTATGACATTTTGGTGTCTTTATTTTAGCTCTGGAAAGTTATCTACACCTGGGACAGTTTCCTTCCATCTGTGTATTTCTTCTTTTTTCTTCTTTTTTGGATGCTCATCATTTAACTTCCCTGGGCTTAAATCTTTCATCTGTAAAATGAGAAAAATTGCATCTTCTTGTAAGATCATTGTGAGCAGTAAGTGAGCTGAGGTGAGCACTGCATAGTTGATGCTTAGAAATGGCAGCCGCTGTCAGCGGGATCATTTAATCTGCTGAATCATTTCTTCATGTCTCACTTTTTTAACAAAATATGTCTTTTTGCTCTGCTTCTTTCCTTTAATTTCTATTCATCCAATTGAATTGAAAAACAGTGTATATTTGTAATATCTTTTTTGTTTTTTTTTTTTTTTTTAGTTATAGATGGACACAGTATCTTTATTTACTTTTAGATGGTGCTGAGGATGGAACCCAGTGCCCCACACATGCTAGGCAAGTGCTCTACCACTGAGCTACAACCCCTGTAATATCTTCTTAAGAGCCCATTCCTATTTTTTAATTTGCCCCTTTGAATGTATCTTGTTTTTAAGGTGGGCAAGATGGCATGTGTCTTTCACATCAGCCACTTGGGAGACTGAGTCAGGGGATTGCTTGAGCTGAACTCAAGAGTTTGGGGGACACCGTGGCCCCCTCCAAACTAAAAAAAAAAAAAAATATATAGATCTTTCTGGCTGCCCACGCAGGAATGGTGTAGAAGTAAACTTAGGGCTAGGCGGCTAGTGAGGTGCTAGGAAGTATTTCTTGTTGAGAGGTGTAGCATGTAGGCCAGGGGCTGCATTCTTGGGCAGTTTATAAGTTTGAAGGCCCGTTTGATAGCGGTTGGTGACAGGTGAGCCTTGGGAGAGGAGCCAGTTTCCTTCAGATCCTTGGGTGAGTGTTGGGCAACCTGGGTCCCTGACTGTGGGGCACTGGAGAGGTGCAGATTTAGGGATGCATCAGAAATCTGTGTGGGTGAGCTATATCTAAGTTCCCTGTCCAACATCTCCAGCAACCTGTCCAAGGAGCCAAAAGAGACAGGCTGGAATGGAGATTTGGTTGTAAGCCATCTGGGACAATTCTCCCCAGGCTGAAGATTCTCCCTACTGATCCAGATTGTCCAGCAGGCAGGACTGCTCCTGCCTTACCCAGTTTGAAAGTGACAACAAGGGGCTGGAGGTATTCTTGTGGCTTCTGTTGTCCTCTAAGTCCCTGACACTGTCAGACCATGAGCAGTGGCCTGGAGGAATGGAGGAGTGAGCCAGGTGTAATTACTGCAGTTGGTAGCAGCAGTAGTTTACCTGCAGAGCCTGGTGTCAGTGAAGTGGCTAGAGTGCCTGACAGAGGTGGTTGCTATAGACTTTAGTAGGTCACTGCATGGAGGTGAGTGTTAGGACTATTGTAGGGACAGGGCAGGCAGCTGGAGGGGAAGCAGCGGCAGCCAGGGGATTGGAAAGTGATGGCATTGGTGTGGAGCTGGGCCCTGAGGGAACCAGGGGCTGCATCAGGGGGACAGTGGAGGTGGGTAAGAAGGAGTCTTGGTATCACTGACCCCTGTGCCAGTTTTTGCAGCTCCAGGTTTCAGGAGCCACAGGCTCCTCTAGTTTGCCTTTTCCTCCCTGTAGTTTGCAGACTGGGTTCCATGCGAGGCTGGCTGTTTAGCCCTACCTTCAAGGGTCCCTAGTCACTCCAGGCTTGCCCTCCCTGCTTGCCAAGTTTGTTTCTATATATACATACAAGGTTGATATTTGAGAGCCTTTTCTCTTTTTTTTGAAAGAAAAGTCTTTTTTTTTTTTTTTCCCCCCTCTTACATTGAGAATTGAACCCAGGGGAGCTCTACCCCTGAGCTTTATTTTCAGCCCTTTTTATTTATTTTGAGACAAGTTCTTGCTCAGTTGCCCACGTTGCCTTTAACTTGTGATCCTCCTGCCTCAGTCTCTCTAGTACCTGAAATTGTAGGTGTGCACCACCACACCCAGCTAATTAAGGTTTAAATGTCATGTTTCATTATGTTTCACTGTTTTCTAGCAAATTCTGGGGCCCACTAAAGAATTAACTTACTTATGCAGATATGTGCACGTAAAAGTTTTTTTTTTTTTTTAAACAATTGATATTCTAAAATGAAGTATGCCAGACAGAGAAAGGTAAACACTATGTGATATCACTTATATGTGGCATCTACAGTAGTCAACTCAAAGAAGCCGATTGGGGTGGTGGCCCAGGGCTAGGGACAGGGTATAGGGTGGTGGTGGTCAACTAAAGCAATCTTTAGTAGAATCTGATTGTTGTTGGTACTGTATTGTGTGCTTAACATTGCTCAGAGAGTAGGTCTTCATTAAATATTCTTAGGAAGAGAAAAACAATCAAAGGGCAGGAGGAAGCTCTGGGAGGTGAAGGAATGCCTCTGGCCTTGGTAATGATGGTGGCTTTATAGACTTACCCCAAACTCACTGAGATATGTCATTCAGTATGCAAACTTCACATGTCTTTCCAACCTCAGGGAAGTGGTTAAAAAACCTCACAAGCAATTGGCAGGATTCTTCCTTTCTCCCAGGAATGGTAGCCTCTGGAGAGGGAGGGATGGAGAATAAGGGATTTGATCTTTTTTTTTTTTTTTTTTAAAGAGAGAGAGAGAGAAATTTTTTAATATTTATTTTTCAGTTTTTGGAGGACACAACATCCTTGTTTGTATGTGGTGCTGAGGATCGAACCCGGGCCGCACGCATGCCAGGCGAGCGCGCTACCGCTTGAGCCACATCACCAGCCCCGGGATTTGATCTTTATGTCCTGATTTTAGTTAAAAGCAGGGGAATAGTATATTCATGGTATTTGCATAATGTCTGTAGAAATGTGGAAACATGGATGGGTTTTTTAAAAATTTTTAAATTTTCCATGTTTTTAAGATTTTATTTATTTTAAACATGAATGGTTTACTTTGAATGAAATTATAGGCATATATAATTTTATATATATTTTACTGTTTGTTTCTTCCCTTTTTTAAAAAAATTTTTGGGTTAATTAGGCTGGCTGTTCAAATGGCTTGGACTGTTCTCATTTGGTGCTAATGTAGAACCCAGGAGCAGAACCCTCTGAGATCCTTCCTGCATATCCTGTGTGCCTGTCCCTGGCACAGAGGGGGGTGTGTGCACATGGTGTAGCCAGTGATGAGGAGGTCAGGACTGTCGGGTGCTCCTCACTGAAGAGGCTGAGGCTCTAGGTCTTTCATACCTGAGTCAGTTGAACTTGTGCAGCCTTCTCTGGCAGGAGGAAGTGCCTAGAAGTCAGAGTCTTGTGCCCCTTCCTACTCTGTCTGCTGGATGTTCCAGTGGTCCATTCACCTTTCTCCTGTCCAGCTCTGCCCCCTTTTATTTCCCAGGCACCGTTTGGCATGCAATTTTCCTGACTTCCCTGGGGGAGCACGCCCTCCTGAAAAGCTGCCTTCAGAAGGAGGGAGGACAGCAGAGTGGGGGAGCTGCTACTGCTGCTTGTTGGGCCTTTGGAAGAGCAGGAGGCTGATGGATGGTTTTCCCTTTCTTTTTAGTGTGCAAGGAGCCCCCCTACAAAGTGGAGGAGTCGGGGTACGCTGGCTTCATCATGCCCATCGAGGTGTACTTCAAAAACAAGGTAGGATCTTCCAGAGCAATGAGCAGGATGTGCATCCCATTAGAGACCCCTAGGCAGAGAATACCACAGGCAGCTCACAGGGAGGAGACAGAAGTAGCTTGTGCAGATAATATGCATTGCAGGGACTGCCAGTGAGCATGTGTAGGTGTGGAGTTCTGCAGTTTTCCTGGGGCCCCAGATGGCCTCCTTGGAAGTTGAGTAAGCATGACATGTCCTGATGGGCGGGTTCTGTGAGGGTCCTGGAGGGTCATTCACTGGGCCATATGTGGTGAGAGAGAGCTGGAAGTAGTCTCGATGTCACAGCAGCGACTAGGTGGGGTAGTTATATGCCTCTTCTGAGTAGGACCTTGATGACCCTCAGGGGAAGGAGTTCTTAATACTGTTCATGAATGAAGTTAAGTTACAAGTGTAATAGGTATAGAGAGGACTTACGTGTGTCATCAGTGTCAGCAAGGGTAATATGGACGGGAGGATTCCAGGAGATTTTTTTCCCCAGTATATTTTAAAATTATTTTTAAGTTGACATAAATGTGCTTTTATTTGTGGGGTACAATGTTATAATTTGAGACATGTTTACAATGTATAGTGATTAAATAGGAAAATTAGCATTTTCTTCTCCTTGGATGTTATTTCTGTGTGTTGGGAACCTTCAAGCTCTTCTAGTTGTTTTTCAGTGTGTAATAAACCATAGACCACCATCTCTACCCTATGCTATGCAATATTAGGGCTTTTATTTTCCCAGTCTGTAGTTTCTAAACTTTTTTTTGCTCTGTAATTGAAAAAAGAGGCTGCCCTGCAGCCTGCTTTTGATGCTCACAGGTGCCACCAAGGGGCCAGTGGTGGCATTTCCTGGCTCAGGCCATTCTGGCTGCTCTTCTGCAAATTGCAACTAGACTGTCTTTCAAGGAGTAGGTCTCTGGCTGTTGGGTACCGCCCACTTTGCTGTAAAGAGTTCCTTTGTTTATAGCCACTGGGAAGCAGGAGTCAGGAATCACACTGTTTTACAGACTACCTGGCCTTAGGGCGCTCTCAGGTGACACTTAGGTGTGCCATCCCACTGGAGCCCAGTGGCAGGTGTGACTCAGCCAGGTTTCAGGTGCAAGGCCTCCTGAAATCTGAAAGGCTGTTCACAGACACCTGGTTCGTTCTGTGACATTTGTGGGATGGAGACCACAGAAGCTGGTGACCAGACCTCATGGCAGCAGAGCTGAGCCAGTCTGCAGGTAGACTCCTTAGGTCCCAGGGGCGAGTCCCCTGGCAGACCTGCACCCAGCTTCTCAAGACCCCTCAGTGAATGTGTGGAGGAGGAGCAACCCCATTAGCCACTTTTGGGGTAGTTGAAGGCCGGAGTCTTCAGGGTGTGGCAGGGGACAGAATCTCTGGGACTGGTCAAAACTTCCCTGGTTTGATTAAGAGTACCTTTGAGATCAGAAGCAGTTGGAGTCCCATGAGTCTGTGGGCTTTTGTGTTTCTGACACTTATGGTCCCTGGCACCTTGACCTTCCTCTCCCTACCAAGGGCTGAACATGTAGCCAGTTAGGGCTGCTGAGGTGGACGCTGATTCCTGGAGCCCTTTCACCTGGCCCAGGGGACCCTGTGTCCTGAGAATGTCATCTCTGCTAGGCTGGAGAGCCCTGGCCAAGCCGTCTCTTCTAGAGCAAGACACTCAGTGCTAGCACAGAGGCCCCTGCTAGAATCCTCTTGGCCCTTGGTGTGGCCTCTACAGTTTACTGTAGGCCTGTTGCTGTGCCTGGGCTGCTGATCTCTGTGGGAGGGAGAACGTATGTGGTGTCTGTGTGGTACCAACTGAAGGAAGGTAGACAGGTCTTAGTTGCCTCATGGGCCCAGCGTCCCCAGATTCTTGATGAGCCAATCAGAGCCCTTTGTAGCAGAGAGGAGTGCTTCACACTTGTGACCCAGAAAGCTGCAGTCTCCTTTACCTCCCTACTCCTGGCAGGAGTCTGCTGCTTTCCTTCTCATATGGCTGCCCACCAGGAACTGGTCAAGGTTCGTGCTTGCCACAGGACATAGTCAGTTTGGTGTTCTCATTTCTGAGGTTGCCATCTGCTGAGGATGGAGGCCCCAGCAGACTTGGCCTGGTATCCTCTGCTCTTCAGCACATGCAGTAGTGGGGATAGTGGAAGGAAGTTCACCTCACTGGGGGAGAGCACTTCAGCACCTCGATGCTTGTTACTTGGGAGGAGGCCACTCCTGCCCCTTTTCTTTTCTTTTCTTTGTTTCGGTCCATGTTCCAGAGCATCCTTGGAGTTGAGTTGTCATCCCACATTCATGGACATCTTGTTCAGCCTTGCGTCTGCAGGTGGGTGGGCAACCCACAGAGGAAAAATTGTATTCCCGGCCTTTGGGAGTGGCCTGTGCTATCGCCACTCCTAAAGGCTGGGAATACAATGGAGCAGCATGGAGCAGCTGTATGTGGACTTCCAGGACCTCCCTCCCGCAGACTGGGAGTGGGCTTGGAGGCAGGATGGGCAGGTCCTTGGCAGTAGTGTTCATTCAGACCCTGCTTCCCATCCTCACCCTGTGTGGGGAATCTCAGGCCAACTGGCAGCCAGGTCCCCCAGCGTTGGAGCAATGCACACGTAGCAGGAACCTGAGGGAGCTCAGGTCACACACCTGCCTTATCCTGTAGCCCACACCTGAGCAGTGCTTGCCTGGGTCTGATCTCCAGATTTCAGGGCTGTTTTTGTCCTGAGTTCTCTGTGGTTCTATCCCCCTTACTTTCTGCCCCTGATGGGGAAAGGGACGGGGCAGTCCTTTGGACATATGGACATAGGACTGCCCCTACTGGACTCATTATCCTCCTCTGTGCTGGGGATTCAAGAAGACAAGGGGCCCTCTCAGAAGGGGTTGTCTGGATTCCTGACTGCTCTTTTAAGATCCTCAGGCCTTATTTCAGGTGTGTCTTATGTGCTTGAATGGGTGGTACAGGACTCCATGTTCTTCTGCAGCACCCATTGCCTTGTTCTTTGAAAGGCCCTGAGGTGCTTCCCCAACACAGTACCACATCCCAGGTTCCATCTGGAAGGAGCGGGTGTGCTGCTCACTGCTCTGTTGCCTCCAGCAATCCCCAGCAACTGTTGCCTTCAGGTCAAGGTGTTTTTTAAAAATCTGGTTTATCAAGGTATAATTTACATATAGTAAAATTCTCCTGTTTTAGGTGTAGTGGATTTTTTAGATCTCAGTATATGGTTTCATTTGAACCCCGTTGGAGGAGGGCCAGTTTTTCTGTTTCAATGAAAGAGAAGAGGCTGCATTCCCATGCCAGATGTTGGTCTGAACAACTCCTGCAGAGGCTGTGGTGGCTGCGCCTGGGTCCGCTGCCTCCTCTTCAGAGAATTGCCATGTGTCTTTCAGCAAGGTCTCAGAACAAGGGCTTACTGCCTGCTCATGCTCTGTTCCCTGCTCATTGGGAATTCTATGTTCTTTTTAGAGGGTCCTGGACTAAGGCAGTCCAGGAGGTGACCCCACCACAGTGCAGGCACGCAGACCCTGATCTCCACTGTGGTGGTGTGTGTGTGTGGTGCACCAGCTAGTGCCTCCAGATGAGCCCCCGAGGGAGGGAGCCACCCAGGCCATGGAAGAGGGAGGAGGAGAGGACCCCCCACCCAAAGCTGTGGAAGAGGGAGCTCTTGGATAAGTCTCTTGGTGAAGGCCACAGGGGTTGGCAGGACTGGACTCTGAGTCAGCTACGAGTAGACACACACCTGTTGCTTAAATAACTGAGACAGAGGTGACCTAGGATGACTGTTGTCAATAAATTTGGGTTTTTACTTACACTTAGGTGACAGAGACAGTATTATTCTTTGTGTTACATTGCCTTTATTACCTGAATGTGGGTCCCTGCTTCTCAAGTTTTGTAAAGATCAGACAGTTGTGAAAAACTATCAGTTGATTGCAAAAACAGCTTATCTAGGTTTGGAGAGCTGTTTGAACCAAGGCTGTGGTGAATGGATGTGTGCTGATTTTTCTGTCTTCAGGGAGCCAGGCTTGCATCTGGTAGTAATCTATTGGTTATTCATCAGCAGCAAGTCAGAAATATTATGATGTTTCACTCGAATCTATTGTACTCAAATAGCTTTTATTGAAGGCTTGCTAGATATCTTTTACTTGGGTGTCAGCACGTGTCAGATACCTTGCATGAGGCATACCTCTGTATTAGCTATCTTAAATGGGAGCATGTGGATGCATACAGTAGCATACAGATGTAATGAAATGGAAGTCTTACAGTCATTTTTTCACTTACAAAATATGTGCCATGTCTTCAAAACTCAGTGTTCTGTGTGTTCCCACACAGCGAATTACACTGGGGATTCACAGATTGTTTCAGGAGGCATAGATTGTGTCTTTGAGTATTTTATGATGTTTATTGTAAGCACTCAACGGATAATACAAGTTAGGTGTGTATGAAAATTAAATGTAATCTAAATAAGAATGAAAGAGTAATATAGTAATTGTATATTTGGTGAACTATTAAAATACCCAAAAGGATAAGTTGAATGTAAGGTCAGAAATCAAGGGGAAGGTGACCAAGTTTAGCATGGGGATGATTGTGTGGCCACCCTGGGTGGGGAGACCAGCTAATGGTGTAGGTTGGAGGCAGGTACACAAGGGTTCAACTTCCAGGAAGTGTTTCTGTCACCACTGGGGCAGGGGACCTCTCTAAACCTCAGTTTCTCTTTTGTAAGATGGAGATCCTGCCTCTATCAACTTGGAAGACTCAGGTGGGGCAGCAGGTGAAGCCTTAGCCCAGTGGCCATTCCACATGCACTAGCTGGTGTTATTGTGGATGGCCAGGCAGCAGAGTGCCAGGGGAGAAGAGCCTGGGGGCTTTTGAAGGTCTGAGGAGGTGGAGGTCCTAGGGACCAAAAGATGCTATTTGACTTCTCTGGAGGGGTCTATAACCAGAGCAGAAAAGGTTCTTTCTCAGACATGAGCTTGTATGGTGCACGGTGAGCTTTTTGCTTGTGTATTTGCCTTTGAATATGGCTTAGTCTGTAAAGTGAAGGAATTATGCTTTACATGGTGTTGAACACTAGGTTTTAACGGGGGCTGCTTTTTTTTTTTTTTTTTTTTTTTTTTTTTTTTTTGGTAACCAATTGGTAGGAACAACTTATTTGTAAAGAGTTCTCTTTCTCTCAAGGAGGCCTTCATCTGATAGCACAAGTCATGCATGTGTATCCTAAGGAATTCTTCAAAATTGAGGTGACGTTTGCATGAAGTGCATTCTAACCATTTTAACGCATTCAGTTTAAGGGCATTTACCACCTCTCCTCTAGTTTCAAAAGTTTTTCATCACTTGAGGAGGGTACTCAGGAACTTTCACTCTCCATTTCCCCTTTGTCCTCTCCTGGCAACTGCTAATCTGCTTTCTGGTCTATGGATTTGTGGGGTGTGGACATTTCAGGTAAGTGGAATCATGTAACATGGGACCTTTTGCACCTGGTGACTGCTTTCACGCAGCCTGCTTTTGAGGCTTATCCAGGTTGTGGCCTATACCAGGACAGGTTGAGGACTACAAGTTTTTCAGATTTTGGAGTTTTGGGTATTGTGTGTTATTTGTATAGACTTTACCCATAGAGCATCTATAATATGAAAATCCAAAATTCAAAGTGTTTTCACTTTCAAGTTAGGAATGCTCAACCTGTACACCATTGTTTTCCTGGCTGAGTGCACCATAGCCAATTCTCATTATTTGAGAACAAACACTGAGTTGGCAAATACTGCCCCGTTTCGTGTGTAAGTTCTTCTACTCACAACCTTCTATCCACCGATGAATACATAACTTTGTTTGTGTTTAAAGACACCCTATTTTATATTGTTGATTCATTGATGCTAAACTCATGGCCATCAGCATTATAAGTCCTGCCTGAGTGAAGCTCATCATTGAACACAAATGTTTTCTCTTCTTGCCTCAGGAACACTGGACAGTGCTGTAGCAGTATGCTTAGAGCTCCTTTTAAACAGCCAAAGTGGGGTGGAGGAGAACAGAAATGTGGAGAATGTGGCACAGTGTTCACAGGGCAAGCTGCAGCAAGTGGACAGCACCACCTCGTCCCATGTCCCCTGGGAATGAGTCCATTGGGCAGTTTGGAGTTTTTACTGTTCTGCATATATTTACAAATAACTATGAAAGCCTTGAGTATTTTGGGTTTACAAATAAACTTTAGTGAGTAGGTGACTTAACAAGTATGGAGTCTATGAATAATGTGAACTGACTATCCTACAACTTGTTTACCCCTTCAACTATGGATAGACACTTGGCCGTTTCTGAGGTGCTGTGAATACAGCTAGCTGCTCTGACAAGTGTGTAGATGCATGTGTCTGAGGACCAGTTCTCCAGTCTTTTGGAAGTGGAACTTCTGGGTCATGTGGTAATTCTGTTTAAAGTTTTGAGGAACTGCCAAAGTCTTCCACAGTGAGTGTACATCTTACATTTCCACCAGCAGTGTATGACGCTTCCTTTCTCCCCTGTCCTTAGCAGTGCTTGTTCTCTCTTTCACATGATAGCCATCCTAGTGGCCGTTACGTTCAACATCTTTTCATGTGCTCCTTGGCTATTTGTATATCTTCTTTGGGGAAATGTCTGTGTACATCTGCCCATTTTCAAATTGTTCTTTTCTTATTGCATTGTAGAACTTCTTTGTGATTGGCAAATATTTCCCCTCCTTCTGTAGGTTGTCTTCACATTCTTGATAAGGTTGTTTTATGTACCAAATTAAGTTTTTATGAAGTACCGTTATCTATTTTGTCATTATTGTTGCTTGCACTTTTAGTGTCAAACCTGTGCCTCCAATACCAACTCTGAGGTCATCAAGAATCACTCCTCATGTTCACTTATACTAGTTTTATGGTGTTTGCTTTGTTGTTTGGAGCTGGGGAGCACACCAGGGCCTTGGACACGCTAAGTACATGCTCTACCACTGAGCTACATCCCAGCCTCCAGTGTAGTTTTAGTTTTTATCTTAATGTAGTTGGTCTTCCCTAAGTTAACTTGTGTGTGTGTGTGGAGTGAGGTAGGGTCCAGCTTCATCCTTTTATGCAGTTTTTTCCAGATGACCCACACCATTTATTGAAGAGATTATTCTTTTTCCATTGAGTGATCTTAGCATCCTTGTTGAAAATAAAGTGGCCATAGAATTTGGGTTTAAAACTGGACTCTTAATTCCATAGTATTGGTTTGTATGGCTGTCATTATACTAGAACCATACTGTTTTGATTACTGTTGTTTTCTAGGAAGTTTCAAAATTGGAAAAAGTATGAGTTTTTTCCTAACTCTGTCAGATTTTCCTCTCCTGCTTCAGTATGATTTTGTTTATTCTGGGCTCTTTGCTGTTTGTCCTACTCTATTTTCTGTATTCTAGTAGAATGCCTGGGACTGGGACATTTATAACGAAAAGAGGTTTATTTTGGCTTCTGGTTTGGGGGTCTGGGAAATCCAAGAAGGGGCAGCTGCATATGATGAGGGCGTCTTGCTGCTTCACAATGTGGCAGAAGTTAGAAGGATACTAGGGTATGTGTGGAAGAGACAGAACAGGCAGGGTGACCTCATTTTATAAAAGTTTGCTTTTGTAGTAACTAATCCAGTCCCACAAGAGCCAGCATTAACCTGGTCCATGAGAAAAGCTTTACTCCTTGCTGATGACCAGGTCACCTCCTAAATGTTCCATGTCCAACAATATCACGATGGAAGTCAAGTTTCAGCTTGAGCTTTGGGTGGGGGACAAACTACATTCATTCCATAGCATCTTTCCATATGACTATTTGAGATTTGGCTTTCCCATTTTTGCAAATAATTCCATTGGAATTTTGATAGGGATTGCATTGACTCTGGAGATTGTTACCATCTTAGCAATATTAAGTCTTCCAGTTCCGTGAATATTGTATGTCATTTCATTTAATTAGGCCTTTAGTTTCTTTCAGCAAGGTTTTGTGTTTTGGAGAGTCTTTTACCTTCTTGGTTAAATTTATTCCTAGGTATTTTATTCTTTAGAATACTATGTAAATGGAATTGTCCTGATTTGTTTTTTGTTCACTCGTTGCTGGTGGATAAAAGCACCACTGATTTTTTGCATGTTAGCCTTTCACCCTGCATCTTCATTGAATTTATTTGTTACCTTTAGTAGTCTTTGTCTTTTTAGGACTTTTTGTGATGGAGTCATGCCTCTGTGAGTGGAGCTAGTTTTACCTCTTGCTTTTCAGTGTGGTTGCCTTTTGTTTCTGTTTCTGTTTGATTGTGCTAGTCAGGGCTTCCAGCAGTGTGGAGTGGCGCTGGTAAGAGAAACTTCCTGGTGGGCTTCTGACCTTAGGTGAGAGTCTCCAGTCTTACAGTTAACTGTGATTTCATGTGTGGGGTTTTCCATAAATGCCCTTTATTGGATTAAGGAAGTACCTTCTAAGAGGAGAGAAAAACAACAGCAACACTTTTTTTCTCTACTCACATTTCTGACACCAAACGTATGGGTTTCCCCACAACAAACCTGCTTCTGCCCCTCCTATACCCATCACCCAGGAAGTTACAAGGGTTTTGGGAGCTCTGTGCCAGGACTGGGGGCAGAGACCAAACACATTTCTTTTATGAGACATATTCCTTGTGTACTTTTTTTTTTTTTTAAATCATGAACAGGTGGGGCTGGGGTTGTGGCTCAGTGGTAGAGCGCGGGTCTTACATGTGTGAGGCACTGGGTTTGATCCTCAGCATCATGTAAAAATATATAAAGGCATTATGTCCATCTATAATTAAAAAATAAATTTAAAAAATCATGAACAGGTGTTAAATCCTTTCAAATGCCTTTTTTGCTTCTATTGAGAAAATTGTAGGTATTTTCTTTCATGCTGGTAATGTGCTGTATTATGTCGATTGATTTTTATGTTGAACCGTCCTTGTATTCCTGGGACAGTCCCTTTTTGTTTGATGCACTGTCTTTTTCATGTGCTATTAGGTTGGTTTGCTGGTGTTTCCTTGAGGATTTTTTGTGTCTCTTCATAAGGAATATTGGTCTGTGGTTCTCCTGTGGCATCTTTGTGCTTTGGTATCAGGGTAGTAATGCTGAGCTCATACTGACCTCATACTGACCTCATAGAATGTGTTAGGCAGGGTTCCCTCCTCTTCTCCTTTTGGTAGAGTTGAGTACGTTGATGGTCATTATTCATTTTGTTTTTATTTTTTATTTGGAGCTGGGGATGGAGCTGAGCTCCAACGCAGGCCTCTTTCTTCTTTGAATATTTGGTGGAGTCCACAGGGAAGCCATCTGGTTTTGGACTTTCAGGGAAGTTTTTGATGACTGATTCATTCTCTTGTTATAGATCTGTTGGGAATTTCTGCTGCTTCTTGATTCAATTTTGTTAATTCATTTGTAGGAATATGTCCATTTTCTCTAGATTTTCACATTTGTTGCGGTATGATTGTTTGGAGTGTCCTCTTAGATTCTTTCACTTTCTGTCAGCTTGGTAGTTCTTAATTTTATTTCTGATTTTGGTTATTTGTGTGTTCTTGCTTTTTTCTTAGTTTAGCTAAAAGTTTGTCCATTTAGTTGATCTCTCTGAAGAACCAAATAATTTGATTCACTCTGTTGTTTCTTGTTCTCTGTTTTATTTATCTCTATTCTTGTCTGCTCTTCTGGCTTTGGGCTTAGTTTGGGGTTTACTTCTTTTTCTAGTTCTTTAAGGTAGACAGTTAGTGACTTTAACTAACTGTTTTTAACGTAGGCATTCACACCTTTGAACTTCCTCTGAGCAATGCTTGTATTGAGTTCTGTAAGCTTTGGTGCATTGTTTTGTTTTCTTTATCCCAAAGTATTTTCTGGGGCTGGTTGTGGCTCACTGGTTGTAGCTCACTGGTAGAGCACTTGCCTAGCACGGGCAAGGCTCTAGGTTCAGTTCCTGGCTCCACAAAAAACAAGGCAAAAACCCAAAAGAGGCAAATTTTTATAATTTTTCTAGTGATTCTTGTTTAACTCAGTGGTTGTTTAATTTCAGGGTTTTCAGTCTTCTCAATTTCTAACTGGATAGTTGCTTTTTCTGTGGCTTATAATCCAGTCCTCTTGTTTATTGAGTTATCCTAAATGCTCTCCTCTTGGCCAGTGGGAGCTCTGTCCATGTGTGCTCTGTGCCTTTTTATCATGTTGCTGTGGTTTTCTGGGTGCTTCTGTACATTTGGGTCTCCTAGGGTTTCCCGACCCCAGCTCTAGAGCTAGTCATGGCTTCGAGAAGTCCTAGTTCCTTTAATTGGAGAATGGAATTTAAAAGCCAAAATCTGGGAGCTAAGTGTGCTCATTGCTACTGGAATGTCACTGTGTTTGGGCCTCTTGCAGGACAGCTGGGAAAGGCATTGTATATAAACAAATTCCCCTTGACATCCATGTTTCTTTCTTTAACTCTGCCTGGTCATACGAATGTTTCCAGCTGCACTCCAGCTCTGTGGAATTCATTGCCCCTTCCTGGTGGCTTCTTGGTCACTGCTGTTTCTAAAGGAAGGAACCGGCTCATTATTTGCACTGTATTTACTTCTTTACCGCTGCTGAACCTGGAATACAGCTTCAAAATTGCTAGCTGGCCACCTGTGAGAGACACCAAGCAGAACACAGTGTTTGTGTGCAGTTCTGTCTTCACCTCCCAGAGCCTAGTCAGAGGTTTTACCTCTTTCCTGAGTCTTCCTCAGTGTGTTTTGTCATCCATTTGTAGCAGCTATGCATTCATCATTGAGTCTGCATTCCATCTCGGGTTCCCTCCCACCCCGCTCTGGTTATTATCACTATTATTTTTTTCAGTTTGTGTTCAGTGGAATCCACTTTGGGTTTTGACATATAGAGCCATGCCCGGCTATGACAGTTCCATGCAAAACAGTTCTGCCCCTAGACTACCACACACTGTCCCTTTGAAGCCAACCCCCAGCCCCACATCTCTTTTCATCCCTGTGGCTTGCCTTTTCCGATTGCCATATAAATAGAATCAGACAACATGTAGCCCTTTGTGTCTGGTTTCTGTCATTTAGCAAAATGTACGTGCAGTTCCTCAGAATTGTGGCAGGAATGAATAGTTTGTTTCTCTTTTGCAGAGTAGCATTCTGTTGTAGTATGGGTTGCAGTTTGTCCCTTCACCTGGGAGGGGTGTCGGGTTGTTTCCAGATTTGAGCAATCATCAATAAAGTTGCCATGAAGACTTGCATACCAACTTTGGTGTCAACATAAGTTTTCTGTTTGAGTAATTACCCAGGAATGGGGATTGCTGGGTCACGTGTCAAGGTGTTGTCCAGCCATTTTGCCATTTTCTCCTTCCCTCCTCCTCCTTCCTCCCCCTCCCATCTGTCCTTTCTAGTGGGTATATAGTGGTCTCTAAACAGCTCTCCTGGGACACAGTCCCCATGACACACAGTTCCTCCATCTCACATGCACAGTTCTGCGTGGAGTGTATTCAGAGTTGTGCTTCATCAGCCCATTGCCACTCTAATCCAGTGGGATTCCTAGGTCTGTTGATGGCTTTGTTGAGCTGGCTAACTGCCAGGCATCCACAGTAGCCACTCCCGTTTCCATTCTGTGGCATCGGAGGCCCAGGCTGTGCACCTCATGGACACTCACTGTGTCTTTGATTGCGGCTGCCCAGGTGCTGTGGACCTGAATTGGGCACCTTAACTGAGTCGCCTCTCCCCCATGGTTGAGGACACTGAGTGTCTTTTATGGACTTATTTGCTATTCAGATATTTTCTTCAGTGCAATATCTGTTCAGAATTTTGCCTTTTTTCTTCTCTCTTAAAATTGGCTTAGTTTTCTTATTGTTGAGTTTCAAGAGTTGTTTATATACTCTGGGTACAGGTTCTTGATGTGGTATATAATTTACAAATATTTTTTCCAAGTCTGTGGCTCTTCTCTTCATTCTCTTATGTCTTGCTGAGCAGGTTTTATATTTTGATAGTCAACTTATGGTTATTTTTTCTTTCATGGGTTGTGTTCTGGTAGTGTATCTAAAAATCCTGTGCCAGACCCAACTGGTTTCTTATAGCCCATCCTGGTAGTCCATGCAGAGCTGCTGTGCCTGGAGGCTGAGGGAACCACCCGCGGAGCTCCAAGAGCTGCAGTGATTGTGTATTCTTTGCAATTGAGGGCTTAAAAAATTCTCAATTTACAGTGAGGAGGAAGAGGAGGAATTGCTTTTCTTCTTTACTTGCTGGAGTTTTATTGATTTATTTACACAACAAATGTTTACTAAGTCTGGGGCCTGATATCCAGAGGGGTCGTGGCCCCATTTCTTTTGGTGTTCACAGCTTGAAAGGGCAAGGGAGAACCACATATTCATGGAAGCAACAACATCAGAATGTATCCTCAGCTCCATGAGGCCAAAGTTTAGGGTGTTTCGAGCACTGGGGAACCTGGGTAGAAAGGGGATAATTTCCTGTAGGAGGTGAGATTGATGCAGAGGCCTGCAGGTGACACAGAGTCAGTGAGGACAGGAAACTTTTTGGGCAAAGGAGCAGCTATTATGAAGGGCAAAGCCAGGATGATTGGGATGCAAATGTGTGGGTGCAGAGGAAGGTGGACAGCTGGAGAGCTGGGCAGGGCTGTGCACACTGAGGACCCCTGGAGTATGTTGTGCTAGGGGTGACAAGATGATACTTGCTTCTAGACCCTCAATAAATGATTGAGTCTTCTGAATTCTCTGGATTTATCTGCCTCTTTGCATAAGATCTAGTGGCAGTGGCTTCAGAATCCCATGAGGTTCCCATCATCCCTCAGTCTGTAGCATCAGTCATTATAGAGCAGAGCTGGCTTAGTCTTTCCCAGAAGGAAGTCAGTGGCTGCCAAATAGGAAGTACTTGCCTGTGTCCTGGTTTGGTTAGAGAGCTGGGTCAGGCCCAGAGAAGGTGGGTGCTGAAGTGTCCACAGGAAGGGATCTCCAGGGCTGACCTGGAGGTTCCCAGGAATGTAGCTTGGTTCTAGGGGCATGTGTGGGAAGGAGCCAGTTGTTGCTGCCTGCCCCAAGCCTGAGGTCTACCTAGTGCCCTCTCCTTCCTTCATTACTTTGGTTGGGGCAGCTCCTGAGGCCTCTGGGCTGTGTCACTCCATGACCCCACCCTTCACCTGCTTGTGTCATAGCAGGTGCACTTTCAGCACAGCTGGGTCTTGTGTTTTGAGTTGTTAGCTAAGACCAGCCATTGGACTTCAGTGCATTTTTTGTGACTGAATATCCCTAGGGAATCCTCTTAAATCTGTTGCTTTCTTTTTCAAATGAGAGTTGGTTGCCACTTAACTTCTTATTCCAGCTTGGAATCTTTGACAAAGCTAAGAGGTGAGATAGTTAGTTGCAGGTGGGAAAGAGGTTGTTCCAGTTCAGAGACACTGACTGTCAGCTGATGCAGGGCACAGCCCCCTCCCAAGTTCCCATGTGGCTGTTCCTTAAGTGAGCTCTGGCCTGGGTGCTGCCACTCCCATAGCACCTGTCAAGGGCCATGCAGCCCTGTGGACACAGCCTTGCCCTGCTTCTGATGCTGGGTTCCTTCCCACAGTCTGATTCTCCCTTCACTGCCAGCTATCCCTGTGATTTGGGGGCACATTTGGGAGGAAGAGAGACATGGTACGCTGCCGGGTTTCTGTTCTCGCGACTAAAAGGCTCAGGGGTCACTCTAGTTAAACTGGGCTAACTGGGCTGCATGAAATAACCACACAAGAGACCTCTTTCTTTGGGGTCACTGTGACGGCTCCTCTGACCTTAAGGGTCTGCAGAAAGAGAGAGAGCGAGAGCACGCGCTGACCCCTTTTATTGAGGAGAAGCTATTCAAATGAGGCAAGGGGTCAGGTTTCAGGGGGCTGAGTCTGTCTTCATGATGTCCACTGTCAGCAGGTTGACTGACACCTGGGTAGGCCACACCCAGGGGCACAGTAAGAGAAGGACACACACACAAGGCACTTCCATGGAAGATTCTATCCTAAACAGGGCAAGGGATTATATTACAAAGGAACAGGTGAGCATAGCTTCACCCATGGGCCTGTAGCAAGACACACCCATTTCTGTGACTGAGCGCCTCAGCACCCAGCTGGGGAGTGTAACTCAGTCACCCGTAAGGTTGGCCTCCCACAGTACGCATACACAGTGACTTTAAGGGACAGTCCAACATTGAAAACATTGAAATGTAAAGGAATTTCATTTGGGTCATCGCAGCTAACATTAAATATTCTCTTTTCTACCCCCTCCTCTCACAAAGCCAGCCATTAGTGGATAGTGAGCCATGACTGTCATGAACTCTCTGTGGCCTTCCTCAAACACAGTTCTCTGAAGCACAGGAAGGGCATTTGGCATAATTGATGAGGAGGTGTGCATGGCTTCATGCAGAAAGGCTTTTTAAAGTGAGTTAAATTGTGTTGCTTCAGAGCCCTAGCACCCCGGGAGGCCTCTTCTCCCCGTGTCCTAGCTGACTCGCACTGGGGAGCTGTGGGCAGCTGCCTTGGCGGTATGGTAGGTGACTTGCCAGGGCCACCAAATGCTCTGCACCTCTCTCCACCCTTTTTGGAATGGCAAAAACTCATGGATGCAAAACTGTTCTCAGGCCAGGGCTTGTTAGACTTTTGTTCTTGCCCTTGATGTAAATGGAACCTTGGAGAGAGCTTGTCCAGAGTGACATCAATGGGGACCCAGGTTCTCCTCATTCGGTGTACCCTCCACCGTCACCCTAGATCAGCAGCACGGAAGCCGCCTACTCCTGTGCTCCCTTCCCAGGCTCCCAGGCTCCCAGGCTTCTAGGCTCCTGGGGACTCTGCAGAGTTCAGGAGGCGGGCAGCCCCTCCTTGAGCCCACAGAGCTCTCTGCCAGGGACAATTGACTGGTTGATGCTGCTGAGCGGGAAGGCCTTGCCTTTGGGTTGCTGAGGGAGCCAGAACAGAAGGGGTATTGTGTGGCAGACACAGAGAAAGGTCAGGGGGCTGCTGAGTTGTGACAAGCCACATGAATGCAGGTCGACCTACTTGATTGTCTTTCCATGTTGCATCATTCCCTTCCCCCGGGTGGGATCCAGGATGCATCTGTACTTCCAGGAGGTCAGGGTCTGGAGTGGGGGAGAAAAACCCCTTGAAAGGGCCAAGGCGCCCTTGCAGTGCATAAGAGAAGACACAGCAGGGCCGGCAGTGTGCCCTGTGTGTGGTGGTCCCCTCCCAGGCACCTGGCTTGCCCCCACCGGTATGCCCTCCTGGTTCTCTTGAGAAAGCTAGGGTACCACATGGAGTGGGAAATTCACCTGGGCACATGCCTGAAGGCAGCCTTCACCAGCTTCATGCAGAAAACAGGAAGTGCAAGGCGCAGGCCCTTGAGCTGCAGCTGCCCACAGGGGGCTTAGGTGCTACGAGCAGGCATGCCAAGCAGCAGCCCTTCACGGACAAGGCCATGAGTTGGACTTTGCCTGAAAGCATCCTGGGAGTAGGGTGGGGCACATGAGCACCAAGCCAGGGCACCCTGGGAAGAGCTGTGGGCAGGGGGGCTGACTCCCCACCATGTGTTTGTGGCCTGTATCTCCTGTCTTATGGCCATCCTGTGGCACAGGTGGGGTGGCCTCTTATAGAGAGGGACACTGAGGTTCAGGGCTGCAGGCTGCTCTCAGTCTAGCTGCATTGCTGCTGCTGGCTTCCCAGGGCTCCTCCTGGGCCCTCTCCCCCTATCCCTGGGTGCCAGCTCAAGTTTCTTTCTCACATTGCCCTTCTACACATGCGCGTAAATTGCAGGCTTCTTCCTTCCCTCTTTGGAGTTAGCCTGGGAGAAACCATGAGTTGGGGCTCCAGATTTTGAAGCCCACCCCAAGCCTAAGCATGCTTGGCTGTTCCCAGAAATGTGCTCTGCTATGACATGGTTGCCCTGCTGCCTTCTTGTGTCTGATTGCTTCTGGGCCTGGGAGCGCATCCAGGGTACAACAGACACAGCCGAAGTCCCTCCCAGCTCTGCTCAGTTTGCTTGCTTTCTCAGGAGGTCAGCAGTGGATGTCCAGTTCTAGACTCTTTTGCATGTCTTGCAGTGGACTTTTTGCTCACTGTTTTGCAGCTCATTCTCTTCTGGCACCCCGGGGGACTCTCTCCATGGAGTATGTGCCAATACGCAGCATTTTGAGCACCTGTATGTGAAGTGTGTTCCCTTATTTCTACTTTGCAGGTGGGGAAACTGAGGCACAAGCAGAAGGAATAACCTGCTCAGGTCACACATCCATGGAGGAGCCCCTGTGGCTCAGGTCTGCCTTCTTTGTCTGTTTGCTGTAAGCATCAGTTCTGTCAAGTGGCAGCAGAGCAGCGTGCTCCATGGTGGAGTTCACAATTCGGATAGGTTTCAAAGGTGATATATGGAGGTTGTGAGGAATGGCAGTCTTTTCTCCAGCTTACTGCCTTGAAATAATCAGTGCTTCCAAGTGTGTGTGTGTGTGTGTGTGTGTGTGTGTCTGTATGCATGCTGCATTTTTTTTTTTTTAAAGAGAGAGAGAGAATTTCAATATTTATTTTTTAGTTTTTGGCGGACACAACATCTTTGTTTGTATGTGGTGCTAAGGATTGAACCCGGGCCGCATGCATGCCAGGCGAGCGTGCTACCTCTTGAGCCACATCCCCAGCCAATGCATGCTGCATTTTTAAACTTACTGTCTCTGAACCTTCCTGAGCCTGCACATGTAGCTCTGCCTTGTTCTCTCTTGTGTCCAGGTGGTGTACCCTGCAGTGTAGATAGCCATAATCTATTTGACTTTTCATGTTCTTTGATGCTGTTACACTGAGGGACGTACAGATGTCTCCAGATGTCTCATTATTGTGGGAGTAGTGCCTCACTGCCCCTCCTTCTGTTTACATGCTTACATGACTGGGTCATACTGCCTCCTGGGATTTCAGGTTTGGTGGCATTTGTTTCTTGGACTTCTTTTTCTGTTTCTTCCCTTGCTTTCATAATGAACTGCCGACACTTTTCTCCTGCTGCAGTGAGAATAGCCCCCTTCATTTGCTGTGGGCCTGGGCCAGGGAACCCGGGAACCCAGTATTGGGAGAACTTGGTTCAAAGACCTGGCAGGGCCTGTGAGAGGCTTTTGATGCGTGGATTAGCGTGTTTGCCTTTATTGATTCCATGTGGCTTCAACACATGCTCAAATGGCAATAAGTCCCAGAGTCCTCTCCTGATGGATGGCTAGAACAATGAGTCAGTCTCAGTGTTTATGAGGCTAAAACCAGGTGCTGTGTAAATCCTGTGGTACAGCAGAAAGTGAGGTACTTGCCTGGTGGCCTTGGAAGACCCCTGTTGGTAGAGGGGCTTGCCCTGAGCCCTGCCTTCCATTCAGCAGCAGGATGGAGGCAGACCAATAGGACACAGATGGCGCTGAATTAAAATTCAGAACTGAGCTGTAAGGCAGGCTGGGGGCAGAGCCAAGCATATATACTGAATATTTTTTAATGTAGAAAATTTTAAATATATAGAGTTACAATGGCTAAGCAGTTGAGCAACTCCATCTGCATCCAACGTCAGCAGTTACTGAGCTGTGTGCAAGGTTTTCTCACCGCTACCCCCAGGATTGTTGGGCGCAGGTCCTAGACATCATCATATCTTGTAATCTGTACACAATTTGGTGTCTGTAACAGTCTTTAAAAAAAGACATAAATGATATCATACCTAGAAATCAATAAGTTAGCAGTTGTTTCCCTTCACATACCCAATAATGCCAGTCTCCCCTGTCATCTGCTGTGTGTGTTCATTTACTTTTGAATTTTTTAGTTCTTAGAGATGGAACCCAGGGCCTTGCGCATGACAAGCACTTGCTCTGCCACTGAGCCACACCCACAGCCCCATATTATTCTTGTTTTTCTTGAGTAAGCTCCTTTTGTCGCCCCCAGTTGCTGCCTTGGGAGCCTTTTCTGCTTTCCTGGTGTGCGTGTGCTCTTTCTTTGCACAGAGTTCTCAGAGAAGCTGGATTATTCATCCCATAGGGATGTTGTGAGGCGTGTCAGCCACTGTGGTGATATTCCTGGGCATTTCCTTCCAGCTGGCACTTAGGTCTGGGGCTGTGGTCACATTTAGCTGTCTTGGTAGGCTTCATGAGTGTCTGTGGAACTCACAGGGAAGCTCAGATGGCCCAGAGGCGTGCATTGGCAGGGCAGAGGTAGCCAGGAGCCAGCCCAGCCTCAGGAGCTGGGAGACCTCACAGGAGGCTAGCTTCTCTGCTCTTATACCCTGCATGTGGGAGCAAGTCTGGGTGCCCCCAGGGCCAGCTGAGAAGAGGAACCACTGTGGAGTCCTTCACAGGGAGGACACAGCATTGCGGACTTTATGTGGTCAGCTAGCCACAGGCCAGGGGCCTTGCCAGGGTCATCCTGGCACTTGGGCCCCCATGACCTTCTCAGTGAGGAGGCTAGTAGGCTCATGCATCAGTTCCCCAGCCCAGGCCCAGATGCTGTGGATGGGTGTGCACTGTGGGTTTTGGCGCCAGCACTGGTTTGGCCAGTTCAGCTGCATCTTGGCCATTTGCAGAGTTTGGAGAGATGCTGGCTCATGACCTGTGGCCTCAGGAGTGGGTGGCTGCTATTGTTTAGAGGGGAGACCAGGTTGGGGTCCAGCTACAGTGACAAAGGGCAGTACCTCTGGGGTCACTGATTGACCACCTTGGCCTCAGCCTTCCTCACTCAGCATGCTGCCTGGCCCCCATCCTAGAGTGCTGGCATGTCTTGACCTCTCTCAGGAGGCCATGTTTTGGGGGGCAGTTTTGTGACTGTCCTCAGAGATCCTGAGCCCAGGCCTGAGGTCTGGTCCAGAGGGAGTCCCACTGGCCACTGTTAGTGTGCAATGACTCATGGTGGCAGCCTGCTTGGTCTACCACTGTGTTCTCCAGGGGTCCATAAGAACATTACCTGGGTGGTCCTTGCCATCCCTGCCTTCTGGTTTGCCTTGAGTGGGCACAAGGAAGCCTGTCCACGGGCTCTAGGCCTGGCTTTGCCACTTTTCATTTCTTCATCTGTGGAATAGTGACAGTAGGACACCTGCGTGTGGAAGTGTTTGCATACATTACGTGCTCAGAAGCCACAGTGGAGTCTCCACCATCATTACCTGACCAAGGTGGACAATGTCCTGGCAGACCTCCACCCTCCCACTCTGACTCACAGAAGAGACACCTTGCCTCCTTAGGCCCCATCATTTCTGAGGACACTGCCGTAGCCCATGACATGTTTGGATGGATGTGGGTTGAGTGTTCATCAGATGTGAGAGCTAGCTCAGGCTAGGTGTCAGGGACACAGCAGAGCCAGCCTGCTACTGATGGTGCACGGTCTAGTAGGGAGCACTTAAACCCTTCTTTAATTGTTATTAATTAGTTTAGTTTATCATTAACAATTCCTTGATCCCTTAATAAGTCAGTGTTTAAAATGTTTGCTTCTTTCCATTTGGGTTCAGGATCTCAGTAGGACTCCACATTGTGATCTTAGAACCCTTTTAATGTGTACATTTACCCCTACTCCTTCCTCCCTCCATTCTTTCCCTTTGCAGTTACTTGGCTGAAGAAACTGGGTCCCTTGTTCAGAAGAGTTTGGCACTGTCTGGCTGTTGCTGACTCTGCAACCTGGGGGTATTCAGCTGTGCTGCCTGCTGGGTCCCCAGACTGGGGACATCATCTTCCCATGGGCAGAGACCACCTGGCGCTCTGTGAAACTGGCCAAGTGGGCAGTCAGACCCTGGTTGCTCACTCAGGAGTGGCCCAGCAGCGGGGACCGTGCTCTCCCACTTCCCTCCCTGTCCCTTCCTTTGCTGGAACATACCCGCATGGCTCGCCTCCCTTGCCTCCACCGCCTGGTCTTCTCTCTGTCTACCTGGTGCTGTTCTTTCTGGGAAAGGTGGGATGAGTGCTGGCTGCCACACACACTCTGGCATGTCGGAGTCATGCCAGCCCCTGGCCTGGCACTGATGTCCTATAACCTGTCCTTGGCACATAGGCCAGAGAGTGTGACTTCCAAGACATGATGCTGACTGTCCTTCCTGAGCTCATGCCCTCGCTCCTCTGGGGACAGGCTCCCTCTCTGCAGAGAGCCGAGGTCCTTCCCTCCAGGGGATACTGCTGCTGCCTCCTTCATCTTCCCCTTTCAGCCCCAACCATATGCGACTCTTAGGGTCCTGATCAGGGTTCTGTGGCCTGTGACACTGTTTTCTTCATTAGGCCCTGCATACTCCTTGCTGGTCTGTCGAGGAGCTTCTCCCTTCTTGTCTTGCTCTTGGTGATCTTGCCAATGCCAGCCCTCTTCCAAGCCTGTCCAAGCTTCCAAAGAGCCCTCATGCCCTTCATACGCTTCCCAGTGTGCCATCCATTTGGTTATTGTGGAGTGCCATCGCTGGACGCCTGGAGGGAATAGAGGAGAGGTTCCTAAATGGCGGGAAAGTACTGCCCACCTTTGTAGAGGAAGGAAGGACTTGGTGACTTTCTGGTTTCTTAGCTAGGGTCACAGCCAGCTCCCCATGGCAAGTGCGTGTTGGGCTTAACCAGCAGCTGGTTTTCTTGTGGGGCCAGAGGTTGGGAGGTGCCAGTGCTCACCTGCCTGAGGTTCTCCAGCAACATCCCTGTGGAGACTGCCACACCTCTGCCTCCCCTTTTGCATTCCAGCAGGAGGGGAGATAGTGAGAAACCTTGTGATTTTGTTTTGGTTTTGGGCCTTCCTAGGCCAACTTCCTTCTGTTACCTTACCCCAAAATGTCCTTGGAAGGACATTTCCAAGTCTGGTGTGGACTGGGCTGGGTTGAAACCCACTCTTCCCAGACCAGGCTAGAGTCAGCCTCACTCAGCGTCATCTTGAGAAAGCCCATTCACTTGTCTGCCCCTTCACTGTACCCACTGCTCCTGGAAGCTCCTTTTATCTTCCATCCATTAGGATGGTGTCATCTGCAGTTCCCCTCTTGGTTGAAATGGGCACATTGCCAGTTAGTCCTAACTCAGGCATTGCTGGTCCCAGGGCTTGCAGAGCTAGAGTGTACATGAACTGTGAACCACTGAGTGGCCTAGGAGACTCAGCCAGGTTGCAGCCAAAGCTCCTGTCTCTGTCCCCTTCTCTTTCACCAACATAAGAAAGTGGTTGAGCCTGTGAGCTTGGGCTGCCAGAGGAAGAGGCTGAATGGAAGAAGGACCCAGAAGCTGCTGGGATGAGTTTGCCTTCAGCTGAGCAGCCGGAAAGTCTCCTTGGACTTCCTGAACGCAACATTCTTCTCCTGTGCCCAGAAATTTTTCTCTGTGTTGTACAATATTTTAATAGACTGGGATGAAGCTCATGCCTCATAGAAAAATAATTCCTTTAAAGTGTCTACACTCTTTGAGTTTAATATATTCACGGTGTGTAATCATCGCAGTTTTAAAATTCCAGAGTATTTCTGTCACCCCAAAAGGAAATCTGGTCCTCATTAGCATTCATTTCCTATGTGCCTGCTCCCTGAGCCTCTGGCAACCATGATGCCCTCTGTCTTGCTAGACTTGCTTACGCTAGACGCGTCATGTAAACGGAGTCAGTCTGTGTGCTCTCCTGTGGCTGGCTTCTTTCCTAGGCACACGGTTTTCAAGGCACATGCATGTGGTGCTTGGTTCTCTTTTAAGGCTGAAAATGCCCCCTGGTGTGAAGGAACCACAGTTCATCCTTTCATCTTTTTTGATGGCCATTTGGGTCATTTCTTTTTTGGTGTAGGGTGAGTGTTGCTGCTGTGGACATAAGTGTGCACGTGTTTGTGTGACTACACTGTTTTCATTTCTCTAGCTTGTGTACCTAGATGGTCTGGGTCCCTGATTACTTCATACTTGGCATTTGAGGACCTGCCAGACCGTTTATCCAAAGTGGCAGCACCATTTCACATTCCCACCAGCAGTGCACTCGTTTTTCCTGGTGTCGTGTGTTTTAGCTGTCCTAGTGGGTATGAAGTAGTATTTCATTGTGTTTTGATTTGCATTTTGCTAATGATTCCTGATGTACTTCTTTTCATGGGCTCATTGGCCATTTGTGTATCTTTGGAGAAATATCTGTTCACATTCTTTGTCCATTTTTAAACTGTGTTGTCTTCTTATTGTTGAGTTGTAAGATTCATTTTTTTTTACATATTCTGAACAGTGAGCCCTTATCAGATTAATGATTTACAAATATGTTCTTCCATTCTCTTGGTTCCCTTTTTTTGTGTATATGCTGGGGATTTAGCTCAGGGGTGCTTTACCACTGAGTCACGTCTTATTTTGAAATAGGGCCTCGATAAGTTGCTTAGGGTTTCACTGAGTTGCTGAGACTTGTCTCAAACTTGTGATCCCCCTGCTTCAGCCTCTCAAGTTGCTAGGATTACAGGTGTGTGCCACCATGCCCGGCTGTGGGTTCTTTTCATCCTCTTGAGTAGTGTCCTTTGTAACACAAAATTTTTAATTTTGATCAACTTTAATTTCTCTTTTTTATTGTTTGTTGCCTGTGCTTTTGGTGTCATATGTAAGAAAAATTGCCTTATGCAGCGTCATTGTTTGTACCCTGTTTTCCTTTTGAGAGTTTTAGCTCTTAGATTTAGGGCTCTGGTCCATTTTTTAGTTATTTTTTTATATATGCTGTGAGATAAGGATCCAGTTTCATACTTTTGCTTGTGGATACACAGTGATGATATGAGCACCATTTGTTGAAGAGACTGTTTTGTCCCTGTTGAAGTGTTCCTTGGCACCCTTGTTCACAGTACAGGCATACCCATCGCTCACCCTTCCATATCTGCAGGTTCTGAATCCTTGGGTTCTGCACCTGCAGATTTTGCATCTACAGACCTGGGAATACTCAGAAAAAAATAAAACTTGGGTCTGTAGTGAACGTGTACAGACTTTTTTCCTTGTTATTATTCCTAAACAATATAGTGTAGCATCTATTTCACATAATTTTACATGGCATGCATTGGGTAGCAGAAGTCACCTAGAGAGGATGTAAAGCATAGGGGAGGGTGTGCGTAGATTCCATGCCGTCACTGGACCATCTTTTATGAGGGGCTTGAACCTCCATGGACTCTGGTTTTCGTGCTGGTGCTGGAGCTGATCCTGCATGGATGCTGAGGGGTGGCTGGTAAAGGGATTCCCCACCTGACCTCACAGCTTTTCCCACACTCCCCAGTCACCCATTTTTCTAACCAGTCAGATGTCTTTGCAGCAGGGACAGATCTAGGTTTTGTGGGACCTTAGGGTTTTGTAATTTGGGATGGGGTGGAGTGGGACTTGAGAAAAAGAGCAGGAAAATGACTTGTTCTGTCATGGTTTGGGGAAAAGTGATCCCCAGGCTGCGCCAGGGCTACTGAAAGAGCTTCCTTCCCAGGAACCCCCTGATCTTTCTTTGTTGGCATCAGATCCCTCGGTCTGTCCCTTCTTCATGGATCCCTCTCGTGAACTCTTCACTCACAAGTCTGTTGAGCCTGCTTCACGCTGGGTACTATTCCATGCTGGGTGTGATGCCAGAATCATGTTCTCATCCTTTTGGGTGGCCAGTGCAGGGTGGTGTGGGACAAAGCCTCCTGGAACCCAGACAGTTCTCATAGTCCTCTTTACTAACCTGTGCCCACCAGTTGCTCTGGGCTGTAGCCTGTCTTGGGCTCCTTCCTGGCTAGGGTCAGGCCTCAGCACTGCCCCTGGCAAGCTGTGTGTTTTTGAATCTCAGTTTCCCCATTTACCAGCCACACAGAGAGGCTGAAGGGAGCGTGTTCTCGTGAGGCTGCATGCAGCAGCAGCATTTCTTGTAAGTGCCAGGGAACACTGTGACTGATGACTGTTATTTCCTGAGGCCTCCTTTGCTCTGTCCACTGAGTGGTAAGTTAGCTTATTTGAGTGATGGAAGAGGAGAAGCAGCAGAGGAGGATCTGGGGGCAAGACAAACAGAACTGGATGAAGGAGCAAGCAGGGCTGGCAGCTGGCAGCCGTCCCTGTCCTGCAGCCACAGCCTGCCACCCGCCCCTCACACGGACTTCCTTGTTTCCTTTGTTCAAGGAGGAGCCGAGGAAGGTGTGCTTCACCTACGACCTGTTCCTGAACCTGGAGGGCAACCCACCTGTGAACCACCTGCGCTGCGAGAAGCTCACCTTCAACAACCCCACCACCGAGTTCCGGTACAAGCTCCTGATGGCTGGCGGGGTGAGTGTGACCTGCTGCGGGCCACCTGTCTGGCCCAGTAGCTGCCGTGCCTGCCCAGGGTGCTCTGCTGGCTCCTGGGCTGGGCTGTGTGAGTACTCGTCACACAGCTGTTGCCTGGCCGAGCTATACGGCCCCGGGGGCTCCCTAGCCAGTGCTGGGCGTTGGCAGCTGTGGATGAAGAGTTGAGACACCGGCTCTCCCGGCGTCTCCTCGGTGGCTGTGGGTAATTGGCATCTTCCTGCATGTGGTGTGAAGCTGGGTGCAAGGCCGGTCTGTCCGCGTGGCCAGGCCTGTGCCACCCTTTAGCTGATGGAGCGGGGCTGTTGCTGGGCACCAGGCCATTCGGGAGGCACTCTGTCAGTGCGCACTGCCTGCCTTGGAATTCCACGTGGTGGCCTGAGCACAGTCCTCCAGGTGCCTCCACAGGCTTTGGAGATGAGCAGGGCATAGGGTGCTGATGGCCGATGAGGAGGACAGGCCACGTGGCTGCTGGCTGCCCCATCTGTGGAGGCCAGTGTAGGCTGAGGCTTGGTCATGGGACATCGAAGCCATTTTTGGTGATCCAGGGTCACCAAGCATGCTGAGATGCCAGCCACCCTGTTTCCACGCTATGGTTGGGCCACACATGTGTGTGCATGTGTTGGGAAGTATGTCTGGTGTGTTGATGGTATGTTTGTATAGAATATATGTGGTGTGGTGTGTGCCTGCTTAGGTGTGTTCTGATGGTATTTTTACAGGATGTGTGTGTGTGGGGGGGTTTGTGTGGGGTACCCATGGTTTGTGTGTGTGTGTTTGTGTGTGTGTGTTTGTGTGTGTGTGTGTGGTGAAGAGTGTAGGGTGTGCATGTGGTGTTGGGCAGGCTCACTTCCAAGTGGCTGTGGGCTGGTGTGTGTGTGTCTTTGGGCTTGGGCATAACTCCTGCCTTCTTGTTCTATACAATTGGGTCTTTAGGAACTTTTTCTTCTTAAATAAAAGTAATGCTAAGGAAGGCTGAGGAAGTCCTGAGTCTTCTAGTAAGACTGTGTTCCTAGTAACAGCTTTGCTTGTGTTTTTGCTCTGGCTGGCAAGGGCTGGGAGAGCCTGGGGAGGCTGCAGGATACAGGAGGGCTTATGCAGAGGGGGACCAGGTGTGGGGAGGGCTGGTCCCAGAGACCTCCCCACTCTGCTGTCCACCACCTTTTTGTGGCTGTGTATTTTCCACAGTATTTCCACAATGCATTTGTGGGCGTCCCCTGAAGGCCCATAGTCACATTTCTTTGGGAAGTAGTCAGCGTGCCTAGGCCTCTTTGCCTCTACAAGAGGCATTTCCTGTGCTCTGAAGAGTGGAGACTCTGAGGGCATCACCTCAACACATAAAACAGGGCGGGGAGGAGCAGGTGAGCCAGCAGGGGAGAGGAGGTCTGGCTCAGTCTGCCAAGGGCCATTCTGGATACAGCAAGTGGCCCAAGGCACCTGCTGGACCCAGAGAGGCACTTGGGCCAGGGTCCACATAGTGGTCTCCGCCAGGTGCTGTTTCTTGGAGAGGGCTGCCCAGGGGAGCTGGCTGGCCAGTCTGGAACTTCCTGGTCTTCCTGGGCTGACAGCTGAGCAGCGCTTTCTAGCCTTAGGAGCAGCCTGGTTATGGGATGGTGGCCCTCCCAGGTGATTTCCAGGACCAGGTAACTGTGCCCCTGTGCTAGGCCTTCCAGTCTCCTTAGTGTCCTCAGGGACAGTGTTTGCCACCCCACAGCAATGGCCCCAGCCCTGTCTGTGCAGCTGCTGGTGCTGGGAGAGCTGGAGGAAGGAGCCAAGCTGCCGTCTGTATTCCGTCTTCACCAAGTCTCACTTGGTGATCTGGAACTCAGGCTATCCTTGGGAGCAACTGGAACAGGGCTTCCCACTGCCTAGCAAGTCAGAGCCAGCCCCATACCCCTAGAGCTGTCTCCTGTCTTCTGCCCATTGGCCAAGGGCCTGTGTTTCTGTCAGGGAGCCAGGAACTCGCAGCAGCACCCTGTGGAGGAAATAGCAGAGCCTGCTGAGCCACGCTCCTCTCTCCTTTGTTCTTAGGATCTTGGTTAGCAAAGAGACACATGGAGGGCAGAGAATGCTCTCCTTGGAGGGTTTGGTCTAGTTAACTTGAAGGGAGGGAAGGTGAATTCCCACAGGAGTAGAAGGAAAAAGGTCTGGGAGTGCACCAGCCAAAGCTCCAGGAGCCATCTGTGATTGGGGCGGGCTTCTGTCCTCTGTGAAGCTGTGCATGTGTGGAGCTGCCAGCCAAGGCACAGAGGATCCTATGTGGCATGCTTTCAGGGAACTGGGCTGGTAGGGCACGGCTGGGGACAGATGTGTCCTTGGCGGCATGCCTAAGTGTTGTGGGCAGGGGGCTCTGATGAGCAGCTCACAGGAGAGACAGCCCCAAGGCTCTACTGCCCTCTCTGAGCCCAGTGTCCCGTGGTGTCTGCAGATGAAAGGGTTGGCTCGTAAGGAATCCCAGGTGCTCAAGCTTGTTAGTGGTGCTTTTGAATTAAGGCCTTTTAAAAAGTGCCTTTTATTTTGTTCCATCTTGCTGCCATCTAGAAGGCTTTCTCTGAGTGGCTGGCCCCGTCGCCGTGTAAACCTGTAGTGTTGGTGTTGGAGACCTTCCCAAGCACTCTGGCCCTGCAGCAGGTGTCCTAGTTGCTGCCGGGCAGGTAGCAACTTTCCTGGAAAGACCTGAGCCCTTCCTCTTCTGTAGCCTTCTAAGCAAGGGCAGGATGGCACTTCCCTCCTCCCAGCTGTGTATGGGGCAGCTTTGTAGACCCCTGCGGCCACAGGCTCTGATTAAGTCAGCTTCAGTTGCTGCAGGTGGTGGGAGGAAGACTCACCCCTTAGGACATGTGTGACCTGCTAACATCGCATCCGGCAGATTCCTCAGAAGCTGCTCACTGCTGTAGGGCCATTTGCCCTGGTGTCCACCTGGCTTCTCCCTCTCCTGGCTGTGCCTGTGGGCTCTGAATCTCAGTGCTTAGCCTCGGCTTTGGCCACAGCCGCCTTCAGGGCTTCTTGGCACACTCTGCAAGTCTTCTTGGCTTGGCCTTCCTGTTCGTCGTGCTTGGGGCCGAGTGACCCCTGCTGGGCCCAGCCATCCTGGGATCCTAGGCTTCTCTTCGCTCTGCACACTGAGCCTGCTTCACCAGCCCCCCCCTTGGCACCCGGCCCTTCCACAATTCTTTTGGGAAAGTGGCTCTAGCTCCACCTCTTCCCTCCCCACAAACCAAGCTCCTTGGCCTTCAGCTGCCACCACCCCTTGCTCATTGATAACATCTGTCTCTTCTTTGTCACTAGGTGATGGTAATGCCCGAAGGAGCAGAAACGGTGTCCAGGCCCAGCCCTGACTACCCCATGTTACCCACAATTCCACTCTCTGCCTTCTCTGACCCCAAGAAGACCAAACCATCCCACGGCTCCAAGGTTAGTGAGGTGGAAGGCCCAGTCACGTGAGAGCACTGGGCCCAGCCATGGCAGGTCCCAGCCAGGCAACCCCTCTGCCGTGCTGGGCCTTGTGCACCTGGCCTCTCCCTGGCATCTTGCACCTTGAGCTCTCTGCTCCACCTTGCTGCTCACTGCCGCTTCCCTAGGATCACAAGGAATAGGGCAGGTCATCAAGGGCCCTTCACCTGTTCCTCTTGAGGCTGTAGGCCCTACCTAGCACCCTCCTTTCCCTGTTGAGCCAGCGCTGGGCCTTATGACTGCTCGGTTCAAAGGCCATTGTTGGACAGAGAGTTTCCATTGCAGGCTGTGGCTGCCTACCTTCTCCGGTCTCCTGAGTGAGGTTCCCACCCTCGGCTGTTCCCGGCTTCGCTTCTCAGCAGCGGCTTGCCACAGAGAAAAGCTTGCGTGGGGGTGGCCAGTGGGGGCATGATGTAGGTGATTGAGCTGAAATCCTCTGAAGAAGAAATGTCTATCATCTTATCTTGGCCCAGGTGGGCAGGTGGCACTCAGGCTGCCTGAAGAACAAGCTATAAAATGCTTTGAATGGTATTGTGATGTGCTTATAAATGCATATAAACCCTTGAGCCTGCATTGTGTTCCTCTGCGACCACCTGCTCCACTCAGCCTTCTTGGGATTTCCAAGCTCCGTGTGGCTCTCAGGGCAGCTGCTGGTTGGCATGTATCTGACCCACTCCACTGTGCACTTATCTTCTTGGCATTCTTCTTGCTTCACTTAATGTGGGGTGCTGTGAGCCTGGGGCACCACTGTGGGATGAGTAGAGCTCTTAGGAAGTCTTCTCGTCTTACCTATGAGCACTGCTGGGGCAGACACCACCCAGACAGGGTCACTCTGGCTCTTTCCACAAGGCCAGTAGGTCTCGGAAATCCTCAGATTCGTCAGCATCTTGAGTGTGGAATGTGGCCCTGGGGAATCTCCTCTCCACCCTCTGGCCCAGACAGACCATTCCCTACTAGGGATCTCAGCAGCTTCTCTTCCAGACACTGCACAATTCTTTGGAAGTCCATGACAACTAGGAAGGGAAGAAGTTGCTATTTCTTATGCATGGATGCTACAAAGGCCACCTAAAACCCTATGAAGAAATGCCTTCCCAGGTGGCAGGGACACTGGTAGCTGGCATGGCTGCAGATAGAGGGCAGGGCCACATCTCTTGCTGGACCCCTGGGATCCTGCAGCCCAAGGGCATGTCTGCTGGGCTCAGAGCAATAGGCAGGCACTCTAGCTCTGTCCTCTGCCTCTCAGAGCCTCTGTGTGGTATTCCAGTGCAGCACAGGGTCCACCAGGGCTCTTCTCCATTGACAGCTCTCCAAGAAGCCCCAGCTTTACCAGCATGGTCCCAGCTTCTGAACCATCATCTGTGTGCCATCCTTACAGGCACAGGCCTATGAGAAGCCTCTCCCTTCATTTGGGCATCTATTTGCCCCCACATTGGTTCTCTGCTACCTGGGCCTAGGGAGACAGGTGGCCGGCCGCGTGCTTGAGGCTGAAGGGCCCTAGGCCTTAATCCCCCATGCCAGGGTACTGCTGGCGATCCTGTTGTTGCTCCTAGGGCTGAATCAGTCTCTGGTAGTCCCACTGCCTCCTCTCCCCCAGGTGGCAAGGTGGGCAGGAGTGAGCCTCTGAAGAGCCCTTTGGACTGCCTGCTGGGCTCACACTAGGAGGAGCCCTGGACACCAGACCTGCTCACCTGAAGACAAAGGGGCTCCCATGGTACCTTATTGGGCGTCAGGCAATTGCCTGGTTGATCTTTCACTAAAAGTCAGTTTTAACCATTTTGAGGTCATGGGCATCTTTGGGAAGGAGGCTACATGATCTTCATCTCTACCTTCACATGTTTTCAAAATCCAACATGAATTCAGAGAACCCAAGGTCACAGGTACCTGTGTAGGCTCTTCCCTCTCAGAAGGCCCTAGTGGCACATACTGGGAGCCACTTTAGATGCCATCAACATGCTCCTGAGGTTTGCTCTCCTTCTGTCACACCGGCCCAGCTCCTATGGCCTGGCATGTGTACTCTTTTTGAGAAGAGGCGGGGATTTTATGTGCCTTCCTTTATTTTTTGCCTCCCTAGCAGCTTGTGGGTATTGGAGTCCCCTTCCATGTGCCAGCCCCAAGGGGTATGCCCCTTGGGAGTGCCCATGGTCCCAGCTGGCTCTGGCAGCTTGTGGTATGTGCATCCCTTCCCACTACCGTGGGATGTCAGAGCTGGACCCAGTCACATGACCTGCCCTTCTCCAGGAAATGTGTCTCTAACCCTTTGACATCGTTTGGGTTGTGGACTTGCAAGAAGACACAGCACGCTGCACAGATCAGAGATGTGGAGGCAGCTCTGTCCCTGGATGCACAGGTGGCTCTGAGAGCAGGTGGCAGAGTGTTTACCTGGCCAGCTGTCTACTCTGTGTGCCCACCTCCCTCCTCCATGATGCTCTTGGCTGACTCATGGGAGCCTCCAAGGGTGCTGTGGGCCGCCCTCAGGTCTGGCTGCTGTTGGTCTCTTCACCTATGAGAAGTGTTCATCTGGAGAACTCTGGGGCCCACCGTGCACCTTTCCACCCGAGGGCTGGAGCCTGCATCAGCCCACAACAAAGGCACCCATCCAAGATCCTGGGACATATGGGGTGATTATGGAGGGTTGATAGGGAAGATGGGGCTTCTGCCTTCTCCACTGGCTGTGTTGGGGAAGGAACATGGGGAAAATACAGATATATACGAAGAGCTCAGCCTAGTGATCGGCCATGCTGTCAGTCACAGGCACTGGCCATAGTGTCCCCCTTGACTGAGAGTGCTCCCTGTTTACCAGGCCTGTGCCCTTGCCCTGTGATATAACAGAGGTAACATCCTGCCCAGGCTCCCTGGGGGCTTGGGCAGGGCAGCTTTGCCTGTGTTCCACCTCTGTCCCTAGAGTGTCTGTCCAAATCCAAGTCCCCTGCCTAAATGCTTGAATTGAAGCAAGGCAGAGATCTGGAAACGTCCTCCCTGTTTCAGGAGAACAGCTCAGGCAGTTCAATTCTGAGAGACCTGGATGCTGTTTGTTCTGTGCAGTACCCAGGAACCCAGCAGGTGCTCAATAAGTGTTTAGCCTAAATCAGATAAATGGCTCTGCCCCGGGCATGCATTGAGGACTGGCGGGAGCAAGGCTGGAGAGTTGGGGATTGGGAGACCTGCAGGAGAGGGTCCCACAGGGCCCCGGGAGGAAGGCCGAGAGCCACCAACAGGGAACATTTAGGATGCGCCCTGCGGGCCAGAGAAGATGGGCAGGGCCTGCTCCCTAGGCCACTGGAGCCTCTGGCGCCAGGCGAGCTTCGGACCTCCTGGGCCAGGGGCAGCTTATAGGCATTGGCGGGGCGGCCAAGGTGGCCCTGCTTGCATCTGACTCACTGTGCTCTTCTTCTTGAATCCCTCAGGGAAGTCAGCTCAGTTCCAAGGGATCTTAGCCTGCAGTCGCCCGGGACCTGCTGACACTTCCCAGTAGTTTAAAGGGACAGCTCCATTTAAAAAACTCACCTGCTGCCTTACTTTTTCGCTTTATGGAAGATTTTCTCTAGCTGAGTCTCAATCAGGTGGATCATACTTTGTAGGGGTTGGGGGTGGCGGAGCCGGGTGGCCCCGAGATGCCGGCTGACCATGTCTGTCTCTGCCCTGTGCCCTCCCTGCTCTTGGCATTGCAGGACGCCAACAAAGAAAGCAGCAAGGCCCCCAAGACACATAAGGTAACCAAGGAGCACAGAGAACGACCCCGCAAGGACTCGGAGAGCAAGAGCTCTTCCAAGGAGCTGGAGCGTGAGCAGGCCAAGGGCGCCAAGGAGGCTGCTCGGAAGCTGGGTGAGGGCCGGCTGCCCAAGGAGGAGAAGGCCCCGCCTCCCAAGGCTGCATTCAAGGAGCCCAAGATGGCCCTGAAGGAGACCAAGCTGGAGAGCATGTCCCCCAAGGGGGCACCCCAGCCCCCGGTCCTGCCCAAGGCTTCCAGCAAGCGGCCGGCTGCCGCAGACTCGCCAAAGCCCAGTGCCAAAAAGCAGAAGAAGAGCAGCTCAAAGGGGTCCCGGAGTGCCCCCAGCACCTCGCCCCGCACCTCGTCGTCCTCTTTCCCGGATAAGAAGCCGCCCAAGGATAAGAGCAGTACCAAAGGAGAGAAGATGAAGGCCGAGAGCGAGTCCAGGGAGACCAAGAAGGCCCTGGAGGTGGAGGAGTCCAACTCAGAGGATGAGGCTTCTTTCAAGTCAGAGGTGAGAGCTCTCTTCTCCACCCCTCATCTTGTCTGTGCATCTGCACAGCTGGGGGCAGCCAGTGAAGGGCACCCATGAGGCAGGTGGTGGGGCGCTGGGCCACTCACTGGCTGCCCATAGCTGGAATGCTGGCAGAGGAACAGGCTGGAGCCAACGTCCAGGGCTTGGTGGGCTATTAGTTCTTCCTTCTCTGTCACTGGTCCAGCCTCCGCAGCTTGGGCCTCAGTCTTCCCTTCTGTCCTGCAGTTGGGCCTGCTTAGGAGAGCTGCCTCTATAAAGATGGTAGTTAGTGGATCCTGGATGGGGTTGTGGGCAGCTCTGGTAAAGCATATGGTCTGATGCCTTGGTTTAGCTCTGTCTCCTCCTGTAGCCCCCTGCACAGGCCAGGGCCCCGGTGGTCACCTTGGAGCTAGGCAGAAAATCATGTCTCACCGTCCCTTCCTTCCCGGCCATTGCATGGCCAGCCCAGTGAGGAATGCACTCCCTCTGCTAACTGGGCGTCCCCAGGAATTTTAGTCTTGCTGTCCCTGACTGGAAGTTTAGTGATGGTGACTGAACTGCACCCAGTTTTGGTCCCTTCCCACCCATTTGTGCTGACCAATACATAGCAGGGACACTGCTACTCGTAGTTGGCTCGCTCTCAGCAAGCAATCTGTCCCTATGAAGTGCTGGGCTTGTCTGGCAGCAGCGTGTCCAGGAGACCCTCTGAGGACCATTAGCAGGGACACTGTGCCATAGGACTTAGAGCCCAGCCCTCAGCCTCATGGCTGGATCTTGAATCAGCCTCCACTATTGGCTTTGTCTTCAGAGGCCCCATGTGACATACCTGAATGAAAAAGTGCCCAGGTCATGGCCCCAGTGGCTTTTTTGGTTTCCAAATGGTACTCACGCCAAGGCGGGAGCTTTACCTTCAGGGATGCTGCATGGAGCTGCACTTGGGAGGTAGTTCCTGGAGAAGAGGTCAGAGGGGCTTTATGTTAGCAGTGCTGGGTTTGTGAGTGTGTGGCTTCCAAGAGAAGAGGTCAGAGGGGCTTTATGTTAGCAGTGCTGGGTTTGTGAGTGTGTGGCTTCCAAGAGCACCTCACTGGAGGTAATAGCACCTGCTGGGCATGGCTGTCCGTCCTGTGGGTCATGGCACACACCCCTGCTTCTTGGGCACCCACCAAGCTGGCAAGACTGAGCACCCAGCTTCTCAACAGCTGGTGACCCACCAGTGCTCCTGGGATGGGAGGATCCCAGGCATCACAGAGGCCCTGGACCACCTCAGGGGCTACCCTTCCTGCCCTCCCTGCCCTGCAGGTGCCCTCTCTGTCCTCCTTCCTACCCTGTGTAGTAGCCAGAGCTCTGGTCAGGGAACTGGTGCTGGGTGAGATCCAGCCCCACAACCAGGCCTTTCCAGGTGAAAGCAGCCAAAGCCCAGCTTATATGTCAAGAGATGGGGGCTGGAGCTCCATAGGGCTTGCCTGGTCAGTGGCCTCACCTTGGGTTTCTATGCTGACGTCAGCAACCACCAGACGTTTGTGGGGAACTGGATGTTAAGCCTGTGGCCTGAGAGCACTATGGTCCCAAGGCCAGAGATGCCCCAGGAGACTTGAGGTTTCTGACTGGTGAGCAGCCCACATAACAAGTGACTTCTGAGTGGTGCCTCAGCCATCCAAGGTCCCTGCAGACTGACCCCTAGGCCACCAACAGTGTGCCCAGTGATTTCTGATGTTTCCCAGCCCTAGGGCTTGGGCAGACCACAGACTTCTGTGGCAGAAGATGCAAAGAAAGGCCTCCCAATGGCAGTTACACAGCCTCTTCTTGACTATCTCAGGCCTTTCCTGCAAGGAGGCTGCATGTGGCCTCACTTGCCAGAAACTTGGAGTCACCACACCTCAACACCCCTCGCCCCACTGTCCTGGTACTCGGCTTGCATAGAGCCCACTGGGCACGTTCCTAGGCCCAGCACCCAGTTCCTCTAGTGGTTGCTTGGAGGTCTCCTTGGCTCTTGGGGCAGGACTGAATGGTTCAGTCAGTCCTAATCCACTCGGGGCCAGTTGTGCTCTGAAGGCAAGAGGATAGGCCATGCCCCTCCTGGACACTTGACATGGCCCAGCTACTTTGGGCTTACTGGAGTGTTGTCAGCCACACCAACTCTAGGCTTTTTAAATCATCTCCACTTCCTTTTCTTCCTGTCCTTGGATTCGTGTGGGAGAAAGATGGCAAGCATGGCTGTGAGCTCCACTGGCTTGACTCTGCTGGACGCAGTGCCAGAGCAGGGGCTCTGGGGCCCTCGCCTCTTCAGGCCTGGCTGACTGGAGCAGCCTGTGGGCTGGACGCCACTTCTGGCCCCCTACACCACTCCATAGACAGGCATGGGTGCAAGGGGGCTGGGCTAGCGCTGGCCTGCTGCCCTGCCTGCTCCCAGCCCTGCTCACACACTCTCCCTCTGCCCCAAAGGCCAGAGAACGAACGATTGGCTCCTACCTGCATGTGCTCAGCAGAGGTTGGAGGGCAGCTCCTTTGCAGATGGGGAAACTGAGACTTAAAACTGGGGGCTGCCTTGGCCCAAGTAAAAAAGCCAGCTGGTGAGAAAGCAGAGGTTGGAACAGGGACCCAAGGCAGTGGCCATCTGTTTATCCATCACTTACTCTGCCCCCACAGACACGAGGGTGTACATGTGAGAGGATCCATGTGGCTCTAGGCCCATCCAGGGTTGGGAGGGGTGTTCCTGGACCCAGGTTTTGTGGGGGAACCCAACTGGTCTGTTGGACTTCCCCCAAGTGTTCCTACAATGAACAGTGGCCAATAGGAAACTATTCTGCTGGGTTCCTGGGGCCACACCATTCCCTGGGTCCCAGAGAACACCCTTTGTCAGTTTGGGGAAGGTGGGCCTATAGGGACACTGGCGTGGCAGGCTTGGAGAGGCTGGGTTGGGTCAGAAGAGGCTGCAGCAAACCCTGGCGCACACAGAGTGCAGGAGGTGTGCCCTCCCCAGGCAGCCTGATTGCACTCTGGATCACCAAGCCAACAAAAACCTAGTGCCTTCCTGGTGCCGCTTTCATAGGTAAGGCTACCCTGATCCCACACACCATGGGGACAGAAGACGCCAGGAGTGGGGGGTTGTTGGCATCTGCACTGCCAGAGGGCATGTATGCCCTTTCTTCCCCTCTGGCCTGGAACCCCATGGGATCCTAGGCACTAGAGGTCCTGGTTCCTATGAGTCAGGGACTCCTCTTCCTGCATCTTCTCTCAGGGCTGATGGCTCTAGTCCCTCTGCCAGAATCCAGACTAGCTGGCTGCCTCTGTTCCCTCCCCTGTCCCCCTCCAGCCCTCCCCTCCCCTTTCCACAAGGGGAGGGCTCCATGTACTTAATTCCTTTATCTGGTCCACCAAGGGGCAGGGCTGGCGCCCAGTTCAAGCAACAGTTTCGTGTGTCTGAGGTGGCCTCCCCAAGGTCTGGGCAGCGTCCCAAGCTTTAGGCCTGGTCTCCTGCCCAGGTTTTGCCACACACACCTTTGGTAGCCATCTGCAGAAACCCACACCCAGAGCAAGGACCAGACCCAGGATCGGCCCCTTCCCCATGCAGGTGTCTGTGTGGTTGACTCCTGGCCACCTATGACTTCTTGCTGGGCACCTGACCTGCTGCGCTTTGTCACATTTGCTTTGGCTTGACTGCCCCCTGGTGGCTGAGTCAGGGTGCATAGCTTCAGGAAGAGGAGGAAGATGAGCCAGCTTCCACTGTGTCTGTCACACTTATGCGTGCACACACACATGCTCACATGCGCACACACTGCTCATCAGCTTCTGGGTGGCTGGAGGGTGGTGGTGACACTTGGGTGGGAGGTGGAGCTTTGTGCTGCCCCAGGAACCCTGGGGTGGGTATAGCTGTGGGTCTGAATGAGAAGCCAGGCCTCATTGTCACCTTCCCTGTCCCCACTGTGCACCAACCAGCACCTGCTCCTATTCTCCTGGGCCAATGGACAAGCTGCCTGGGGGGCTGCAGCTGCTGCTGCTGCTGCTGCTGCTGCTGGAGCCTCCATGTGGAAAGGAGGCCCCTCCACACAGCTGTGTTGTGGCACCACAGCTGGTGGGTCCTGTGCAGGGTCAGGGTGCCTGGGGGACACCGTGGGAGGGGGGTTGTTGGCATCTGCACTGCCAGAGGGCATGTGTGCCTGTTCTTCCCTCTGGCCTGCAAAATGACTGTTTTCTTCCTCTTCCTTTCCTGCCCGCCCCGACCATGGGGGTGAAGTCCGCCCAGTCCAGCCCGTCCAACTCCAGCTCCAGCTCGGACTCCAGCTCAGATTCAGATTTTGAGCCCTCTCAGAACCACAGCCAAGGTGTGTGATGAGGCTCAGAGGCCGAGGTGGGCGGGCAGAGAAACTTCAGCCCCCACTCGTAGGCCGCTGGGTATGTGGTTCGTCATCAGAGAAGATGATCTGCGAGATACTCCCTCATGAGACTGAGTTTTGAGGGGGCTTGTTGCATGCCTGAGGGTTGGCCGCAGAGGCGGGAGGCAGGACATAGTGGGAGCTGCTGCTGCCACAGTCAGACTAGGGGGCTGGCTGGGGGTGCAGGAAGCCAGGGCCTGAGGCTGTGCAGCCTGACTTGGGCTGACACGGCTCCTTGGGCTGACACGGCTCCTTAGAATGTCCCGGGGACCCGTGTCTGTTGAGTTTTGGTGGTGCGGGGGGGGGGGGAGTTTGTATGTAAAAGCAAAACAGAAGTAAGTCTGCAGACCTGCGGCCCTTTGGGGCCCGTTTTGCTTCTCTCCTGCCAGTGGCCCCAGGTGTCCATTCCACAGGCTTCAGGCCTGTAGCTCCTTCTTATGGGAGCCTCAAGGTTCCGGGGACCCTCCTCTCCGGGACCTCCCAAGCAAAAGTACCTCATGGGCAGCTTTGTGTTTTTTGCCTATCCTGTCCCCGCCCCCATCGGAGGTTCATGCTTTCTGCAGACTGGGAATTCTCAGAATGCTCTGCTGTCACTCAGGCATTTGGCTGGCACTTAGGCCTAGGCCACCATCTCTGCATGTCTGCTGTCTCCCTACAGGCCTCCTTGTGGGGTTTTAGGGAGAGGGAATAAGGCCCAGTTGACCACTACAGCCTACCCCAGGGTGGGAGGGAACTGGGCAACCTTCAGGACGCTGGTATGAGAGCAGCTGGGGCCCAGCATAGACCTCAGCAGCCACCTTCAAACCAAAAGCAGGTCTTCTAGGGATGGGAATGAAACTCTCCTCCCCTCTAGCTGGAATCCCTTGGTGGGGGTGGAGTCGGGGGAGTGTAGGGTCTGACCTGGAATTCAGGCACGGGTTGGGGGATGGGGTCCTTGAAGCCCACGCTTATCGGCTGGTTAGGGAGGGGAACCTACTGAAGCGGCATCATGTGACCAAGGTAATTGAGGGCTTTGTGTCCCTCTGTTGCCTTGGCAACAGGAATATAAACCAAGATGCCGTCTGTAGGGGACTGGAACCAGGCGCCTCTGGAGAAAGGGGAGGACGGTGGGCTGGGAGCGACAGGCAGGGTTGCTGAGAGGCTGGGTAGGCCTGAATAGGGCCGCAGGCTGGACAGGGGTCTCTGGTTCCTGGCACAGCATTCGAGCCCACGCTCTAGCTCCTGTGCTTTCCTCAGTGAGGCTGGCTTGTCCTGAGCTCTTGGGAGCCTCTAATATCTGATCCAGTGGCTTCGTGATGGAGGGGCCCTGTGGTCCTGCTGCAGGCCAGGGACCCGGGACCTGCGAGGAGGGCCAGGAAGGTAGGGAGAGATTGGGAGGAGGCAGAGGGTCCTTTAGGAATGGGACACTGAAGGGCGGGGAACAGTGTTTAGGGATTGGCCGTTAGGCCCTCCTAGCAGGAGGGACCTCCAGAGGAGACTGTGCATTTGGAGGGGGGTCAGTGTCAAGAGGTCTCAGTAGAGACCTCCCCACCTCGTTCTTCCCCAGGACCCCTACGCTCGATGGTGGAAGACCTGCAGTCTGAGGAGTCTGACGAGGATGACTCTTCATCAGGCGAAGAGGCGACCGTCAAGGCAAACCCGGGCCGGGATTCCAGGTGACTGGGCCCAGCAGGAGTGGGCACTGGTGGTGATCAGGGTGACTATCAGGGCCCATTTTGCTTCTCTCCAGCCAGTGGCCCCAGGTATCCATTCCTGGCATTGGCAAAAACCGGCAGGCCAGAGGGGGGCTAGGAGCAGAGGGTCTCTCAGGAGAACCAAGCCAGGGTCAAGTTGCAGCATGGGGAGACACCCTAGCCAGCTGGACATTGGGCCCCGGGCAGCTTCATCCTGCCTCCGCCCTAGGGTCAACTGTCCTCTCCTAATCACCAGAGCTGTGGGCCTCCTGGGCCTGCTGTCCTTCCTAGGGCGCCTTTCCCTGTTGCTGAAGGTGTGGCTGCCTGGCAAGGAGGATTCCATTTCAGCTGTCCAAGTACCAGTGCTATAGGAGGCATGGGGGGGGAGCACACTGGTCCTCTGCAAGGACCCCTCAGCCCTCCCCACATGTGTGGTGGGGTGAGGGCCACCTGAGACACCCTGCATGGAGAACAGTGTCTGGCCTTCTCCCAGTGAGGGATGAGTATGTCCTTTGGATGCCCCTGATGCTTGGAGAGGTCCACTTGGGGTGGGGGAGCTCTGTGTTCCTAGCCTCCAGAACAGGAATGCCCTAGAGCAAATCCTGGCCTTGGCTTTAGGACCTAGGTATCAGGGGAGGCTCTGAGCCCTGTCAGGGCAGTGAGCGCCAGCTGGACGGTAGGGGCTGGGGTCAGCTGAGGCCACTGGGCCCTCTTTAAATCAGAGGTGGATGCCAATCTACACCAGTGGGCTTCATGAACTACAGAAGGCTTAATGGACACGTGCAGCCCTCTGTGCTGTTGACTAAAACCCTCTTCTGGAGTGCTGGGGCCAAGAGAGTGCTCACACAGGTCCACCATGTGCCAAGGCTCCCTGCCACCCCAGTGCACAGAGGAGCCCAGTAGAAATGGGAGCCTGACAAGAAAGATTCAGCCTGGGCACCAAAGGGGACTCAGTTCCTGGGTGCAGGGAGAACTGTGGCTTTCCCAGGACAGGAGAAGCAGCAGGCTTCTGCCTCGTGTGATGATGCCAAATGTGGATTCTGCACAGGCACAGAGCCATGCGCTCAGACAGACAGACATGGTCCTGTTGGAGGGGCCTACAACAGTGTGGGGACCCAATGAGAAGCAGCCCTTCTGACTTGAGTCCACTTCCCAGGGGCATTTGTGAAAGGCCCTGGTGACAGCTTGCTTGTCAGAGAAGGCCCACGCAGGCTGGGAAGCTGCAGCAGGTGCTGGCAAGGCCCCACCCATCCTAGTGTGCTCCTTGGAGAGACTCTGGGTCTGTGATGGCGTCCAGCACCACCTGTTGGACATGGAAAGAAGCAGAAGTAAGGAGTAAGCGGAAGCTGTCACGTTGCCCTGGCAACTAGAGAGATCTGGCTCCAGCTCTCAGCCTCAGAGCAGGGGCTCCCAACAGAGCCTAGCTGACTGCTCCTGGACAGCGGGAGGAGCAGATCACCGCACAGAGGGGTGGAGTGCACCCTGCTTGGCTCCAGCCTGCACAGCCTCGGGCACATTGCCCAGTGGCAGGGCCTATGTGAGGCAGGAGAGGAAGTGTGTTGAGCATGTCTGTCGGGGGCTCCCTGCACAGCCCTGACAGGGTCCCTGACAGAACAGGGATCCAGGCAGTGGGATGGGTGGCACCCACAGGGCCATCTGGGGGTCCCTCTGTGTACCCCTCTTGCTGTACTGCAAGAGATGTGGGAAAAGCTTGTAGGTCTGGGCTGGGGTGTTTTACCCACACTGAGAGGGTGAGGGCCACGGGGCTCCCAGGAGGCCACCTCTTGCCTGCCTGTGGCCATCACTGTAGAGTGCTCGTTACCTCCCATGTGATCACGCAGCCTCTTTTACAGATGAGGAAACTGAGGCAGAGGTGGAAGTTCCCCTCAGGGCATCTCATCACCACCAGACACCCCCATGTTGGTGGCCCCGCCGGGCATCGGGCCCTGCATGGGGTAGATCCTCTGGCAGGCGGCACCTTCTGGAAAGGAGCAGAGCCGGGCTGAAGGGCAGACTCCTGACACACCCTGTCTGGCAGTGGTGACCTCACATGGGCACACCCTTCCTCCATTCAGCCTCCTGGAGCCCAGTGCAGGCTGGTGCCAACACCGCAGCCTGAGTGCAGGGCACTGTCTTAAGGCCAGTGGCCGTTGCACCTGATGTGCTGCCTTGTCTGTCATTCAGGTTGAGTTTCAGTGACAGTGAGAGTGACAATAGTGCCGACTCCTGCTTGCCTGGTCGTGAGCCCCCACCCCCGCAGAAGCCCCCCCCACCCAACAGCAAGGTGAGCTCCTCACCCCCAGGCCCCACATGAGGTCTCTGTGGCCCTCCTGGGAGGGTTTGGAGGGGTTGGTCAGAAGAAGGAATGAGCTCAGCAGAGACCTTGGGTTCCCCGCAGGCATCAGGCCGGAGGAGCCCCGAGCCCTGCAGCAAGCCTGAGAAGATCCTCAAGAAAGGCGCCTACGACAAGGTGGCCGGGCAGGGTGGCTGGGCGGGGTGGCCGGGTGGGCGGCACAGCCTAGAGGCTTTGAGCCCCCAAAGCTGGACTGCCCTCGGGAGGGGGTGGCCTTTCCCCAGGTCCCAAGGAGGTGCTTTCCCCCCAGGGGGCAGGCACTGTGCTGGAGGGGCTGCAGGTGGGGCGGGCAGGCTGGGGGGCTGTGCTGAGGCTCCCGCCCTCCCAGGCCTACACAGACGAGCTGGTGGAGCTGCACCGGAGGCTGATGGCGCTGCGGGAGCGCAATGTGCTGCAGCAGGTACTGCCCTGTGAGGGTGGGGCACGAGCACCCTACCCCGGAGCCTCCCTTCTTGGGGGTCTGCGGGGCCACCCTAGCCTCAGCCTTCTGACCCAAGGCCACCTGCCTCTGCCTTGCAGATCGTGAACCTGATTGAGGAGACTGGCCACTTCAATGTCACCAATACCACCTTTGACTTCGATCTCTTCTCCCTGGACGAGACGACCGTGCGCAAGCTGCAGAGCTACCTGGAGGCCGTGGCCACATGACCCTGGGCCAGGTGCCAGGCCCCCACCGCCAGGGTCCTGGGAGGCCATGTCCAGGCCCTGCCTGCCTTCCTCTCTCTTGACTTGCCCGCCCGCAGCACTGCCTTAGTGACCGCCCTGCCCTCAGCCCTCACAGCCAGCTGCACTTTTCTGGGTGGCTTCCAGCCTGCCACCCACCACCCTGTTGGGAACCTGGGGCCCAGGGGTCGGGCCAGTGCTGCGGCTCCCAGCCTCACGTGCACCATTACCCGGGCTCCCCTCAGAATGCGGTTTATGTTGAAGGCAGCGCTGGGCCTCGCTCCTGAAAGAGGAAGAAAATTCCATGGAATGTGTATGACTGAGGGCCCCTCATCCGACCTAGGGACCAGCCCCCTAAACAAATGGTGGCTCTGTCCCCAGCTCCATGGGGGCTCTGTGCCGCCTTTTCTCTGTCTGGGCCTCTCTGAACAGCTGGGGCCACCTCCGCAGCCTGCCTGGGACCTGGGGAGGCTCTGTGTCTGCACCAGGCTGGGCCACGCTGCCCTCTGTGCCAGCCGGCATTGCGTCCTGTGTGGGCCCTCACTGTGCCAGGCCTCCGTGCTGTGCAGCTCTATGTATAGTATATATATGTGCGCGCTGTGTGTCCAGAAGCAGTTTCCAATGTGCGTTTCTGTGGCCACGGTGCACGTGGGGGGTGGGGGGTAAGGTGGGGCTTATAGGTTAAGATGTCTCCGTGGGTCTTCTTGCCGGCTGGCCTCCCAGGGCACAGAGGAACCCCCACTTTGTGGGTCCAAGGATGCCGCTGCCCCCCTGCTGGGGCTCCCAGAGCCAGTGAACATGACCACGGGGCAGCCAGTCCTCAGGGCACTGGGGGAGCTGCCCCTCCCTGGCAGCTCCTCAGGTGGGTACCCAGTCTCTAGGGACAGACGCTTAGCCTCTGGGCTGCTCCTCCTGTAGGATTCTCTTCCTCCCCTTCTGTTAATCAAGTCTTCGAACTTTGAAAAAAAAAAAAAATGAGCTTTTGCCAAATAAGACGGGATAGTCTGTGGTTTGGAGGTGCGTGTGCACTCAGCCTGTGGCTGGGGTGTGGGCCCCACCGGGCATAGGCCTCAGGCTCCTCTCCTCGTGCGACTTCCGCCTCCATGGCTGCGGTTCACCCTGGGTGCAGCCTGGAGGCTGAACTGTGCACCTGGGAATCTCCAAGGACCGAGCCAGTCCAGCTCCGCCCGGCCCGCCTTTCCAGGGCCCAGAGCCCTTGTAGTCAGCCAACTCTGGGTTTTCCCAGACCTTGATCCAGAGCTCCTCCACACCCCGGCCCCCAGCTTCAGAGTCTGTTCCAGTGTTCGCGCCCTGACACAGCGTGGGAAGGAGGACTGGGCCTGCGGTGGCCCCCGGTTCTCCAGCCCGTGGTGGGAGTCTCCATCTCGCCTGCTGATGTTCAGACACAGGAGGCGGCAGGGTCCCTCGTCTTGTCCTCGCTCTGGGTCTGCCTGTCAAGCAGACCTGAACACTCCCTGGGGGGACCCCAGCTCCAGCTGGGGAGAGCCCCAGATTCTCCGGGAAAGGCCAGGAACTCAGAGGAAGCCTCAGCACCGACTCTCCCACGCTCACTTTCCTGCCCACTGCCTTCAAAAGGAGGAGGGCAGGCCACCAGTACTCCAGAGGGGAACGTCTCCTTCTCTGGGAACACTCCAAGACATGGACAGAACAGACCGGCCCTGCAGAGGCTGCTGGGAAGATGGCAGCTGTTCAGTCCTCTGTGCAGAGGCAGCAGGTCACCAGTGGGCCCTCAGCGGGCCCTCAGCCCAAGGGGCTGTTCTTTCTCCTTGGTGGGATTGTCCGGTCCACACAGCAATGTGGGAAGCCCTCCTGCTTGCCCTCGGCAGCAGCGTCCAGTCCTTCCTGCAGTTCTGTGGCCTCCGGAAGCTTCAACCCGTTTCTCAGTTACCTCCTCTGACCGGAAGGCCTCACCACTGTCCCCTGGAGCTGCTATGGGCCCAGGACTGGCCTTGTGGCCACCAGTGGAGGTGCCGGGCAGCCAGGACCTGACTGCAGGGTTCCTGCTGCTCCCCACCCCCGCTGGGCTCTGGGGACGCTTCCATAGGAAGGGCCCAGCACTCTGTGACTGCCATGTGTCTCATGTAAAGCCACCTGCTCTGGTGCAAATCCCTGTGTTTCACTTTCTCCTGAGCAAAATGTAAACCGATGCCGGACAGCGAAGGGTGTCCAAGCCTTTCTCACCCGCAAGGGTTTTTACCAGAATCTGTCTCTAGGAACTGAGGAACTGGGACACTTAATCGGCCTGAGACCAACTCCTGGGAAAAAGGAATAAGGAGAATTGTGTTTGTAATGAGTTACAGGATTGTTTCTGTCCTGAATTTTAAACTTTTTTTTTTTTTTGTTAAATTGTGAAATTATGGAGGAGTTTTATAGAAAAAAAAAAAGTGAAATAAAGTCAGATGGGAAAGCAGCCCTCTGCATGCATGTGGTGTCCCGGGACAAGGTGCACAGTCCTCTCGTCTCCGTGCCTGTAGACCCACTACCAGGAGAGGGAGGGAAGGCTGGCACCAAGCCTGGTGGGCTGCAGGTGGGGTCGACAGTGTGACAGGTTGGCACCCTGGAGAAGCAGACGCGGCCCCCCAGGGTGCGTGTGGCCTTTGCTGCTGCTCGGCTGTCTCCTTGGAAGCAGGCAGCAAAGTCTGGGTGGCAAGGGGAGCCTGGCTTCAGAGGACGGAGGCGCATGGTTGGGTGAGGAGGTGGAGGTGGCAGGAAAAGAAAATGGGGGCAGAGGCACCCCTGACAGGAGTCCAGGTGACAACCAGCCTGTTGATGGAACCCAGCAGAGCTCTCACTCCACCCAGCGAGCAGCACTGCCGGCCAATACCCTCTGCCACTACCCCACCCCCAGTAGCAGCCAAGGATGGAGACCACTTGTCAGCAGGTGGCAGCCGGAGGACAGGACACAGCTCAGCCCTGGATCACTCTAGGAGCATGTGTCCTCCTTTCTCCTAGTCAACAGCCAAAATTTGCAGTCCCAACATGAGGGCTGCAGCCTCCTCTGCCCCTGCCCTTCCTGTGAGACTAATGCAGCTTTGGGGGAGGATCTTGGATCGGAGCTCCTGAGGCTGGCACCTCCAGCCCTGCTTATTTTTCATTTTGAGACAGGCTCTCACTAAGTTTTTAAGGATGGCCTCAACCTTGCAATCCTCCTGTCTCAGCCTCTCATCTCACTGGGATGACAGGCATGGCCACCGTGCCTGGCTCTGAGCTCATTTCCACGCCTCTTCTAATAGTTGGGTTCTGGGTGGGGTTTAATGTGCACCATTTGAACCATGAGTCCCCAAAGTGTTCCTTATGAGTACAGTGTGTGAACCTGGGTGTCCCCTCCTCCCTGCACCTAGGCTCACCCAGCACCTGTGCCTCAGGCACTGGCACACAGCAGTGGCTCCTGTCTGTGGAGGAGCCCTCTCCAGCTGCCCCTCAGCGGCTTCTCACATGAATCATTTTGAGAGTAAAGCAAGAAGCCCGTGGGCTCCATTGCAGCAGTTCTGAGCCTTCCAGGACCTCTACTCAAAGCCAGAGTGAGGACTTGGTTGAGCCCAGGGTCCCTCTCAGCACTGAGACATCTCAGAGCTGGGCGGGCAATTCCTCCTGCTGAGCACTGCAGGCCAGCAGCTCCCCAGGCTGACAGACACAGGTCCCAGACACCACCCAGGATCATCCCAGCTGAGAGCCGCCCTAGTGAACCAAGTTTATTACTAAAATGTAAAGCCCTTGTCCAGAGAGAGCCAGTTTCCTTCAAACCCGCCTCACTACAGGCACTTTCCCTTCCTCTGGGAATCAGCCCTGGACTGTCAACAGGAGGGAGAGAGGCAGGGGTCAGGCCACCTGCGGAGAAGGCAGCCCAGCAGAGCCTCCTGGTCATTAACCAAAATCCTTATACAAGTCATCGATTTCCGCCTGGTACATCTTGGCCACCGCCACCCTCTTCAGTCTTTCCGTGATTCCTGTGACAGAGCAGAGGTATGAAGTGGACCTGCCCTGGGAAGCCCTCACACAGCAGGGCAAGCGGCTCCAGGGTGTAGAGGGCGGGTCCTGGGAAGCTGGAGGCCCTACTGGGAGCCAGCGGAAGGGAACCAGGGGGCAAGTGTGGGGACCCCACCCTGAGATCTGGAGCATTCTGACAAAAGTGTTCAAGGTCCTAGGGTGCAAATGACCCCTGGGGTAGAGACTGCACCAAAAGTCTGGGTCAGATGTGGACATGCAGGGTGGGGGGCAGCGTTGGGGGCAGCGCCTCTTCCATTCCAGAAGCCCTGGGGAAGGGAGCCCACACACGCACGGGGCTGGGGTAGGTTTTGCTGGTCAAGGCCTATCCCCCATGTCTGGGGAGCTGGCAGGCCAGTGACCAACCAGGACCACTGCCCACCATCTGCTCACCAAGCTCCCCGCCACCCACGGAGAAGTCTGTGTCCAGTATGGCCCACTTGATGATCCTGGCACTCTCCGAGGGCGCCTCTGCATTCACAGCCTTAATCCCCTGGCTGATGAACTCCATGACAACGGGGTCGCGTTTGTGGAGGATGTCCGTCAGCCTGGTGGACTGGCTCTTGAGCTTCCGGCAGAAAGCCACGGCCTCGCTGGTCAGTGCTGTGCGGGGCTCTCCAGTCTCTGAGTTGATCTGGCACTGTGGAGGGGGCCGGGTCAGGCTGCCCCCAACCATCCACACCCACCACCACACCAGGCCAGGGGCTGGCCACCGTGGGTCACCGGTCACTAGACCGTCGGTCCTGTTCCACCCAGCCCATCCACTGCGGGCACTCACTCCCAGACCCAGGTCCTGGCTGCCTGCAGGAGGAGGGAGGGGATGTCCCCTGTGTGCAGGGCTCCCCTCCTGGAGAGGGCGAGCCTGGTGTGGTTGGGATGCTGCTCTCGGGGGGAGGTCCTGTCCCTGTGGAGGCCAGCACCTCCGGTCCCCAGAGGTCCTGGACCTGGCATCCCTGAGCAGTGGCCCTCCACCCACTCTGAGAAAGGCCATAGGACAAACACCAGGCTCCACTGCCCTCAGAGCCAGGGGTGCCCTCCGTGCTGGGGACTGACAAGTCACCCCCCCAGCTCTGAGCCTCAATTTCCTCTTCCTGCAACAGGACAGCAGTTCCCACCAACCAGCCGCCATCCCAGACTGTCCGAGGCACCTTCAGTGTGAGGAGGGCACACAGGTACGGGGCGTCCTGGCCCACCACCATGACGTGGCGCACGATGGGGATGTGCGTCTTCACCCGCTCCTCGATGGGGCGGGGGTTGATCTTCTCCCCTGAGCTCAGGGTGATGAGGTCTACACGTGGGAGGGAGGAGGGGCAACTCTGAAAAGCCACATCCAGTCGGCCCCCGGGGATGCCAAGACAGCAGATCAGGTAGGAGACACCGTCCCACAGCAGCCCCCCCTTGCAGAACAGCAGCCCAGGCACACAAGGGTGGCCCTGCCTCCAAGCCCAGCATTGGCCCTAAGTGGCCTTGTACTGTATGCCACCTGCACCACCATCCATGGCAGCCCCACAGACCCAACCCTGCCTCACCCTTGACATTGCCCAAGACATAAAGGAAGCCATTAACATCCAAGCAGCCCAGGTCTCCGGTGTTCATCCAGCCGTAGCAGTCCATCATCTTCTGGGTGCCCTCCTTGTCATTGAGATACCCCATGAAGATGTTCCGGCCCCAGATGCAGATGTTCCCAGTGCACTTCTCGTTCTCCTTCACCTTGGTGTGGGTGTTGGGGAGCCCCTTCCCACAGCTGGAGGGGAGGGGGGTGGTCAGACGCTGCCAGGTGCCACACCCTGTGCGCAGCCCCTTTTAAGGGTTCCTGGCTTCCTCTGGGACCTAGAGTCCCACAAGGCAAAGAGCCAAGGTTGAAGGGAGACTGCCAGTGTGATCTCATGGCCCCCAGCCTGGGGGACACAGCAAGACGCCTCTAGGGCCTGCCAGCTGCTGCTGCAGGTTTCCATGCAGGAGAAGTAGGATCCAGAATACTGGGGCAGGAATGGGCTCTCCTGCTGCTCAGCTGCTTGGAGACCTGGCCCTTTGCCTCTCCAAGCTCCAGGCTCCTACCAGGACACGCGGGCACCCCCACCCCTGCCCTGCTTTCTCCCAGGAGACCCAGCTGGACACTCAGCTGGGGCCAAGCAGTGGCCAGGTGCTCATCGCTGTGGCCCCAACTGTGCCCTCTCTGGCAAAATTCACATGCTAAAACCTGGACTCCCCAGGGGTGGTCCCTGCAGACGGGGTGGGAGGTGACTGGGTCAGATCAGGACGTGCGGGGGCCCAAGGTGGGATTAGTGCCCTTATTAAAGAGGCCGCAGAGAACACTCCTGCTTTTTTTTTTTTTTTTTTTTTTTTTGTCACATGAGGACACAGTGAGAGGCCTGCCACCTGCAAGCCAACGAGAAAAAAAGTGAAGGTACGAAGGCTGAGGCGGCAGGGTGGGGGACAACCAGCAGACCGCACTGCACCCGCTCCAGGGGGACCGCCAGCAGGCTGTGCTGCACCTGCTCCAGGCCAAGCCCCAGAGCATCCCCCTCCACTCAGATGGACGACTGAGGTCAGGACCTGCCACCCTCAGGGCCCTGCAGCTGGGAGGGCCCCTGTCAGCCACCCACCCAGAATGGGTCCTGCAGTGCAGGGTTCTGCCCAGCCTAGGAGCTGCCACAAAACAACTGCTGCCCCAATCCCCTGCTCAACCTCCCCCATGAGCCCCTCTGGGGCCCTGAAGGTCCCGGTGCCTCCTGGCATCCACATCCTTGTGAAACCCCTCCCCCATGGCGATAGGTCTGCTGTCCCATGGCTGGAGAGATGTGGCAGAAGTGACCAAGTGCCACTTCTAAAGTCAGATCAAATATAAGACACCTGCTTAAATTTGAATGTTAGGCAAATTTTGGTTTTAGTATAAGAATGGCCCATATAGTACATGGGATATACTTATACTAAAACAATGATTCACTGTTTATCTAAATTGCAAACTTAACTGGATGTCCTGTTTTTTTTTTTTTTTTCTAAATCTGGCCACTCTCAGAGCCCTAGTCCCAGAGGACATCATGCCTTTCACCTTGATCTCTTGCTCTGAGGTAAGTTGGCTGCCATGTCAGGAGGAACCTCAAGCAGCCCTGTGGTGAGGGCCACATAGCAAAGGAACTAAGCCTCCTGCTAAGAGCCAGCAAGAAGCTGGGTGGGGCCTCCAGCTTCAGCCATGCAAGGGAGTCATCTCAGCAGAGAACCCTCCAGCTCCCGTGGCCTTTGGGAGAGATGGCCCTGGTCAGCAGCCTGTCCCCAAACTCAGGACCTAGGAAGCAGCTCCCAGATTCCTGATCCACAGGAACTATGAGATGTTGTCCTGGGTTACTGAGCTTGGAGGTCACTTTTAATAGCAGCTCATAGAGACACCAGCCAAAGATGACTATTTTTACCTTTAGTAAAAACAATAATAATGATTTTCAAATCAAAAACAAAACCAAAGGGCTTCGGGTCCGGACCCAGAAAGGGTACTGGTCATGTACTTCGGGACATGTGTTCCTTAGATGGGAGGCTGGCTGGGGTGACAGCCATACTCAGGAACTGCACAAGCCCCGGGTGCATCCAGGTCCTCGCCAGAACCCACCTTGGCAGCCGGAAGGCCTGGTGGCTGGAGAGGGTGTGGATGCCCGTGCCCTCCGACAGGCCATAGAGCTCGAAGATGGGGATGTTCAGGCTGAGGAAGAAGTCCAGGGTGGCCGTGGGGAGCCCCGGGCCAATGTTGAAGAACTGCTCGCAGTGACTCAGGCCCAGGAACTTCCTGGCTCTGTTGAACGTCAGCATCTTGGCCAAGCGGAAGCACAGCGGGGGGTGGACCTGCCTTGAGAAGCACACCCATGGGAGCCTGGCGTGGCCTCGGCCACCCACCCCACGTCCCTGCGGGTGCCCAGCCTCACTCAAACATCCTCTTCTTGTTGGTGCTGAGCCCCAGCTTCATGGCCCAGCAGTCCAGCTTCCGGCGGAAGGGGGAGGAGTCCAGCTGGCTGGTCTTAAGGTTGTCCAGCATCCTCTCCCAGATCCACGGGGTGCCGTAGAACGTGGTGGGCTGCACCTCCTGCAGCATGTCCATCAGGAAGCCCTGCATGGGACAGGATGGGGCGCCATGCTGGTTCCCCAACTGGACAGCACTGTCCATGCCCTCCATCCACCCTAGGGCTACACCCAAGATCCTCCATCTTGGCCTGAGGATGGCAGCTAGGAGCTGGGGTAGGGCTGGAAGGATATAGGGACAGAGTGGTGGCCACATCCAGAGCAGGAGTGGGCTCCAGAAGCATCTGCCCTGGCATAGGGATGGAGATGCAGCCAGGAGGGGAAGAAGGGGGAAGAGAAAGGGAGGGAGGAGGGAGCCAGGGAGACAGGGAGGGAGGGAGGGAAGGAAGGGGAAAGGAGGAGATGGAGAGAGAGTGGAGAGATAGAGGCAGGGAGGGACAGAGAGAGAGACACACAGAGACATTCAGAGATGGTGCTAGGAAGAGAGACAGAAACAGAGAGGGAGGGAGAAAGACACAGAGCTCCAGACAGAGACAGGCACAGAGCTAGAGCAAGCCAAGAAGAGAGGGCCAGGCTGAGATGGGGAGAGACAAGCAGCGACACACAGAGCGAGGCCGGGGGAGGTGGGGGCGGGGGCAGTGGAGGTGGGATAAACTGATTTTGTCACATTTTAAAGTCTTCTCTTACTCTTTTTAAAAATAACTTTATTTAATTAAATAATTTATTTATTTTTACGTGGTGCTGAGGATTGAACCCAGGGCCTTGCACATGCGAGGCGAGCGCTCTACCACTGCTGTACCCCCAGCCCCTAAAGTCTTCTCTTACCAAGAAAGATTCTGCCATGACCTCAACCAGAATATTAGTAGAGAAGGATGGAGAGCAAGACACTGATTAAGATGAACCCAGGATCACTGGCACCTGTGCAGGGCTCTCTGCCAGTATATATGTACTTTAAAAATATTGCTAGAAGAGCTGGGCACGGGGGCGTGTGCCTGCAATCTCAATGATTCTTGAGGACGAGGCAGGAGGATCACAAGTTCGAGGCCACCCTCAGCACTTAGTGAGGTCCTAAGTAACTTAGCAAGACCCTGTCTCAAAAAATAAAAGGGTCTAGGGATGTGGCTCAGTGGTTGAGTGCCCCTAGGTTCAATCCCTGGTCCAAAACCAAAAACAAATTAAAAAATTGCCTAAGGATCCCAACACAAAAATGGTCAGTGCATAAGGCGGTACCAATGCTGATTGCCCTGATGGGATCCACGGATTGAATGGTCACGCTGAATCCAGACACTGACAACTGTGTATCATCTAAACATTTTGTTTGTTTGGCCCCATAGATTGAACCACATCCCAGCCCTATTTTGTATTTTATCTGGAGACAGGATTTCACTGAGTTGCTTAGTGCCTCGCCATTGCTGAGGCTGGCTTTGAACTTGTGATCCTCCTGTCTCAGCCTCCCAAGCCACTGGGATTACAGGCGTGCCCCACTGCACCTGGCTCATTTAAAGGTTTTAAATTGATTCTTAAAAATTAATTACTTTTTAAATTTTAAAAGAAAATTGTCACACAGGGGCTGGGGCCCAGTGGTAGAGCACTTGCCTTGCATGCACCAAGTCTTGGGCTCCATCCCTAGCACACCCCCGGGAGGGCTCCCTGACAATGGAAACGACATGAAATTCCAATGTTCATGTCCATAAAAACTTGCCTTTTTTCCCCTCAAGAAATTTGTGAAAACGCGTTCTTTCCCTAAGTCTACAAACACCATTAATTGATCTCTTGGCCCAGAAAGCTGAAATTGTCCACTCCTCGCTCCTTCCCTGGAGGTCTGCAGACAGTGGTCCCAGGGCAGTTAGTGTGACGCTGGATGGCAACGTGCACCTCTGTGTTCACACAGGCGGCGGGCGGGCGCAGCAGGAAGGGAGTCTCACCTCCTGTGCTGGAGACCTGCTGTGCTTTTGTTTTTAATGGTGTACAGAATTCACCAAGTTAGCCTGTTTTTCTTTTTCTTCTCCTTTTTTTTTGAAATCAGGTTCTCAGCGTGCTGCCCAGGCTGGCCTTGAACTCCTGGGCTCAAGCAATCCTGCCTCAGCCTCCTGAGTAGCTGGGACCACACACACTTGCCACCTCGCCCAGCCTCATTAACTAGGTCTAGGTTCAGTGGCAAAAGCACAGTCACATGCCCATGCAGCTGTCCCCTCCATCCATCTCCAGAGTGATCTCATCTCCCCAAACTGCCCATTCACCACTACACCCCATCCCAGCCCCGGCTCCCACCGTGCTGCTTCCTGTCTGTGGATCTGGAGATTCCAGGGAACTCCTGTGGGTGGGTCCTGCAGGGTGAGTCCTTCTGTGACCGGTTCTCACTCAGCATCCTGTCCTCAAGGTCTGCGCACACTGCACCATGTGTCAGAATTCCCTTCCTTTTTTTTTTTTTTTGGTACCAGGCACCAGGGATTGAACCCAGGGGCCCTTGCCCACTGAGCCATATCCCAGCCCCTTTTTTATATTTTATTCAGACACAGGGTCTCACTGAGTTGCATAGGGCCTCACTAAGTTGCTGAGGCTGGCTTTGAACCTGCTACTCTCCTGCCTCAGCCTCCAGGGCCGCTGGGATGATGGGTCTGGCCATGGCACCCCCAGAATTCCCTTCCTTTCTAGGCTGCTGTTCTCGCGCGCGGTGGACCCCAAGGTGTGGCTCAGCTCACTCGCCCAGAGCCCCGAGGGCGTGTCCACTCTGCTCCTGGTGCTTCCGTCCAGCTGCGTGCACTTGCCCTTCTGGCCCAAGTGGTGGCCACATGTTGTCACACTCAGTGACATTGGTTGACGTCTGCTCCACCCCCTGTGCCTTGCACATGGGAAAACTGAAGCTCAGAGAGGGGAAGGACGGAGCCCGCACAGCCAGGGGGTGCAGGGTGAGGATTTCTGTTCTGGACCGAGCCCCCCACCCAGGGAGCCCTCCCTAGCCACCGACCTCAAGGGAGGGAAGAAGCAGGAAGAGAAAGAGGGGAGAGAGGAGGCCACTCACCGCTCCAGGGGGACGTGGAATCATACCCACTCTCCCAGCCTCTGGTGGGGCAAAGTACAGTGTCCCCGCCACCAAGATGGCCACCCACATGTCGAAAATCTGGGCCTTGATGTAGCTGAGTGGCAAGTAGCTCACCAGGACCTCCTGCCCTTCCGGGGGACACTTATAACAGAGGCTCTGGACGGTGGCCGCCGTGGTCCAGGTGATCTGGAGGGCAACTGACTAGTCACCTGCAGGCTGTTTCAGTCTCAGTCCCCAGGAGTAGCCACAGGGCCAGCTGGGGACAGCCGGGTAGGTTCCATCCCCTCCAGGCAGATCACTCACGTTGTCATGGCTGAGCATCACAATCTTTGAGAGGCTCGTGGACCCCATGCTGTAGACCAAGGTGCAACACTGGTTGGGTTTTTGGGAGTCGATGACCCGGTCAAGTTTCTCATCTGAGATGTCGCCTGCAAGGTTCAGGAACTCCTTCCACTTCAGAGAGGTCTGTGGGTTAGGCTCTTGGGGCCAGAGGCAGCCCCTGGAAGGGCCCCCAGTGTCTCCCACAGCCCAGTGTCCTCGGCCCCAGGCCAGAGGCTGGGGCTCTTGGTCCCTGGCCAGCTGTGGCTGCCTGCCTGCCTGCCCTCCCCGGCTGGGGCGTACCGAATATAGATTCTCCTGCTCCACTTGAAGCTCATCCTTGTACTGCACGATGCCCTTCAGGTGCTTCAGGTAGCTCTGGATCTGGAAGGCACACTGCGCTCAGCAGGGCATGGAAGCAGGTAGCTCCCAGGCTCCAGCTGTCCGGGACTTCTTCCAGAGGTGAAGAGGGGGTCCCCCATGTCCTTAATGTGGCAAGATAACGTGTGATCGTACCACCCTGAACCATTCTAAAGCAGACGAAGTCAGGAGCACATTCATAATGCTGTGTATATGACCTGGTTCCAGAATATTCCTTCATCCAAAAAGGAAACCCCATGCCCATTGGCAGTCATTCCCCTTCCTCAGCCCAGTGACCACGAAGCCACCTTTTACATGGATCTGCATATCCTAGACGGTTCACGTAAGCAAAGCCACACCCCACGTCCTTCGGTTCCGGTTCTTCCCGAGTGCGAGTTCCTCAAGGTCCACCAGTGCTGCCATGTGTGTCAGAGCCTGCCCTCTCTCACGGCTGAGTGGACTCCAGGGTCTGGGTGGACACTCTGAATTTGTCCATTGATCTGTTGATGGACACTTGGATTCCTCCCCCCCCCCCCCCGAATACTATGAATCATGCCATGTGACTCGGGCTGGGTTCAGATCTCTTTTCAAGATCCTATTTTCCAATCTTTTGGGTGTCTACCCAGAGCAGGGAGCAAGGTCTCAGAGCCCCTGCCTAAGAGCACCTCGCTGCCGCTCAGCCTCGCGCTGTGGACAGTCAGGTCCCCCACCGTGGATTTGGTTGCCTGATATCATTTAGGTGACAAATCTGCACAAGCAAATCCCTAAACGCAAGGTGGATGGCTGGCTTCCAGGTCTGGGGAGTGACTGTCCCTTCAGGGCAGTGACAATGCTCTGGAACCAGAGGCAGTGATTGCACTTATACAATGCCATGGTGAGTGGCACGTCATGTCCACTCATGGGACACACATGGGACTCCCCTCATTACTAGGTGAGGCCCTTGCCTTTGCCTGCACTGTGCCCCCTGGTGTGCCTCCTGGTTTTCGCAGGCCAGAGTGTCACTCACCTGGGTGACTTTCTGCAGCTGCCTGTCATTGTCCACCACAAAGATGTCCATATCCGTGTTCTCAGCGATGACCTGGCAGGCTTTTGGGGAGTTGGTGGACAAGATGCCAACAGAGAAACCTCTGGAAGCAGAATCCAGGAGCTGAAGGCCTGCTGGGGAGTGCTCTGGAGAACTAGAAGGTTCTTGGGAGTCCCCAGTACCCCAACCACCATGATGTCCCCTGAAGTTGGGACTCAGGGATGGCTCAAGCCTGGGCTGTCCTTAAGGGACTCCCCCAGTGTTTGGGATTAGTGGAGGGGGGGCTCAGTGCGGGGGAATCCTGCGGACTGGGAGGCAGGGAAGGCTTCCTGGAGGAGGGACGGGAGAGGTGGCGTCACAGCGGTGTATGAGTTTGCTGGGGAGAGAACATCTGGAAGGTGAGCTGAGCTCCGGACTGGCACTTAGACAAATCCCACTGAGCACAGCCTGAGCTGAGTGGAGGTCAACTCCTTGTCCTGGGGACTCTGCCATGAGACCCCCACCATCTACAAGGGGGAGGGCTCAGGAGAGAGACCAGTACCCCTTACCCTGCCATGATGGCTCCGATGCTGGCGATGGCCCACTCCGCGGAGTTGAACCCCATGATCCCCACGCTGTGGAAGCGCTCCAGGCCCAGCTGGAGAAGGGACAGCTGGTCAGGCACAGATGGGCTTGGCTGTCACCACGCCCAACCTGCCCGGAAGCTTGGGAGCCCAGAATCTGGGGATCCCCACTCAGAGGAACATTGGTCCTTTTTTCCTAAGACAGCCCTCATGACAGACCAGCTTCCACATACTCATGGGGGTCATGACCAGGGTGATTCTGCCCCCTGGGACATTTGGTGACACCTGGAAGCATTTTTGGCTGTCACAACTTGCGGGAGGGAATACCGCTGGCCCAGACAAGTGTCCACCACAGAGCATGTTCTGGACCCAAAGCACAGCAGCCCAGAGATTAAGGAAGTCAAGAAGACACTGACAACACGCTCTGGCATTTTATGCTGGAAGTCCTGTGGAGCCCGGCCACTCTGCGCTCTGCTCTCCTAACGCCTATGTTCACACACCACCGTCTTGGCCCCTCTCCCGGCCTTCAGCTATTTCCCTACGATGTCAAACGCAACATCTCAGAGACACGGTGTCGTCATTTCAGCCTCCCCCTGCCCCAGGATGAGGTTCTGGTGGCTCCTGGTTGTTAGGTTTGAATTGTTTTGACCTTCTCAGATAAAATGTTGGTGTGGATGGCCGGCGCTCAAGCTCTGCCAGCACACACGACTGACAATCCAACATGGCGCACACGGGGCTCCCTCCCTGGCTGGGGACCGAGCAGGTGGTCCCTTCGGACCTGGGCAGGGTCGCTCCTTTCCACCCCAGACTCCTGGATACAGCAGCCTGTCTTTGCTTCCTCGCCCAGACCCCACACAGCACAGTGGCAATGCTGATGTCTCCCGCCCATGTCTGCTCCCTCCTCTCACCCTTCCACAGTCTCAGTCCACCTTGGCTCCACCTTCCATGATGCACAGGTGAGAAGTCTTGGTCACTCTCAGTGCCTTTCACTGTCGGACACACCCAACCCACGGAAACTTCTGTTGGCTCCACCTTCAGAATCTGATCACTGCTCCCATCCTCCATCTCTGCCAAAGTATCTTCATCTCCACTTTGACTGCTTTCCCTGCGTTCCTCCCCACAGCAGCCAGAGCGGGTACAGGGGGCATCTGAGCCGAGTTCTGTCTCTTCTCTGCCCAAAGCCTCTCAGCCACCCCTCCACAGCTTCCACCTCCTGGCGTTAAAGTCCAAGTCCTCTTTGTAGCCCACAAGGCCCCGCAGGACCAGCCCTACTCCCCCACCTGCCTCCCCCTTTCCTCTGCTCCAACAGGGGCTCCTGGCTGAGCCTCCAACATGCCAGACACAGTTCTGCCTCAGGGCTTTTGCACCTTCCTCGTGGCTCTTTTCCCCAGTTCCTGTGGTCTTTGCTGAAATGTCACCTTCTATCACCGAGACTCTCTCCATGACCATCATATTTTAAAATTTCAACCACGTCCTTGGCGCTTTCTAATCCCTTTTCTGCCCCAGTTTCCTCTGGGTCACAGATCACTGTCACCTACTGCAGCTATTCATCATGTTGAGCGGGCATCACTCGGGCCCCTTTCCTAACCTGAAAAACGGGTGTTCATACATCAGCACATGCCAGAGCAAGGCAGTCCCCAGTCTCATCCTCATGGGACAGACCAACCAAACACACAAACGACCACAGGATCCGGCAGCCATGAGGGCTGGGGGGCAGTGACAAAGGGACCATGTCACAGAGGGCATAGGGAGGTGGGTTTTGAGAACAAGGACAGTCAGGAAAGACCTGGCTAAAAATGCCACCAGAGAAGAGACCCAGTAACAGCCATCCTCAGAATGGCAGCTGATGGCAGTGCCAAGTCCATGTGTGGGGAGCTACCCAGGCGTGCAAGTCCACCCCCCACGGAGAACTGGGTTCTGGAGTGTTTCATATATTTATACATGAGACATCAGTGTATATTAATCTAATGTACAAGTATCAAATGTGTAATGTCAACATAGAAACATATGATAGATTGAATACATCAGACCTATTTAAGATATGTATTCATTTATTAAAAGAAAATTTTGGGTGGTTATAGATGGACAGAATGCCTTTACTTTATTTTTTTATTTTTTATGTGGTGCTGAGAATCAAACCCAGTGCCTGACACATGCTAGGCAACTGCTCTACTACTGAGCCACAGCCACAGCCCATATTTAAAATATACTTATAAGTAGAATATATAAAACATTCATGTGTGTAAGATATATAAAAGCTATATATGCATAATACATAAACCATAGTATATTTTGCATATAATGTATATTAATACAGCTGGGCCTGGTGATACATGTCCATAATCCCAGCTACTTAGGAGGCTAAAGCAAACAGATTATAAGTTTGAGGCCAGCCTGGACAACTTAGTGAGACCCTGTCTTTTTTTTTTTTAATTTTTAAATATTTTTAGTTATAGATGACACAATCCCTTTGTTTTATTTATTTATTTTTATGTGGTGCTGATGCCCATGCTAGGCAAGTGCTCTACCACTGAGCTATGACTCCAGCTCCAAGACCCTGTCTTAAAATGTAGAATGCTCCTGGGTTTGGGCATTCTACATCCCAGTACTGTTAAAAATAAATAAATAAATAAGGGGCCTGTGGCTCAATGGTAGAGCGCTTGCCTAGTATGCATGAGGCACTGGGTTTGACCCCTGGCAAATGGAGTATAAATGGAGTATAACTTTTCACTATTCTAGTTGTGGAGTTTATTTTTTGTATAAGATATAAAATGCATTTCATGTATGTACAACATAAAAACAAATAAATAAAGGTATTGTTTCCATCTACATCTAAAAATAATAAATAAATAAATGAATAAATAAATATGCACACACACACACAATACAAACACATAGAAATATACATATAGGGCTGGGGTTGTAGCTCAGTGGTAGATCACTTGCCTAGCATACATGAGGCACTGGGTTTGATTCTCAGCTCCACATATAAATAAAATAAAGGTACATTGACAACTAAAAAATATTTTTAAAAAAGAAATATATGCATAATATATAAAACAAATATACACATATATAAAACATGTATAAAATTATGTTCACATATGTAAATGTATAATATATATACATATAAATATATAAATATCCATATTATATAGCTACACGTACAACATATGCACATTATTTTATGTATGATATATAAAACATGAAAACTATCTTTTTATTTGTTCTAATTAGCTATTCATGACAATGCATTTTGACATAAGTGGAGTTAAATGGAGTATAACTTCTATTTTAGTCGTGGAGTTTATTTTTTGCATAAGATATAAAATGCATTTCATGTATGTATAACATAAAACATTTTATATGTAAATATATCTTGCATAAATTTGTTTATTTTTTAATAGACAATCCCTGAGTTCCACATGGTTTCACATGGGGAAAACGAGGCACAGAGGGGCTAACGGGGACCTAGGCCTGGAACCCAGATCCTAAGGCTTAGGCTCTCAACCCTGAGCTCCGAGGCGGCCTCGGAGCAGCACGTGGTGGAGAGAGAAGCCGCGCAGGCGCGGGAGGGACGCAGCGGCGCGCAGGCGCAGGGGTTGGGTGCACAGGCGCAGCAGAGGCGGGCGGCGCGCAGGCGCGGCGCGGGACCCACCTTGAGGAAGGCCTTGGCGGCGCGCCGGCACTGTTCGTAGTACTCGATGTAGGTGAGCGTGTGCCAGCCGTTCTTGTGCTTGGAGCCCAGCGCGATGTAGTCGGCGTACTTGATGGCCGTGTCCATGACCATGTCGTGCACGGTGTGCGGCGCCTCGCAGTCCAGCGAGTTCTTCTCCAGCCGCAGCTGCACCTGGCCGTGGCGCTCCGAGGTCCAGTAGTTGTGGCCTGCGGGAGGGCCAGGGTGTGTCCAGGGGTCCCCCAGTGGCGAGCAGGGATCGCGGGTCGGAGGGAGGGGTGGGCAGCCGATGGAGCCTGGACAGGAAAGGCAGGGGTGCACGGGGACGCAGGAGAGGGCAGGGCAGGAGAGGGCAGGGCGGCGGGGTGGGCAGACGCGCTGGCCCAAGGGCGGAGCCCAGGGGGAAGCCGCCTGAGGCCGTAGGCCCTCCCTTGGGCTCCAGGAGGCGGGACTGCCACGCTTCCCCTCCGGGACAGCCTTCTAGGAGGCACAGTCAGCCACCCCAGGGCAGCGCTGCGAAGGCCTCCCCTCGCCGGTTCCGAGCCCAACCTTTGTTTTTACTTTCTGGGTGGAGAGGGTGCTTCTGTGCTGCCCTGTCACTCTTGCGGGAGGACATGGTGTGCAGAGCGCCTTTGTCTCCCTTCCCAGGGTCTCAGGGGGCGTCTTGGCTGCTGCGCCTGGGCAGACACACACACAGGCATTCACAGGGCCCGCCCGGAGGCCAGCTCTCACCTGGTCATGGGGTGGCCCTGGAAGGCTTCCCTCCGGAGTGGTGGGAGCTGGCCCAGGAAAGCTGCAGCGGAGCCTTTAGAAGAGGGGCGCCTCATGAAGGTCCTTGGTGCCGGCATGGGGGGAGAAGGGGGCTCACCTTAGTGAAAAGCCGTTTTCTAGTTCTGTGACCACCCCCCACTCACTGGGCTGCCTGGGCCATCCCGGGAGCAGCGGGGATCCACATGGCCCCCAAGCCCTGCTTCCACCCACAACACATTTTCACCCCTCTCGGCCATTGGCAGGGTCGTGCTTACTCCTGTATCCAGCTTCTTTTTGTCAGCTTTGTCACCCTCCCGACTCTAGCCACAGGAGGACAAGCATTGTCCAGACTGGATGTCTAGAACATTGCTATTGATGGCCAACCCTTGTGACATCACTTGGTTCCATGGCCCAAGGCCATGATGGCAACCTGGATCACTGTCCCTTTACAGAGACTAGTCTTGGAGGACAAAGAGAGGTTCAGTGTAAGAGGACTTCTACCATGACCCCTAGGCAAAGGTTCCTAAGGGGATGGTGCCCAGGGAGGAGCTGGGGCCAGGGTCTTGGGCTTAGGTCTGGCAGCTGGAGGGACTGGAGTCGCTGCTGTTCACTGTTTGAGTGAAAAGGTTCCCAAGGAGCCTGGGGAGGAATGAAAGGAGGAAGCCAATGAGGGAGGTGTGGCATTCCAGAGACCAAGCAGAGAGCCCTGGCCCCTATGAGGCCCAGCCTGACAAGGGCTTGGAGCCCCTGAACTAGTTTGTCCACCAGGTGGGGTCTGTACTTAGAATAACAGGCTCCTAAAGTGTGTTCAGTTAGTTTGCAAATATTGGTGGAGGTGGATGAGCCTGGGAAACTGAGAAGTCACTTAAAAGCCTGCCTGGTTCTTCGCAGAGGATGGCCATCTTATCCTGCAGTTCCACCGCGGGGATGTGGCCAGGAGAACCAAGAGCAGAGGCTTGGAGGGTGGTGGCTGGTGGCCACTGCTACAGGGAGAGATGAGTGAGCTGTGTTAGGACAGGAAGGACATTCTGACATCTGCTGCAGCGTGGCTGACCTTGAGGACATGGTGGAGCAAAGTAAGCCAGTCACAAAAAGAGAGAGACTTTGACCCCACTTAGGAAGTTTAAAGTGGCCTGTTTCCAAAGAAAGAAAGCGGCATGGTGGATGCCAGGCCAGGAGAAGTGTTGTCAGTGGGGTCAGTGTTGAGTGGGGCAGAGTTAGTTTGGAAAGATGAGAAAGTTCTGGAGATGGGTGGTGAGGATGGCTGCACAACCAGGAGAGTATATTTAGTACCACTGAACTGAACACTTAAAAAATGGTTAAAATGATACAAAATAATGATAAAAATACATAAATGATAAAAATACATAAAAAGAATTTTACATATATTTTACAATTAAAAAATAAATTCAAAAGGCCTTTCTGAAATAAGTGGCTTCTTGTCATTTCTCAAAGAATAGCCGTGAAATGAACGAGGCCACAGTAAGAGTTGTTGCAGGAAACGTGTGGATCCCTTTACTGATGTGGACCTTTTTTTTTCCCCCTCGACAATGTAATTGGCCATTTGTATTTTCTTGAGGAATCAAGATTGAAAAGGAAGCAAAAATTGTTTGCGGAAATGCTCATCTTTGTAAAAGCCTCTGCATTTTGAGAAGTAGATCAGCGCGTGCTACAGGCCTAATCACAGAAGTACTAGCAGCTTTCTTGTGTGCCAGCACAACCACCCAGGAATCTCCAAAAGAAGGAAAGCCTCAGCTGTAACAGACAAACAGTAGCCAGAATTAAGTTGACCAAAAATTGTACAGTTTAGATGGGATAAAATGCTAAAAGTTTTATTTGCCTGTGTATTAGGAATGAAGTTGCAAGAAATTGTTTTTACTCACAAGGCATTTGATTACATGTTTAGATAATCACAACAAAACAAATGGTGTGCATAAGAATTATGCACACATTTAATTTATGTTTTTTTGTTTAAACTTTTCTAAGTAACAAATTTTTGTTAAAAAAATGCTAAAAGTTTGGAAAAGATACCATATAAATGAATGTAACAAATGGAAAAACTCAATATTCTTTAGATCAATCAATAAATATGGCTTTTTTGTTTTGTTTCTGGCAGTGCTGGGGATCAAACCCAGGGCCTGTGCATGCTAGGAAAGCACACCACCTCTACATTCCTAATGCCCCCCAAATACATTGTCAGTAAAGAATTCAAGAATTTTTAAAAAAAATTTTTTTGGTTGTAGATGAACACACAGTATCTTTATTTTTATGTGGTGCTGATGTTTGAACCCAGTGCCTCACACATGTGAGTCAAGTGCTTTACCACTGAGCTACAGCCCCAGTCCAAGAATTCAAGAATTTTTATGAAACTTGACAAGTTGGTTTCAAAGTTTGCATAGTAAGTTACAAAAAAAAAAAAGATTTAAGCAAAAGGCCTTATCTTAACCCAAATCAAACTATATTATAAAACTAGCAACTGAAGAAGCACAAGGGATTTTGTTACAATGCATAAGGAACCCTTACAACTCAAAAAATTAAAAATGGCCCAGTTTTTAAATGGACAAGGAATTTGAGCAAACATTTCTCCAAAGAAGATGTGCATATGGACACAGGTGGTACAGATCAACAAGGGACCACTACTCAGCCATTAAGAAGGAAAGAGATGCCGGACACCGTGGCACATGTCTGTAATCTCAGCAGCTCAGGAGGCTGAGGCAGGAGGATTTCGAGTTCAAAGCCAGCCTTACAACAGCAAGGCATTAAGTAACTCAGTGAGACCCTGTTTTTAAATAAAATACAAAATAGAGTTGGGTCTGTGGCTCCATGGTCAAGTGCCCCTGAGTTCAATCCCTGGTACCACAAAAAAGGAAGGAGCTGCTGGTACCTTGCAGATGGAGTCACGCAGCGGAAGAAGCCAGACACAGAAGATGATGTATTGGATGTAGTTCAGTGAACAGTAAGAAGTACAGGTTCAGGGAATGTGAAGTATGTCCTGGAGGAAGACGAAACCTAGCCCCATTCCCACAGCAGAGGCTGGAAGCTAAAATCTCCTTCTCCAGAACTTCACGCAGGGAAGGTTCTGGACATGGTCAGATTCCACTGGTCATGACTGATTTGGGTGTGAGTCGTGTGAGGGGCAGAGCCAGGGTGGACCCTGTCAGAAACAGTGTGGTTCTGGGGCCAGCAGCGGCCACATCAGCCTTCTGCATTGGCTAGTAGGTTGCTGAGCCAGCAGCTCTTGGACACAGCCCTTTTCTTGACTGCCCAGGATCATGTGGTCAACTTGAGATTACGGGGCCTCCTGGACTGGGAACTGGGGTTCCTGTGGCCAGAGCATCCAGTCCTGCCACCATGGTTCAGAAGCGTGTACCCCAAGGGTCCCTGTGTGGCAGCTTGGTCCCCAGTGAGGGAAGCTCTAAGAGGCAGCACCTAGTAGGAGGTGGTCTGGTCACTGGGGGCGTGTCCTCAGGACATCCAGGTGAGGCTGGTGAACCCTGAGACAGGTCTTCCTGAGCTGTGAAAGTAGCCCCTCCCTTCGCTGGCTTCCCGGCTCACCAGGTGCTTCCCTCCCATGTCCAACTGCCACTGGGTACAGAGTTGTTTTTGTTTGGTTTTTGTAGCCAGGAGCTGAATTGCTGGGCCATGTAGTACCTCCATTTTTTAACATTTCAATAAACTTCCAAAGGGCTGGGCCACTTTGCATTCCCACAGCATGTGAGAGAGTCCCCATTCCTCCACCTCCTTGACTTGCCTTCAGCCATCAATTTTAGCAAAGGTAATTGGGCACAGTAGCCACACCTGAAATCCCAGCTGCTTAGGAAGCTGAGGCAGACAGAGGAGGATTGTAAGTTCAAGGCCAGCCTCAGCAACTTAGTGAGACTGTCTCTAAATATAAAAGGCAGGGCTGGGACTGTGGCTCAGAGGTTAAGTGCCCCTGGGTTCAAACACCCCCCCCCAAAAAAAAATGACTAGAGCAGTGAAGTAGTCTCAGTGGCTAAGGATGTCCAGCATTTTCTCATGTATTTACTGGCCAGTTGTATTATCTTTTTATAGAAACACATTCAAATCCTTTGTCCGTCTTTAAATAGAGTCATTTGTCTTTTTAAACAAGATCATTATAATGACAGTGTTATACTGAAGTGACTTTCAGGTGTAGTTGCACATTACTTCCCCCCATTTACGATTTCCTCCCTTTAAGTTCAGGTGCACCAGGTTCCTGGTTCATGCTACTTTGTAAAGTATCTATATGGCAAACTGTTGGCTGTAGAAACCAAACAAGTTTGAATCATGGATATATTTGGATCCAACTAAAAACGTTCAAAGCAGTTGCAAAGACCAGAGAACTGCATCTCACTGGAAAAAAACGAGGATGATGGAAAACACATCATCCTCATTTTTTTCCAGTGAGATGCAGTTCTTTTCATTATTGAGTGGTAAGAGTTCATTATATATTCAGGCAGCAAGTTTTTGTTAACATTTGCCTGGCTCTTTTAATACTTCAGGATATCCTTTTCCAAATTGATATATTATATATATTTTGTTGTAGGTGGACATGATACCTTTATCTTTTATTTTTATGTGGTGCTGAGGATGGAACCCAGTGCCTCACTCATGCTACATGAGCACCCTACCACTGAGCCCTAGCCCCAGCCCACAAGTTGATGTTTTCTTGTCAGGATCTTTTCAGGGGCAAGAGACTTTGATGTTGGTACAGCCTAGTTCTGTCAGTTCTTTTAATTCATAATTTGTGTGTTGGCATCATGTCTAAGAAATCTCCACTTGATCCAAGGGCATCAAGATTTTCTATAACTTTTTCCTGGAAGTTTTATAATTTCAGCTTCTGCATTGAGGTTTATAATGTATCTCAGGTTGTGTATGGTGTGGGGTAAAGGCCTAAATTCTTTTTTCTCCCCCTTATGGACATATTATTCCAGCACCATTAGTTGAAGGGTCCATCCTTCCCCCATTGAACTGTTGAACTGCCTTGGCACCTTTATCAAAAATCAGTTGGTCAGGGGCTGGGGATGTGGCTCAAGCAGTAGCGCGCTTGCCTGGCATGTGCGGGGCACTGGGTTCAATCCTCAGCACCACATAAAAATAAAAATGAGGGGCTGGGGATGTGGCTCAGCGGTAGCGCGCTCGCCTGGCATGCGTGCGGCCCGGGTTCGATCCTCAGCACCACATACCAACAAAGATGTTGTGTCCGCCAAGAACTAAAAAATAAATATTAAAAATTCTCTCTCTGTCTCTCTCCCCTCTCTCACTCTCTCTTTAAAAAAAAAATAAAAAAAATAAAAATGAAAGATGTTGTGTCTGCCGAAAACTAAGAAATAAGTATAAAAAAAATCAGTTGGTCCTAAAAGTGGTGTTTCATTTCTGAACTCTGGTTTTATTGGTCTACAAGTCTACACTTCATAGTGGGTTGTTGAATTTTGTGCCACCCTTGCTCCTGTATCCAAGGCAAGGATCTGGGCTGAGGGACAGGAATAGCTGGCCACCAGCAGTTGTGGGTTCTGTTTATGACCACACAGGTTGACCTTAGCAGTCACAGCTCTAGGTTCAGGTCTCACCTCTAGGCTTGCTCAGAGGGTCTTCCTATGGGTGCCTTGAGCACCCCTCACAGCTGCAGATTCTGAAGTGTCACAATGAGTAGATTGACAGCCTTGCAAGCGTTTCATGTGAGGGGGCATTATTTGAGAAAACACAGTACCCTAAGAACTGGAACAGTGTGATTTGGGAGGATTCTGATGACTGTGTCCTGGGCTCCCAGATCCCACCAGCTGCCCGTGCTACCAAAAGCAGACCTTCCTCCCGGCCCAGGCCAGCCTCACTTTGCTGAAATACCTGTGATGCCCCCAGGGGCCCTGACATTGGCAGCGTTCGCCAGTCTCCCTGCCCCGCCCCCTCACCGCCTCATGGCCTGCGCGTGTCAATGGAGTCAGACCTCAGGATGTCCCTGAGGCTGGTCACACAGTCAAAACTTGGTGAAGACTGGCGAATGGCCAACAGGGTTTGGCTGGCCTGTGTGGGGACACATGTGGGGTTGAATTCTGAAGGTGCCACGCCAGGGAGGGAGAGGCAAGGGTAAATCAGAAGATGGGCATGTGGTACTGTCCACATCTGTAGAGTAGTTGCTGTGACAGCAAAAATGTCACCTGGAGATGGATTGTGAGATGGAAGGTTTACAGAAAAATGTTTCTGGGGAAGGTCTGATGGTGACGGGCTGGACAGGTGCTTTGCAGAAGGTCCAGTGGCGATGGCTGGACAGGGCTCCTGTTTCCCACGGTGCCTCTGGTGCTTGCTTTGCCATCCCACGTGGCTGTCTGGGGCCAGCTGCATGGGCACGCCCTGTCCACAGCATTGTATCCTGCCCAGCTGCCCCAGGGAGAGGGGTTAATGAGTCAGGCTACAGAAGCAGTGACACCCCAGCCCAGCTTGGTTTGTCCCTGTAGGACCAGCGCTCCAAGGACTGTGGCAAGAGAGCCGCTTTCTCCAGGCAGCCCTGGTTCACCTGATTCCTGGGAGGGACCGTGTCTGGACACGCCCGAGCAGGCTGGCTCTTGTTTCTCCTCACTTGGCCAGGTTTCTGGGGAATGGAGAGGGGCGTTTCAGGAATGTCGTGTTTTACTGTCCTCCTTTTTTCCAAGGATGATACTGTTGATGCTTAGAGATGAGGCTCCTGAGATTGCTCGAGCAGTGGGGGGTGTCTACAGACTGGCCCACCCTGGCCTTCGTGAATGCCGCTGCGCAAGACGTCAGGAGGGTATTTGGTGCAGTAGAGGAGCACTCTGAAGGGATAGGTGTGCTCTGTGCACGGGGAGACATGCACGGCTGCTCACTGCAGTGTGGGGGAGTGACAGCAGCCCAGTGTCCCGCGATAGGGGACAGACAGGAAGAAATGCAGTGGCTGGGAAGAATGGGGCAGTTGTCCTCAGAGAAAGATGTCCATGGCATGCCTGCTCACAGAAGGAAGGGGACTAGAAATCAGCCAGAGGTTTTTAAAATGTATCTCCAAGTCATGTATTGAAGTATTTTCAAAGTTACAGAAAACTTGCCTGCCGCAGTCTGGCTGGAGACAAAATCACCAGCCACTCAAGCAGGAACAGACTTTATTTTTTGAAACTGCCGCCAATGCCACGTACATGCCCGGGAAGATTGCCGATCCACCCACATGGCGTTCTCCCGGAACCCCAGAGGAAGTTCCTCCCCTGGAATTCCCTCCTACTGTACTTCCCCAACCAATGGGAACTCTCCAGGAGTCCCATAGCAGGCCCAGGTGAACAGCAGGAGTCCAATATCCTTATGAATGCAAATTTTAACATAATCATATCATCTCAATGGCTAGCTGGCGTCACCTTTCAACCAAAAATGCCATGCATCATATTACTTGGCTGTGGCTCTTAGCATCTTCCCCTTTCTGTTTAATTAAGCAACAAGCAATGTGGCTAGGGACCCTGCCTGTTAGGTTTGTCCAATTCAACATAGGTTCTTAAACGTCATGGGAAAAACTGACCTCTAGGCATCAGCCTCCTGTCTTAGGTTGATACCACTGCAATTGGATCATACCCGTCACTGACTACTGGTCCAGCATATAGCCATACTTGTGGATAGGCCTATGCACCAGTGGGGGGGTGAGGTTCTTTGCCTCACCCCTGTTGGCCCCCAAATTTGGCCTTGGTGCTGGTGGGGTGGTGAGGTTCTTTGCCTCACCTCTGTTGGCCCCCAAAATTAGACCATCACTAGTAGAAGGGAGGAGGATACAGAAATGCCACTACACCAAGTCAATTGACGGCTCTTTAGGAAAAATTGCAACACTGGTGACACATCAGCAAAGATATGCCAGCACTACCATAATTTGCTGCATCAACAGATAGAGCACAATGCATACAAGTGATACATAATCCAGGCAAGTTTTGTAAGCAGTTCAAAGCTGAGGAACCTATCAATATGTCCATTTCCTCCCAAAATAAATCGACTCAGTGATTGAGCATTACTTGCTCAGTGTTGAGCATTACTTATTATTCATTGATGCATCAGTTTGTACAGTTTGTTGTAATAACTATCGAAGAAACTGTAGTTTGGTTTTATCTTGTCTTCACTGGCACTGGGACGAAGATAGGAATTCTGACAATGATGCTAAAAAAAAATTATGTAACATTCCAACAGGTACTAAGAAAACAATTTTTTGAACAATTTACATTATCCTGAACAGAATTATTAAATATAATGAAAAGGAAAGGTGAAAGTAAACTAACAGATCTGTTAACCTACTTATTTGTACACATATTAAAACAATCCTCAACTGCTATTTACCCAATTTAACTTAAACCATTAAAATCACGTGAATAATAAAAAAATTTGGATCCATTTATTCATGAGCACTCCTCATATATGATATATGGACATACGCACATACAGACATACAACACAAAACAGAAGTGTGCACACATAACATACAACACATAAGACAATAGTAAAGGCCTTGTAGCTTTACCTAGGTGAAATCTCCATTGCAATGTTTAAAAACTCCATAGTCAAAAAATAAAACTGATCAGAAAAACATTAACCTAGGTCTGTATGAGCTCAAAAATAAAATAGAACTTTATGATGTGGGAAAAAGCAATAATAAAATAGATATTGAAAAAAGCATCCTGGTTAATCACTGTCGCAGATGTAAGAATAGCCAAGCTGGAGTTCGGGATATCAGCTGTTATGGATTTGAGTCAAATCATCTTCTTTTTGGTCTGTAGAAATTGTTTTGGTTAATCTCTCTGGAATCCAAATCGGCTGCTGTTCTCCCTGTGGAAACACACAAACAGACCCCCGACTCCAGACAATCACTGGGTCAGGACCTTTCCATTGTCCTATTAGAATATCCTTCCAAAGTACCTTAGGCTTATGTACATTTTTTGGATACAAATGTCTTTCCGCAGCACTAAGCCCTGATGAATCCAAATTTAAAAAGTTTAGAGTAAAAAGGGTTATTTTAAGTTTATCTTTGGGGGATATATACCCCTTTCCAATTCCCTCCTTTTGTTTTAATAAGTACCTTTTAATAGTTTGATGAGCTCTTTCAACTATGCCTTGTCCCTGTGGATTGTTTGGGATTCCTGTTATATGAGTAATGCCAAATGATGAGCAAAATTGTTTAAAAGAGGTAGAAGTATAACCAGGACCATTATCTGTTTTTAACTGTTTTGGAACGCCCACAGTGGCAAAATTTTGTAAGCAATGAGCTATAACATCTTTAGTGTTTTCTCCTGCATGAAAGGAGCCCATCAAAAATCCAGAAGAAGTATCAACTGTAACATGCAAATATTTTAATTTTCCAAATTCTGGCAAGTATGTGACGTCCATCTACCAAATATGGTTAGGTATCAGTCCTCTAGGATTGACTCCAAGATTAGCTTGTGGTAAAATTGTCACACAATTTTGACATTTTTTTATTATATGTCTGGCTTGTTCTTTAGTTATTTTAAAACGCTTTTGTAAAGTATTAGCATTGACATGGAACCTTTTATGAAAATTTATAGCTTCTTCTATTGTGGAGAAAATACGTATGTCATGTATAGATTTATCTGCTAATTCATTGCCCAAACTAAGGGCTCCAGGCAATCCTGTATGTGCCCTAAAAAGAATGGATCTTTTCTGTTCCAGATTAGACTTTGTATAGTGGAAAACAAAGAGAAAACAGTAGAGGAAGGGGAAATCCTACCAGCATCTTCAAGGGATACAATAGCATTAACTACATACTGACTATCAGAAAATAAATTAAATACAGAATCTTTAAACATCATAAAAGTTTGTAATACTGCATTAAGCTCTACCTTTTGAGCTGATTGTTTGGGTACTAAAAATGTAAAAGTTTGATCAGGAGTAACTACTGCTGCTGTACCATTATTTGACCCATCAGTGAATATATTTGGAGCATTCATGATAGGGGTTTTTCTTGTCATTTTTGGAAAAACTACAGGATGCTTAGACCAAAAAGACAACAAAGGATTAGATGGTAAGTGATTATCAAATGAAACATTAGATTTACACATGATTATTGCCCAAGTATTTAACTCATTAGCTAACTCATCAATTTGATCCATAGTATATGGAGTAATAATTTTATTGGGAGAAATCCCAAACACTCCCTTTGCTGCTTTTACTCCTCTGAGTATTAATTGTCCTACAGCCTCAGGATACCTAGTAAGAATAGTGTTAGGAGAATAAGATAAATGTATCCATAATAATGGAACTTCTTGCCAAAATACTCCTGTAAGAATATTTTTTGTTGGTAAATAATAAAGGCAAACTTATATCAATTCTATCCAAATGTATATTTTCCATATATGTTTCAATGATTTTTAATGCCTTTCTTGCTTCAGGCGTTAACATGCGGGGTGAATTTGGATCTGATGGACCTTTTAGGATATCAAATAAAGGTCCTAGCTCTCCTGTTGGTATGCCTAGATAAGGCCTTATCCAATTTATGTCTCCCAATAACTTTTGAAAGTCGTTAAGTGATTTGAGTTGATCTACTCGTATTTGAATTTTTGGTGGACGGACCATGGTTGAGGATAATAGAACTCCTAAATAATTAATTGGAAGATTTAATTGTACTTTATCTATTGCTATCTCTAGATTATAATTTTTTAATAAATTTGTAAGTGTGGCATAACATTCTAGCAATGTGTTTTTATCTTTATGTGCCAATAACACATCATCCATATAGTGAAATATTTGTAGTTCAGGATTTTGATTTCTAAGTGGCTGGATTGCTTTGTAAACATAAATTTGACACATAGTTGGACTATTGGCCATCCCTTGAGGGAGTACTTTCCATTCATATCTCTGGTCAGGACCTTCATGATTTAGTGCAGGGATAGTAAATGCAAAATGTGGACTATCCTCAGGATGAATTAGAATTGAAAAAAAACAATCTTTAATATCTATAGCTAAAACATACCAGGTTTTTGGTAAAGCAGACAATTGGGGAATCCCTGATTGAGCAGGTCCCATAATAACCATCTCATTATTAATGGCTCTTAAATCTTGTAATAATCTCCATTTACCCGATTTCTTTTTAATGACAAAAATGGGAGTATTATAGGGAGATACGGAAGGTTGTATATGTCCCTCCGCTAATTGTTGTTTGACCAGATCATGGGCTGCTTGTATCTTTTCTTTAGTCAGGGGCCACTGAGGAACCCACACTGGTCTTTCTGATTTCCAAGTAATTTTGATTGTCTCAGTGGCCCTTTTTGAAAACCCAATCCATGTCTATTTATTCCTTGATCTATTTGAATTGGTGCTGTCATATCTTGTTCATGTTCTCTTAATTTTTTTCTTTCCTAAAGCCTTGTCTAGCCGTAGTAGTAGGCGCGTTAGGATTGTTGTTATTTGTTAATGTCAAACCTAATTGATCTAGGACATCTCGTCCCCGTAAATTTACGGGAAGATGATCCAATACATATGGCTGTATAGTTCCTTCACATCCTTCAGGATCCTTCCAATCTAATACCATTGCACTTCTATGGGGATTAGCCGCCACTCCTAGGCCTCGAAGCGTTTGAGTGGCTTGTTGTAATGGCCAATGTTTTGGCCATTCTTGACGAGATATGATGCTAAGGTCAGCACCTGTGTCCAGTAGCCCATTAAATTCATGTCCTTGAATATTTAGTTTTAGCATTGGGTGAGAATCTAAATTTAAAGACAGCATACCCAATCTACACCTGTGGAGCTTAGTCCCCTGGAACCTCTTTCTATGGTACTGTAGGCTGGGTATTATTAATAACTGTGCTATTCTATCTCCTGGTGAAATTACTGATGTACCTCTTGGAGAACTAGCTATAATTTTTATTTCACCTTCATAATCGGGATCAATTACCCCAGGACTTATCATAAGTCCTTTTAGTGTAGAGGAACTGTGTCCCAATAATAAGCTTACTGTTCCTTGGGGAAGAGGTCCTTTTACTCCTGTGAGAATGATTTGAACTCCCATCTCTGGAGTTAGTACTGCTCTGGCGGAGGTGCAAATGTCCAACCCTGCGCTCCCTCTAGTTTGTCTGATGAGGGATTTAATGGACAATGTGTCCTGGCACTACCTTGATGGTGCTGCTGGGTTCCTCCATTGCCCCGTATATTTGTGGTTTTGGGCCCCGGAGCATTGGGCCCTCCAGTCCGTTTTTTTGGCAATAGAGCCTGATGCCTTTCTCCACGATATCATGGGTAAACACTTGGTCCTTGTCCATTTTTTGATAACGGAATACCCTCTATGGTGGTTTGAGAACGGCATTCATTAGCCCAATGTCTCCCTCTACGGCATCGTGGGCAAATACCCGGTATTCTACTCCTTTGATACCTAGCTTTGTTAAACCCTCCTCCTATGGGGCAACTCCTTTTAAAATGTCCTGTTTGTTCACAATTGTAGCGTGTTTTTGGCCTGGCATCTAAAGCCTGTTGTACTGCTGCCAAGACTTGCCCTTGTTCATTAATGTCTCTACATAATTTAATATATGTGTTTAAATCTTTATGTCTCCATGGTCTAATGACCTCTCTGCAACAACGATTTTCTTGGTCATAAGCCAGTTGTTTTATAAATGGCATTGCCTGTTCTGTATCTCCAAATATTCTAGAAGCTGTTTGAATAAGCCTATCTACAAATTCAGCGTAAGGTTCATTAGTTCCTTGTATTACCTTAGATAATTGTCCTTGTAAATCTCCATGCCCCTGTAAAGTTTTCCATGCCCTAACCGCATCTACAGCAATTTGTGCGTATACGACAGGGTCATATTCAATTTGTTGCCGTTGACCCTCATAAGGTCCTTTTCCTAACAACATATCTAGATTTCTTTGAGGGTAACCGGCTGCTGCATTTCGCCTAGCTGTCTCCATGCAAAATTCCTCATTGGCAACCTTCCATAACAAATATTGTCCCCCATTTAGCACAGATTGACACATGTTAGCCCAATCTGCTGGCGTCATGTCTAAGTTGGTAATGGATTCGACTATGCTCACAGTGAAGGGTGCTTGCGGCCCATAGGTTGTTACAGCCTCCTTTAATTGCTTCACTGTTTTGAAATCTAAAGCACGGTGAATTTGTTGCCCTCCTGCCTGCTCAAGTACAGGGCATGCTAATCTTTTGGGTCCTGCCTCAGGATTCCGTCCATCAACTATGGGAGTTGAGGGCCGCTCAGCTGTAGATGGAGCTGTTGGTTGAATTACGCCCTCTGGTGATAGAACGGAGTTAGTAGCAGCCTCCTCTTATAATTCCCTGCCTGATGGTTGTTTTTCCTCTAAGCTTTCTTCAAATTTTCCTCTGACTAGCTTGAGAGACCTTCTCTTTCGCTTGACCTAACATGTTTTCTACCATAGTCTGGACCTCTAACAATTTACTTAACAGTCTTTCGGTTTGTTTTTTACTAGTTTCTCATCTATTATAAAGGTAACACAACCCAATAAGATAGCATAAAACAAAACCGAAACAGAATGAAACAAAAACGGAACAAAAAATCATTGTATCAATTTTCTCTTTCTCAGGGCCAAACAACTTCAAACCTTGAGCCAACCATTTTTCCCAGTTTGCCTGAGAAAATTCTAGGGATAGGCAGCTTGAAACAAAAACAAAATAAATCAAAACAAGAACACATTGTTTTTTGAAATGGTCACCCATTCTCTTGACTTCCCTCAGGGGCGAGCAATTTTACTCACCTCCAAGCTTCAGGCGTCCCCCGCACCGGCCACCAATTGCCACAGTCTGGCTGGGGACAAAATCACCAGCCACTCAAGCAGGAACAAACTTTATTTTTTGAAACTGCCACCAATGCCCCGTACACACCCGGAAAGATTGCCGATCCACCCACGTGGCATTCTCCTGGAACCCCAGAGGAAGTTCCTTCCCCGGAATTCCCTCCTACTGCACTTCCCCAACCAATGGGAACTCTCCAGGATTCCCATAGCAGGCCCAGGTGAACAGCAGGAGTCCAATATCCATATGAATGCAAATCTTAACATAATCATATCATCTCAATGGCTAGCTGGCGTCACCTTTCCACCAAAAATGCCATGCATCATATTACTTGGATGTGGCTCTTAGCACTTTCCAAAGCAATGAAAAGATCTCCCACATCCTCTTTGCCAAGATTCACCACTTGTTAACATGTGACGCCATTCCCTGCCTCTGGTGCTGCTGAGGGTTAGCAGAGTTTCCCCAAAGGCCCATGTGCTAAAGGTTTAGTCCTGGATCGCACTTGGGGGGAGGCTGGAGCCTTTAAGAGGTGAGGCCAGGTGGGAGGACTTCCTGTCCTCCACAGAAAGAGCAGGACCCTTCCCTGCACTTCTGCTCCTGGCCATGAGGTGAGCAGCCATGCTCCGCCACGGGCTCTGCCATGGTCCAGAGCAGCAGGACAGTCAGGACTGAAACCTCCAAGACTGGAGCCCAAAGCAGCCTTTTTAGTTCTTGTTTTTACAGTAATGGAAAGCTGGTATCTCTCTCTACTTCTCCCCACCCCTTCACTCTCTCCCTTTCCCTCCACTGCACCCCTCTTCCCTGTGCATTGCAGCATGTAGTTTCCCCAAATAGGGACACTTTCTTCCTTACAGCATGTAGCCACCCAAACCAGGGAGCCAGCCCGAGTTCAGAGCATGCCCCCGTTCGCCTCTCCCTCTGCCCGTGGTCCAGGAGGTCCGCCTCCTGCACTCGGGGCAGGTGTCAGTTCCTCTCCTTTCCCCAGTCTCCCGTCCCTGGATTGTCTTACGGAGATCAGCCCGATCAGATCCGGACCAGCTGGAGCCCGCCTACTGTGCAGGCCAGATGGAACTCCCCTGGAGGGAGACCCCACCCTGACATCCCTGCCCCTCTTCCCTCCTGCCCTGGGACCCTAGCCCACTTTCCCTCTGAGTGGCAGCAGCTGGAAGTCCCTCCCAGCACCACTCTGTGTGCGGGTGCCACCTCATGGCTACATCTTTTCTCTCAAATCCCCCCCCCCCGCCCACCTTCTGCAGGAAAAGAAATGACTGAGGCACAAGGTGGTGACCTGCCCCTCCCTGGTGATGGAATGGTCACCTCCACCTTCCACACCAACAGCCTTTCTCACGGCCCCCGCCCCCCACCACTGGCCTTCGCACCCCTGACGATTGGCAGCCACTCTGTCCTGACTTTAACACTCCTTCTACTTTCTCGTTGGCTTTTGAAAGAGTTTAGATCTTAAATGTGCCTGAGGCCCGTGTGTTAAAGGAGTGGGTCCCCAGGGTGGTGCCATGGAGAGGCGTGGCTGGGTGGGAGAAGTCAGCTCACTGGGACGTGCTGTCCCCCTCTTCCTGCCTCTGGTCCCTGGCTGCCCTGAGGGGAGCGGCTCTGCTGTGGTGCTCCTGCCATGACGTGCTGCTCACACAGCCAGGGCCAGGCCATCGTGGGCTGCAGACTCCTGGACTGGGAGCCTTTCCTCTCTAATGGGTTTAACCGAGGCTGCTGGTAACAGTGAGGGAAACCGATCAGCGCCGTGGTCTGCTCACAGTGGACTCCTAGATGAGACAGGCACAGACATCCAAGTTGTGGTCATTTTGCACTTTATTACAACAGCAAAACTCACTCCTAAGGACGGGTCAGTCAAGGGTCATTCCTCTTCCCTAACACCTGATGGCAGTGACCCGCCCCTAACTGGAAGGGCTTCAGCCAGTCGTGTGATCCCTGGACATGATCTCGAGAACTTCCACAGCCAGCCTGTGGGATGCAAGACCTCAGAAGTCTGAACTGCATACAGCTGCCCACTGCCTCTGGAGGCCCACCATCCCCACGTCAGGATGAGACACAGAGCACCTTGTCATCAGAACTTACTGGAAGGGCTTCCCAGGTGCTTCTGGGCAGGTGGGTGGTTGGGGTCCAGTTCTTCAAACGCGTGAAGGTTTCTTCCTTTCCAGTGTTTCATTGAGTCCTCTGGGGAGAAGAGAAATCCAAGGGGAGCCCCAGGGCACACTTCCTCCACAGGCAGTTCCTGTAGACCTCCCGGGAAGCTTCCCTGGATGGCACTCGAAACGCTCACAGACTACCGCCATCTCAGGGCTTGGAAAGGTGTGGAGGGTCCACCTCTGATGGAACGCGGCTTAGAACAGGAGGAAGAGCCCCTGCCTAGAGCAGGAGGCCCCCGTGGCTGCGAGTCTTAGTGTTGGGGGACACGAGTCGTCACACAGGGTCCTGGTGATGGGCAGTCGTCCTCCAGACCCCAAGCTACCAAACCCTGAGTGGGCCTGTCCCAGAGAAACCCCCCTGTGCCATCTAGAATTTTCCAGTAGCCACTTAGGAAAGGACGATGAAAATTAACGTAATGCTATGTTTTATGTACCCGCTATGCTCCAAGTATCACAACATGTCATCAGGATCTTAAAATATTAATGAGGTGTTTATATTTCTTCCTTCCCAGCCTCAAAGTCATGTGTCTTGCACATCCCAATGCAGGTGGGCCACCCTGGGGCCAGGGGCTGCCATGCTGGGCAGCACTGGTGTGTGTGGGGGGGGCCCACCCACTATAGCTTCTCACCTGCAGAGTGCAACCGGAAGTCTCATGAAGGCCGGGGTACGGAGGTGTGGGCAACCAGCCCCCACAGGACCCCGGGGGCCAGAGGGACACACCAACACGGGGGGTGCTGAGGCAGGTGCTCACCCTGGCTCACCTGTTGAAGTTCCCACCCCCCAGCACCTCAGACTCTCCCTCGTTCAGAGATGGGAGGTAGAGAAGTTAAGAAGGGTCCTGGGGTGGGCCCCAGCCCAGCATAACTGTGTCCAGTCACGACTGGTGTCCTTAAGAAGAGACTCAGACACAGATGCATGGAGGGAAGACACGAGGTAGGGGAGAAGGCAGCCCTCTGCATGCTAGGGAGCCAGGCTGGACAGTCCCCTGTGTCCTCTGACAGGACCACCCCGCTGGTACTTTGATCTCTTTTAGCCTCCAGAACTTTGAGACAGTAAGTTCCTGCTCCCTGAGGCCCAGGCCTGTGCTCTTTTATTATGGCAGCCCAAGCAGACTCCTACCAGTGGGCTGTGTGGGGCATCAGCAGAGAACAGGTCTGCCCACACAAGGGTCCCGTGGCCTGGGGACAGCTGAAGGCACATTCTCTGCTGGCACTGCCCAGAATCCCCACTGGAGACAGGTGGAGTGGAGGCCCCGGACATGACCTGGGGGAGAGGGGAGAAGGGAGGCCCTGCTCATTCTTTGGGTTCCTGGCAGGTGAAACTGCCACCAAGGTTTCTGCCCAGAGGCCCTCTCCAGACAAGCCAGTGAGACGTGGAGGCTGCAGGAAAATGCCATCCTGAGCCGAGGGTCACACCCTTCCTCCCTGCAGGAAGCAGAAGAGGCAGAGTGCGGCTGTCCACTCACAGACCAGCTCTGAAGGAGGCCACGCCCCGGGGAGGGGAGCAGGAGTGAGGCCAGACGCTCCCCAGAACCCACCGTGACTCGCCCCAGGCCGAGACTCTACCCACTCCTGCCCATCAGCAGAGCCCAGCAAAGCCAAGCAACTGGACCTCACCACTGGGGCAGCCCAGGCTCTGCCTGGGCAGTCACTGGTAGAAGTTCTCGATCTGGGTTTTGTATTTCTGGGCTATGAATGGCCTCTTCATTTTTGTTGTTGGACCTGTTGAGAATGGAGAAATCGATTGAGTCATGGAGGAAAGGAAAGTCCATCCTTGCAGCCTGACCAGGAGACAGAGTCCCCTGGCCAAGACCCACAAGCCCTCTGACCCCCAAGAGGCCACATGGCCCAGATGCCGGCAAGGGACCAGCCCCTGAGGTCGGCATCGTCAGCTGCCCAGCCCGCTCACCGAGCTCCCCGCCTTGGATGGAGAAGTCCTTCTCCAAGATGACCCACTTGTGGATCCGCTGTGCCTCGCTGCTGGCTTCCAGGTTCACCGCGTCGATGCCTTGCTGGATGGCCTCGTAGATGAGTGGGTCTTGCTGCCTCACGATCTCCGTCACGGTGTCTGCCTGGCTGCCCAGGCTCCGGCAGAAGTTGATGGCCTCCGAGCTCAGCTTGTTCAGGGGCGCTCCGCTCGCCTGATCCGTCTCACACTGCCCCCGGACAGCCCTGTCACCACACACGTTCCTTGGCCAGCCCCACCCAACCCAGTCCCTGAAGACCAAGAAGTGATTTTGAACCTGCAGGCCAGCTCCTGGCCCTGGGGCCGGCCTGGGCTGGCTGTGGAGGCCCCGGGGGACAGCAGGGGCCCACCTCACCTTCAGCGTCAGCAGTATGCTCAGAAACTTGGCTCTGTCGCCCACCAGCATGGCATTACTGACGATGGGGATCCTCTCCCTCACCAGGTTCTCGATGGGCACGGGGGCCACGTTTTCACCACCAGCAGTGATGAGGATTTCTGCAACAAGGCTTGGCTCAACCAGGCCCACCCGTGACAACAGGAAACCCCCACTGGTGTGGGCACAGAACGGCAGATGACACTCACCTCCCAAATCTCAGGAGCATGCAGGCCCCGGCCCCACCTCCCTGGTCACTTGCTTTCCCATCAAGAATCCCAGTCCTAGTTCCCGCCTGGCCCCCAGGCCTGTCCTGCTTACAGGCTAGTGAAGGCCCTGGGGCCAGGCTCTGTCTGTCTCTTGCTGCTGCTTCCCTTGCCTGGCCACCTAGGAGCCTAGTTCCAGTCTTACCCTGGGGGGGTGTGTGGCATCCCTAATTCTCTAAGAATCCTTCCCCCTCTGCCCAGTCTCCAGAAATCTTCATCTCCAGAATTCACATCTCCTCCTACCCTACACCCAGAAAATTTTACTCTTTCATTCTGTGATCCTGTCTCCTCCTGTCCCAGGACCTGGCAAAGCTGCCCTTACAATGGCCATTTGTCCCAACAGCATCTTCACTGTGATGGTGCAGAACACCTCTGTGGCATGGCCTGCCCAGGGACCCCTCCCTGGGGACAGCACTGGCTGTTTCACTAGCAATCTGCTCTTTCATGCATGGCCTGGGTGGGGTGGACCACAGGGATGACCAGGTCTAACAAATCAGCATACTCCACCCCCTACAGTGAGACTCATTCTGAGACACATGCATTCCTCTTGATAATCTTTTCTCCATTGGTCCAGGGAAAGCCAGACATACAGTGTTTGCACTGGAACTACTGGAAATACTACTCTCTTCCCTTTGGAGTTAGAAATGAACCTAGACTGTTGGTAGCCTTCTTGCCAAAAACAGGAACCAGTTTATTAGCAATGGCATTAGCACAGAGAAGGAAAAAAGATTCATTGTGAAGTCATTTTGGTACCTGGATCTAGCTATGCCTGAAGCTAGAACTTCTGGATTTTTCAGTTATATTTAGCCAACAGTTTTGCTTTGCCACTCAATTTGAAATGAGTTTTCTGTCACTCATCACAAGAAATAATGTTATCATAGCCCATTTATTGAATAGTTACTGCCTATGTCAGATTTGATACCAAACGCTTTCTATATGAGTTGGCCAACTACATCGTTCTGTGTGCCAAATCTGGCCCATTGCTCAATTTTGTATGACCATAAGCCAAAAATGTTTATTTTTTTAAATATGTATTTTCCAAGTGGACAAAAGGAAGTGAAAGGAGGATTATTTGTGACACATAAAATCACGTGGAATTCCACACCCATTCCTTCATGCACCGTCTGTGGCTGTGCCAAGGTGGCATGACTGGTGGTGGCAGTGGAGACTGTGAGTCCCGGAAACCCAGAAGCACTTTCCATAGGACCTTCTCCAGGAAACCCTGGGAGATCCTGTCCATGTCATTGCCATTAACCCTCAGCCCTGTAGATGAGCATCCTCACATCCTCAGTCTACAGTGGGGGGGATGGGTGTTTCAGGGCCCGTCTCTCCCAGGTCCATCCTCCCAAAGGGAGACTATGGAGTGCCAAATGATGGAGGGGTGATTTCCTGGGCATGAGGAGGAGGCTGGGTTGTGCCCACCAGGGTGTCCTGCACAGCCCTTCATGGGAGGTGGGAAAGCCAGGAAGCCTTTGCACCAGCACGTGCAAGAGGCCCTCAGAGCCCAGACCCCGCACCAGTGCTACCTTTGATGCGGCCGGTGATGAACAGGAACCCCTGGTTGTCCATACGGCCCAGGTCCCCGGAGTGCAGCCAGCCATCCTCATCAATGGTCTCTCGAGTCGTGTCCTCCCTGTCCAGGTAGCCCATGAAGATGTGCCTGCCCCACATGCAGACCTCCCCAGTGCCGTCCTTGTTCTGCTGGACCAGCATGTTCTCACACCCACTCACGATCTTGCCACAGCTGCCAGGGGGACAGGAGTGGGGAAACCGAGGCTCAGAGACAGAGTCACCCACAGTGTGCTCAGAGGGCCCAGCAGATGTGAGGAGGGGCCTGCCAAAGTGTCTCATCTGCTAAATTCCCAACATTTTGTGAACTGGGAACCCTAGCAGTGATGTCGGCCGTTTTTTGTTTTGTTGTTTTGGGGGGCAGGGGAAGGTACTGGGGATTGAACTCAGGGGCACTCAGCCATGGAGCGACATCTCCAGCCCTATGTTGTATTTTATTTAGAGACAGGATCTCACTGAGTTGCTTAGGGCCTTGCTTTTTATTGAGGCTGGCTTTAAAGCAATCCTCTTACCTCAGCCTCCGGAGCCACTGGGATTATAGGCGTGCACAACCATGGTTGGCTGTGGATTGTTCTTATTTATTTATTTGAAGTGCTGGGCATCAAACCTAGGGCCTCACCTGTTCCAGGTAAGTTCTTTGCCACTGAACCCCAACCCCAGCCTCTGTGGTCTGTATTTATACCCATGTACATGGGAGAAGGAAAAAGTACTTAAGGATAGGAGAAAAAATCCCCCCACCCTTGAGAAAACAGCCGTGTAGACCTACACATCTACACTGCAGGTCCCCCTGACCAGGACAGCTAACCATAAGCAAACCAACCAGCTAGAATCTCGCTAGAGGGGAAAAGTTACTTCCATAAGACAGCAGGGAATCATCTGAAATCTGGATTCTTATAAGGCTTATTTCTCTAGACATACACTTGCAAGGGCAGTTTTAGGATGCAGAGATAAACATGTTCTTGCATCACTGAGATCTCCTTCCCTGGGAACTAGAAGGATAAGGGTTTAAGGGTTAAGCCTAGGAATCATCTCAGCAAGAGAAAAAAGGCAGGGCTGAGACATTCAGAACTTAAAAAAGACTTATAGCTTCTCCACTGAAGCCTTTCTAGATATGTAGAAAAATCTAGAAGCCATAAAACAAGATTGATAACTTCAACCAGATAAAAATCATACATTTCTGTACATCAAAAAACAGATTATGGCTGGGGTTGTAGCTCAGTGGTAGAGCACTTGCCTAGCATGTGTGAGGCACTGGGTTAGATTCTCAGCACCACATTTAAATAAAATAAAGGTCCATTGACGACTAAAAAATATTTTTAAAAAACCAGATTAACTGGGGCTGGGGTTATAGGCTCAGGAGTAGAGCGCTCACCTAGCACATCCAAGACCCAGGGTTTGATCCTCAGCATCACATAAAAATAAATAAAATAAAGGTATTGTAAAAAAATTAACTAAAATAAAAACCCTAATGAAAAAATGAGGGGGTAAAATATTTGTAACTTATATGAAAGACAAAGGGTTGATTTTCCTAATATGTAAATGCTAACAAATAATTCAATTTTTAATGGGAAGATAACGTAGTCAGATAGTTCAGAGAAAAGGAAGTACAAATGGGTTTTATATGTGTGAAAAGATTATTTCTAACTCCACTTATAATAAAAGGAAGAGAAAAATGGAGATATCATTTTGCATCACAGTACAAAATATCTATGTCAAACATTCATTTTATCATTATTTATGGGAACACCTGATGGGAGAAATTAAGCCCTAAATAGTCACCAGTAAGGGAACCACTTAATAATTTATGGTACGACCACTTGTGTCCTCTGGAATACCACAAAGCTGTTAAGAATAAGGCAGCTGGGGCTGGGGCTGTGGCTCAGAGGGACAGCACTCACCTAGCAAGTGGGAGGCCCTGGGTTTGATCCTCAGCACCACATACAAACCACATAAAAATAAATAAAGTAAAGGTGTTGTGTCTAAGTACAATTAAAAAAAATTTTTTTTAAAAAAGAATAAGGCAGCCGGGGCAGGGGCTCAGTAATAAAGTGTGTGCCTAGCATGCACTGGGCCCTGGGTTCCACCCCACGCACACACCACGCGCAGGCGCACACATACACAGAGCAGCTGTTCTACTGACAGGGAACATTCTCCACGTGATAAGAACCCCTTCTAACAAAATCCATCTGACTCCGAGCATAGATGGTGCCAGTCCAGGATGAGGGGAAGTTTGCCCTGAGTCCAGCTTGGGAGGGAACCCTGTTGCCTGAGCTGATCTGGTTCCTGGGTTGCAGAGAGAACAAGAGAGTTCGGAGAAGGAGGGTTCTGTGTCTGTTTTGACATGGAAAATGCTTCTGTTGAGGATAAATGTACACAGCCTATGTCAATGCCTGACCTGTGCCAGCTTGACTAGAAAGAACACAGGTGGTTTTGCCTCTGGGAGGTGGTTACAGGTTGAATTTTGTTGTTCCCCCCACCCCCTGCTCCCCAGTTCATATGTATAAGTCCTAAACCCAAGTAGCATGGCATGTGACCTTACCTGGAAACAAGGTACTGCAGGTGTAATATTTAAAAGGAGGTCACACTGGGACAGGGTGGGCCCTAATCCAGTGTGACTGGTGTCCTTACAGAATGGGGAAATGGGGACACACACACACACACACCCACACACAGTACCACATGAAGATGGAGGTGAGAGGGTGACACTCCATAAGTCAAAGAACACCAGAAAAATCACCAGAAGTTGGGGAGGGGCCTGGGGCAGATTCCCCACACAGCTTCAGAAGTAGCCGGCCCTGTCCACGTCCTGACCTGACTCCAGCCTCCAGAACTGGCAGCCCACACACTTCTGCTGTTTAGTGTGGGTGCTTCCTTATGGCTGCCCTCGGGGGCTCAGGAGAGGGCCTGGGTGGGGACTGTCATGGTGCCATCTTTAAGCCTGCTGACTCACACATCTCACTCACTGAAAAGGATCATTTGAAGACAGAGACTGGCATTGGCACTGCTTTTTGGTTCTGAAAAACACTCGGGGGCTTTGGGGTTCTGCAGAAGACAGATTTTGATGGGAGTTTAGAGGCAGGAGAGGGTTTCGTCAGGTTAGAAAGATTGAACTTATGTTTTGTTTTTGAAATGTTTTTATTGGTTGTTGATGGATCTTTATTTAATTAATTTGTTTCTATGTGGTGCTGATAATGGAACCCAGTGCCTCCCACAGCCAGGCAGGCCTCTGCCCTGAGCCCCAGCCCCAGCCTGTTTTGCTACCTCAGTTGGCACCTGACAAGGGAGAGCCCCAAGCAGGACAGGGAGGTGAGAATGGTGACACGGTGGTAGGGCCGGGTGTCAGCGAGACCCTACCGGAAGATTCTGTGAAGGAACAAGGCTCAGCCTCAGCGCTGAGCTGGCCCTTGGTGACCTCCTGGTTGTGGTATCACCTGGGTCAACCTCTCGGCCTGGGGTGAGTCCAACTTGGGAAAACCCAGAAAGGGGCCGGGGAAGTGTTAGAGATGGAAGATGGCCAAGTGGAGGGGCTTCCAGGTCACAGGACGTGAACTTGGAGGCAGAACTGCCAGCGACATGGGGGGGGCCCTTGCTTTACCTGACCAAGCAGGGATCCACGTTTCAGGAAGCTGGGCGCTGGAGGCCGGAGACTGGGGCCTTCCTGGAGAGGCCCGGAGGCCGCCTGGCCCCTGCCTCTGCCCCCAGCAGCAGCCCCAGCCCCTGCCCCTGCCCCCTGCCCCGGCCCCTGCTCCCTGCCCCCTGCCCCCTGCCCCGGCCCCTGCTCCCTGCCCCCTGCCCCCTGCCCCCGCCCCAGCCCCCGCCCCTGCCCCGGGCCTGCCCCCTGCCCCTGCCCCGGGCCTGCCCCCATCCCTGCCCCCTGCCCCCGTCCCTGCCCGGGCCTGCCCCCTGCCCCCTGCCCCCTGCCCCCGCCCCAGCCCTTGCCTCTGCCCCGGCCTACCCCCGCCCCCGCCTCTGCCCAGGCCTGCCCCCTGTCCCTGCCCCTGCCCCCTGCCCCCGCCCCTGCCCGGGCCTGCCCCCTGCCCCTGCCCCCTGCCCCCGCCCCTTCCCCTGCCCCGGGCCTGCCCCCAGCCCCCGCCCCCTGCCCCTGCCCCCTGCCCCTGCCCCCTGCCCCTGCCCCCTGCCCCCTGCCCGCGCCCCTGCCCCGGGCCTGCCCCCTGCCCCCGCCCCTGCCCGGGCCTGCCCCCTGCCCCTGCCCCTGCCCCCCGCCCCCGCCGGGGCCCGCCCACCTCAGGATGCGGTAGTCGCTGTGGGTGGAGATGGAGTGGGGCCCCGAGCTCTCGCTCAGGCCGTAGATCTCGCCTATGGGGATGTCCAGGCTCAGGAAGAACTCGGAGGTGCTCTCGGGCAGCGGCGCGGCCCCGCTGAGGAAGGCGTGGCAGTGCTCCAGGCCCAGGGCGCTGCGGACCCTGCTGTACACCAGCGCCTTGGCCATGTGGTAGCCCAGCGGGAGGTCGCGTTTCCTGCGGGCCAAGGACGTCCTGGGCCGGCGGAAGGCTGGGCTGCCCCGCCCGGCCTGGCCTCCACCTACCCCAGCATCCGTTTCGTGTTGACCTTCAGGCCCGTGTCTTTTGCCCACGTGAACGCCTTCTTCCTCAAGCTCGAGGCCTTGGCCAGGTTCTCCTTGATGGTGTCGTGCATCTTCTCCCAGATGCGGGGCACCCCCAGGAAGATGGTGGGCTTTATCTCCTTCAGGGTGTGCACCAGTGTGCCCTGCGCGGACGGTCGGGGCAGGTCGGGTCGGGGCAGGGGCAGGCCCCAAGGTGCCTGGGCGGGACGTGAGCCGGGTGTGGCACAGCCCGAGGACCTTCCCCTCGCGGAGTGGACCGCGCGAGTCCCACGGGAGCTCCTGCTCTCCAGGGCTCGGATGTGGCACCCACACCGGGAAGATGCTTGGAAGTGAGCTGAGGGGGTTAGCTGAATACACAGAGAAAGGCCAACAAGATGTGATTTGTGGCATAATGGAAACAACTTGCATGTTAAGCAAGCGGGATCAGCTAAAGAAATTGCCCAAGCTTGCAATGGGACAGTATGCAATTGTGAAAATAATAATTAAAAAGCAAGATTCACCTCCCAACTGATCTTTTGATCCCCGAAATCCCTGTCCAAATCCATGCAGGAGGTCATGTACAAATCAACAGGCCGATCTTACGTTTTACATAGAAATGCCAGGCTTCCCACAGGCAAAGCAATTTGGGAGAAGAACAAAATCAGAGGCTCCTACCTAGTTTTAAAACTTACTATAAAATAGGCTAATCCACTGTGCAGGCTTTTCCAGAACTGAGGGGGTTCCAGAAATGCAAGAATTTCAGTTTAAAGAGTGGGGAATTCCCAGGAATTCCCAGGCACACTGGGACAGGTCGCTCACCCTGATACAAAGTGCCATGACCAAGGCAGTGTGGTTTTGGCCTAAGGATGGCCGTGCTGCTCAAGGGAGCAGAGCAGAAGTCCTGCAAGAAACCTTCCATTTATAAACAACCGATTTTCAATAAAGTGCGAGGACTGCAGGGCAGGGAGAGGGACTCCACACAGTGAGCCAGGGGGCTCCGCTTGGCAACACTAAAACTGAAATGGGCATCGCCCTAAAGTGGAAGTGATAAAACAAAATTCTTCTAGAGGAAAAGAGAAGAAAATCTCTGTGATGTTAGCGTGGGCCAAGATTTCCTAGATACCAGAACAAAAGCATAAAAGGGGGAACCGTAAGTGGGTCTCATTCAAGTTAAACACTTGTCACTCTTCAAAAGACTATGTCGAAAACAGAGATACACACCACAGGACCAGGAGAGCACCTGTGAGTCTTCTATTTGAAAAAGAATTCATGGTGGGGGGGTGCTCAGTGGTAGAGCGCTGGCCCAGCACAGGTGAGGCTCTGGGTTTGATCCTCAGCACTGCATAAAAGTAAATAAAATAAAGGTATTGTGTAATTTCAATGAAAAATTTTAAAAATCATAACCAGAATATGTAAAGAACCCTTAAAACCAACACTAAGGTTAAATATCCAACCAAAATTTAAAATGCAAAAGAGTCAAACAGACATTTCTCCAAAGAAGATATACAAATAGCCAATAAACACAGGGAAAGATCTTCCCATCACTGGCCATTAGGGAAGTGCAAGTTAAAGTCGTAAGGCACCACTTTGTACCCATTAGAATGGCCGTAAAGTAATTTTAAGTGGATACGTGCTCCGGGCACCCATGGAGAAACCAGAACCTTCACACTCCCCCGTGGATGTGAAGTGCTGCAGCTACTGTGAAACACACAGGCAGATCCTTAAACCTCAAGACCCCTCAGCACAACTCTGATTGACAATTAAAAATTCTGACACTATTAGGGACTGATAAGGATGTGGGAAGATGGAACTCCTTGGATCCTGTAGGTGACTGTGGATACTTTATGCATTCAGTTAAAAAAATAAAAAAGCATGCCTTATCGAGTAACTGCAGTGGCTTAAGCACCGAGCAGAGGGGACAGGAGAGTGACTGAGAGACCGAGGAAACAGTCAAGCAAAGAATGAAGTGACAGAGAGAGTCAGCCACTCACAGAACAGGAGAAGGCCCTTCCAGGAGGCAGAACAAAGGCCTCCCCCCAAATACGTCCTCCTCACCCTAACTCCCAGGACTGGTGATGAGCATGTCTTTGGGGACAGACGGGTCTTTGCAGATGTGGTTGAGTTGAGGGGTTGAACCCAAGCTCCCTCATCACTGAGCTACACCTCGAGATCTCTTGTCTTTTTTTTTTTTAATTGAGTCAGAGTCTTGCTCAGTTTCTGAGGCTACCCTTGAGCTTGACATCCTTGTGTCTCAGCCTCCCAAGTTCCTGGGACTACAGGTGTGGGCCACCAAGCCCAGCAAAGTTGAGAATCTTGAATGGGGACATTTCCTGAATCATCCGGGCAGCCCAGTGTCATCACAAGGTCCTTGCAAGGGGGAGTCAGGAGGCCAGAGTCAGGGACATCTGACGACGGAAGCAAACTGTGGAGGAGGGTTGAGAGGGGAAGATGCTGCGCTGCTGACTCAGCAGGTGGAGGGAGGCCACCACCGAGGACCGCGGGAGGCCCCTAGAAGCTGGGAGGGGAAGGAAGGAAATGGTTCTCCCCAAGACCTCCCAGACAGAACCAGCCCAGGACACCAAGAGAGAGGCATTCCGGACGTCCGACCTCCAGAGCTATAACATAATAAAAGTGTGCCTTGCCAAGCCACGGACTGTGCGGTCAGTGATGTGGCAGTACCAGGGGGCTCACGGTGCAGCAGGGGCCGGCGGAACTCCAGAGTTTGCGAAGTCCAGACACAAAAGAAATCAAAATTCCTCTCACAGAATTACTCTGGGAAAGCTACCACGGGCGACCTCCAGCCACATGAAGGAATGTCCAAACAGACCACAGTGTGGGGAAGGGATAGCCCTGCGTGGCGGCTTGTAGAAGGTGCGTGGGTGTTCTAGCCTGGTCCCCACAGGGCACAGTGTCTTCTTTCTGGAGAGGCGGCCTTACTCAGAAAGGCCTGGCAAGTTGTGCCCCCGCCGTGGTGCGTGAGCCCACAACCAGTGACTCTGAGACACAGACCCCAGTCTTCCTGGCCCAAGGGGGGCAACTCCGTGCTGCGTTCATGTCTTAGGGCTTCCCATGGATTGAGGGAGGTTTTAGTCCAGGCAAACCGACACCCGTTCTCGGCTTCTTCCCTTGACCTTCTCTGCTCCTCTTTCACTTGAGAGCTTCCTCTCAATAAATCACAAAAGTACCCATCTCAGGTTTTGCTTCTATGTGGTCCAACCTAGGACAACAGCCGTCCATATTAGAGCTAAGAATTGAAGGGGAAAAAGGCAACGGATATTTGACCATTGGAAAAATGCCGATGAACACAGGCTGGATCAAATGGAGCGACTGGACTGGTGTGCAAAAATGTCACCAAATTGGAAACGAAAAGCAAGTATTAACTCTAGGAAAACCAAAAAGTTGTCCGCGACAGGGAAACATGACCATATAGCGAAGTGCTGGGCTAAACCGTTAAGAATGATCGACCCCGAGAGGATGGGAAGGGGGATGTGTGGAAACGGGGGAGAAAAGGAAGTCAATTTCTACTTCCCACAGTGGAAAGGTAACTGATGATATTTAAAATTCAATAAATCAAGAAAAGACGGTATCACATATTCAAGGGATCTTGGAGCAGAAGACGAGGACTGAGGAAAAAGCCTCACAGACCCAGAGCTTAGCAGGACACTGTTCCCTGGAGGGACAGCCCTCCACCCCTGGGGCCGCCCGGAGGGTGCCGTGGGGCCCAGGCCCTCACTCAGCCTTACCTTGAGCGCGTCTGATTCAGCAAAGTAAATGACGGCGCCGATCTTTATGGGCACCCACATGTCCATCATCTGCGCTGCAATATGGCTGAGGGGCAGGTAGCTGACCACCACCTCCTGATGCTCAGGGGTGGCCGTCAGCTCCAGGTCCCTCACCACTGCTCCAGCCATCCACGTGATCTAGAACACAAGAGACGCCACAGGCCCTCGCCTCCCCGGGGCCTCGCCTCCCCGAGGGCCGAGCTGTGTTCCGTCTGCCCAGCCCGGCTCCAAGCTGCCACTCGGCCCTGCTCCCAGCACCTGGGGTCCGTGGCTCCCTGTTCCCCGCCCGTCTCACAGATGGGGAGCAGCAGCACAGGGCAGCGCCACTAGCAAAGTGTGAGTGTGCCCTTCTCCCTACGTCCTCACCAACATTTGTTGTTCCTTCTAGTGTAGTTTTAATTTGCATTTCTCTAATTGCTAGAGATGTTGAACTTTTTTTTATACATTTGTTGTCCATTTGTTTTTCTTCTTCTGTGAAGTGTTTATTCAGTTCTTTTGCCCATCTATTAATTGGGTTATTTATTTGTGTGTGTAATTATTATTTTTTTTTCAGTTTTTTGTGTATCCTGGAGATTAACGCTCTGAGGTGCAAGTGGCTAAGATTTTTTTTCCCATTCTGTAGCCTTTCCATGTTTTTGACTGTTTCCTTTGCTGTGAAGAAGCTTTTTAGCTTGATACAATTCCATTTACTGATTCTTGGTTCTTTCTTGTGCTTTAGTAGTCTTGTTGGGGAATTTGGTTCCTAAGCCGACAAGATGGAGATTTGGTCCTACTTTTTCTTCTAGTAGGCACAGGGTCTCTGGTCTAATGCCGAGGTCCTTGAATCTCATGCTTATTATAAAACAATAGAACCAAACAGGCTACCCACGATCCCATCACACAAATACGCCAACAGTGAGCAGACTGGTGCTTTCCCATTTCCAGGGCATACCTTCAAGTAAAGTTTTAGTGTCTACAATTTCGCTATCTGTATTTCTCAATGTTGTCATAAATCTACGGGAAACAGTTACTGTGCTAATCTAGCCACGTGGACCTCGAAGCTGTCCCTCCAACTCACCAGGCCTGCTTCAGCCTCAGGGCCTTTGCACTGGCCATTCCCTCTTCCTGAAATGCTCTTCCTCTGGCTTCCCCCCACACACACCTACTCCCACGGTGGGCTGCTGCTTGAATATTTGGCGTGGCTCAAATGTCACCTCCTTAGAGGGGCCACCTTACACGGCTGCGATTGAAGGTGTTATGGTCTGAGTCTTAGCACAGCCTGTGTTTGCCTGTTCACCTCCCGTCTGTCTTCCAGGGATCCAGCATTGGGTCTGGCTTGTTCACTGTGGTATCCCCAGCCCTGGAACGTCCCCACCACGGTGTGTGCTTGTCAGCTGTTGCTGGGCGAGTGGACGGGAGAGAGGATGGCCAAGTCCAACACGTGGAGCATTTGGCCCCAGATATGTCCTCGGGATTAGTCCATCTCCTGCTCTGGGTCGCCAGTCAGAGGAGTCTTACTTCCATCTTGACAGGTGCTACCACTCACAGCCGCGGTCCTGCCAGTCTGAGGTGGGTCTGAACTGTCTGCCAGGGGCTGTGTTGGAAGTTTGGTCCTCAGTCGGGAGGTGGAGGGACCTTTAAGAGCTGGGGCCTACTGGGTGCCCCTGGGTCACTCAGGGTGCTACCTTTGGAAGGGATGGTGGGACTTCAGCTCTCCGCCTTCCTCTTTGGCCATAGGATCTCCTCCCACATGCACTCCTGCCATGGGACCCTCCCCAGAGCCAGTGCCATACTACTTGGACTCTCAGTCTCTAAAACTAATAGCTCTTTTCTTTATAATGTTAGCCTGCCTCAGGTGTTTTGTTACAGCAACAGAAAACAAACTAATGTAGAAACCACTACTGCCACTCCTGGGTAGATTTTTATATAGATGGAATCATGTGACATGTGTCCCCCTTATTCTTTTATAACAAGGATCAAATCACCAGCAGCTCTGGGCTCTGCCTCTAGACCCACAGTCAGCCCTCCTGATCCAGATGTGGGTTGCACATCCTTGGAGTCACGCAACCACAGATGGAAAATATTCAAAAAAAAGGAATCGCGCCTGCCCTCAACACGAACAGACTCTTTTTCCTTGTCCTTATTCCCTACACAGCACAGCACAAGGACTCTGTGCATGGCTGAGGGTTTCTGAGGCATCCACCACGATTCGAGGTCTGCGGAAGTCGCGGGCAGGGCCACGCACACCCCACGCTTCCACCCGGCACCCGCACACGTGGCGCTCGGAGCGGTCCGAGGGGGTCCCGAACCACCCGCTGTGGCCGTCCAGTTTCTCCAGCCCACCCCGCTGGCCGGAGCCCACACGCCCTGCTCTCCCCGCTCTCATTTAGAAAATAGAGTCCACCGGTTTCAGCTCTCTACAAACCAGAGCCCGGGGGAAACGCTCCCCTCCCGCAGGGGAGGAAGCCGAGGCTTGGAGAGTCAGGCCTCGGACAGGTCTGCCCTGAAGGTCCATCTCACCCCCGCTCCGAGCGCCCACCCCGCCGCCCACAGCCCAGGGCTGGCGCTCACGTTGTCGTGGCTGAGCAGGACGCCCTTGGGGAGGCCGACGGTCCCCGAGGTGTAGATGATGACCGCACACTGATTGGCTTTCTGGGTCTTGATGATCTGGTCCAGCTGGGTGTCAGGAATGCCGTTGCCAAGTTCCATGAAGTCATGCCACTGTGCATGGACAAGAGAGCCCAGGATGGGGGCGGCCGGCTCCGGGGGACCCACCCCCTGGCTGGCCCCCGCCAAGGTCGGGCTCTGCTCCCGCAGGGCTCCAGGCCCCTCGAAAGCTCTGCGCCTCCCAGTGCCGTCGCCTCTGAAATGGGAATGATTTCAGGACCCACTCCTGCGGAGGTTCCAGAATCCACTCATGGAGGAGGAGGAGGACCAGGAGGAGGGGGAGGGGGAGGGGAGAGGAGGGGAGGGGGAGGGGAGAGGAGGGGGAGGAGGGGGAGAGGGGAGAGGAGGGGGAGGAGGGGGAGGAGGGGGAGTGGTGGCAGAGTGTGTTTTCCAAAAGTGACAGTGATGCCATTTATGGTATCACATCTCTTTGGGGGCCTTGCCCCTCCCTCGGTGAGATATGGTGGCCCTGCCCTGTGGTTCCTGGCAGAGCTTTGGGTTGGCTCTGCGCCTTCCAAGACAGGCCATCAAAGGCAAGGCAGTGTCCACCTGGCCAGCTGCCTCCCAAGACATCCTCTGTGGGAAACCGACCAGCAAATGAGTCTGGGGTCCCCTGGTCAGAGCCCCGCAGCCATATGGTGAAAGCACAAAGAGACAGGGAAAGAGGCTGGAGAAGTGGCAGCTGAGAACAGGGTGAGCACTAGGGCTGGGTAGGGCATGGAATTTAAGACACACACACCCCTTGGTAATCAAGATGAATAATGTTACAATGCAATTCAAACGTCACTATTAATGCAAAAAATCTGATGACTATATCAAAATTTTAGATAAAGACTGGACCATTGGGTCCAAGCCATAGCAGAACCTGCAGCCAAAAGAAAATTGTGTGTGCCTGTTACATGTTCTTTTACATATTTTAAAGTGGTCAGTGGTTTGTTTGTTTTTTTGGGGGGGGGACTGGGGATTGAACTCAGGGGCACTTGACCACTGAGCCATATCCCCAGCCCTATGCTGTATTTTATTTAGAGACAGGGTCTCACTGAGTTACTTAGCATTTCACTTTTGCTGAGGCTGGCTCGGAACTTGAAATCCTCCTGCCTCAGCCTCCCTAGCCACTGGGATTACAGGTATGTGCCACTGCGCTGAGCTTCAGTGGTTTTATTTTTATCTTCTGTGGAACTGGAGATGGAACCCAGGGCTCCTGTGTGTTAGACAAGTGTACTACCACAGAGCTATATCCCCAGACCCAGTAAATGGTTTTAATAAAAAATATTGTTGGGCTGGGGTTGTGGCTCAGCAGTAGAGTGCTCGCCCCACCTGTGTGAGACCCTGGGTTTGATCTTCAGCACCACATAAAAATAAATAAATAAAATAAAGGTATAAAAATTATAGATGAATTTATATCTGTTGTTAAAACCACACACACACACACAATAAATTATGGCTTGGGTATCAGTAAAATATTTAACTTTCAAATAATGTGAGTTGCAGGGCTGGGGCTATAGCTCAGTGGTAGAGCACTTGCCTAGCATGCGTGAGGCACTGGGTTCAATCCTCAGCACCACATAAAAATAAACAAAATAAAGGCATTCTGTCCACTTACAACTACAAAAAAATATAAAAATAGTAATAATGTGAGTTGCATATTTGAAAATCACTTACACTTAAGGTATTCTCACAAAAAAAACAAGTATTTAAAGTAATCTAGGGGCTGGGGTTGTGGCTTGGAGGTAGAGCGCTTGACTAGCATGCGTGAGGCACTGGGTTCCATCCTCAACACCACATAAAAAATAAAGATATTGTGTCCACCTATAACTAAAAAATAAATATTTTAAAAAATAAAGTAATCTATATGGTAAATAGTTTGATTTAGATATTCCATAGTATATACATATATGAGAATATCATATTGTAAAACATAAATATGCATAATTTTTACTCATAAAAATAAATTTTAAAAATGTGTTTTAATACATCTAACTTTCAATTTTTTGGTATTTTTTCAACCACCTTCATGTTCTGAAAAAAAAAATGAAATGATTGTTGCTGTTTTAATCCACCAACTTTGGGGGATGTGTCCTTATCCAACAATAAGTAACCAGAACAGGCACCTTCCCACCGCAAAAGAAAAAAAGAGTCCCGAAGTCCCCCAGCTTCCCGTTACAGGGTCCCGTCCACTTCCATGACAAAGCCTCACCCATCCCTCCGCAAGGCCAGCCTCTCCTTGGCTCTCTGCCCACTTCCTTTAAGAGTTCCCACCCACTTCCCTGACCAGGTCTAGGGCTCAGGGCAGGCCACGCCCATGCCCCAGCATGGCCCCACCTACTCCCCACATGGCCCCACCCTTTCCACCTAAATGGCCTTATCCACTCCCCCAGCACGGTCCCACCTCTTCCCCAACATGGCCCCACCCCTTCCCCAACATGGCCCCACCCCTTCCCCAACATGGCCCCACCCCTTTACATGGTCCCCTCCACTCCCCCGCAGGGCCCCACCCACTCCCCAGCATGGTCCCTCCCACTCCCCAGCATGGTCCCTCCCACTCCCCCGCAGGGCCCCACCCACTCCGCAGCACAGCACCTCTCACTCCCCCCCCATGACCCTGTCCACTTCCCTTACCCCTTCTCTGCTTGCCCATGGACCGACTAACCCACCTCCCTGGCAAGGCCCCAGTCCCCTCCCCGCGCCCGCCTCCCCCACTTACAGAGTACAGGTTGTTGCTTCTCTCCTTCAGTGGAGGCTTGTACTGGACGATTGCTTTTAGGGTCGCCAGCTTGCTTCGTGGAATCTGAAACAAAGTTCCCTGTGGGGCTTGTGGCCACCCAGCCCTGGGGAAGCTGACGCTGGCAGAGTCTCAGCTCTGTCCTGAAGCAGCTCCAGCCTTTTGTCTTTCCCCGCCCGCGCTGCAAAGCACTGCTCTGTCTTGGCTGGTTTGGGCTACCGGATTCTTTGGGGTCGCATCAGTAGTAGCCTGCAACGGGCAAGAGTGGATGAAGGCCACCGCCTGCGGCCGGGCGCTTCTCAGGCCGTTCTGCTGCTCTGCGTGGGACGCTGGCGGGCGAGCTAAGCATGTCCTGGTTCTCCCCTTTCCAGCGACCTGCACTAGGCAGCAGGATTCGGCTAACCTAGGCAACAAAATTCTTCATGAAGGTGGCTGGCACTGGACACGCTGGGAGCCGGCTACCGGGCCTAGGACTGTACGGTTCAGGCGACTGGTGCGATTCCTACGGCCTGTTCGTGCAGAGGAGGGCACTTTTATGGCGTTATCTGGCCAGCCCAGAGAGAGAGCCACCTCCGGCATGCCCTGTGCTCAGACAAGAAGCTGGTGGGGCAGCCGGGCCAGAGTTTTCCAGGGGGAAGAACCAGATGCCCAGCAGCCTGGAAGAGGCCCAGCCTAGGGAGTTTGAGGACCCCAGAGAGCATGGCCAGAGGGGACACCAGGACAGTGACAGGGAAGGAGGCAAGAAAGGGTGGTGAGGGCCAGCGGGGTGGAGCAGGGAGGCCAAGGCCAGGAGTTTAAGCTGTTCTCACAGGAGACAGGAAACCTCTGGGGGTCAAGGGTCATGATCACAGGAGGGCCATGATCATTGCCCCAAATCAACGCTCTCCCGCGGAGCTTGATATCCAGTTTGAATCTTTTATACAGAGCAACTAGAACAACAAATCCGTCTCTCCTGAACTGCGCCTTCCACAAAACTAGGAACAGAAATAACTTGTTATGCATGGGAGGCCAGACATGCCAGAATCAGGGCTGTAAGGTATGGCATCCAGGGAGCTGTAGAGGGAACCGTCAGGGCATGTGGCGTATTTCAGTGACAGAAAACTCATATTAAGCCAATATGCATGGCAGGAGGAAGGACCCCACCCACCCACCATCACCCCCGGCCCCTGCCATAGTGTGAACAAACAGCGGTGACATGGGTATTGGAGACCACAGCAGCAGCACTTAAGAAAGCAATTCCCAGAAGCTTAGGGCTGGAGCTGTCTGTCATTCCTGAACCCTGGTATGGAAGCTCAGTGGCTCTAGCTGGGAGTTTGTTGAGTTTGGACAGTGTGCCTGAATTTCAGACATGGGAAAACACATGATCGACGTGATCAGAAGACGCCATCAATGGCAAGACACGTCTGTTCTCTAGAGATATGACAAGTCAAGAACTGTGTGACTCAGAGGCTTTGGAGCTGAATAAGGAATTTGGTGGCCTACAAGTCTCTTCCCAGGACTCTCCTACCTTCAGGATCCTCCTGCCAAAAGCTGATGCCGGAAACTGCAGCTCATTCAAACCAATTTTTACAACATTTATACAAAGATACTACCAAAAGGAAAGAAGAAGAGAGGCTAAGTTTCCTTGCACACAGAGAAAACTCACCTGAAAATCTCACCACAAAGTGAAATAAAATTGCAATCCAGCTTTCCAGCATAAAATTTAAAAGGTAATGAAGCAGAGAGCACAAAGCAGACATTCAGGTGCTCAGGGAAGGAAGGGCCTGTCACCAGGGGAAAAAAATGAAACAGTGGCAGAACTCAGGAAAGAAATAGAAAAGCAAAGTCATTTCAGAAATGAAAACAGTGACAAGAAATGCAGAAAATGTCAGGGAGCGTGGAATTGAAATCATCGCACTCCTAAAGGAAAGATAGATCGTGTCTGTAAAATAAAATGGCATCCATAAAATCATGCATAAATGCATTTTTTGCGTGGAGGTTGAGCCGTCAACTCAGTTACTGTTAATTGGAAATTAAACCCCCCACAGTCTGCTGCCTCCACCAAAGCAGCTTCCCCTGGACCTTGGTGTGGTCATGGAGGACTCTTCCCGAGCCCATTTCAGGGGGAACCCCCATCTCAATCATTAGCATCTACCGGGGAGTCCCATGAGGCCTGGCCAGAGCCCTGAGGTCTCCGGGTGGCTGCAGCGGGCCGTGCTAGGTAAGGCTTTACCGAAAGTATTTTCTGTAGCTGTTGATCGTTTTCAACCAGCAGGACGTTCACCTTGGCGTGCGAGATGACATATTGACAAGCATCGGCAGAATTGGTGGCATAAATACCAACACAGAGGCCCCTGGGGAAAGAAAACACATTTGCATGTGTGCTCAGTCCCCTGGCGGTGAGCGGGCAGGGAGGTCAGGCAGAGGAGAGTCTGCAGGCGGGTTTGGAGGTCACAGTCTCAGCACCCGCTTAACCACATTGAAAGCAACAGAAGTGACATCCATGAGGAGCGGGAACTCCTACGTTGTCACCATGACAGTGGATCACAGAACCCTGACCACACCCCACCGTACCCCAAGAGAGAAGAGGCCAGCGCAGGGGCTGCTTGCTCAAGGTTACATGGCAAGGAGGGGTCAGGCGTGGGATCTGAGCCCCCAGCCCAGGCCTCGGCTCCTTCTCCACTCGCTGTCTTTGGTTCTCACGTGTAACCTTTATCATAACCAAAACTGACAGGGCTTACTATATGCTTAAAGTATCTTTTATTTCCTCTTTACAACAACTTTCAGGTATTATTATTAGCTTCACTTTTTGCATAGAGGAGACTTTGTGTTAACAGATGTAAATAACTGGTATATGTCCTCAAGGTTATGTAATAGTAACACTAGGCTTACATATAGGTACATGGTGTATTCTTCACTACTTTAGAATCATTTTAATGGTTTTTTTTTTTGCCAAGTTTTTTTTAAAAAGCCAATTTGTCTACTTGTAGAAGTTATTTCCTGTCACTTTTTAGAAAATCACATTTCTTCTAACATCATCACTTATGTTTATTGTTTTATATTATTTCCCTAGGATTGATGATTAGAAATGGTATTACTGAGTCAAAAAATGTAAATTTTTAATGTTAACAAAGCCCATTTGTCAGCCTTTTATTTTATTTTTATTTTGCTTTCTGTGTCCCAAGAAGACTTTGGATACTCCAGGTTGTGAAGATATTCTCCTGTGCTGCCTTTTTCCAGAAGCTTTAGAATTTAGCTTTTGTGATTGGGTCTACAGCCCACCTCAATCTAAGTTTGTGTACGGTGTGAGGTAGGGATCGAGGCTGACACATTTCCATGTGCACATCCAGCACGATTGGATGACTTTGGTGCTTTTTTATGAGAGTCAGTGACCAAGTATATGTAGGTCTATTTCTGGGCTCTCTGCTCTGTTGATCTTAGTTGTGCTGCTAGATTGTGCAGGAAACCATGCAGGTTATAATCATGTGAAACAGTTACCCTCATCACCGTTTGCAGGCATGCGCTATTCTAGGCTCTGTCAAAGGGCTTAATCCTGTGAGGCTTGGAGGCATATTGAAATCATCCTCATTTTCCCAGATGACACAAGATCTTGGGAAGACCCATCGCTCTAGACTAGACTCAGCTGCAGTCTGCGACCAGAGCCCACCCACGCACCACACTGTCTCACCATGCTGCCCTGAAGCACAAATTGACTCTTTGTTAAAGTTCATTCCAACCCACTAATAAGTCAGGACTGATACATGCTCGTATGAAATTCAGAAGTCGAACATACTGGAGTGTGTAGGTCTTCATGCCCACACGTGTTCATGCTATGTCTGTTTTGGCCATCGGCCTCAGTTTCCTGTGTGGGCTGCTCCATCCCTGCCCACGCTGGACACCACATTCACTCTTGACGGGCAGCATCGTAGGACCTCAGTAGGGCAAATGATCACGGGATGCAGAGTCTCTCGGGATCCATGGCATCCCTCACCTGGGGAGTCTAAACGGGTGATTCTGTCCCACGGGGGTACACTTGGAAATCCTGGGGACATTTATGGTTGTCACAACTTGAGGGTACTTGGAGACCAGGGATGGCTGGGATGTTCCACCACAGAGAACGGTTCAGCCTCAGAGGTGGTCAGTGCCAGGAGGGGGAAACCCCGGTGTCGACAAAGATGGCTGATCTTTTTCCTTTAGGGATTACACACAGAGACTTCACATGGGCTTTCACTTGACCATACAGATGGTCACCATTTATGAAATACCTACTGCATCATCTGGTGAATTATGCCCCAAAGGTGGATTAGACAGTCCCCATCCATGTGGAACTCAACTCCGGGGCGTCCTGGCCCCCCATAACTCCACCATTGGCAGAGAGGTTTCCTCTGGAGACAGGACAATATAAATTCCATGTTATTCACATTTCATCATAATACAAATTAAATGAAAGTGAATAAATGAGGCCTTATGCAGCCGGAGGGATACAACGAGGGGTTTTCTGGGTGCAGCTGACCAAGAGCCTGGGTCTGGGGCTGGCCCTTCTGCCCCTGGCTCTGTGAGCCTTGGCTCTCTCCTCTGTGCCTATGGGTGGCAGGGCCCACTTCACATTGCTCTGTGAGAGCCCCGTGCTTGGCCCGTGGTCAGAAGTCTAGGTGTTATCTGTGATCACTACTTTGAACAGAGTTCTCTCGCTGAAGGAAAAAATGTACCGGCTGAAGGAACGCCATCACCTGACCCGAGATGAGAGTGACTTGTGCGTGGGTCCCTCCTGCCCGCTAACCTGGGGCCGGCCATGGCTGCCGGCCCAGGGCGGTGGCTCCCCGACACCCCAGTGGACCAGGACGGCGCCTTACCCTGCCAAGACGGCGCCGAGAGCCGCGATGAACCACTCGACAGAGTTGAATCCCAGGATGCCGACCCCGTGGAACCGCTGCAGGCCCAGCTGGAAGGGAAGGGAAGGCAGCGGGAGTCAGAGAGCTGGTCAGCCGTGATCACCAGGATGTGAGACGTGGGCTCCAAGGTAGTCAGTGTCACCACGGAAACGCGACTCTGGGAGGTGGGTTTGCCTCCCCCTGTGACACTCCATTTGTCTCTCAGAATATGAGTCATCTTCACCGTGCAGTGTGCCGTCCAGGGCGCTGCCGTCCAGGGCGTCCATCCCCAGAGCTTCCTCCTCTCCCCATCTGGCAGCTCTGTCCCTTCTGACACTGGCGCCCGCCCAGTCCCAGCCCCAGCTCCCACCGTGCTGCTTCTGAAGATGCAGGTGTGTGGGGAGGGGGTCCCGGGGGTGGGACCGGGCGGCATTTGTCCTTCTGTGACTGATGGCTCCTGCTCGGGGCGCCTTGGGTCACTCATGCCGTGGCACTGCCAGGTTCTGTCTGGATGATAACCCCCATTACCCCCTGCTACTTGACCACCGTGAATGGCAGTGGCGAGCGCTCGGCCGCACAAATACCTCCCTGTGCCCTTGCTTTCAATTTGGATATCCCCCGGGAACAGAGCTGCTGGACACATGGGGATCCCAGGTCTGATGCCTAAGGACCGCCGTACTCTTTTTCAGACGGGCCCAACCGTTTTGCATTCCAACAACTGTGCAAGGTTCCCAGTGTCTCGGCGTCCTCACCAACACCTGTTATTTTATGGTTTCTTTAAAACCCTCCACTGGGCGTGGTGGTGCACACCTGTGATCCCAGAGACGCAAGGCTGAGGCAGGAGGATGGCAAGTTCAAGACCAGCCTGGGCAACTTAGTGAGACCCTGTCTCAGCAACAGAGCCCTCCCTCAAGGTCAATCCCCAGGACAAAAACCCCAAAACCACACACACATATGTATAAATGTACATGTATGTGTGTGGACGTTTGAATAGATGTGAAATTATTTTTATGTCTAATAACAAAAGTGCTCGAGAGAGTAACATCCTATAGTGATGAATGGCACACTTTAAAGTGCAGGCCTACTGCAGATGTGGCTGATAACGACCCAGGAAAGTTGAGGAAGCTGGCTGTCTTTGAGGGAGACGCCCTTTTGTTCTGGGTACCACATATGTAACTTGGACAGCTTGTCGGCAGCCTCAGGAGGCGCCCTGAGCCAGAGCCACCCAGCAAAGCTGGCCCTGGATTCATGGGAGGAAACAAACATCTGTCATTTTAAGTCACTGCAGGATAACTTGTTATGTAGCAGTGACTGACTCCTACACTGAGATGCCACCATAAGGGACAAAAGCCAGATTCAGAACCTTGGGTGTAAAACTGTGCAAACGTGGAACTTGTATGATATAGACATACGATTTGTTCCCCAAAAGGACATGCAAAAACACTGGCATGGTGGCTTCCTCCACAGGGAACCGGGTGGCCGGGGGTCAAGGGCTGCGGGGAGCCCTTTCATCAACTGACTCTTGCATGTTTCAGAGCTTCGGTGTCTGGTACCAGATCCCCCTACGTGGACCCCGCGAACGTGTGGTCCCAACCCGCTCACCTTGATCAAGGCTCTGGCGGCCTTCCGGCAAGCCTGGTAGTACTGGTGGAAATTCAGAGCTTCCCATTTCTCGTCATCCTTCCACGAGAGAGCCGGGTAAGAGCCGAAGCGCTGGACGGACTCTTGAAACAGCTCAGGGATGGTCATGGGGGTCTCGTGGCCTGGCCCGTGCTTCGAGAGCCTGAGGAGGACTTGTCCATCCCGACAGGTGGTCCACAGCCTGGTAGGACCTGTGAACAGCCCAGGGGTTGGGGGCGGGGACTTCGTTAAGGGAGCACCCCGGGAGGGGGTGACTGGGGTTTGGAGACCAGGTGCTGAGCACTTAATTCACCCCCCTCCTGGGGTAAGAATGAGTGGGCAGAGCCGCTCTAGTGAAGCTCCCGCTCTCCTTTATGAGTCTTTATCTATTTCTTTATTTTGGGCTACCGGGGATTGAACCCAGGGGCACTCAACCACTGAACCACAACCCCAGCCCATTTCAATCTTTTATTTAGAGACAGGGTCTGGCTGACTTGCTTAGGGCCTCCTCGATAAGTTGCTAAGGCTGGCTTTGAATTTCACGATCCTCCTGCCTCAGCCTCCTGAGCCGCTGGGATAACGGGCGTGGATCACCGTGCAAGGCTCAATTATTAATTTTTATGGCCCCTTTCAATCACTTATTATAAAAAATTCAAGCATGTAAGAAAGTGGAAAAAACGATGGCCAACGCCCGCTTGCCCACCACCTACGTGCCGCCGCAGCTGGCATTTTGCAGGGCTGGCCAATCACACACCCCCGGGACACGCCCATCCTCCATATCCGGCTGCATTTCAAATTGAGCTGAAGCTACCCACCCACCTCAGCCCTAAAGGACTGTGCCTCTGAACCATTAACTGGAGTCCACGTCACAGGAACGTTTGGGAACAGAAATGCTTCCGACGTTTGGGTTGTTTTCGGGTTTTAGAACATCTGCCTGCACCTAACGAGGTGTCTTGAGGATGGGACCCAGATCCAGGCACAGAGTTCCCTTAGGTGTCACGTGCACGCACACAGACCGAAGGTCCTTTCGCATTGGGCCTGTGGTGCGGCTGCACTTCTGCGGCCACCCGGGCGTGGGGTCGGGTGTGGGATCTTCCTCCTGGGTGTGGTGTTGGTGCTCATGAGGTCTGGGTTTTGGAGCATTTGGGTTTGGGATTTTCAGGTTAGGGATGCTCAACCTGTATTTGCATGGATTTTTTTTTTTTTAAGGTAAATTAGCACCAAGTGACTCCATGTGCTTCAGCCAGTGATGGATTGTGTCACTGTTGGGCTCTTTCTGCTCTATTCTGCTACAAAGTCGGAGAAAGCTTCTGTCCAGGAGAAGCCCCCTGCTGGGCGCAGTGGCACACGCCTGTAATCCCTGTGTCTTGGGAGGCTGAGGTAGGAGGATGGCGGGTTCAAAGCCAGCCTCAGCAATGGCGAGGCTGCTAAGCAACTCAGTGAGACCCTGTCTCTAAATAAAATATAAAATTGGGCTGGGGATGTGGCTCAGTGGTCGAGTGCCCCTGAGTTCAATCCCTGGTACCAAAAAAAAATTAGAAGCCCCTGCCCTAACAGCAGACACGTGCCGGGGCGAGACATAAGCTCGTATTTGGCAAAGCCATGGAGCGAGGGGAATGTCCGTTGCCTAACTTGGAAGCAGGGGCTTTGCAGGTGGACTTGGTTAAAGATCTTGAGGTGAAAACATCATGGAGGTAGGGTGACCGCCAACTCTAGTGACGGCTGTCCTCCCACAAGGGGGAAAGGACACAGAGGCAGGTGCCACGGTGGGAAGCAGCTGGTCCCCTCCAAGCGCGTGTTGAACTGAGCGGTCCCGGCGGCCGTGTTGGAGGGGCCGGTGAGAGGGGTGGATGCCGTTCTCGGGGGACCGGGTTCTGGGGGAGCGGTGAGCGAACCCCGCCCTCGCAGGACTGTCTTAGCCCCCGTGAGTGGGCTGTTAGGGAGCAAGGCCCCGCCCGGGCTCTGCCTCCTTTGCCTGCGCCCCGTTGCTGCTCTCTCGTGCCCCCCCACAGACCCCACGGGCCCTGTCACAAGGCAGCACAAGGCCCTGGCCAGTGACCGCGCTCCGTCTTGGGCTTCCCGGCCTCCAGAACAGGAACCAACCTCTTTCTGTGACGATTTCCCTAGTCTCAGGGGACGGACTGAGACCCAGGGCTGGAGCAGTTGCCCACCAGCCGGAGAACCCCCAGGACGGCCTCAGCCACAGGAGCCGGGAGACTCGACCCTGATCCTCCCTCGGAGCCTCTGAAGGCCCTGCCTGCGCGTGGCTTTGATCGGCGGCCTCCAGAACCGGGCTGTCCGCTGTGGGGGCTCAGACGCCGTCCGGGTCGCCTGGTTCTGACAGCCTGGGAGGCCGACCACGGTCTCTAAGCTCATCGCCCACGGAGAAGGGGGCACCGCGAGTCATCGTGGGGCCACCATTTATGTGCTCCGCAAGGCACACGGGGCTGCGAGGGTGGGCGCAGGTCTGCATGGTGGCTCGAGGCCCGGGGTCGCTCGGCGGCCATCACCTCACGATGCCACGTCATCGGGACCCTGGGCGGCTCCTGGGCACTGGCCCGACAGGGGCCACCATCCTGAGGGGGAGGAGCTGCGGTCAGTGCCTGAGGGACTTGGGCTGGACTCGTGAACTGGGCCCGCGACCTGGGGCCGGCTCCAGGCCGCTGGCCACTTCCCCCGTGTTCCCTGGGAGCGGTGCCGGACTGAGCAGGGCTGCGCAGGGCGGCTGGTCCCCGGGTGCCATCAGCGTGCCCTCCCTTCTCTCGGGAGCGGCATACCTTGCGCTTCACTCATGTCTGTCGTAAGGCCCTGGGTGTCTTTTCCTCGAGACACTGGGGTTCAGCCCTTCCAGCTTCGCAGGAACCATTCTTCGCAGCACTACGAGGCGAGAGAGGGGACTTAGCGACATGGCAAAGGGCCACTCCCAGCCACAGGTCATGTCTGCCCAGAATCCTGGGATGGATTAGTCATGCCTGCCCCGAGCCTGGAAGGAGAGGAGCTGGCTGCCAGATAAGAGGATCTGGAAAGCTCAGAGGGCGTCCACCTTGGAACTCAAGGTCGAAGTGGGTGAGGAAATATTCTGGAACCTCTCACGGGAAAGAAACTCTCCCAGTTTTCAAGGAACTCTGCTCTGGCCACCTGGCCTTACAGAGAGTCGCCCCTTGGTATGTGTTGGGGATTAGTTCCAGGACCCCCTGCAGGCATCAAATGTACCTCAAGTTCCTCCTGCAAAGTGACACGCGAGTTCAGCATTGACACAGAAACGGCACCCAGCCTGCTGGAGACTTTAAATCATCTTGCCATGATTTATAACACCAGGACCATGCAAATGCTATGCAGATCGTCGCTGCACTGCATTGTTTAGGTTATAATGACAAGAAAATATAAATGTCCAGGACACATGCAATTTAAAAAATATATATATTTCCATTTTAAGATTGGCTGGGTTTGAGGATGTGGAGATGGAGGCCTTACTGTGTAACATGAGAACCCCAATAGCATAAAGAGAGGAACAGGGTCATTCTTGGCATATTAAAGTTTTAAATTTTTCCACAAGGCAGCAAATATCATCAACATGATCTAAAGGTCAACAACAAACCAGGGAAAAAATATAGGCAAGATTTCCAATAGATAAAGGTTGTATTTCCTTCAAATGTAAAGAACTCTGGTGAAACAATGAAAAAGGGTCCCAGACCCATTGAGAAAGTGGGCAAGGGACAGGGTGAGATAATTCTAAAACAAAATCGAAAATGACTTTTAAAAACAGGAAAACATGCTCAAATCTCAGTTACGAGAGAAAGGCAATAGAGAATAGTAGAAAGTAAGTTTCACCTCTCAGATCAGGTTCAAAAACGTGGAAAGTACCTGATCCTAGTGAGGGTGTGGGAGAACTCTCATACATCGTGGTAAAAATCCATGTGTCTCTTTGGAAGACGTTTGTAAGCAAGCAGACTTAACGTCACGAGGTGTTAGCTCGTCTGTCCAGGACAGGATCCTTGGTCACCCCAACTGGATACATCCTCAAAGACCAGCCAGCTGAGGTGCCTCTGCACAGCCACACTGTCACCAACAGGACAAGCTCTGCATTCACAGAGCAGTGCAGCCCAGTCTCCCGGCCGCTGCTGCCTACAGGCTGCCCGACGTGAAAGACCACCCAAATGCATGTCCAAGCTCAGCCTGACTTACAAAGTGCCACCTGCCATTTGTGCAGCTTTCTGGGGGGAAAAAAAAATACAGCGTCAGGCAGCAGATCAGCGGTTGCCATGGGCTGGGAGAGGGAAGAGTGGCTCAGGATGAGGGGGAGCCAGAGGGAACCTGGGGTGATGGAAGTGCACTGCGTCTCATGTTGGCTGAAGCAGACTCTGCGTTGGTCAAAACTCAGAACCCGGCACTTGAAAGAGAGAGAAAGGGGTTGGCGGAGATAGAGAAGGAAGGAAAAAGAAAGGAGGAAGGAATTACAGGGGTGTAACAGCAACTGGTTCCGGGACCCTCTGCTGACACCCCAGTCTACAGCTGTCCAGTCCCTTATATCAAACAGGGTAGCATTTGTCTAGAGCCTGCGCGATCCTCCCGCGGGCCTCGGATCCAGTCGGAAGACTCATGTACCTGATGCAAGGTCAGTACTGGCCTGTCCTGGTTACACTGTAGTGCATAGGAAAAGAGCCTGTGTGTGTTCGATACAGGGTTTTGGTTCTAAATATGTTCTACCCACAGTTGGCTGAATCCAAGGATGTGTGTCGTGGAAGGGCAGCTGCCGGTTAGGTGTGGAAAATGTATTCTGTGCCCAAATTGCACACTCCCCAGATGGAGTCAAGATTTTAAATAATTAGAATGTGACAAGGCACCGTGACGAGCTGGGCCTGTATAGAGGGACCATCAGGAAGCGTCTGTTTCCATTGGGAATAAAGTCTCACGTCCCCACGAAGCCACACGTCGGTCCCAGGTAACCAGGAAGGCCGAGGAGCGATGCACCGCCAGGCTCCCCACTCGCGGCCAAGCACGCCTACCCTGCTCAGGCTGAAGAGCAAGACGCACGCGTGTGACCCGAGGGGCTGGTGGGTGGCCTGGACCCCTGCAAGGTGCGGACCCCTCGGCTGTGTGCAGACGCCAGGAACGTGCCCGGGCCACAGCAGGGTCTCCCCACAGCCAGGGCGCCAGCTCAGTGAGAACCAGGCCACACAGGTGGGACCCACGGACAGGAAACAACACGCAGGTGACTCCAGGGACTGGGGAGCACCTCCTGCTGCCCTGGGGAGAACCACACCCTGCGCCTTGCGTTTTCTCTGTGGCTCAATCACCACTTTGTAGTTCTGTGAATGTGTGTGTGTGTGCGTGTGTGCGCGTGCCCGCTGCCGTCTTGTTGATTATTGTCTCCTAACACCTAACCCCGTGCCTGTCACAAAGAGGCTCAGTCAAGGTCAGCGGGATGAGGAACACCTGAATATGTTGACTTAATAGAGCTGAAATTCTCACTGGGGACAATTCTGCCCCCTGGGAATACACTTGGCAGAGAGTGGCCAGCTTTGGTTGCTACTGGTGTCCACTGGATGGAGCCGGATGCTGCAAAACACCCACAGTGACCAGGACACCTTCCTCCCACCAGGAAAGGCCCAGCCCACATGTCACCAGGTCCATGCCGACCCTGGGGGACACCCTGGATGAGACTCAGCAGGTGCCATCAGAGTCTTTCCTACGTCCAGAGCAGCAGCAGCTAGAGAGCAGCTGTGCCCTCTGGGCAGGAGGAAGCCCCTGAAGCCAGCAAGGGCTGGACCCTGGGTAACGCACGAACCAGGGCCATAGAACCAGACCCGCACGGTCTCCCGCACAGCCCTGCCCGGAAGTGTCCACACACCAAGCCGTGACCTGTCCCAAGGCCCCTACCGAGTGCGGCTCGTCACCAGGTGTGGCTCTGGCCATCAGGGCCAGGTGTCGGGAGCTGACATGGCACCGCACAGCGTTTCCTTCTCGAAGACAGTGAACGGGTGCCCCCTCCTGGGAGCCCAGGCATGTGCTGTCCCTACCCAGCCCCTCGGTCCCACTGGGATGATGGTGGTGGAGGGAGGCAGGAAGAGGGGCAGTTTCCCTCCCTCCTCAACCGGCTCTACCCCATTCAACCTTCCGGAACCTTCCATCCAGGCCATCCCTTGTGACATCACTGGCGGTGCTCCCCGCCCCCTCCCCTGGAGGGAACTGCTCCTGGGACCTTGTCCTCTCCCTCACCCTTCTGCCTGCTTGCGCTTCTGCGTGGGCTGGGGACCGGTGGGCCACAGCCCTAATGCCAGCACCGTGTGGGACGCCAGAGGCATAAAGGTCAGTGTGCCAGGGGGGTCTGTCAAGGGGACCGTGGGCAAGGGCACCCAGGGCCGAGAGACCAGGCACGCCGAGGGCTGAGAGACCCGCAGGCTGTCCCAGGGCATGCCGACCCGCCCTGCGTCCCACCTGCCACAGCCCTGCCTCCCTGTCACACACACTGTGCACGCTCACATACACTAGTGCATGCCCTCTCACACAGCACACACACCCCTGGTAGAGGCAAACACACTCACACAGGTACACAGACACGCAGCCACGTGTACACCCACACATGCTGCACACGGACACATACACAGACAGGCACACACGCTCACAGACACACTGTTGCACACAGAAACTGCGACACACACACATACCTGCACTCAGACGCAGGATAACACACATATCACACTCACACGCACACACACACACACTCATGCACACACACTACAGAAGAGAAAACTCACTCAGGGAACACCTGTCGGAGATGATACCCGTTAGGCTTAGCAAGGCCGAGGGGACACGGCCACGTTTCCCAGGTATTTTTAGGCGTGAAGGATGGCTCCTGGCTTCTGGGAATGTCCCTTCAGTCCAGCGGCCTCTGAATTGCACCGCTCACCCAGGCTGCCACTCCCTTCCCAGGACACCTAGGATCAGCCCAGGGTATGATGTCCTGCCCCCCACCCCAGCTCAGGACCTGGAGAGAAGCCATCCCAGCCACCATCTCCCCTGGGAGCAGCATCGTCCTCCTCTCCCTCTCTGTCCACTCGTGACTCCTTCCATCCCACCGCTGTCCATCCTAAGAGCCCCTCTGAGTAACCTTGTGTCCTCTCAGTCCCTCTCCTCTGGTTCCCAAGGGCCCTGCACATGTGACCAAGGCAGCGATGCCCACCACCACAGCCCCTTGATGCTAGGTTTGGGTGTCAGGCGTCCCCCAAAAACTCCCGTGTTGGGCTGTGGCTGTGGCTCCGTGGCAGAGCGCTCACCTCGCATGTGGAAGGCCCTGGGTTCCATCCTCAGCACCCCAGAAAAGTCAGATAAAGGTGTTGTGTCCACCGACAACTAAAAAAAATTAACAAAAAAACCCTCCCGTGTTGATGAAGGAATGTTCGCAGGTGAAATGGTTCGGTCAGGGGAGCTGTAAGCCAAGGAGTGGGCTAACCCACTTGACGGACTAATATTGTAGAAGGACTAACGGGTGGTGCCTGTTGACAGGAGAGGCGTGGCTGGAGGAGATGCGTCACTGGGGTGTAACTCAGGAGTTCATATTTTGTCCCTGACACTGGCCGGTTCTCTCTGCCTCCTGACCGTCATGAGCTGAGGGCTGTCCCCCACCAGGCCCTTCCGCCAGGACGGTCCACCTCACCTCGGGCCCAGAGCAAGTCAGTCATGGGCTGACCCTCTGAAAGTGTGTGTCCAAATAAACCTTCCCTCTCCTGAGTTTCTTCAGGCATTTTGTTCTTAGCAATGGGAAGCGGGCTCACAGAGAAAGTGGTGCTAGGAAGCTGGGTTGTTCTGTAACTAACCTGACCACGCGCTCCAGAAGCTTTGGGAACTGGTTTGTAGGAGGAGTTTGGAAAAGCTTTAAAAAATTAAATATTGTAAGCAGATATTAAATCTGCTTTTAATAAGATATCAATCCTTTGTAATTTAAAATATTAAAATATTGCAAGCAGAGCTGAATGGGCAATTCTGATGGGAAAAGCGGTGCCGATAGGAATGTGGACAGTAAAGACCGCGCTCATGAGGACTCTGTTGGGAATTGCACTGATGGCCATTCATGTCACACTTCGGCAAAGAACCTGTCTACATAGAGTCCTAGTCCTGAGATTCTGCGAAGCTGGATTTAAAGGTGATGGACTAACTAATCTGGTGGAAGAAGTTTCAAGGCAGCACAGAACTGAGGCAGCGGGATGGGGGATGGCAGCTTTCAGACAGATTCCCTGGGATAACTGGGAGCAGAAGGTAGATAGGAAAGATTCAGAAACCTTGCAGCTTGGCCAGAGAAGCACTCGTAAAATGGGGGCCAAGAAAGTGGTGTTGAAGAGATTATCACCGTTAAAGAGAAACCAAGTACTCTGCCCTGAGAGCGTTAGAAAGACACCCTGGGGGAATGTCGAGAATCGGCAGATCACACCCAGGGCAGACTCAGGGATGTAAAAACAAAGCCACTCTGGGAGAGTCCTTGGGGACAGAGTGCCGGCGCAGGGTGGCCTGCAGAGCTGCCTTCCGTGATTCTCCCACCAAACGCCCCGGATGTCAGACTTGGAGTTCCGCAACCCAGTGTTTTCCCGGCTGGGCTTTGGTCTTGATTTGGTCCCAACCCTTCTTCCTATGCCCCGATTCCTCTCTTAGAACGAGAACACCTACTCGGTGCCACTGGGTATGGTATACATAACCTGCTTTTGATTTCTAGACTCACAGACGAGAGTTTGCCTTGAGTAACTAGGGAGACTTTGAACTTGGACTCTGGGCAAGGCTGGGGCTGTTAGGACAATGAGGGTTCCTGGTGACACACTGAATGAAAGCATTTTGCCTTGTGACATGGATATAAGCTTTGAGGGCCGGAGTGAATGTTCTGTTTGGATGTGAGGTGTCCCCCAACATCCTATGCCAATGAAGGACTGTTCAGAGGTGACATGGTTCCATTAGAACTGTAGCCTAGTCACTGGAGGAATCCAGTTGGTAAGTTACCAATGTGGGTGGGCTCGCTGGGTGGTGCCTGCAGTCCCGTGGGGCATGGCTGGAGGAATCCTTCATGGGGGTGTGCGCTTGGGGTTCCTGTCTGTCCCCAGCACTCTGCCAGTTCTCTCTGCCTCCTGACGGTCATGAGCTGAGCAGCTGTCCCCCACCAGGGCCTTCCTCCACGACCGTCTGCCTCACCTCGGGCCCAGAGCAGTGAGTCAGTCATTCACAGAGCGACCCTCTGAAACTGGGGTCCAGCAGAACTCTCCCCCCCCCAGAGTCGTTCTTGTCGGGCCTTTTGGTCCCAGAATGAAAGCTAAGACACTCAGTTTGTCTTCCCTGGATCGTACTGACCCCAGGTAAGACAGTCACGTGGGCACTCCCCACCCACAGCCCTGCCCTGGGGACCCTGAGCTGCTCACTCCCAGACCCCTAGGGTCAGCCCCTTCTTTTCATGAGCGCTCCCTGGACAGATCTGAGCTCAGGGGTCCCAGGACTGAGGACCCCTCCTCCGAGTGGAGCAATGGAGCCCACCCCAAGCCTCTGATGAGATTTTAATTGAGCAAGGACTGACCACGAAGAAGCAGTCACCAGGCCAAACCCATCCACCTCACTTCAGCAGACCCCAGAAGACCCCTGTCCCCAGCGCCAGGGCAGCTCCAGGGGCTGACGCTGGACACTGAAAGGGAGTGACTCTCCGGGTCCCCTCTCTGGGCAGGGGAGTCGGACCTTGCCGTGGTTTGAGTGTGTCCCCCAAAAGTTCATGTGTTGGGAACTTAATCCCCAAAGTCATACCGTGTCATCCTTAAAGGAAAGGAGGACAGTAAAACACTGTCCCCAAAATGCCCCTTTCCACTCCCTGGAACTGAGTCAAGTTCAGAGACCAATGGGCCAAGGGCTGGGCTGGGGCTCAGGGGCAGAGCCCTCGCCTAGTCCACGTGAGGCCCTGGGTCCAATCCTCAGCACCGAAAGTCAATAAATAAATAAACAAGCAAACAAATCAATCAAGGTCCATCCACAACTAATCATTTTTTTTTTTTAAAGACTGGGCCAGTGTTCTTCGAGGTAGTATGTGTCCGGACCTCCTGAAGGACACTGGCTCTCTGTGTCTTATGTATATGGCACACAGGGCCACCAGTGTCACCTGTAGGCACTGCTTTCTTGCACATGTGCCAGGGCAGCTGCTCCCTAGATGCAGGTCATCCAACAGCAAGGAATGGAGCAGACCAGTGACAGCACGGCTTGTGCCCTGATTTGTAAAGGCCTGTCCCTGTGGTGACTGCTGCACATCAAAGCCCCGTGGAGCGGGGAGTGCTCATCACGGTGGCCGTATTTCCTGGTGACGCACGGAGGCACCATGTGAAATGGGGTGCACCTGCACCACCCGTTTCCACCGCACCTTCTGGTGGAGCACTTGTGGAGCCTGTCACCACGGAACACCCGTCCAGTCCCCTGCCACCAGAACTTCCCCAGAAAGCATTAATCGATAAACCTAGAGTCTGCATCCCATCTCCGGGGGGGCTGTGGATGTCACACACACACGCTGAGGGCATTTGGAGGTCGTGAGGGCGGAGCCCCCATGAGGGGAGAAGAGAGGTGGGCTAGCACCTTTGCTTTGCCTCACCAGGTGATGCCCCACCATGTTGCACACCTCCCTCGGCAAGAAGGTCCTCACCAGAGGCTGAGGACAGGCCGTGCCAAGCTCTCAGCCATGTCAGGCCCCGGACCGTGGGCCAAAAACCTTCTGTTGTTCACAAATGATCTGGTCTCAGGTATTTTGTTATAGAAACTGAAAATGGACAAAGACAGATGTCCAGCTCTCTGGGATGGCTCCGGGTGCTGTCTGTCCAGGAAGGTTGGATCTGCAGATGCAAGGGGCCTGAGGGATGGCCGCACTCCGCCCTGAACTTGGCATGGCACCTGGTCGGCTGCTCCAGGAAGGTTTTGCTATTGAAACTTTGTTTCTTTTTGTTGTTGTTGTTGTTGTTTCTCTTTTCTTCTCCTTCTCCCTTCCTCTCATTTTCTTTCCAATTCTCCCTTCCTTCTCTCTCTGCCCCTCTCCCTCCCTCCCGGCCCTGCCCTCCGGTCCATTTCCAGGCAGCCTGGAGCTTCAGCACAGCCATTCTCTCCCCAGCTCCCTGGTTGCCTGGAAGTGTTTAATGATACATTTGACTAAAAGAAAATGTGTGTGCGTGTTTTAAAAGAAACGCATTGGATGCCCACTCAGCGGCCCCTTTGAAGGCTGGCGGGGTGGTGACAGTTTGCTATGGAAATGATTTGGTGTCGCAGAGAAATGTGACAGAGGGATGGCAGGAGAGCCACCGCAAAAATAGCTGTAGCACTCAGGTGCCTTTCACGCAAAACCCGCTCTTCAGAAGCCCCGTCCTTATGGAAATTGTCCTTTTATCCTACCCTTAAGAGGATCAGATGCTCATACTCAGGCCTGTGCCAACTAAGAGGCTCTCGGTGCAGAATGGCTCATAAAGTTCCAGCCACGCTGCTTAATCAACAGTCATTAGTGAAATAAAAACAGGCAATTAGGAAGAAGCCCGTCTGTCCAGGGAGAAAGAGTTCCAACGGCCACGCAGCAGGCTCTCGGGTTGTGGCTCCCCACACTCTTGCCCTTCATCCTGTTCTCCAGCTGTCTGTCCAGGAAGGTTGGATCTACAGATCCAAGGTTGGATCTGCTTTCCTTGTCAGTGCTAACACCTTTTGTTCCATTTTCTATTTTAGCAGGATAAAAAAAATCCTTTCATTTTACCATGCCTTTGGGGGTTTCTGGCAAAATGAAATTGACCGGAAAGGTAATGTTGGTATTTGGTAAATGCATGCAAAGACAGACACGCTCCACAGCATGAAATCACCTGAATTTGCAGTCAGCCTACCTGGCACTGCGAGAGAGAGTCTTTAATTATATTTATTATTTTTCCAGAAATATCCTCTGCCATTGAGTGTGTTAAAAAAGTGCACTGGTACTGGGCACAGGGGTGTCTGTCATCCCAGAGACCTGGGAGGCTGAGGAGGGAGGATCAAAAGCTTGAGGCCAGCCTCAGCAATTTAGTGAGACCCTATCTCAAAAAAAAAAAAAAAAAAAAAAGAAAGAAAGAAAGAAAGAAAGAAAATCAAAATGGCTGTGGCAGTGGCTCAGTGGTTCAACCCCCGGTACCCAAAATTGACAAAAGCACATCAGGGAGATGTGGGCAGAGCAGATGCAGGGTAGGGCTAAGCACAGGGAGCAGAGCTGAGCTCTGTGAGCTCTTAGTGTGGAAGGGCAAATACTCACCTCCAACTCTCTTAGATCTTAGGTGGGTCTTCATTGGGGTCCAGGAGCCAAATGAACACAGGGAAGATTAACAGGAGCAAAGTAGATGCATTTTATTAATTTTGCATGTACATTAAGACCCCACAAGAGAGCGAATATCCAAAGACGTGGCCCAAACCAGAGGCCCTGTCCATTTTAGACAAAGAACAAATTTGCGAAGCAACGGCAGGACTCAGGGATTTCTATGCTAGGAGCTGTGCTTCGTAAGAAGGTGACTAGGAGGTAGGTGGGGAACTAGAGCCAGTGGAAGACAAGGCTTCCTCTAGCGAGTTTGCTGAGCTCCGTTGGGGCGCCAGCCTCAGCTGCCAATGATAAGGACCCCTTCTCTCTCTGGTGTGTGGGGTGCCCTCCCCCAAGTCCTCATGACCTGTCACATGTAGCCGGGAAGGTCAGCTAGTCTGTCCTGCAATCGCAGTTTGTTCTCAGCTCAAAAGGATGAATATACCACGCTGATATGTCTTGGGCCCACACACCCTTGCTCCCTCATTGGCTAGCTCTGTAAGCCTGGGCAAGCAAACGGACTACTCTGTACCCCAGTGGGCAGGCAGCCCCCCAAATGCCCCCGTATTCCCACTTGCCCAGAGTCACATCTTTACACAATCCCCTCTCCTTGACCCTGAGGTAGACCTAGTGACTCACTTCTAACCAAGAAGTCAGAGTGCTAGGATGTCACTACTGAGATTAGGTCATACCAAGACTGTGATGTCCATCTTGGTGCACAGGGAAGCCAGCGGCCAGGCCGCGAGGACACTCAAGATGCTTGTTGGAAAGCTCACATGGCCAAGAGCATCTCCAGCCAGGAGCTCTCTGGGGAGGGAGGCCTACCAAGCACCTCAGGAGTGAGAAGCCAATCTGCCCCACAAGGAGGTGCTGTTCAATGAATGGAAAGACACGGTTATGCAAGATGGCTACCTTCCGGAGATCCGCTCTGCAGTGCTGTGCCTATAGGGCACAAGGCAGCCAGTCCCAGCATCTACGGGTTTTGCATCTGCAGATTCAACCCCTTGTGTTCAAAAATAACTTTTTAAAAATTTCACCTGTACTTAGGACACATATGCTTTTCTTGTCCTGGTTCCTACACCATACAGTGTAACAACTGTGCACCTAGCACCTACATTGTATCTATCAGGTGTTACAAATCATCTCCCCATGCTTTAAAGCCTGCCAGAGGACTGGGTAGGTCCTGTGCAAATGCCACGCCATTTTAAACCAGGGCCTTGACTATCCACGGATTTTGGTATCTGCAGGGGATCCTGGGACCAACCCTCCAAGAGACAGAGGGACACCTGTACCACACTGTGCATTTAAATCTTCATTAAGAGGGGGCATCTCATATGAAGTGTTCTTAGCACTGTTTTTAAAAAGAAAGGAGGGGGAAGGAGGAGGAGGAGGAAGGAAGAGAAGGGGCGAACCTGCCTCCAGCGGAGCCTTGGGAGGAGAATGCAACCCCAGCGAATGACTTCGTGGGAGACCGTGAGCTAGAACCGGCCAGCTACGGTGCCCGCAGCTTGCAGACCCACAGAACCCCGGGAAATTAGGAATGATGCTGTTTTGAGGGTGAATTGTTGCACAGCAGTAAATAATGGACACCCAGTTCCCTGACAGGTAAAGTGGGACCCAGAGTGTGAGAATTGTCAAGCAGACTAAGTGAATTTGCTTTGGCAAAGTGATGAGAGAATTACCTGGCATATCGTAGGCACTCAGTGGGTGCACATACATTGGCTTAAAAAGGTAGCACACATTGAGTGTCTCTCATCTGAAAATCCAAAATCCAAACTGCTCCGAAATCCAAAGCTTTTTGAGTCCCGACATGAAGCTGCAAATGGTAAATTCCACCCCTGGCCTCCCACGGAGGGTCACAGCCAAGATGTAGGCAGTGGAAATCCTCCCACACACCCGCTTGCAGGCTGCATGTCCTCTTTATGGCTGAATAATATTCCGTGTGCAGATACATCACCGTGTGTCCCTTCGTCTTGGGCGGGTATGGGGTCCTTCCTGGTTCTGGGCTGTCAGGACTCATGCTGGGTGGGCATCCTGGGTGAGCCCCAGGGGTGGCGCTGCCGGGCCTTATGGTGGCTACAGGTGGAACATTTTGAGGAACTGGGACTTTGGGTCTTAAAAGTGGGAAAGTACCAAGGAAACTAGGTGAGTTGGTCACCCTCCAAATGATTCCTCCTTGGTGTCACTTGCCCGAGAGCCCTGGGTGAGAGCTTCTGTGTACCCTTCCCTCCTCCAGGACCCGACCTCCACGCTCCCATGTCTCTGCAGACTGTCCACTCTGCCAGCTTTGGCTCCGTCCTGCCCTCCAAGCTGCGCCCCACAAGGTCCTTCAGGGATGGTCCTCCGAGACGGTTCTAGCAGCTCCTGGGAGAGCCGGAAAGGCAGGAGCCAAGTCCACGAGCAGGGTCCCCCATCCACTCGGGAGCTGGGAGCCGTCCCTCCCCGTCTGCCTGGGTGTCCTGCGTCAGCTGAGCCAGGCGCTTCTCTGATCCAGATTGTCTGGACCACGGAAGGGGTCCTGGGGCGGTCCCAGGCCCCAACGGAGTGTGAGCCCAGGTGGAAGGTTCCTGGAGGAAATGCATGCTGTCACCTCCTGCCCTCCTGTCGCACAGCCTCTGTGGGAGTCAGCACAGCCATGAGAAGCCGAGGCCCCTTCCTCCTGCACCCCCAGCCGAGCTGGGCCCCCTCCAGGGCACAGCATGGCTTCCGCTCCCCTCGGCCTTTCTTCCCTGTTTCTGCCGCCAAGCCCAAGGGCTGAGGGCACCTTACGCAGGGACAGGATCTGGAAGAAATCCTTGGCCACCCATGTTCACAGGAGCCCAAGGTGGAGACACCCCACATCCATGGTGTCGTCTCTGCACACAGCCGAGTACCATCAGCCCCGAGAAGGAAGGGAACCCGGGCCCTGCCACGGCGCAGGTGGACCCTCAGACATCACCTTAGGTGAAAAGAGCCAGTCCTCCTGCCCCAGGGACCAACGCACGAGGTCCCCGGGACAGGCGAATCCACAGGAAGGGCTGCAGGAGGGGACAGGAGTGAGTGGGGAGAGGAGAGATTCTGAGGCCAGGTGGCGGGGACGTTGCTCAGGAAGGTGAATGTGCACAGTGCCATTGGTAATGGGTGAGAGTGACAGCACCTTAGAAAGCATAAGACGACTGAGGTGGGGTCTCTTTCGTTTTTTGTGGCGCTGGGGATTGAACCCAGGGGTTTGGGCCGCCGGGCAGCTGGGCTGCAGCCTCAGCCCTGCGCTAGAGCTTTCTAAAGGGAAGTGTTTCTTGGGCATATTTCACAGAGCACAGAGGTCAGCTTTTAAACTAGATCATCCAGGGGGTTTTGACATGCTTATAGGTGGGGGCAACCATCACCGCAATCAACGACGAAGCCCCATGTGCCTCAGCAGCCTCCCCATCCCCTCTTTCCTCAGCCATTGGCTGTGCCCATGCAGGTGACGACTCCAGACATTTCATACAAAAGAAGTCCTGCGAGATGTGATCCCCTGGGACAGGCAGCCTTCACAGGGCGTGCCGTCTGAAAGTCAATCCATGTTGTGTCAGTGTTTCATTCTTTTTTATTACAAAATAGTATTTGAGGAAATATTTGCCATATTTTATTTACCTGTTTTCATCAGTCGGTGGGCATTCAAAGTTTCTCTACCAATTGTCTATTGTGAATGATGCCACCACCACCATTTGTGCACAAGCTTTGGTGTGGACCTCTGTCTTCATTTCTCTTTTGCGTGGGACTGGAATTGCTGGATCGTATGGTGACTCGATGCTTGACTCTTGAAGGAACTGCCACACAAGTGGCAATTGCCCAATTGGCCGCTCCATTTTATATTTCCACTAGTATCATATGCATATTCTGATTTCTCCACGTCCCCACGGAGACTTGCTATGATCTGTCTTTGTTTATGGGGCCATCTTGATGAGCGTGAGTGGCATTTCATGGTGGTTTGGTGGCATTGTTCCTGATGGTAAATGATTCTGAGTATTTTTTTCATGTGCTTATTGTACATTTGTTTATCATCATTGAAGAAATGTCTATGCAAATATTTCTTCATTTTTCATTGGCTTGCCATTTTATTATTGAGCTGTAAGAATTCTTTATATATTATGCATCTGAGACCCTCATATCATTTTTGATTTGCAAATATATTTCCCATTTTGTGGGTCATCTTTTTACTTTCTTGAAAGTTAGTCTTTGAAGCAGAATTTTTTTGATGCGGATGATGTCCAGTTTATCTATTTTCTTTTTACCTGTGCTTTTGGTATCACACTTAAGAAACTTTTGCAAAAACCAAGATTATGAAGATGTAGCCCTCTATTTTCTTGTAAGAGTTTTAGTTCTTACATTCAGTTCTATGCTGTATTTTAAGTTAATTTTTGCACATGGTGTGGGGTAGGGTTTCAACTGCATTATTCTACATGTGAATGGTCAGTTGTCCTAGCACCATTTGTTGAAGAGACTATTCTTATGCCTTTGATACCTTGTCAAAAATCAGCTGACTACACATGTAAGGTTTTATATCTGCACTCTAAAAGCTGTCTCATTTATGGATAGGTCTAACCTTATGTCGGTAAGTTTTAAAATACAGAAGTGTGAGTCCTTCAATTTGTTCTTTTTTAAGGTTGTTTGAGCTATTCTGAGTTCCTTGTATTTCTACATGACATTTAGAACCAGTCTATCAAATTCTGCAAAAGAGCCATCTGGATTTTGATGGAGATTATGTGGAGTCTGAAGATCAGTCTGGGGCACATTACCACCTTACAGCTATCAGGGACACTGATCCATGAACATGGGATGTCTGCCCACTTATTTGCGTGTTCTTTAATTTATTTCAATGATACTTTGTAATTTTTTAGCACACAAGTCTTGTGTGTATTTAATGAAGTTTGTTCTTAGGTGTTTTATTCTTTTTAATGCTTGATGGATGTTTTCTTATTTTTGGATTATTCATTGCTGGTGTATAGAAATAAAATGGTGTTTTAATATCGATTTTTTAACTCTAGAACCTTGCTGAACTTGTTTATTAATTCTGATAGCTTTTTAAATATTTATTATTTAGGTTTAAGTGGACACAATATCTTTATTTTACATTTATGTGGTGCTGAGGATTGAACCCAGTGCCCCATGCATGCCAGGAGAGCACTCTACCACTGAGCCACAACCCCAGCCCCCTGATAGCTTTTGAGTGAGTTTGTTCTGATTTTCTACATACAAAAATCAAATAATCGACAAATTCAGATAGTTATGCTTCTTCCTTTCCAATCTGGTTGACTTTTATTTCTTTCCTTTGCCTGATTGCCCTGGATAGATCCTTCAGCGAAATGCCAAGTGGTAAGAGTGAGCATCTTCGATTTGTTCCCGATCTCAGGGGAACACATTCCCTTTTGTACCATTAAATGTGATGTTAACTATGGGGTTCTTGTAGCTGCCCTTTATCAGGATGAACCAGCTCTCGTCTATTTCTAGTTTGTGGGGTTATTTTGTCACGAATCAGAGTTGGATTTTGTCAAATGCTTTTTTCAGCATCCTTGAAATGGTCATCTAGTTTTTGCCCTCTATTCTACTAAAATGATGATTTTAAAAAGTTTTTTGAACCAATAAGACTTACATTCTTGTGACGAATCCCACTTGGTCGTGGTGTTTTTATATCCTTGGGTTGGGCTTGTTGGTGTTTCATTGAGGCTCTTTATATCTACAACCATAAGTGATATCAGTCCAGGGTTTTTTTTTTTTTTTTTTAGGATGTCCTGTGATGTCTTTGTGTGGTCTTGTTTTCTGAATAATACCAGCTTACTAGAATAAATTGGGAGGTGCTGGAAGTTCCATCCTCTTCTGTTTTTAAGTCTAGCGTGTGAGCAGTTTGGTGCCAATTCTTTAAACATTTGTAGAATTTGCCCGTGAAGCCATCTGGTCCTGGGCTTTTTGTGGGAGGGTTTTTAAAAATCACCCACCTGTTTTTTTTGCTTGCTATAGATCCGTTCAGATCCTTTACTTCTTCTTTTGTCATTTTTGGCACTTTGTATCTTTCTAGGAATTTGTTCGTTTCATTTATGTGACTTATTGGTTACTAGGTGTCACTTGGGATATCTAATTTGCTGGCGGACAATGATTCATCTATCGTCCTTTTTATTTCTGTAATACAGAGTTTTGGTCTGTAATTTTTCTTTGGTAGTACTGTCCTCTCTTTCCTTCCTTATGTTAGCAATTTGCACCTTCTCTCGTTTCTTTTGTCAGTCAGTCGAATTAAATGTCAATTTTGTTGATCTTTTGAAGGAACCAACTCACGGTGCGGTTGTCTATGTGCTTTCTACCTTGTCTTCCACTCATCTCTACCACTTTCTTGATCATTTCCTCATGCTGCTAACTTGGGTCTAGTTCACTCTTCTTTTTCCATTGTCTTAAGCTGGAAATTGACTTCAGACCTTGCTTTACTAAGTTGGGTTTTTACAACTGAAAAGTCTCCTCCTCAGGAGCTGCATCCCATCAGTCTTGGCATGTTGGGTTTCGTTTCGTTCATTTCAAAGCGTTTTCTAATTTATCCCATGATTTTGCCTTGAAGACGGTGGGTTTTGCCCATTTTAAGTGGTTAAGAAGTGCCTCAAAGCTGTGCTTCTGGAGGGCTGAAGATCAGTTGGGGCACATTACATGGGGGTGACATGGGGCTCCAGGCGGCTGGGAAGTGTTGAGTGTGAGCTCGCGGGTGCTCTGGGCCTTCCTACGTGGCTTGGTTTAGAAAGAGGCAATTTCTGTATTCGCCCAGTGTTTCCCACAGAAGAAACTGCAAAGGCAGAATTCACGTTGTAGTCGGATTGTTTCCGATGACCGTCGCCCCGAGTATCCATCTATGGCTGCCCCATCCACTGGTGCTCGAGTTCCTTATATTAAAGGGCACAGTGCTGGCCTGGCACACCCGTCGGGCTATAGACTCGCAGTCAGACCTTATACAGTTCCAATGCCATGTGCATTGCTGTTATGTGGCGTTGATGAAAAATGACAAAAAATAAAGTCTATACCTGCTCAGTATAGGTGTCACCCTCAGAGGCCCGCGTGGGTGACACAAGGACACTATGGGCAGGATGCTCCAATGCTGAGCGCCAGAGGGAGACCAGGCACCCATGAGTGGTGGGGGGCTGCCGCGGTTCTGCCCACACTTCGCTTCTTAGACTTGGACCCCGAGTAGAGCTCAGTGCATGGAAAATTCAAGCTCTGGGGAACATTCTGGAATCTTTCCCCTCAAACATTTTTTCCTGGTAGCTGGTCAAATCCCTGAATGTGGAACCCTCAGAGGACAAGGGCCAGCAGACTATATCCATCACATGGGGACAAACATGTGATCTCGTACACTGGCTGTCCCAAGCAGCTACCCCTGCCCCACCATAAAACCTTATCCCCGTCCCCCACATCTGCTCCATGACAATGTTCTCCAACATGTATCCCCAGTCCACTCACCACGTCCACCCCCACTGCCAGGAGATCCATCCGTCTCTGTCACTTCAACTCTCCTGGAAGATGGGGAAATCGAGTTAGCAAACCACTCAGAGCATTTTAATTAAAATGAAATAGGAAAGAAACTATCAGAGCCCACCCTCCCAAGCGGTGCTCCGACTGAGCTTTTAAAATCCCCACCAGATGCCATTTCCCCCTGGAAATGAAACCTAAAACACTGGCTTCCAGACCGACGGGGCCTCCTGCCCACGGCCTGAGCCTCCTGCCACCTCCCCGGCTCGCCGCGCTGCCCGCTCACAACCCTCCTCCTCTCACTCCGGTCTACACCTCCAAGGACCTGCTCCCGGTCCCTCCACACGAGTTTCTGCCCCAGGGATTTTGAATTCAAAATTGTCTTCTCTCGTTCATCATTATCACTGCTGTGGTTCAAATGTCACCTCTTCAGGGAGGCCCAGGGGGACAGACTCTTCCCACTTTGCCTGGGGATTTCCCAGTTTTAGAGCTGAAAGGCCCATGTCCTGGAAAACCCCTCATTTTCAGGCCAAATAAGATGGTTGATCTCCCGAGAGAGGTCATCCTTGGCTGCTCTGTCTAGGATAAGCTGCACCCACTCAGCATCCCCAGATCATTATCTCACCTTTCCTATAAGCACGTGAATAAAAAAAATAGTACTTTATTTACAGCAGTGTCTTTAGAACCTACAATTAGTAGACAATTCGTGGTTTTTGCCAGAATTAATGATTGAGTGAAAGGAACTAATTACTGAGGTCTGCTTAAGTTTAAGACTCACTCACATGAAAATCTGCAAGAAGCCACCATTATAAGATGGGAAAATCAAGTTAGCAAACCACTAGTAACTTTTAATTAAAATGAAATAGAAAAGAAACTATCAGAGTACATTAGTGTCTTAGTTCACTTTCGGTTGCTATTACAAAATACCCAAGGCTGGGTAACTTATAAACAAAAGAGGTTTATTTAGCTCACAGTTGTGGAAGCTGAAAGTCCAAGATCAGTGTGCTCCATTTATTTGTTCAGCCTCTGGTGACGGTTCCCCTTGGCTGCATCATGAGGGTGGATGGCATAATGGCAGATGGCATTGTGACAGGAGCACATGTGGGAGAGAGAGAGAGATTACATGGCAATGGAAGAATCCAGACAGAAAGATGCAGGAGTCAGTCTTCCTCTTCTAAGAACACCTGCTTCACTCTGAGACCAGCATCAATCTCTTTCAAGGGCAGCACCTCAGTGACCTAAGAAGCCCACTTTTTAAAGGTTCTGCCACTTTCCAGCATCATCACACTCAGGGCCTAGCCTCCCGCGTGTGAATCCTTGGGGAATACACTCAAACCAACTCCAAACCACATCTCGGTCCACAGAGAGGACCGACAGGGTACAGCTGGAGCAGAACACAAAGTTTGTCTTTTCTTACGTGCACTTTTGTCTGCAGGGAGCACTTGTTTCAGGTGCAGATGCGCCTGTGTGGCTGGTCTCTGAGTGGACCCTCTTTGCTGCTGTGTAGTGCAGCCAAGCCTCCCTTCTAGTGGTCAAGAGTGGTGCTCAGGGTCTGGGAATGTGGCTCCGGGTAAAGCCCTTGCCTTGCATGTGAAAGACCCCAGGTTAGATCCCCAGCACTGGCAAAGAAACAAACAAAGCCCACTGAACAAAAGAAGCGTGGAATTTGGTGCTAAGATGCGGGGTTTGAATCCTTTACAAATTGTTTGACATTGGGCAAATTTTCTCACTTTTTCCTGGGCCTCAGATTGTCGATCTGTGAAGTGGGGATAATACCCAGGGCTTTTCTCGGGATGTGAGTGTAGAATTTAACGAGGTAGCGTATGAAGAAGGCTTATATCATCCTCTGGCTCGTGGAAACAGCTTGGCTGATACTGATCCGACCCTCTGAATGGCTGTGTCCGAGGCCTGATGATTCCCTGAACTTCCCTGACTGCCTCTTCCCAGAGCCTGCCTTTTTCTCCCAGAGTTCCAGCTCCTTCTCCTAAAATCCTGTACCTGTTTCTTTATTTATTCTGTGTATTGTCAATGCCCCCCACCCCCGAAATAAAAACCCCATGAGGGTCCCATTGTCGTGTTCACAGCTGAACCTACTGCCTTGAGGAAGGCACTGAAGGGCCAGACAGGAAGTAGTCTAGGCTGCGCTTATGCCCTGTGGTCTTTGTCCAACCTCCCAATAATCCACTGCTCTGCCCCTACGGTATCCAAGGATTTCTCCACATTGCGCAAAGGAATGCACAGGGCTGTGTTCCAATAAAACTTTATTTATAAACAGAAGCAGACCCAGCGTGACCTGAGGCTACAGTTTGCCCATCTTCATGTTACAGAGGCCTGCCACAAAATTCAGGCAGCCAGACGCCCCCCTCTACACCCCGATTCTTGCAATCGGACCAGATGAGTTCAGACACCTGCTCAGAGTAACAAGCATGAGTTTTTTTTAGAAGGAATGGGGGACATTCAAAGGAGAGCATGGGTCCTCTCAGTTTTAGGGGGTGGGGTGGGGGTGCCAGAGAAGTTTCCAGGGAATCCTCCCAGGCCCATCTTTGACTGACATCATAGGAACGGCAAGGACGGCCTCCAGGGGAAGCTGGCTGAGGCTCAGGAGTTGGAGTCTTTAAGGAAATTCCTGCCCCCTTAATGGTTTATTACCCTCTGAACAGCCCTCAGCAAGCTCTGTTTGTGACACTCTTGATATTTTGGTTGCCAGGGTGATTGGGGGTTGTGACAGTTGAGGTGACAAGGGAGGGTCCAGGCCACCTGGTGGAGTGTGATAGGATCTTGGAACAATAGTCTTAAGGGGGTGTAAAGAGCTGGGGAGGTTTGATCAGACCAAGTCCCCAGCCTCCCAGGGCTTGCTTGTCAGATAAGCCTCCCTGTGGCTTCCAGCCGCCCTCCATTGTCCCTCCTTGCTCGCCTGGCTACCTAACACTTAAACTAATTGAAAATTCTGGATTCGATAAAAATAAAATACAGCCTTCTATAGTTTTCACACGCCACCACAAATTCCATTGATTTGTTTTTAAACCATGTTAAAACATCTCTTTAAATTCACAACTTATGAGCCATAAAAAACAGCGAGCCAAAGTTTGCTGACCCCAGGCCAAGCTGTGCCTACATGGGGACATTCCGCCTGTGCATAAACCACAGCCCCGTGTGCCGGGAAACACCGACTTTCCGCCGGGACGGGCCACCAACCCGGCCCGCGCGAGCCTCCCCTTCGCCCACCCTCCCAGCCGCGCGCGCCTCCCGCCAGGCCCCGCCCTGCTTCGTGGCTATTGGCCCGGCCTCGCCCTCTTTCTCGATGGGGAACGCCCCCCGCGATAGGCACTTCATGCCTCCAATAGGACTCCGCAGGGCCTCGCGCTCCGCCCCTTGCCCGTTGGAGGCGGGCGTGGGCGGTCCGTTGAGGGGGTGGGGCGTGGAGCCTGGTAACCGTTGCCGGTAACAACGCCCCGCCCCGTCGCGGCCGGCGGGCGGGCGGCGCGAGGCAGCCCGGCGGGCGGGCGGCGGGAGCCGGAGGAGGAGCGGCCGCCGCCGCCACCGCCGCCGCCATAGAGACTGTAGCCGTGGAGACTGTTACTTACCAACGGGGACCAACACGCAGCAGCCGCCGCCGCCGCCGCGGGAGCCGCTGCCCGAACTCCCGGCCCGAACTCCAGGTGACCGATGCGACCGTCCGGGAAGTGCGGGGAGCGGCGGGGACCCCGCCCGGGGGGCCGGGGATCGGGGAGAGCACCCCGCCGAGCACCCCGAGCGCCCGGGACGGCGCACCCGGGACCCGCCTCCGCGCCCCGGGCCCCGCGCGCCGCTGAGTTTGGGGGTCCCTAGCGACGCCCCCTCCGTCTTTGTAGCAGTCTCGGCGAGGTGGGAACCCGTCGCCTCACTTTTTACAAAACTTCCTGGGGTGCGGCCGCCCGGGGACCCTCGGCCAGCTTTGGGCTCCCCATTAGGGGCCGAGGACCCGTCACTCTTCTGCCCGCACCCAGAGGCGGGAGCGGGTCCGCGGGCAACTGACCCGGGACGCTTCCCTCCCAGGCCTCGCAAACTGGGGGCGATCGGGGAGTCCTCTGCCGTTTACTCCCAAAAGTTCTGAAATCGGGGCACCCCTTGGGGCCCCTCTCTCTTTCAGTCTCACACTCCCCGAACTGGGGGTCCTGGAAGGCGCCGTTTTCGTTTTTGCCCCAGTTCCTGGATTTGAAGTGTCCCGGGACCCCTTTCCCTTGGACCCCCGAGACATACTGATTTCGGGGCAGCCCTGGAACCCCCTTCTCGCACTTTGCGCAGAAAAGTCGGCGTGCTGGCGCTGGGAGGGCCCCTCCTGCCCTGCTCGCGGTGAGACCCCAGCCCTGCGTGTGCGGGTCCCCGCCGGTGCTTCCCACGCCTCCCACCGAGTCTCCGCGCACACCCGCGGCTCCCCTATGAGGACCTACAAGGAAGCGGAAAAAGTTCGCCGATCCCCGAAGTGGGTTTTTTTTTTTTTTTTGAGTCTTCATAGTTAGCGCAGGAGCCGAGTGCTGGCGCGCCTTCCCGGCCGCGCGGCGCGGTGCGAGCGTCGGTGGTGAGACCCACCCTCGCCCGCACCCCGCGCCGCGCTCGTTCCTCTCCGGCGCTGCCCGGGAGGAGCCGCGGCGCCTGCTGCCTGTCGCCCGGCTCGTTCAGGGGCCCCGGGCCCCAGCTGTCCTGCCACTTGGGCGGGAGGCGGAGGTTCGCTTTCTTATTTTAACCTCGCTCTGCAGGAACGGAGAAGGGACCGGGCAGAGTTTGGTCCGTCCCGAGCACGAGCCCGGGGCTTCTGCCGGTCCCCGGGACCTCATTCCTATTTGGGATGTTTTTGGTACCCTCCCCCACTATTTTCTTGCTTTGCGTTGGGGTGAACTGTCAGCGCAGGATTTAGTGAGGTTCCCCCTCCCAATCGGATTCGCTCTGAAGATCCAAAGTTAATCAAGGTTTTGCTGGAGGTTCATGATCAGTTTCAGGGAACTTGCCCACAAAGTGCTGCTGCTGCTGCCCCTTCTGCGCGTTCCTCCTACATATGTACAGGGATTGTGTGTCAAATAAAATGTTAGAAGTGAAGGTGAATTAAACACACTTTCAGGCCAATAATCATGACGCGAAACCTCAATAGGAACTTCTTTTTAGTTTTGCCTGTCTGTACTGTCCAGATGTTCTTCTCTTTTTGTTTCATGCTCTGAAGCGGTGTGAAAGTTTAGACAGATATGTGTGTGTGTATGTATATTATTATATGAAGATTCTTACCCTGTCCTTCTGGATGTGACTACCTCCTGTTTGTCCCAGTCAAAGACTTGCATTGACCTGAAAATAACCCTGGAAATGGCCGCTCACCTATTCTGCTCACTGAGAAGCAAGAGTTGTCGGGTGAGAGCCCCTAGGAGAGGAATTTAATTTCCTCTGTCACTAGGGCTCCTTCATCCACAGGCTGGGCCACACTTTGGTGGGGGTTAATGATGGAAAAGCTACCACTGTTACTTGATCCTGTATAGCTCCACTGTTTGGGGCCGGGAACAGATTCAGAAATAGTCTGCCCCTGCAGCATGAGCCTTACCGAATCATTTCACCCTTGAGATGTGCCTCTACAAACCACTGAGCCTGAGAGGAGAGGGACAGAGTCATCAATTACCTCAAGTAACAGGATATTCAGTGAAGGTGGCTTTCTGGGCAAAGGGCACGTGTTACCTTTAAAAGTATTGGTAGTGCTGTTTTTCATCTCTTGATGGTGTTTATTACCCAAGTGCTAATAGGATGGATCTGTGCACCAGAAATACCACACTGGGGAATGGTTTCTCTGGGTCTCATTCCTTAGATCTGATTTTGAGTTTCATATCAGAGTTAAAATTAATAGTAATATTTAATTAATTTAAACTTAATTAATATTGTAATTGAGTAAAAAAATCTGAGTATACTTGTGAGTTTTTTATATGAGTAGTGTTTCTTTTGCTCATAAAATTCTAGGACTGGTCGGAACCACATCTTATATGTTAGTTTTTAATTAACTGAAGGGTGACAGTTTCTTTATATAATGCACCCCATGCCCACCTACTTATTTGTAAATTATGAAACTTTTTAAAAAGCAAAGGGAAGTTCCCAGAGAGACCATCTCACTTCTTGGGACCCTCAGCAATTGGAAGAGTCGTCAGCACCATTCCCCATCAGCGTCCAAGTTGCAGGGTCCTCTGCACTCCCATGAGGACACATCCAGATTTCTGCCCTAAATTGTAGGACTATTTGCATGAAACGGAGTGGAGAAGGATCATAAGTGGAGTCATATCAGTTCAGGTCAGGCTTTGTCATCAGATGAGTCTATCAATTTGTTTTAAGATTTCCCAGTGTTCAGGTCAGAGTTCTGTAAGGGGCTGTGGACTTGTTTAGAAAGTTGCTTTGATTTTAGTTTCATATTCTGCCTCCTCCAGAATTTCAGTGGGGATTAACCCTCCAGGCCACACTCTCACAGCATGTGCCTAGCGTAGCAGACGCACTTGATTCATTAAAGGGACTGCAGAGTGACAGTGGATGTCAGGGTTAGAGAAATCTGAAGACACCACATGCTTCTTGGAAACCCCAAGATCAGCAAAGAATTCTTATAGAAAATAAAATGGAGAACTTTAGGAAAGGAAGACGAGAATGGCGGGGGTTTGTGGGCGAGGGAAGGACAAGGAAAGGGGGAGAAGGGCCCGGGAGAACCCCCAGAGGCTCTGGAGGGAGTTCCTGCCAGAAAGCGCCAGCCGGCTCAGGATGCTCTCCTTGCCCCAAGTGTCCTGCGGCTGCCTGCAGCTAAGCTGAGCTCACCTCAACCCCCCCAAACCTGCCCCCACCTTAGTAAATATTAGCAACTTGCTTCTCTCAGTTGCTCACATCAAAACCCTGAAGTCAATCTTGGCTCCTTTCTCCTGGGCTGTCGTATCCTGTCCACTGTCCCTTAACCATGTCCCACCGCTTCTCCTGGCAGTCCTGGTTCAAGCCACCAGGAGGGGCCTGTGCAGGTGATGCCTTCGGTGGCCTATGGCAGTCCATCCTCAGCCCAGAAGCTGTTCATCTGAGGGGGTCATATTCATTCCTGTTTTCTATTCTTCAGCTCAAACCTGTCCAGTCAGTGGCTCTCACCTCAACATGGAGCAAAAACCAAAGTCACCCTCATTCCCCAGTCAGTGCCTCCGTGGCCTCACCTTTGACCTCCCTTGCATTGCTGGCCTCTCAGAAACCCAGCACCTGCAAAGTCCTTGCCCAGGAATTGGGAGGGCTCGCTGCCTCCAAGCCCCATCCCAGATGTCATGGGCCACTCAGAAATGACGGTGCACTCGGCCTCCCTCCCCCTTCCCCGTCTCCGTGGTGTTTGACACTGTGCAGTCGGCCTGCTTATTTTGTCATCACCACCCTCATGAGACTGTTAGCCTGGTGAGGGCAGCAGTTTGTGTACCTTCTGCATCCCCAGGGCTGGGAACAACCCTGGCCCATAACAAGTGGTTTCCTGCAAGGACAGCCCCTGTGGGGTGGACAGTGGCTCCTCGGGGACCACGAAAGCCACCGCTGGGACTTGGCAGAGCTCAGACTGGATGAATGAGGGCCGAGAGAAGGAAGGAAAAGCTAGTTCCTCAGCTCCCGCCTCACAGGGAGTGACAGCATGGAGTGCGGCAGGAGGGTTAAGCAGGGAGAGGCAGGGACTGTGGATCAGTAGCGATAGCTCATATGGCTGCTATGGTAGAAGTAATTTCTATCAACCCCCAGCCCAGGGCTTGGCACCTACAAGGTGCTCAGGAAGCCTGTGGTTATAATTACTAAGTAATAAGTGGCCCGGATTGTCCATTTGTGACTGGATTTCCTGACTACCACCGGATGCTGAGGATGCATTCAGGAAGGACGTCCTGCTGGACTGCATGTGGACCTCGTGCGGTCTGTTTTAAGGTAGGAAATGCCTGAAGTTAATCTAGGAATCTAGTGGACAAACACATCCCTCTGCGAGGGTGAGTGCTGGCAGGGGCTCCAACAACCACACAGCAGCGTGGACTCCACATCTCGGCCACCGTGTGAGCCCGCCTGAAGTCAGCCCCGAGGTCCAGGGCAGCTCTACAGCAGAACTTATAGATGAGAACATTTCAAAACTGTTTCCTTCTGTTATCACTGCTCTTCAACGCCAGCCCGGTTGGCATCTGGAGGTGTGCCATCTGGAGACGAGGACTGGGCCGGTCTCCGTGCAAGGCCTTGAGCCAGGCCCGCAGGAGCGGGCGGCCGCGGGCTGCACCTGGCTCTTCGCTGTGAGGCTGCATTCCTGTTCCGTGATGCACGGTCCTGCAGGTCTTGACACTGCTCCGTGGCCTGGCAGGGCCTGATTCTCTTCTCAGTGGCTGTGAATTCTCCGACTTCCCGACAGACGCAGTTGACTGTCTGCAGCTGGTTCCACGTGAGTGGGTTTCGGAGCCACGGATCACTTCCCACCTGCCACGGTTCCCGTTCTAAACGGAAGACGTCATAAAGCCATTAAAACAGGGAGAACTGACATGCAGTGGCCCAATAGAGTGATTAGTTGTCATTTAAACAAAGCGCAGACGTGCTGCACACGGTGACCCTGTTCCTGTGCGGTCGTTTTGGCCCTGTGTGTCTGGGGACTTCGGTGACTCATAAGGAACTTTGTGGATGGTGAACTGAACCAAAACTTGAGGCCACACGACAGTGCCAGTGGTGCTGACCGGCCCCCTGCTGTCAGCGAAGCCCTCGAGGTGCTGGCCCTGTGGAGTTGGCGGGGAGAGGCTCGGGCAGGGGCAGCAGGGACCAAGTTCCTGTGGTGGCAGGGAACCAGCTGGGCCCGGGCAAGGCCTAGAAAGGGTGCTGGTGCCGGTGAGCAGCAGGGGAGAGGAAGGGAGCCGGCAGCTCTCCAAGGCCTCCGCGGCACGAGGAAGGGTTTGGCTGCTCTTGTGGGTCTGATGTAGACATCTGTAGGTTTGGCCCTGGTGTAGGTGTCCGTGGAGGGGCACAGCCACCGCTGCAGCTCTGGTGCACACCTCCGCCTTGGTCCATCGCTCACAGCTCCCGCCCTCTGCCAGTCAGGCCCCGTCCACAGCACGGCAGGTGCTCTCAGGAGGGAGGCCAGCTCTGTCTGCAGGGGTCGGGAAAGCTGTGAAGGAGGGCATGGCTCCTTCGCTGAATCTGGGGACAGTGGGATGCAGTCAGGCAGGTCCTAGTGCAAGTACAGAGCCCACGGGAGGTTAGGCTAGAGAGGGGACCCAGGGACAGGACAGGGCCGTCGTCTAAGCAGGGCTTGGTAAAACTCTCTCCGCTGGATCCAGCCCGGCCTGTCTGCAGGAGTCAAGTTTTGTTGGCACCCTGCCACGCCCATCCACTTACATATCCTGTCTGTCTGTGTTTACGCAGCAATGACAGGGTTGAGTATTTGCGACAGAAACAGAATGTGGCCTGCAGAGCCTGAGATATTTACAGTCTGGCCCACCCCCTGGCTAGCCCGGGTTTGTCTGTGTTGCTGGCTGAGAGGCCCTGGCCATGCCTGCCGCAGAGGCCCTGGGAGGCTGCAGGCGAATGCAGGGGATGGTGGTGAGGCCTTCCGAGAAGCACAGTGGGGGGGGGGGGTGCAGAGCTGAGGACCCTGAGGCCACGTGGGACCTGGGACTCTCTGAGTGGCCACGGAGGAGCCCAGGCCATGCCCACGTGCCTGCATTAGGGGTTGGCCGAGCTGGACTGTTCAGTGAGTGGGGAACATGGAGACACTGGTTTGGGGCAGGGGGAGGCGATGAGTGCGGTCCTGTACTTGGCGAGTCTGAGATGCTAGTGAGACAGGCAGGGGACCGTCCTCCAGGAGGGAGCTGGATGTTGGTGCTTGTAGCTGGGGGGCGGCCAGGCTGGGGGTCAAGCTGCAGGAGAGGTCAGCAGGTAATAGGTCATTTCAGTCATGAAGTGGGTGAGGTCACCAACAAAGACGGTGGAGAGTCGGGACAGAAGGCCAAGGACAGACTCAAGGAACAAGAAGCCGCAGAAGAGTCGGGAGGAAAGTTGTTGCGTGCTTTATTTTATTTTTATTTTTTAGTTGTAGTTGGACACAATACCTTTCTTTCACTTACTTATTTTTATGTGGTGCTGAGGATGGAACTCAGGGTCTCACATGCGAGGCGAGTGCTCTACCGCTGAGCCACACCCCCAGCCCCAGCGGGTTTTATTTTTAATTATAGCAAAATGACGTCCCCGGTCCCCGTGACCGTCTTAACCCTGGTGAAGCTGCAGCTCAGGGGCCGTGAGCGCCTTCACACTGTGCAGCCCTCCCTCCAGAGGCTCTCCCCCCCCCCCCCCCCCGTGAAGCCCCGCCCCTCAGCACTAGTCCCCGCCCCCAGCCCTGCTCCCACCCTGCTAACCCTGCTGCTGGGCCTCTGTGGGTGGAGTCCCGCAGGGTGTGTCCCCTGATGTCTGGCTTGTTCCACTGAACACCATGTCCTCAGGGCCCGTCCACGAGGTAGCAGGCATCAGAATTCCCTTACCTTTTAAGACTAAATGACGTTTCAGCGCCGGGCTGGACCACAGGGGTATCTGTCCACGGACGTGGCACTGTTTCCCCCTCCGGCTGCCCTGAGTCGGGCTGGACAGAGGAGCTCTGAGGGACTGTGGATGGAGGGAGAGCCGGGGAGGCGGCTGGGAAGGCCAGGGCGGAGATGACCCGAAAGACCGCGCACCAGCAACGTGGAAGTCTGGCGGAGCCTGGAAAGATGGGCCTGGGGCAAGCACCAGTTAAAAAAGGGTCCAGTCCTCAAAAAAAAGGCAGAAGGGCTGGATCATGAGCACTTGTCTCCCTGGAAACCGTCGCAATCATACGATGACATGGAAGTCCAGGCCCGAGGTTGCAGCAGCACCTAATTACGCTTATTTTTAAAATGTGAGCTGATCATCACTGAGAAACGCTGCTGTGTTTCCAGGAATAGTTTCTGTTGGGAAGGTGATCTGTGGGGAAGGCCTTGGTAGGAGTTTCCAGAAAAGTGACCAGCCCACGAAAACGTGTGCCCGCCCTACCCAGGCCGGGGGAGCCCAAGGAGAACACCACAGGGCCTCCCCCTCTCCTGGCCCCCGCACCTGCAGACAGAGGCATGGCAATTCCAGACCCACAGACAGTGGGGAAAGAATGCGCTTCCAGTTTTAAAAAGAACCTTCCTTTTCTAAAATGATTCTCCATGGTGGGCCTTGTTTCTGTGAAGACCTCTGTGGGGTCTCCATGTATTCAGCAAATACTTGTTCACCCCAGGTCCTCACCCTCTGAGGCGCTTATACTTAGCTGAGGCTGTGAGCGTGTCACTGCAGCATCCCGTGGAAAGCCGGGGTGGGGGGAGCACCTCACAACCGCTGGTGACTGATGTTCATTTGCTCAGTGAGGACCAGCAGATGCATCTCAGGAGCACGTGGCCTGAGCAATCACAGTGCGCTTACGGTTCAGAGCCGTGAGCAGGCCTGCACAGAACAGCTTCTGGGAGCCCCTGAGGACGCGTGGCGCAGTCCACAACAGGTTCCCTGGTGGCCGCGCTCATGAGGACACTGGGCAGGCAGAGGGAAAGCCCCGCAGCTGGCAGTTCCTTAGTGCACAGCCTGCAGGAGGCGGGACTGAGGACGGCCAGGCCTCCCACCTAGGCTTCCGCGGCCTGCCTTCCCGCTGCTGGTGTCCTGCCAAGCCCAGCTTCCCTCAGGGTCTAGGTGAGAGGCCTCTGGAGTCCTTGCCTTCTGCTGTTGGCTCAGCCCTCCTCTCCTAGAAGCCTAGAAGCCTCAGGTACCACCACAAGCCCCCGCCATGGCCACTCCGTCTCTCGGCTATGGCTCCTTTTGCAGCCGGGGCCCCTGCCTCTTGTGAGTCCTGCTTTCTCTCTCCGTCTCCCGGCCTTGCCTGGGAGGACAGATGGACACTCCCCCTCTCTACTTCATCAGCCAGACTTCTGTACTGGCCCCTTTGCTGTGACCACGCAGACAGCTCAGCGTCCAGGGCTCATCTCCGCCCAGCCCCGGGCCCTTCCCCCACCTCACCCTTCTCTTCTCCCAATAGATGCCAGACCCGCACCAGGTCTAGGCTTTCCTGTCCCCTCTCTGTGCAGTGTCACCTCTACATTGAAAATCGTGCTCTTACGACTCTTCTCCAATGTGCTGTCACCTTGGAAACTGGGGCCTTTGTTGGTGAGTTGGGTGGGATTATGTGGGACCAGCACTGGGTCCCCACCACTGCAGGTGGCCCCTGGGGCCCGCCCGATGATTCCTGGAGGAGCAGACTCTTGTGGTACCGTGGGGTGTCGAGCAGCCCCTGCTCCACCTGCCCAAGGCACATTTCCTCTCCAAACCATGGCTCCCAACTATGTCTCCTGGGTGGAGACAGAGTCACCGCCCCCTGGAGACCACTGGACTAATTAGCCAGAAGTGACTGGGACCACAGAAGAGTCACCCCGGCACTCAGCTTTGGTGTCACTATGCTGCTCTAACACACAGTAGTGATATATGCATCTTATTTCCTCTTTTCCACCGTCACAGGCTCTCCCTGCCATCCTTCCCACAGGCCACAGTATGTAGGTGTCACGTGTAACACCCGAGGCAGTAAAACCCATGAGCCTGGGTGCTCCCCAGACCTTTGGGCTCACACCAACTGAGCGTGGCTTTCAGTTTTAACAAAAGAAAAATCCCAACGCCTTCAAATCTCCATGTTTTTGATTCTGTCTAAATTAACATTCCAGCCCTTTCAATATGTAGATTCTTTGACAAAATCCCCAAAGAAATTTTAATCAAAGACCTCTACTGTTAATTGACTTCCTTTTTTTGCCCAGCCAAAATTGCAAGTCAAGTTCTTTTCCAGAAAGTTTTGGGGTCTCGTGGGGGGAGTGGAGTCTTATAATGGAAACGCTGCCTGTCTCATTGCTAGGAGCCGAGTACACAGTGGAGAATATTAAATGCCCAACTCTATGTCTAAGCCAATCCCAGTGGTTTGATTATCTCTTGTTTGGATTTGGGAGATTTCACTCTTGAAAAAGCTGATTTGGAGCAAATCTAGTGCAATTTCATTAACCAACCGACAGAATTCTCTGTTTTGCTCTGAGGAAAAGCAAGGGTAAGTTGTGTTGTAAACCTTAGTTCTTCCTGTGGCTTGAGTGGTTTGTGAGAGATTTGACAGCTCTCTTGACTGCTGGGCCACCTCAGGAAGTCAGCCCTGCGCCCCCAGCGGTGCCCCAGGAGGAAGCAGAGGTGCAGAGTGGGATCTGCCCCCCAGGACAGGACCAGACACTTCCCCAGGGCCTGGGTAGATCCCTCCCACGTGCTAGGATCTCCAGCCCTCTCTGATGCTCACTGAGGTCACTCAGGATTCACAAGCTCAATGTCAAAGACAAAGAGCAAGAATGTCCTCATGGGGTGCTGGAGGCAGCCCAATCAACCCGGAGGCGCTAGGTCAAGGTCACTGCCAGTGTCTCTGATGGTGTGGGAGATGCAGCCCACTGAGGTTCCCCCATCCTGGTCTTAGAGGGTTGGATCGGCCAAGGGCTCACCACACTGCCCCAGCAGGGAGGGCCTGATTCCTGAAGTTTCTACCAGGTACCGCTGATTTCTCATTCGACTAAGAATAGGCTTCTTACTGGGTGAGGTCTTTTGTTGTTGTTCTGCAGTGCTGTGGATCAGGTCCTCAGCTCGTGGCCTGCCCTACTGCTGACCTACAGCCCCTCCCCAGCTCACTTTTCCCATTTTTTATTGGTACATTATGATTATGCACCATGGTGAAATCCACTCATGGCGTGACAATATGATTTTCCCCTTTCCCTCTCCTCCTCCCCTGGCTCTTTTCCTCTACTCCACTGTCTCCCTTAGATTTTCAGGAGCCCCCCGCCCCCTTTCTTTTCCTTTTTCCTCTCCAGCTTCCACATATGAGAGAAACATATGACCCTTGACCTTCTGAGTTTGGCTGATTTCGCTTAACATAGTGTCCTCAAGTTCCATCCATTTTCCTGCAAATGACATGATTTCATTCTTCGTGGCTGAAGCAAGCTCCCCTGCATACACACACCGTGTTTTCTTTATCCGTCTTCCCTCGCGGACACCGAGGCTGGCTCCGTGTCTGGCTGTAGAGAATTGCGCTGCTGTGAACTGGACAGGCGGGAATCGGGAGTCACGGTCGCCCTGGCTGGCTCTCTTGAGGGTGAATGCAGAGGAGTGAACTGCCGCACGGTTTCTGCAGTGGTCACAGTCATCTGAGTGTCGGGTTTTTTTTTTTTGTACCAGGAATTGAATCCAGGGGTGCTTGACCCCTGAGCCACATCCCCAGCCCCTTTTCATATTTTATTTAGAAACAAGGTCTGGCTGAATTGCTTACGGCCTTGTTAAAGTGCTGAGGCTGTCCTTGAACTCATGATCCCCCTTGCCTCAGCCTCCCAAGCAGCTGCGACTACAGGCCTGAGAGTCATTTTTAATGCAAGTCAAACTCAAAGCTAATACAGAAAATTATTAACACAGAAAAGGTTAATACAGAAAATTATTAGCCAGAAAGAGTATCTTGAGGGACAGACCTTTAGAACAAATACAGCCACTTCTTGATATTCCAGCCCACCACAGAGGCCTAACTTCCTGGGCAGTGGAACTCCCTGGAGGATTCCCAGTAGAAACTCGGGTACACTTGTACTTCAGGTGTGTGGCACAGAGTTCTTAGATAAAATAACACCGCTGTGCCTCCGCCCGCTCGTCTCTGATCCACTAAGATCTTCTGGGTGGGGGTGGCGGTCCCAGTTCCTGCAGAGGGGGTTGGGCCATTTGGAAGTAGAAACCCAGCGCAGGTCAGCATGATCTGTATGAACCCTCGGAGGCCAGGTGTCCCCCACGGGAACTGGAAGCCCCAGGTCCCCAGATTCAGCGCCTTGTCTTCCTCCCAGAGGGCAGGCAGGCTCCTGCACTGCCCAGGCTGGGGGCCAGCTCACCTCGGCCTCCCCCTCCCCCGGCTGCCACCTTTGCCAGGCACTGGACCCTCCGGTCCCTCTGCTCTGGAGCGTCTGCTCCTGCATTACTGAGTGTTGGGTTTCGTGCACCCTCGCCTGGGCGGTCCAGTAACTTCTGACCTCTCCCCTCCCTCTCTCCTTCCAAATCCAATGTTTGAGGCTCCCTCAGTGACAGAGGGGGCAGGGTGTTAAGGTGTCTTTTTGGAACCTGGTGGGGCACCCTGACGTCGGGAAGCCTGCAGGGCTTATTAATGAACCGTGACTCTGTTCTAAGGTGCCGTCCTGGCGCGTGGCGCGTGCCGTTTGACTGCTGTGGGCCGGGCCGGACAGGCTGGTCCAGTGTCTCCCAACCGGAGACTTGCAGGGGATTTGTTTTGCTGAGTGTTCTTCCCGAACAGATAAGAGGAAAACTGCAGCCAGGCTTTAAGAAATATGTGAGGCAAATTGTTTTAAATGGAAGGAGGAACCCATCCAATAAGTTTCTGCAAATTGGCAAAAGCGCCATTATTTTTTTTGAGCAAAGTGCCCTTGTTTCCTTTGGGCCGGGAGCGCCCACAGGACGTGTTAGTATTCAAGCAAGAGGAGCCAGCAGCGCTCAGCCTTCAGGGCCACCAGTCCGTGCTGAGGCGCTGTGGGCGGCTGTTGCTGCTGCCCCTGCCCCTCCGTGGGTGTCGTCGGGGGCACCCAGACGACATGTGAACGGGGGCATGGTGGTGCGCCACGGAAGCTTTCTTCATGGACGCTGGGATGTGAATCTCATGTCATTTGTGTGTCACAAAATATTTTAATTTCTTCCAACCTCTTAAAGGTGTAAGAACCATTCTTAGCTGGCGGGCGGTGCAAAGACAGCCATGCCATCGGGCTGGGCAGGACCGGGCCTGGGGCTGTAGCTTGCTCTGACTCCTGCCCCCTCGGAGTCAGACCCAGGACCACCGTCCACACCTTCCTCCATCCAGATGGCACGGCCTGTTGCCGCCTGTCCGGCTCTGGCCGCCCGTCTCTCTGCCCTCGTCCTGCACCATGCACCCCACAGGGCCTAGGCCGGGCGCTCCCTGGACTCTCCACCGCCTTTTGCCAGGTGAGGGTTACTTATACACTTGTCCTCTTCTCTGTCACCTTGAGAAGGACTCCCCTCCGCTACATTTGCAGGTCACCCAAAAGGACTTATTGAACTGACTTCCACCTTAGTTGATCAAAATCATACTGACATCTAAAAATTTTGCCTTATTTCTAGTAAAATAGGGTCTCTTAGATAGTGATGTTTTATTAAGACTCTTCTAGATCATTTCTGACCAACATGGAAACATAATGCAAGCCACGTGCAATTTCAAATTTTAAAAGGTAAAAAGAGATGTCACCCAATGCACAGTATTAAAAATATTTCAAAATGTAATATAGTGGGGAAGACTATTACTGAGTATTTTATGTTTGTTTTGTGTGCTACGTCTTTGAAATCTCAGTGTGGACCAGCTGCATTTCAAGTGCTCTGCCCCTATGGCCATCGGCGCTTACACTGGCCTGATAGATAAAGGCATTCAAGTGAGGACAGGCACGATTTTTAAGTCTCTCTCTCTCTCTCTCTCTCTCTCTCTCTCTCTCTCTCTCTCTCTCTCTCCAGTGATGGGATGGAACCCAGAGGCTGCACTTCATAGCCACTGAAGTTCAAGGTCACGCACAAAGCCCACTTGACTTGAGCCCTTTCCCTTTCCTAAGGTGACCCTGGTTGGCCTTGGTAACAGGGGCCTCCTCCTCAGCTGACCCATCCACCCGGGAGCCCTGGTGGCCGTCTCAGGACTCTGGAAGCCTTTCAGAAGTGCCTACCACCTTTTTACTTCCTCTTTGACCTTAAAGTCATAGCTTCCCATTGTGAGAAAAAAAAAATCCAAATAATACAAAGAGAAAGAAAAGAGCCCGCTCCCTCTTCCTCTCTCCCCACCTCCTGCCACCACTGAGGAAAGTTAATGTGAACTCTCCAGCTGTCTCACTGCATGGAAAACACACCTGCTAATACTTTATTTTGTTTTATTTTTAAGAGACAGGGTCTTACTCTGTTGCCCAGGATGGCATTGAGCTCCTGGGCTCCAGTGATCCTCCTGCTTCTGCTTCACAAGTAGCTGGGGCCACAAGCGTGCCACCCTGTCCATGCACACTCATGTGCCACAGATTCACCCTTCTGATGTGTAGTTTAGTGGGCGTTGACCTATCACAGGGCTGTGGTGCGCTCACCAGCACTGATTCCAGATATTCCCATCACTCTCAAAGCCCTGTCCCGTGAGCAGTCACCCCTCCGCTCCCCAGCCTCCTGCACCCTCGCCGCCCCCACTCTGTGGACTCTCCTGTCTAGACATTCCGTGTCCGTGGGTCACACGCTGTGTGGCCTGAGAGCCTGGTGTTCTCCAAGGCCTCGTGCTGTGCTGCATGTCAGTTCCACTCCTTTTTATGGATGAACTCACTCTCTGGTGTTTTCAAAGAGAGAGCTCCGGGTGTGCCCCTGTCTGCACCCACGCCTCTCCCCGACGGCCACCTCCCTCGGCGTGTGCCTGCGGCCCTCGGCCTGCGGCCCGGGCTCCCTGCACAGGTGTGTCCTGCAGGCTCCTGTGCGGAGGTGCGTCAGTCGCGCTCTTTCATGGCACCTCACCCTGGGCTGCAGGAAGCCAGCACCGTCCCAGCACCTCACTGAGCACCAGAGATGTCCCCTTGGCCTCTGCGTCTTGCCACATGTCATCCAGGCTCCACTCCTGCAGCAAAGACGACTTCCTGCTTCTGCCCTTGCCTCAGACGGCCCCACCTCGAGCAGGACAGCACGCCACCACCTCCCCCGCACATGTGTGTCATCTGCCCAACGTCCTTGTTCCATTCTTGGCCCCAGAACAACACAGGCTCCGGACCTTCTAAGCATTTTGGGATACCTGGTCACAGGCCCTTGGAACCTGATGACAGCTGTGTCCCCCTGCCGAGGAAAACACGCTGCACCCACCTTCCTTCTGCAGGCCCCTGCCAGCCCTCTCCTGGGCCTGCTCACTGTCAGGCCTGCCCTGCCACTCGGGCCCCACGTGCCTGACTCAGCCTCCTCCTGTCACAGTGAGCTGCATGCTCAGGCCAGGCTGCCTATGCCCCAGGGAGCCTGCGCTGGGCGGCTGTTCCACCACAAGTCCAGGCCTGTTGCCCTTGGGCAGCCTCGCCTTCCTGGCCCCGGGATTCCCTGCTGACGTGTGTTCTGGACTTCCCTGTCTCTGCCCCTTCCCCAGAGGAAGACCTTTCCCCGGGTCCTGCCTGCAGCCTGCTGTGCCACCCTCGTCTGGAAGTGTCTTCGTGGGTCCCTGTGGATCCCTGTGCCTCATCACGCCAATTGGGCATCGGTCTGTTCTCTCCTCGAGGAGGGAGTCTGTGATGAACTTCGTTCTTGCTCTTCTTGACCTCTGATTTAGTATAAAAAAAACAATTTAAAATCAGAATTCCTAAGACCTAGAACTGGACACAGTTATTTATCCTTTATCTGAACTTTTCTCCTATTTTAAATCTACTAGATCATAATTTTTAAGCATCTTTAAGGTCTCTGAGACACCAACCTCAGTTGATTTTCCTTTTTTTCTCTCAGGAATGCAGAGCCTTCTAGTGGCTCCCTGCTCCCCCCACCCCGCAGTGGCCTGCTCGCTGAGGTCCAGCTGGGCCTGCAGTCTGTGGTTCTTCCCACTCCCAGCAGGGCCTCTTCCCACCTCAGACCCCACCGCCCAGCCTCTGTGCTAGGCGCTGTCCACTCCGCTCCTCAGTCATCCCCTGGTCGATTCTATTTATGGGGCACCAGAAGCAAGTCACTTCCTTCTACCTTTTCTCCTCCCTGTTGCTGGATTTTTTCCCAAAGAAAGTCTCTTAGGAATCGTTGGTTACCAAAGTTCATTTCTGAAAATGTTAAAAAGAATTTTGACTTTGTAAGTTCTCAGCATCACATGGCACTTCTTCCAAGGCAAAGAGCCTGGTAGTTTCTGTATCAGCTCTTTTTCTCCTGTCATTTGTTAACTCTTACCATATCATTAAAAAAAAAAAAAAAAAAAGCACAAGGTAAAATCCATGTGACATAAAACTCACCATTTGAAGATGGCTTCCACTCAGTGGCCTGAAGACATTCCAAGTCAGCCCCAGAAGCCCTGTGCCTACCAGAAGCTAATCCCAAGCCCCCAGCCCATCACCAGTCACCCATCCCTTGTCTGTCTGTACCACGTGGCCTTCTGTGACTGGCTCCTTCTCTTAGGGCGATGTTTGGAAGTTCATTCATACTGCGACATGGATCTTCCCGGCTGAGTGGTGTTTAATTGTATGTAGATATCACAGTTTATTTCTCCATTTACCTGTTGATGGACATTCGGGTTGGTTTTTGCTTTCTGACTGTTATGATCAATGCTGCTGTGAACATTTGTGTGCGGATTTTTGTGTGGACATATTTTCATCCTTCTTTCTTCATGTAGGTAGGGTCACGTGGCTGGTCATGTGTAGCTCCCTGTTTAACTGCAGTGTGTCCTTCTCGCTGCTGTGCCACTCGCTGACCCCAGCAGCAGGGCAGGCGGCTCCAGTGTGGCGCATCCTCACCAGTACTTGCGCCTCCTCCTTGTTTTTGTCATAGCCGATCTTGTAGATGTGACGAGGTTTCTCACTGGGGCTTTGGTCTGTCTTCCTGGGGACTGAGTGTGTTGCGTGTCTTGTCATGAGCAAGGCTGTCTGTCCCCGGGACCCCGTTCTGTAGTCACCTTCTCCCTCCCACAGGCTCCCTTTCCTCTCTGAGGTGCCCGGTGTCCCTGGGCCAGGAAGGTGTGGGCAGGGAGTGCCCACCATGGCACTGGGGTCAAGTTCAGCGTATGAACTTGAGGGGGACACAAACCTTTCCTTTTCGTCAGAGGGCCGGGATCTACAGGATGTGAGGGCTGTCCTCTCTCTCCTTGTGACATCGCCCCAGCTGTCACCTGTGCATACCCCTTTACAGACACTGTCCCCAGTCCTAGGACAGGGATAGGGAGGGGGCTGCTGTCCTCACCTTCAGACTGTCAGAGGCCTGCTAGTCACCGGGATTTCTAGAGGGAGTCTGTAACTACCTGGGTTACTTATCACATCACTGGCTCATTTAGAGCTGTCGGAATTCTCCGGGAGACGGGAGCTGGTCCAATCGAAGGCACAGCCAGCAGACCACCGCGGGCTCAGGCGACCGGTACCTGTTCACACAGCCGGGAGCTAAGGAAAAACAACAACAACAAAAAATCTTTTTTATCATTCAAGTTGTTGAGAAATAATCAAAAGAAAACTATTGGGGCTGAGGCTGGGGCTCAGCGATAGAGCCCTCGTCGCAAGTGTGAGGCCCTGGGTTCGATCCTCAGCACCTGAAACTAAGGAAATATAAAAAAGAAAAGCAAAGACGAAGAAGAAAGAAGACTATGTGGGGCCACATGCAATTACGTGGACCTCACAGTTCCGTGTCGACCGAGTTTCATTGGCCCACGGCCAGGATCACTCCACGCCAGGTCTGGCCTCGGCTCTCCGGTGGGGACGGGGACGCGTGGTCACAGCAGGGACTGTGGGCCCTGCGGAGCTTCACGTGTTTGCTCCTGGGCTCTCGGTGGGTGAGTCACTCACTCTCACACACACACACACACACAGACACACTGCGCTTGGCTTAGCCCTGGGTGTGCACAGCTCATGTGTGTATGAGCCGGGCTGAGTTGAGGTTCACAGCTGTGGCTTTGATTTGAGCCTCTTCAGTGGAGGTTGCCGTCGGTTTAAGGGAGAGGGGAGTACTTACTGTCCTTTCCTGGCTGTCCTAGTTAACAAGCCTTCGCCGGCCACACCGGCTCGCAGGCTGCGCCCTGGCATGCAGCCCCTGGGCAAGCGCGGCGTGGGCTCCGCGGCCCCAGGATGCTCCAGCCCCTTTACGCTGGGCGCAGTATTTGTGCGGAACCTACACGCAGCCTTGTGTCAACTCAGACCTCAGATCCTCTGGAGGCGTCTACAGTGTAGACGCTGTGGAAATAGTCGCTACACTGTACCCCTAGGGAATGATGACCAGAACAGATTCTGCGCACGCTCAGAATAGGCACATTTAAAAAATGTGCGTATTTTCAATCTGTGGTCGGTTCAGTCCTGGGAAGCAGGACCCCAGGATGTGAAGGCCACTGTCCCCGGGGTCAGGCCGCCTGCCCCAGTGCCTGCCTTCCTCTCTGTGGCACTGTTCTTGGGGTTTCATGCCCTCAGCATCTGGGTTAGGCACAGACCAAGCCCCTGTGGCAGGAGGTGCTCTGGCCCCGGAAGCGCCCTTACTCTTCTCGGGTGGCCGTCCCTTGAGCACGGCTGCTTCCTGGTGGTGGGTCCAGCAGCCATGGACGTGGAGGTGCCATCCTGGCAGCCAGGAGCAGTTTTTGAACTTAGCTAAGTTCATTGCTGGTGCCACTGGGGAGAGGTCCAGGGGAGCCGCCAGGGGCCAAGCCAGAGTGGACCTGCAGCAGTGCCGATGAGTGAAAGTGTGTCGGGACTGATGGGTCAGTGAGGGCAGAAATCAGCCTTCAGCCCCAGCCCCTGCCTGCAGAGCCAAACCTCCCTGAGAGGGATCCGCGGCCCCCGAGTCAGGTATGGTAGCTGCGTTTTGGGGCTTCGGGTCATTGGGAGGCTCCCGGGGAGCTGGAGTTAGGCTTCCCTGGAATGAGGGGGGCAGAGGGGCAGCTTGGTCCCTCTGCCCAGAGCTGCCAGACATGGCAGGTGAGGGACTGTGCCCTTTTCCTGGGGTGGACCTTAGAGCAGATGCGCAGTTCCCCGAGCCCCTGCCTCCCCTCTGCAGGTGTTCCCCTGAGCTTTCCTGGACCCTCGGCACTCCCGGGCTTGGTGTGCTCTGGGTCATGGCCAAGGTGGTCTTTGGAGATGGAGACAGTTACCAGCTTGAGCTGTTGCCTTCCTAGAATATGGGGTGACAACTGCCACCTTCAGATTGGCCTCCCCCAAACGAGGGTGTCGTCTCCCTCTACTCCTGTGACGTCATGCTGGGCCCCTGTCCACCGTGAAGCTGCCTCTGCAGCGTGTGACCTGGGCCCACCGTCTCCTCCCAGGAAGTGAATTTGCTTTCTCACATTCTTTTAAAGACTGCAGACATGCAGACACACCAGGCTCACCTAGACTGGAGTCCTCGAATCCGTGAACTTAAGTCGACAGCAAAAACCCCAAACAGCCTGCTAATGTCCACCTCCTTCAGTCTGGACCGCCTTCAGACTCTGCTGGAAGTTGGGAATTTCTCCCCGGAACGGCCCAGTGCCTGTGCCCGCACCTCATCATGTTCAGGTTCACAGGCTCCCCCAGGTTCGATCCTTATGAATCCTGGCTCAGCATTAGGCTCCTGCTGTCACCACTTGAATGGGCGAGTCCCAGACTCTAAACCACTTTGCCCACTCTGCGCTCCTGTGGGTGAGGGGTAAAGCCAGCTCTCCAGGTGTCACCGGCAGGAGGGCCAGAGCTGGGAGAAGCTGAGCCCTGTAATACAGGGAAGGGCTGGTGCTCCCGTGGTGCCCCGGCTCCGTGCAGACTGGCCATGCCAGGAGGGAGGGAAGCACACAGTTGAGAACAGACGCAGCCCCACAGGAGGGAAGAACTGGGCTCACGGGGCTTCTCTCCCGGATCCACTTTTAAAACCGCACAGGGGGAAGCTGGGTGCCGGGCGCCTCTCGCTGTCATCCCAGCTCTCAGGAGGCTGAAGCAGGAGGGGGAGTTCTCGGCCAGCCTGGGCGACTGGGAGAGACCCGGCCTCAAAATGAAAGAGGGCTGTGGTGCAGCTCAGTGGCACCCGGCTGCAGTCCCCAGTGCCACAAAAACCAAAACAGTGAATGGGGCTGGGCATGTGGCTCAAGCGGTGGCACACTCGCCTGGCATGCGTGTGGCCCGGGTTCCATCCTCAGCACCACATACAAAGATGTTGTGTCTGCCGAGAACTAGAAAATAAAATAAAATAAATATTAAAATGGAGATGACCCCATTAAAAAAAATGGGTAAAGGTCCTGAGTGGGCATTTCTGCAGAGAAGGCGTCCACGTGGCCAGCAAGAGCCGCAGCACACAAGTCCTCAGCCGCGCGCTGCAGCGCAGGGAGGTGCCGGTTCACACCCCGGGCGGCCCCTGGTCAGTGGGTCTGGGCAAGAGTGTAGGCTTTGCTGGAGGAGGGGGCCCTGCGAGCGGCTGGGGCGGGAGCTGCTGGTGGGGATGTGACTGGCCGCCACCCGGGAACCCAGCAGGAAGGTTCCTGGCTCTGTGAGGTAGAGTGGCCTCTGACTCAGGAGGCCGGCTCTGGGTATGCATCCAGGGGCTGGAACCCTCCGCGGTCCGCTGTTCCCCGGGGCTTGACTCACGGCCAGGTGTGGGCGGCCAGGGGCCAGGCGGGTGAGTGTCGCCATCCACACCAGGGAATATTACTCAGCCTGTAAAAAGAAGGAGATCTGACACCTGCATTCATGTGGAGGAACCTGAGGAAGTCATGCTGAGTGAAATAAGCTAATCACAAAAGGACACAGGCTGCAGGACCTCACAGGAGGTCCCTGGAGTCCTTGGGGCCCCAGAGACAGGAAGCAGGGCTGGGATTGGGTGGGAGTCAGTGTTCCATGCGGACAGAGTTCGGGAAGATGGAACGTTCTGGAGATGGGCCGTGGGATGGCTGCTCACAATGTGAGTGTACCTGATGCCACCGGTCTGTGCCCTCCAAAATGCTTAAAATGGAAAATGTCCTTATGTGTCGTTTACCACAATTTAATCATATTAAAATAGTTTGCTGGTGGTTTTCCCAGGCCGACGTGGGAACCATCCCCCTGGTTGGGCCTGGTAAGCCCCTCCCTCGCTGGCTCTCTTAGGCCGCCCGCCCCCGCCCCCCCCCCCAGCAATACAGAGTGGACTTGCGGGCCGCACCCACCGCACGTCTTGGGAGAATGGCTGAAGGGAAAGGAGAGGCGTCCGTTCATTTCTGTGTGATGGCATCTGAAAGTCAGTAGAGGCAGTTGACACAGAGTTGATAAGCACGCGAGTGTGTGGGAGCGGTACAGTGTGACCTGCGCTGACTTGTGGAGCCCACTGTCCTTCACGTGGAGTCACACGTCATGAGTTGACCGTGCATTTCGCGGGCTGCGTGTTTGTTAGGCTCCGGTGGTTCCTGCGGTTTTTGTTGTTTGTTTCACTGCTGCTTTTTCTCCCTCTAATCTAAAAAGAGTGCTCTTTTATAATATAAGTCAGCTTATGTGGGACCCATGGGTTCAGTGTTCCCAGAATTCCCTTGGTAACCAGAATAAAACCCACACTTTACCCTGTGCCCCAAGGCCTCACTGATCTCTCCAGCTCCGTGCCCTCTGCTGCCCCAGGGCCTTTGCACCTGTTATTCACTGGGCATGGAGTGTTCTTTCCCACATCTTCCCATAGCTGTCCCCTTCTCAGTCTCTGCCTTGTCTCAGCCCAATGCCATCTTAGTGCCACCCCTGACTGGCCTATCAGAAGGTCAGGAGCCCCTCTCTACCACCACCCCTGGCCTGGCCCTCTTCACTCCCCTGACGCTGCGGCCTGGATCTCTCTGGAATAAGCAATGGTCACTGCGTCTGGTTACCGGTTTGACCCTGCGTGGGGAGGTTGCCAGCTCACCAGCAGTGCTGTCACCCATCGCTCAGAATGGCCTCGGCACTCAGAATCCACGCCTGCTGGCTTGCTTTTCTGTCTCTTTCTTCCCTCTTTCTGGCTTTTCGGGACCTGGAGCACCAGGTCCTGGCTCCACCCGCAGCGTGGCACACGCAGGAAGGATCCCTTTGCCGTCCACGTTTTAGACCCGCGCACAGTCATGTTCCATGTTTTAGACCCGCGCACAGTCATGCTCTGGGCACGTGGGACTGCCCTGTGGGCGCCTGAACTGTTGCTGGTTCTGTTTTACGGCCGAGTTGTCTGTCCTATGAACGTTCCAGTTTGTAAGTTTCCCTTAATGATGGACGGGGATGGATGGAGAACCCTGGGTCTAAGTGTGTCTTAGTCCATTTTTCTGTTGCTGTGATAGAATGCCTGAGGCTACGTGGTTTGTAGAGGAGAGGTTTATTTAGCTCTCAGTTCTGGGGATCCAAGAGCATGGCCCTGGCACCTGCTGGGCACTGGTGAGGGCCTTCAGGCCACATGACAACATGGCAGATGGCACCTGCTGGGGTGCATGCGGGAAGGAAGATCACGTGCTGAGACAGGAGCCAGAGGCCTGGAGGGCTGGCTCCCTTTCTGTGAGAACTTACTGTCTTAGGAACTGATCCACTGTGAGGTGCCCCGTGACCCAGGGAGCTCCCACTGAGCCCCACAGCTAGTGTTCCACAGCACAGCCACCTGGAGGCCAGGCTTCCCTCACATACGTCTTTGGGGACACACTCAAGCCATGCCCTAGCCCCTGCCGGGCTGTCTCACCAACGCCTCCTGTGGGCAGTTTGCCAACCCCTAAGAGCTGGTGTGTCTTAAAGGGCCCACAGACAAACGGCCGTCTTTAAGATGACGCCCAAGGTAGGCGATAGCCCGTTCCCAGGTCGGCAGAAGTAGAAATGCGTTTCTCTCTCCTCTTTCTGCCCTCTCACCTCCCATGAGGTGCGCACTGCTGATAGGACGGCTTGTGTCCTCCTGAGGCCTCTTCTGCCTGCGAAGCCACCCCACCCGTGTTGGAGACCTTTCTGCGTGGCAGGCTCTGCGCCCTGGGATTTTTCCCTGGAGAAGGCCCTGTACTATCCAGTGTCCACCCAGCATCGCTGCAGGGAGGACCATGGTGGATGGCGATTTCCCCACCGATGAACATTTGCTTTGCTTCTATCTTTTGGTGACCTCAGTGGATACCACCAGGGACTTGTCCATTTCCCTTTTTTTTTTTTGATAGCTTCACCTAGATAATGTTTTAAAGTTCACCCATTTAAACCGTTTGGTTCACTGGCTTTTAGATATACGCAGAGTTCTGCGACCATCACCCCTATCTAATCCCCCCAAAAGGAACCCAGTCCCCATGGACAGTCACCCCACTTCCCTCCCCAGCCCCTGGCGCCCACCAGCCCAACCTGTGCTGGGCGCTTCCCGTCAGTGGAGTCGCACACCGGGTGGCCTTTTGTGTGTGCTCCTGTCCCTGGGCACGGTGTGTCCCGTGGGGGCTGCCGTGAGTGGAGGTGACTGCGTGGCCCCGGGCTCTGTTGCTCAGGTGTATTTTCCAAGGATAAATTCTGAGAAAGGGAAAGACCACTTGCAGCTGGCCCTCCACCTCTGGCTCCAGGCTTGGGCTTCTGGTCTCAGGTGGGGTGTCCTCGCGAGCCGCCCTCCCCAGCAGCTCACTCCACTCCCTGCAGCGCGACCCTGGTGGTCCTGCAGGTGCCCAGCTGTCCTTGAATTCCTGCTGGAAGGGGAATGGGCAGAGCCCCCCCTCCCCCGACAGCGATGTGACCCCAGAAGCCTGCGGCACAGGAGGGAGCGCAGCCCCCTTCAGTGGGGGCCGAGGTGGACTTGAGGCGCTCTCCTCGGCCAAGGGCGGCAGGGCCCCGCGCGGCAGGGCCCCTGGCCCAGGGTGAGCTGGGTGGGCGCGCCCTGCAGCCTCCTGCCCGGCTGCACTTCTAAGGGAGGGGGCGAGGACATGGCCCCGTTTCTGCCTCAGCACCGTCAGCTGGACACAGAGCTGCCACCTTGGGCGGGAGGCGAGGCCCCGAGGAGAAAGCACAGCCCCAGGCGCAGGCAGCGAGCCTGAAGAAGAGGCGCCGTGGGGTCCCCAGGCCCGGAGTCTGCTCTTCGAGTTCCCCGCTAGGTCGCCAGGGCCTGGGGTGCAGGTGACACCAGCCAAGGTTGCTGGGCACTTACTGTGTGAGGGGCTGCGCTGAGCCCTGTGGCCTGGTGGCTCGGGGGCCACCTTGGTGTTAGGATCATTTTCTCCTTTGACGGATAAAGAAGTGGAGGAAAGATTTGAGTCACTGACTGAAGGTCACCGAGCTGAGGAATGGAGGGCTCCCGATTGGGATCCTGGTGCCTCCCCTTGGCCGCCGTGTGGTGTCGACATGGGGGTGTCACTCTTTGCCTGGCTTCCGGAGCTTTCTGCTCTTGATTTCCTTCCTTTCTCCCGGGCAGGCGGGCGTCACCTTCTCGTCCCCTCTGCCAGATCCTCCCTCTGCTGGTGACCTTGAACTCAGGAGGGTTCCCTTGGCGCTCTGCCTACACCCACTCTCCTGCTGAGCTCATGGAGTCACGGGAGTCCAAGCGCATCTTGTCACTCGTAGCTTCTCTCCAGCCTGGCTCACTCCCGGAATCCCAGGGGGCAGCTGCACTCGGGTGTCGTCCAATGGCCAACGCAGCTGCACATGCCCAGCACCAGTGCCTGTCTCCACATCACACCTGACCACTCGCACCGGGAGCCCGGTCTCTGGCTGCTCAGGCCCCAGCCGTGGTGGCCGTCACCCCTCTCCGCTCACTCTCCACTCAGATGTGGCTGGCTGAGGTCTCCTGCACCCGAGCTGTCCCCTCCAGCTCACTGTCACCTGGCTGGCCATCCGGCCTGGACTCTTGCCTCCACTGAAGATCCTCTGCTCAGTAGCCATGATGCAGATCCCCTGCCCTCACAGAGGAGGCCAGAAGCCCCTGGCCCTCCCTCTTTAAGGGCGTCCCCTGCTTGGGCATCTGACGCGGTGCCACGGTGCGCTCATCCTGAGGAACGCAGAATTCTGGAGGCCAGGAGCCCACAGCCGGACATCAGCAGGTTGCAGACGGCCACCTCCCTCTGTGTCCTCTCATGGTAGAAAGAGGGCTGGAAGCTCTTGGGCTCTGTGTCCTTTGATAAGGAGGTGACTCGGTCCTCTCCCACCTCCCAAGGCCACCAATCTGCGTGGCACTCCTCACTATGAATCCTGGGCCCTTGGCACGGAGCCAGAGCCCCCAGCCCTCCCTGTCCCTCGCCTGCTGGGCCTTCTTGTGACTCGTGTGACCCGTGCGCCTCCCAGACAGAGGCACTTTCCCCAACACGCTGTTGACCTCCGTCCCACCGCGCCCCGGTGGATGTCACCTTGTCACTTCTTCCCACTCCAGCTGCCCTCTGCTTGCTCGGTCAGGGTCACCTCTCCTGAGCATCTGCCACTTCCTGACATTGTGTGTCCTTGGTGGCTTCCATTGTCAGGGCCTCGGTCTGCTTGATCCCCTGCTGTGCCCCAGCCCTTGGAGGTGCCAGCCTGGTTTGTTGAATGAATGTGTGAGGCCCCAAGAGGGCCTGGGGGTGCCCTTGAGGGCATGCTGCCCCCAGGAGCAGCCATGGGGGGAGACACCAGCTCGCGGGTGGCAGGGGCAGGGGCTCGGTGCTGGGTTCCCTCTTGCCACTGGAAGTGAGGGAGGCGCGGTTTGGCATGAGAGTGAGAAGACGGAAGGCAGAGAGGACACTGCCACCCGCCACACCTGTCCTGGGAGCACCTGAGCTCCTGCCGTCCCACAGTGAGAATCCCCGCTGTCCACAGTGGCCACGGCGGTCGGTCGCTCAAGCAAAGCTGCCCTTCCTTCCTTCCCACCTTCCTGAGAACTGGCCTTGACGCTGCAGGTGGGGGCAGGAGCAGCCCAGAGCTCAGCCACGCAGAGTCGAGCTGCCCCACGGCAGGTCAGCGAGGGTGGCCAAGAGGGTGTCCTGTGGTGGCCTGTGGCCCTCGAGTGTAGGGACCCACCCTCCCTGGCCGTTTGCTGAGATGGGGTGTGGGCAGCTTCACCCTCACCGATTTGTCCCTGATCCATACTGACGAGGACTGAGGAGGGCCTGAGGGGAACGCGGGGCCTCGGGTACTCAACCGAGGCTGAAGCAGACGCTTCATCATAAACAAGAATCGGACTTTGGCTTTCCAGGAGGTGAGACATCGGAGGGCCCCGCACTCACCTTCCTGTTTTCTCCTTCTCTTTTTGAGGTGCACAGATTGAGCCTAGGAGACCTTCACCACTCAGCGGCGTCACCAACCCTTTTTATTTTATTTTGAGCCAGTGTCACTAAGTTGCCCAGGCTGGCCTCCAACTTGCAGTCCTCCTGCCTCAGCCTCCTGAGTCGCTGAAATCAGTAGTACGGGCCACCTGCCAACCTTTTCATTCCTGATATGAAGAGCTTCAAATTCTGTTTGGGTGACAATTTTTTGTTTCTTTGTAGCTATAGATGGACAGCATGCCTTTATTTGTTTATTTTTATGTGGTGCTGAGGGTTGAACCCAGGCCTCACACGTGCATGGCAAGTGCTCTGCCCCTGAGCGCCCGCCCCAGCCCTGGATGACAGTTTTTATTTCTCTTTTTAAGATACATAAAGCATCATCGAATGCCTTTCGAGAGCAACGGCAGGTGAAGTCCAGGAGGGGAGAAGGCGAAGCGGGCAGGTTTTCAAGGGCGCGCTGCTGGGGCAGCCCACGCTGTGACAGAAAGGAGGGGCTCGGGAGAGGCGAGGGGCTGCTCCTGAGCTTTTGAGTCATGCTCCAGGCGACTTGTGTCTTTTTCTCTCCACCTGTCCAGCAGAGTTGGAACACTTTATTCCATTTTTTCCAAAATTATCTTTTGCTCTGCTTTGGGAGCTGACTTAATATAGAGCTGGGAATGGAGTCACCAAAAACCGAGCTGGAAAGAGCTGTTCCTGTCCTAGATGCCGGTCACCGGGGCTCCCTCGGTCCCTCTGGCCCCACCCGGTGCTGGGGCTTGGCTGGAAAAGGAAGCCGTCCGCAGCCTTGGGGTGGCGGGAAGCTGGGACACCTTCGCGGTCTTGAGGCGCCTTTAAACTTAAACTTAAAAATAACATTTCCCTCCAAGCTTTTGATTTAGATTTCTAAGTCAGAGTTGATTTTAGTGTTTCTTCTTAGAATTAATTAGGACTAATCAGTTTAAAAACGTAAAATATCTCCAGCATTTCTCTCTTTGGGTTTAGTTAACAAGTTTAACAAAAAGACGGTTTTGCTGCATTTTGTCAGAGCCTTCTAAGTTTGGCTTCGGGGTTGAAACTTTCTTGGGGACAGGAATAGAATGTCCTTTTGTTGTCCCTGTTGGGTTGGACAGTGGGCTCTAGACGCAGAGGAACCCACATTTCTGATTCCGTCTTTGGCTGCTGGGCTTCGTTCTCCAGAGAGCCTGGCGCTCTGCACCCAGGGGCCTTCTGGACTCCATTTCCCACCTTGGGCTGGTCCTGGGATGCGTCTCACAGACCGATGGCCACTTGCAAGCCAGGCCGGGGCTGGAGTGTGCTGGGTGTAGAGTGCATGCCCAGCAGGTGGGAGGACACAGGTTCCATCCCAGCACCCACACAAATAAGTAAAAGCGGTGACACCAGGAGACAGGAGGAGCTCCTTAGCCAGCCAAGTTCATGGTCACCCAGAGCAGAACTGCTTTTGAGATGCTCACAGCAGGATTTTCCGGACTTACTCCTGGGGCCCACTTTGCGTTTCTTGGGGGGTGATCCTGCGTAGTTCAGGCATGACTTTGCAAGAAATGCACATTTATGCTTCTGTGTGGCTCTCGGACCTTCTCTTATTCCAGGTCGCATGCTTGCAAGTCAACCTGGTAAGAAACATAGTTACATGTATCAAAACCCATTTCTAGAAATACTTGATCATGGACAGATGACCACTCTGGTGGACTGGAGGAGCTGCGCATGACCATAAAGAAAGTCAGGATGGAGGCTGAAGCATGCGGCCTGGGCACAGGGGCTGGCACTCCCGCCGGAGGTAGGGCCATCTGCAAGCCACCGTGCTCGAGGACTGACATGAGTCTGCAGGCCCAAGGCGTCACGCTTGGTGCCAGTCCCTCCCCAGACCCGCCCCACTCGCCGAGGCCGAGGGTCCCAGCAGCTTGTGGGGACAGGGCTGTGGCTGTCAGGGTCTGATCATGGGTGGATGCCGGACTCCACAGCTGAGGAATGAAACGGGAGACCAGGGTCTCTTCCCCAGGACTGGGACTTGGTGGCACCCACCTCCCTGCAGCCAGGTGAAACCTGCCTTCTCTCCTGTTCCTGTGGACAGATGCTCCTGCGCCTGGCTCCGGCTCACCTGCCCGCTTCTGCTGGACCTCCAGCCCCCCGGCCAGTCTCCCTCTTCCCCCTGTGCCGTCCCCCGTCCCCCGTCCCCCGCCGGCTCCTGTCTGTCTTCAGAACCCTCTGTGGACCTTGCCCTTCCGGCTGCTGCCCGGTCCTCCCTGTCCTTCAGGCTCTGTCCTCCTGGACTCCAGCTCTGCTCGGCTCGGCTCTCCTGACCCCTGCAGTCTCTGTGGCTGTGCCCGGACTGCTCTCTTGGAAGTGCTCTGTCCTGGTCATTGGTGACCTCAACTGCCCTGAATCCGGTGGCCCCTTCGCCCCGAGCCACTGCCCACTCATACTTCTTCGGTCCCTCTTCCCAGGTGCCTTTGCAGGGTCCCCTCTTCTTGGGGATCTCTAATAGTGGAGCCCAGAGCAGCCCTGGCCTCTCCTCTGGCCCCCTTTGGTGAACACAGTCTCAAAGATTATCAATAGGTCACTGTCCACTGGTGTCTCCAGTGGTGTCCTCTGTGCCTGGGGCTCCCGCCCACCCCCCCCCGCCTGGGGGTGTCGGGCCTCCAAGTCCCCGGCCTCCTGCCCTGTCCTCTCCCCGTCCCTTCAGTTGCCAGAAACCCCGGAGGCCCTGACGCCTTCCTCTCGCGTCCCACATGCTAGCCATCTACCGACCCCAGGGCCACCCGCCTCGACCCTCAGTGCCGTCACCTGGCCGGGCCACCGTCTCGGGCCTGGGCCATCAGTCGCCTCCCACCTGCCTCTGCTTTCCTTTTTCTTCTTCACGAGACCTCAGTCCAGCAGCCAGCGGCTCCTGGGTAAAATACAAGTCCAACCAGGCCCCCTCTGGTTCAAACCCCGTGTCCCCGTGTCGCGACCATTTCACCCCAAGCAAAAGCCAGAGCCTGTGTGACGGCTGCTGTCCCCTCCCCCTGGCCTTCTGGTTCACTCGGCTCTTCATAAACCACGCTGGTCTGGCCACAGGGCCTTTGCCTTGGCTGTTCTCTCCACGGGGAGCACTCTTCCCGATGTCTGAATGGGTGCAGCCCTCGTTTTCCTCATCTCTTTACTCAGGGAGGCACTGGGCACCTAGGCCCCACAGTGCCCCTGTCCGCTTTATTCTCCCCTGGGCCTCTGTCACTGTGACAGGCACACTCTACACTTTTCCTTTTGCTTTCTGTCCCTGTGAGGCGCACACGCTAGAGTCTATGCTCAAGGAGGAAGGGGTGTTGTCTGTTTTGATTGCCGGGCGATGCCTGGGAGAATTCAGCTCTTTGATGCAGATCAGTGAGTGACACAGCTAGGTTCCCGTAGGAGTCATTCCGTTGGGTTGGAGGTTTGGGATCCTCACAGCTGTGAGGCATCAAGAGCCTCCCTTCATCATGTCACCCCCCCGCTGCCTCTGCTTTCCTGAGTCCAGGGTTGGGCTGAGAATCTAGCTGCATCTCCTGATCTGGGCCCAGCAGGCTGCCGAGGCTCTGGCTGCTTGAGAGCTGCTGGTCCCTCCAGGCCTGGCGCTCTATGCCGTCACCACCAGTGTCACCACTCAGCCTCGGGTTGACAGCCCACCAGTCTGGCCGCAAATCCGTGGGCTGCCTGAGCGCAGCTTCAGATTCTAGCAGCGGGAGCCCACCCTCCCCCTCCAGGAGACGTGGCGGTTCCCTTCTGGGGTGGTATCTTAAGGAAACAAAGTTCTGTGCTGGGCTGGGGCTCAGTGGTGGACAGAAAGAAAGAAAGAGAGAGAACAAAGTTCCTGGGCACAGCCCTGTCCGTCTGTCTCCAAGGCCCAGCCTGAGCTGAGAGCGTGAGGGTGTGCTGAGCACAGGTGTGTCAGCCGGGTGTCACTCACGGGGCGGCCCTGCGCCCTCTGCCCTGGCTGCAGGGTGTCCCTGTGTTCCCCTCCCCTCCAGGGTTAAGAGTGCTCCTGCTAGGGACGTCCCTGACGCCTGTTTCCAGGGTTGTGCCCCCGTGTGCCCCAACATCAGAGGGCATTGCTGTGGCCCGGCTTCCCCTTAGCAGTCCCCTGTCCCTGCGGGGCAGGTCCCGGGCAGCACAGCCACCCAGGCCTGGCCCCGCGTGTGCTCCCGGCCGAGTCACTGGGCCACGCTGCGCTGGAGTTAGATTTTTTTTCCAGTGGCTTAATCCCCAGTTCCTTTCAGTTTGCCCAGAAAACACTTTGTTTGGTGATAAATACATTCTTCCTCTCAGAGAAAAAGGCACTTTCTCCTCCCAGGCCGAGGAAGGCTTGAATCCTGCTGGCGGCCTCGGACCGCAGCGCAGTGAGAGCTGCTCCTCTTGGGTTTTGTTATTTCAGAACAAATATGGTAAACTGTTTTCCCCTCGGTTACTATAGAGAAGAGATTATTTGCCTTTCTCTTCAGGCTTCTGAAAATAATAGATTACATATTTGGGAGGGTTTTTTTTAGATCTGGTTAATGTGAGATAGAGGGGGTTGCTCTGGGGATGACATTGTTTGGTTTGGGAAGTATTCTCCCTGTTGCCCAGCAACGGGCGCTTGGAAACGGGAGTGGACTGCGTTGTCCCTGGCAACCGTTGTTTCTTAGCAAACAATGAGGGCCAGGCAAACAGCGCCGGGACTGAGGACTCCGGGTTTTAATTGAACATCTGCATATATTTTTCTCTGATTAAATCATGCTTGTGCCCGGTGGCCTCGACAGGTAGCCAGGGGTACACTGGGGTCTGCTGAGAAATGGCCTGTGGTCAGCATCTCCCCCTGTGTAGATGAGGGGAGTTGGGACAGACTCCTGGCCGTTTGACTGCCCTGGACTGCTCTCGACTGGACACTTGCTGTAGTGTTAAGTGCCCTTTCTCTTTTGATCTAATTCCCATGCTTATAAAATCGTTACTTGGGCAGCCACCGCCACACCTCACCCATGACTCTGCAGTTCCCCAGTCTGCTCATCAGAAAAGCAGACTTGAGCCTGAAGTTCAATAGGGGGCTGGCAGGTGATGGAGACCCCAGAACCTCCTGGTTCTGAGTGCTGGACAGTCCTGTTTAGAGGTGGATCCTCGGGTGGCCCTTGGCGGTTCACTTACCAGGGGCAGGGGCCCTGCCCTGGGCACAGGTCGGGTCATGATCACACAGCCTCCCTTCCCCACCCCCTTGCTGGCAGCGGTCAGAGATAGTGACTATTTACAAGGGCCAGTTGCTTAGGTAAACAGGCCCTGAACTTCATTCAGGGCTGGTGACACATTTCTTTCCCTCTTCCCAGTGCCGCCCCCACCCCCACAGCTGGGCTATAAATCGAGAGCTGTTGGCCAGGCGGGTTTTTCGTGGGCTCTGTCCTTCCGTGACCATCTCAAGTGCAGTCTGATAATGCAGCCACAACTGCAGGAGTGCCTCCTGGGACAGACACAGCAGTCCCGTCAGGCTCCCCGTGCAGGGTGGGTCTTGTCTTTGCTGACAGCCAGAAGGCGCTTGCTACCCGTGGGGACAGCGGTTCAGCTCACGTCCTGGAAGTATATAAAGGATCCAAACAAGTTCTCCAGCTTTCTCTTGCAGCTGATTTGTAGTGATGTGAGTTGTGTTACGTAACAATGAAGGCCAGCTTGCGGGGAACGAGTTGATAGCCGTAAGCCCCGTTAGGTGCGATGATTAAGACCCAGTGACAGCCAGAGCTGCTGGCATCCAGGTGAATGAGTTCCATCTCACCTGAAAACTCCCTGAGAGAGTTATTCTTTGTCTTCCACAGAATTGCTCTGTACCCAGTTCCCAGTGCGAGCAAGTCATTTTAAGAAAATGGAGCCTCATTTAAACATTTTCTTTTAAATCGATTTTTTTTTCCAATTTCCCATGGAAGCACTTCCTCCCGCATCAGTCAGGCTTTGCAGCTGGGCAAACACCAGCTTTGGGTGAGTTTCTTCATTGGTCGGAGGAGAGAGTGTGGTCGGTGGTTTCTGAGGCCCTTCACTCTGTGGTTCCAGGTGGACATTCTGGAGTGGGGCTCAGCGGCTTCTCACTGTTTAATGCCAAGAGCGGTGACAGCCGCCAGGGAGGCAGGGGCCAGAATGGAGAGCCGGGGCGAGGGCAGTGGGGTCTGGACCAGCCGTGCAGTGAGGGAGAACACGGCCTCCTGCCACCCCATGGCCAACCCTGCCCTGGAGATGGCTGTGGTGGACAGGAAGTGCCTCCCAGGCCACACAGGCTCCTGTCACGTGGCAGGCGTGCCACCCAGAGGTCCTGCTGCGGGTCACCTGTCACCTCTGACTGCTCCTTCTCCACCCTCAGCTCTGAACAACTTTGAAGGCAGGAGGGGCTAGTGAGGGCAGCCATCCAGGGGTCCACTGGCCTCCTGTGTGCCCACCTTCTGGACTGCCAGAGCTGCCATTCAGACCCCTGCTCCTGGGCAGTGTGCAGAAAAGGAGAGAAAAGATGGTGACCAGGGTGCAAGCAAGAGGGAGAGAGGATCCAGCAGGGGCCGAGGCAGAGCACAGACCCGCGACCCGAGCAGACCTCTCTGCAGAACCCCAGGGCAGGGTCCCCGGGAGGCGGGCAGCCGGGCAGCTCGAGCAGCCTTTCTCTGCAGAACCCAGCTCCGGTACCTGTGGGCACTGCTGGGGAGTGGGCAGGCGAGCTGAGAGCTACGGAGGGACTGGCACCACTCTGCTTTCTCAAGGAAGACAGTGTCGAGAAGCCACGGGTGGAAACAGCCATGTGCAGGGGCCAGCTGCGGAAAGGAGCGTGGAAGATGCTCTAGACTGTGGTGCTCAGGGGGCGCTTCTGTCCCCCGGGGGACACTGGGCAGTGTGTCTGAACTGGGGAATTGCTCCAGGGTGCTACTCAGCACCCCGAGTGCCCAGGATTGACCCCCACAAGCAAGAATGGCCCAACCCCCAAAGCCAAGCCCGAGGCCCGGAAGCCCTGTGTCCTGGGCCAGGTGAGGGCAGGGGGTGGAGTCCCGGATCACCGTGATCACCTGCTACTTTGGTCCATTTTGACACCGCTGCGGTCCTCCCGGTCTTCTGAGCTGAACGGAGTGGGCCGAATGTGCGGGTCTGACTGGGATCTGTGGGTCGTTCATTCACAGGAATCAGTCGATTCACGATTCCTACGACAAGCTGAATTCTAGACACTCCTGACGCCAACTCCGACTCATGCTGTTATTCCGAGCTCTCTGCCAGGGTGGGGGACCAGGTCTGCAGACTTGAACGGACACTCGGGTGGTGCGGAAAGCCGAGGCTGGGGGCTGGGAACACGTGTGTGCGATCTTGTGCTCGAGGAGTGACGAGGACAGGCCAGGAGCCGAAGGCCCCGTTCAAGGTGGGCTCTGCCACTTCCTGGCTATGGCCTTGGGTTGATGGCCAGCCTTTCTGAGCCTCCAACCAACCGTGTGCTGCTGTTGTCCCAGAGTGGGGACGGCCTGCCTGGCCCCTCAGTTCCCTCAGTGCTCAGGCGGGGGCGCTGCAGGCCGTGGCCACCGCGGCTGCTGCCGTCCTTCCCGCCTGCTTCTGTCTGTTTCTCCAGCCCCCGCTGGGTCCAGGCTGAGGACAGTCCCAGCAGAAGTGTCATCCACTTCCTCCTCTGTCCTCCTTGGGTGCAGACACCAGGCCCGGGCACAGCCACAGCTGAGTGCTGGCGCTGGACTTGAACTTGAAGTGCACCCTCACCCTTCACCCTCCTGCCCCCGAGCCTGGCGCTGCCCTGGCACCCGCAGTGTTCCCATGGTGAAGGGGAGACTGCCCTGAGGACCCCCTCGCCGCTGAGCAGAACCCGTGGAGGCTGGATCTCCGAGGGAAGCCTGCGCGCTCTGAAGGACTGGCTCTGGGAGGACCGTCAGGTGGCCAGGCCCTGGGTACCCGGAGCCACAGTGTCCAGTGCAGGTCCTCCATCTCTGCAGGACCAGAGACCCTTTGACCCCACACATCTGGGAGCCCACCTGGGGCGTCAGACTGAGCGTCCTGCCGTTGGACGTCCCCCGGGAGCAGTGGGAACCCAGGTCCACCCTGGTGTCTTGAGCCGTCGGTGAAGAGACGGGTGATCTCTGAGTCACCCTGAGGGGAAGGGAATTGGCTCCACGGGGCTGAGGCTGGAAGCCACCAGGCCACCTAGAGGCAGCGAGAGGAGGAGGAAGAGACCCACTGGAATAGCAGCGAGAGCCGCAGGAGGGCAGCAGGACTGAGTCACGGCTCCAGCGGGCGGGCGGAGGCGCCCGGGGCTCCAGAGCCGGGAGGGGGAGCTCCTGTCGGGATTTGTGTCCAGGTGGAGAGTCTGGGAGCAGAGGGACAGGGGACGTGGCTCAGCCATGTGGGCAGTGTTGGGAGCCATGTGGGGGGAGGGACCCTCGGAGAGGCCAGCAGAGAGGGGATGAGGCAGAGGGCAGCAGAGCCCAGACGGTTTCCAAACACGACAGAGAGCCCACCCAAAGCCGCCCGTGGAGACCTCAGGTGAGCGCCGGCCGACGTCAGAACCACGGAGAGAAGAACGGGAGACGGAGGTGACCCAGGCAGGGTCCCCAGACCTTTCAGAAGACTCAGGTCCTGACAGGGTGGCAGCGGATGCCGTCCTGAGACATGTGGCGCAAACTCAGCTGCAAGAGCAGAGCCCTGCAGGCGGCAGAGGACTCCCGAGTTGATGAGCCCTCTGAGGGCTCTAGAACCTTCTGGAAGGGGGCCAGCACCCTTTCATGTAAACATTTTAGGCTTTTGCAGTCCTCCATCGCCACTCCTACTCTCCCCCTTGCAGCACGAACGTCACCACGGATGACACACCACTGAGGGTTGAAGCTGCCAAGAGCAGCTCAGAATTGCCCTCTGAGCAGAGGAGGAGGCACAGCCGGCGCCCGGGGGCTGCAGGCCTGGGGCAGGCGGGGGTCAGGGAGCATGGAGGGCAGGGGAAGGGCCCTGGGTGGGAAGGTCACCTGCCTGGAGGGAACTGCTGGCACGTAGCACCCTCTGTCCCTGTTCTGTGGGAGTCACTGATTGGCCACCAGGCGGGTCACCTGCAGCTCGGGAGGGAAACTTCTGGAGTGAGAAAATGGCCAGTGTCCTAGGCATGGTCTGGCCCTTCCTCTCCAGTCAGCCTGTGTGTTGGCGGCCCGTCTGGGGGTGGTACACTTCTCCCTCCACTCTCAAGGACAGTGCCCAGGGCCAGCCTCTAGCCCATCTCTGGTTTCCCTCAGCCCCAGGGGTGGGGGGCGCAGTGTAGGCAGCCCCTCGCCCGGGAGCTCCTGCTTCCTGGGGACGGAGACCTTAGTTTATTCGATTTCTGTACTAATAGTTAAGTCGGTTTCTCTAAGAGGAAACGCATCAGGTGTCCCCCACTGTGGTGGGGAGAGCCAGTCAGCACAGCCCCTCCTGAGCCCTGAAGATGAGACTGGGCGGCTCAGGCCGAGTGCTCTGCCTCCAGCCCCCTCCCCTGCCCGGCCCTCTGCAGCCAGTCCCCACGCGGTGGTTCTGCTGCTGGGCTGGAGAAAGGAGGGAAGCTTTGGCCACTGAGAAGAAAACAGGAGTAGAGCCCAGTTCTTAGCAAAAGAGAAAGGAATTTGAATTCTGAAGATGCTTTATTCCAGGTGAACTTGGAGCCAGCGACAGCCCTTGACAGGTCATCGCTGCAGAGGGTGGCTGCAGGTGCCGGGCACCCGGCTGGTGCAGGCAGGAGAGCCACAGCTTGCCCCCGGGGGTGCGGTGCGCCCTGGAGTGGGGCGGGTCCCTGGGTCTGCCCCTCTAAACGCCACACTGCTCTCTGGACAGACCGCAGCGGTTTTGTGTCTGCCATATGAACCTGTCAGTCTGGCTCTCCTTGGCCTCTCTGCCACCTGATTTACCACTGTCCAGGCTCCTTGGACAGCCTGTGTCCATTCAGAGTGGCCTTTGAATCAATGAGGGACTGTTCTGCCCCGCAGGGAGCCCTTGAGTGGGTGGAGGCCAGGAGCTCTGCCCAGCACACGGCAGTGCCCAGGACACCGAATCCGCATGCTGAGACCAGGAACCCTGATCTGTCCCCTGGCACCAGACTGACGGGGTGCGCGGGGACAAGGTGGCTCTTCACTCAGGAATGTGCCGGACTCACTCACCTCTCCACACGTGAGCGGGCCACACGCAGGCCAGGGCAGTGGAGGCAGAAGCTCAGACACGTGTCCCTTGCTCCTGAGATCTGGCCCTCAGATTGGAGGGTGCCAAGAGAAGGAATGGATGTGACCTTTGTGGTCACTGTGGTAAAACTAGGAAGGTGACGACGCTCTGGGGCAGGACCTGAGAGGGCTTGCTCCCTCTTGCTCACAGGGAAGAAGTTAATTGCTCCCTTGGGGCCAAGGGCCTCTGGTGCCATCCGGTGCTCCCAAGTAGGTACCAGGATGAGCTGATGGCCAAGTCCCCACAGCAAGGGAGCTGGCCCAGCAGGATGAAGGAGCGGGCGCTCCACTTGCTCTTCCCTGATCACCCCAATGATGACCCAGGGTTGTCAAAACACCATCCCGGCTGGCTGCGTGGGGCAGGTGATGGCTCCGTTTGGTGTAGGGAGGAGCAGGAATAGAAAAGAGATTGCTTAAGGTCGCAGTGAGTCAGCGGCCAGGCAGGAACAGGGCCCAGAAATCGCTGGCAGCGTTTCTGCATTTCCTTTCCTGACATCGCTGGTTACTAAGTGACGGGAGTATTTTCCTGTAAACAGAAAGCTCTTCCCTTTGTGCCCGGGCAGATTCATTCATCGCAGCCACCATCTAGGGCTGCTTCAAGTGCGTCTCTCCTTTGCCCCTCACATGCCCTCAGGAAGCCACAGCAGATGTCCCCCCCGTGCGTCTTACTCACCCGTGTCTCCAAAAGGTCCAACACCCGCATTTTGTGCACTTGGATGTTTATCCAAGGTCAAATGCGTGTTTCACAGATTCCAAAGGCTGGTGCCCCCACCCAGGAGGGGAAATCACAGGCTGACTCTGCGCTTTCCCACTTAATTTCTCGCCTGCCCTTATCTCTGACCAGATGGCATATTGAACGTGCTCAGCTTATAAACAGCACTCTGGGCATCTTCCCGAGCCACGAGGGGGCTTTGGGCCAACCAGCCTGTTAGCCAGACCCAAAAGGCGAGGTGGCAGGTCGTGCCCGCAGCCCCTCTCCTTTTTATTGGCTGTTCTGGGGCGCCTGGGACCCAGACCGAGGGGATGCAGGCGCAGACAACAGGCAGATTGTCCAGGCCCTGCTGTGGGAAGAAAAGCAGGAGAGAGGACAAAGGAAGGAGTGTGACGGAGCAAGCACCAGAGGCCAGAGCCGATGTCCCCACCCATGCCCTGTGCAAGTTCAGGTCAGAGCCAATGCACCAGTTTCTGCTCCATCCCACCTGCTGCAGCCTCCCACTCACCCCTCAGGAGGCCTGAAACCACAGTGGTGCCAAATAGAGATTATATATATATATATATATATATATATATATATATATATATATATATATATATATTTATATATGCTGTTTTTTTCCTGTACATGCCATACCCTAAAGTTTAATTAATTTGTTAACTGTAGATCTAAGCAGGACAACTTACTGTAGATCTTAGCAACCCCATTTTCTCTTCTCTGTTAAGTCAAGAACTTTCACCTTTTTACCTAAAGGAAGGGCTTTGTGGCTTCTCTTTCTCATAGGTGAATTATCAGCATCACTGCTCCAGTCCTTTGAGGCTATTATTAAATAAATTAAGAGTCTTTTGAACACAAGCACTGTGACACTCGACAGTTGGTCTCATAACCAAGACAGAAACAAAATGACTAACGACTAACGGGCAGGTAGTGTATACAGCATGGATACACTAGGCAAAGGAATGACACATGTGGGGGATGCAGAGCGGGGAACCACTTGTGCTGGGAAAAGCAGTACTGAAATGCTTTTTGCTCATCCTTTTGAGCTGGCAGCTGTGTGTTTAACTTTTTACACCTCTATATGGTAATTTTACACATCTACAGAGCAAACAATGAGCCCCACATAGCCATCACCCTCTATGGCTGGCCACGCTGGGCATTCTTGTGCCACCCGTGTACCCTCACCTCCCCCATCCTCCTCGGCCATCATATTTTCTTAGAATTTGCGTAGAGTGAGTGGCAGATCTTGGCTGGCTGGTCTTGGCAGTGGATTCTGCGCACCATAAATACAGAGGATTCATCCACCTCCCTAGAAAGCCCACCGCCATGTACTTCTTCCCTTAGATTCATTTTGCCTGCTCCGCTCTGTACCCTCTTGTGGACCCCGTGCTGTGGACGGGGTGGTTCATTCCTTTGTATTAATGAGTACTGTGCCCATCTTTTCCTGTTATTGTTCTAGCAATTCTTTTTCTTTAGTAGTTGATTTGGGGACTAACATATGTCTCTGAATTATCACAGCCTACTATTCTCTTCCACTCTCCTGATGAGGAACTTCCGGGTTTTTCCTGCATTCTGGCTGTTTTGAATGGAGCTCTTATGCATGTGTGTGTGCAGCCTTGGTGTGTGTTTGAGGACGTGACGTTTTCCTGTTTCTTGGATACATACCAGGGCAAGGAATTTCGGGGGTGAAGCATAGGCCTGACCTGTTAGGAAACGTGCAGACCTTGCCCAGCCGGGTGGTGTCGTCACACCCCACAAGCGACTTGCGAGTGCTTCAGTTGTGGCAGGCACTCCCGACAAGGGGACATGGCTGGTTTTGTTTGCTGTAGCCATCTGGTGAGCCTTTGGTGGCACATCTTGGTGGTTTTAATTTGCCTTTCCCTAGTGACCAACGAGGTCCAGTGGTCTTGGGGCACCTGTGCATCTTTGTGAAGTGCCCACCAAGTCTCTTGCCCATTCTCCCTCGTCAGTTATTTGTCTTTATTGTTGAACATTTTGCAGATATTTTCTCCCAGACTGTGGCTTACCTATTCATGATCTTAATGGAGTATTTTAATGAGAAAAGTTTTTAAATTTTGATAAAACCTTTTTAGTTTTTTATCTGCTTATTGCTTTCTGTACCCTAGCTAAGAAAACTCTGCCCGCGACCCTATTGTTTCCTCTTAGCAGTTTATGTGGAAGTCGCTGATTGAACATTTTTATGTCTAGTGGGAGGTAGGGGTTGAGGTCAATTCCTCACCCCAGAAAGGGAGACCCTGCTGCCCTGGCACTAGACTTTTCTCTCCCTGTTTGATCTTTTTCAAAAATCAGCTGATGAAGAAAAGAGCCAAGGCTCTGTTAGAATGAAGAATTCAATTCACAAACTAAATATGGGTTCTCTGGGCTGTATTCTGAGGGTTCTGATTTACCGATCTCTTGCTGATGCCTTTGCAGGTCTGTTCTTGAGAGAGGGTGTCTAAAAGCTTCCCCGTGTGAGTGGGACCTGAGGGTGTGCTGACCTCGCTGAGCCGAGCGGCACCCCCTCCTCTGCCGTGTTCTGGTGGAGTCGGTGTGAACCCCTCGCGGCATTCAGCAGCCCTCGTCGGTGGGGCCGCCGGCGCCTGAGTGGCCTTGGGGCAGGTTTCCAGGACCGACTGGACCTCTTCATCAGGGAGTGACGTTCACGCCTTCTGTTTCGTCTTGGGTCAGTTTGGGGATGTCGTGTCTTTCTTTTAGAAAACCATTTGTTGGGTCTGAATTGTTGAACCTGTCGGCTTCGCTCTTCAAAAAGTTCCTTGTTCCCCTTGGGCTTCTCGAGGCTGAGGAGCAGTGTGTCTCCTTCTAGTGCTGAGACTGCACATGTGTGTGTGGCCTATTTCTTCTTCCCTCTCGTCAGTCTTTTGGGGTTTACCAACACCCCTCCACCCACCAGACTCACATTTGTAGAGCAGATTTAGGTCCCCAGCAGATCTGACAGTAGGATGCAGAGGTTTCTCTCCCACTCTCGGTGGTGGGTTAGGAGAGGCGCCGTCGCCCTGGCCCGGGTGAGGCTCCCTGTGGTGGCTGCCCGGGGCCCTCGGTGCCCACCTGCCCTCCCTCCCTGGGCCCTGACCACTGCCCCCACTCCCTGGCCCTGCTTCCGCCCCTTCCAGAGGCGGTGGAGTCACACAGTGGGGCCTTTGCAGGTTGGCTTCTTTCTTAGGAATCTGTGTTTGCTTTCCTCCATGTCGCTCTCCGTGGCTCGAGGGTCACTTCTCTCTTGAAAAAATTTTGTTTATTCATTTCCTCCATCATTTACAAAGTTTTAAGTCATTAATTCTGTTCTGTACTATTTTTTCTCTTTTTTCCTATGTGATTCAAGTTTAATTTGATTGTCTTTTTACGGCTTCTTGAATGGTTCCGATGCCCTTTTTATAATGTAAGAGTTTGGAGCTGAACATTTCCCTCCGAGTGCTGCTTTAGATGCATCCCACAAATTCTCCTCTTGTCCTGGGGATTTGGGGGTTGACCCGGGGGCACTTTACCCCTGAGCTACATCCCCAGCCCTTTTTTACTTTGTATTTTGAGACAGGGTCTCACTAAGTGTCCAGGCGGGTCTTGAACTTGAGATCCTCCTGCCTCAGGCTCCTGAGTCTCTGGGATCGCAGGTGTGCACCTGCAAGCCCAAGCACAAATTTTGATAAATGGTGTTTTGTTATCATTCAGTTCAAATTTTCTAATTTCCCTTGTGGCTTATGGGTCACCCATGGCTAATAGGTCACCTGGGCTAATAGAACATTTAACTGTTTCAAATGCTTGTCACTCTCCTGCCACCTTGCTGATGTCGTCCTCCACTGCAGTCGAGCACACTGTCCTCTGTGGGATTCCGCTCTTGTGAAGTGCGCCGAGACCTGCCACCCAGGGTCGCTGTCCTCTGTCCAGTGGTTTCTGCTTGTGGAAGCCCATTCACTAGGGGTGCAGCTCCCTCAAGTTCTTGGACTTACTTTAGCACGAATCTCACTCCTTGTCTTCTCTCCATATCGTCCTGAATATCTTGGGTTCAATTGTAATTGACCCCTTTTATTGTTTCCCTTGAGAATAGGTTACATTTTCCTATTTCTTCTCATAGGCCATGATTATTGTCATTTATTTATTTATTTGTTTTTGGTGCTGTGGGTCGAACCTAGGAGTGCTCTGCCACTGAGCTACACTCCAGCCATTTTATTTTTAGATTAAATTAGATGGGCCTCACAAAGTTGCCCAGGCGGGCCTCAAACTTGTGATCCTCCTGCCTCAGCCTCCCGTGTCACTGGGGTCACAGGTGTGTTCTTGATTTTCCAGGGTCCCAGGCATCCTGGCTGGTGTGCTGGGAACTCGGGATTCTGCCAAGTTCCCCAGGGCCACTCACTGCCTTCCCGGTGCTCAGCACTCTCATAGGGGCCCCTGAGCTGTGGGCGTCCCCCCAGGTCTCTGATTCGTTAGTGGGTCAGTGATTGGGTGGACTTGGTGGCAGGCTGTGGCTCCCTCTCAGGATTCCCCAACCCCAGCTCACTGTCCTGCCTCCTGTGGTCACCAGGCTGCTGCCTTCTGCCACCCCCACAGGTGTGCACTGGGGTGTGCCCCTGGTGAAAGCCACTGTCTCACCCCTGACCGTGGACAGTGAGCGGGCACCTGGGTTAGCTGAGGGGACGGGACGATGGAGCGTGGAAGCTCCTGTGACGTTGTGACTGGCGGTCCAGAGGGCCTGGCTCACCTCCTCTGCCCGGTTCCGCTGAGATCTGGACCACAGAGCGATCGTTTTCTCCGGCAGGGCAGGGCCTGGGCCTGAGCCGGCCCTCCCTCTGGGTCCTCAAGGTTCCCTGCCTGGCAGGTTCTGGTCCTGCCCTTTCCTCCCGCCACCGCTGGCGTCACCTCGCTGCTTCCGATGGGAGAGAGCTGGCAGAGGGCAGAAGCCAGTGTGAACGTTTGGCGAAGTGCAACCCCAGGTCAGGTCTGCGGAGGGGAGAGGAGACCGCGGGAGGCCAGCCTCTGCCCGCCCCACCCAACAGCGCGCGGCTCTGGGGCCATCTAGTGGCCAGGACGGAGTCAAGCCCCCTGAACAGAAGGACGCCCCACGCCCCGCCTGGGGTCCCCGCGGCTCCCCACTGCACCCCAGGCGCTAGGGCAGGTGCGGGAGGTCGGGGACAGCCCTCACAGGACTAAGCAGCAGCCCTGCTCTCCTTAGGAAGCTCTTTAAGCGGTTAAGAGTTTTGCTTCACATTAAAAAAAAGTAAAGATTTTAAAGTTTTTAAATCTTCACTTATTCTTAGAGGTGGGACCCTTTTGGGTCTAGGAAACTTTCTGGTCCAGTTGCGTCCACTTTAGGACCAGGACAAGTGTGTGCCTGGTCACAAAGCCACCTCTCCTTTAAGTCTGAGGACCTAGGTGCTTCTCACAGGTGTAAAGCAGCCGATTGTCTGTTTAAAGGGAGACGGACGGGGAGAGCGCTTGCCCAGCATTTGTGCAGCCCTGGTTCCACCCAGCACTGCCAAAAAGAAAGAGAAGACAGTTTGGCCTAGGCTGTCATCTGTCTGGTCTTCTCCTTTGTTCTGATTTTAATACTTCTTTTAATTTAGTTTCTTTGTGGGTAGTGGGGGGTGAGGCGCGGGTACTGGGAATAGAACCTAGGGGTGCTTTACCCCTGAGCTGCTCCCCAGCCTTTTTTTTTTTAATTTAGAGACAACTGTTGCTAGACTTCACAGGCTGTCCTTGAACTTGTCATCCTCCTGCCTCAGCCTCCCAAATGGCTGATATGACAGGCGTGGCCACTGTATATCCAGCCTTGTATAGAATCTTTGAACTTCCCATTTGAAAGATGTATGCATCTGCCAGCTCAGAGACAGGCCTGTGTGCTCGCCTCTGGGCTGAGAGCAGAACTCAGTCTGTACTTTCAGCTGGAGTTCCTGAGGATTCACACCCACCCAGGACGGAGTGTGCCATTTCTCTGGTCCCTCGTGGACCCGCTGCTCAGCCCTGGGCCAGTGGTGCTCGAGGGGATGATTCTGCCTCGCTGACAGCCCTGGGCAAGGTCTGGAGCCTGGGGGTGCCGTGGCTGCTGGGGCACCCCTGGCCGGTGGGTGGAGGCCACCGCCCGAGGCCCGGTGTAAGGGTGCAGCCCCAGATGCCAGTGGAGTCCCAGTGGGAGAGCTGCCGGCAGGGGCTTGGCGCGCGGCAGCTGCACACAGCAAGCGCCCATCGAGAGCGTTTGCTCTGCTGGGCATTAAGGAGCAGCCGCCCTGGCCTGGGGGCAGTTCAGCCTGGCCAGATGTGGAGAGAATCGTGGTCCTGCGGGAGGGGACTGGGGGCCCGCTGTGGTTAGTATCTGGAGGGGTGCCCTCTCCTCCCTCTCTCCTGATTGGCATAATTTACACCCCGTCCCCTCCCGCTTGCCGGCGGGTGCCACCAGGCTGCCTGCTCCAGCTTTGCCGGCTGTGACTTCTGCTTGCTGCTCTGGAATGTGGGCGCTGCCCTCGCGCTGTGCGGGCGTCCTGCCCACTCACTGTCTCTCCGCCTTCCAGAACTGAGCATGCAGAATTCCGAGGGTGGATCCGATTCACCTGCATCCGTGGCTCTGCGTCCAGCGGCAGCGGCAGCCCAGCCTGTGCCAGCATCCCCTCAGGTAACAGTGCCCTGCCATTGGGGCCATTCTGGTACAAACCAGGGGCCCCTGCGTGGACGCATGCCCCGTGGTTTTGAAAAACACTTGAATTAACAAAAAGGAAAAAGAAAAGTGTGTGTGTGGTGCTAGGGACTGAACTTGGGGGGCTCTGCCACTGAGCTACACGCCCAGCCCTTTTTATTTTGAGACAGAGTCTCATGCAGTCGCTGAGGCTGGCCTCCAACTTGCTATCCTCCTGTCTCCGTCTTCCGCGTAGCTGAGATTGCAGAGGTGCACTACTGTGCCCAACAGAGAGAGAGAACTGTAGTTTTGTAAACAGACTTCCTAGCCCCAAGACCACTCCTGCAGAACAGGCACCCCATGTGACATGCCCTGGCCTTTGCCCTTGCCACGCAGGTCCTGACAAGAACAGCGTAATATACGCTGAGTAAGAAGCACCCCCAGTCTGACTCGTGCCTTTCAATGGACGCTTTCTCGTACCTTGGAAATGACTCTTACACAGAAAGACTTTGTGCCTAAGGCAAAAAGTAAGTTAGGATTCTTAGCATTTGGTTGGAGCACTAGGAGGTGAATATGTGGTTTAAAATTGGCAGAGGGAGGCTCTCAGGGTCTGGAGCGCCCTCAGGGTGTCTCCCGCAGCTTGAAATACGTCAGGAAGCCCCCGTGGGCCAAGGGGCCTAGACCACAGGGAACAGACTGGAAGCTTGTGGATGCGCACAGAGGCCCTCGGTGGCCTCAGGACCACCCACAATGGACGACTTCGCAGGAGCACGGCAAGAAGAGTGATTAAGGGGAGAGAAGCACAGTCCAGCAGAAAGGGCCAGGCGCACACGGGAACAGCTCGTCCAGTTAGAATGGACCGTCAGATGCGCTCAGCCAAGCAGGGAAGGCCTTCGGAGCCCCTCTGGGGGTACAGAGGGGCCTGAGCAGATGCCGCCATCCTGCAAGTTGAACCTAATTGACTCGTTTTCCTGCACCCTTGAGCCAGCCCCCAGAAGGGTCAGCAGCCCCCCGCCCCTTGCTGCCTCGGCCCTTGGCCAAGCCCCTCTCCCAGGCACCCCGCTCCTGGGTGGACTCCGCCCTGAACATGGCATCCTCGCGGGCCAAGGGGCTGCCTGGGGCTCCTCCTCTTGCCCCACATGCATCTGGCAACACCCTCCCCTGCCCTCCTGCCTCCCGCCCAGCGGCCCTGCCCTGGGGGACAGAGGCTACTTGTGTCTGCTGAGGGCCCTCCTGTCCTCACAGCGCACAGCCTGCCCTCAGGTCACCGTGCCTCAGGTGAGTGCGACAGTGCACTCCTCGGGCTTCCTGACCATCGCTGTCCACCCCAGGCCTGGCAGATACCCGGGCAGCCGAGGCCTGGGCTTCACCCCTTATTTCAATCTTGTTTAATTTCTGTGTAAATGGCCACACCGCAGCCCAGCTCGCCACTGCCACGTCCGACAGCTCAGCGTTGGTGGCAAACGAACACCGTGATGCTCTCTCTCTTTTGTTTGAGATGGGGTCTCACTGTGTTGCCCAGGCTGGCTCCAAATTCCTGGGCTCAAGTCTCCTGTCTCAGCCTCCCGAGACACTGGGATCACGCTGTGCGCTACCACGCTTAGCTTAACACCGAACATCAGTCCATTTCTCATCGAAGGTGAAATTTACAGAATACAAAATCAACCATTTTAAAGTGAAAAATTCCGTAGTTTTTAGTGTATTCACAGCATTGTACAACCATCACCTCTGTCTAGTTCTAGAACATTCCATGAGCCCCCATGAGTAGTAACTTCCTTTCCTCTTTCCTCAGCCCCCGGCCCCCCCGAGTCCGCATCCTGTCTCTGGACTCCTGTTCTGGACATTTTCTGTCAATGGAGTCACAAGCTTTGTGCCTGTTGGTGTCCGATGCTCACTGAGCATGAGGTCCTCAGGTCCAACCGCACAGCAGCTGTGTCACCTCCATCAGAGACCGTGCAGCGTGTGGGGGCCACCTTCAGTTGACCCCCCACCTGTGGGCAGCTGAGCCATGGGTGTGGTTTGGTCTCTAGTTGTGACCACAGAGGCCAGCCAGGTCCTGAGAGCTGCAGTCCACAGGGCCAGCGCACCCGTGTCCTCAGTAGGGCCCGGCTCATCCTGCAGTTTCGTCCTCGAACACTAGAGGACATGCACCCCTGCTCATCACCACCCCGTAGTGCTATGAGGCCTTCCTCGCAGGGACATTCAGTGCCCACGTGGGAAGACACCAGAACCCCGAGTTCTGTCCTCTCGGCCCTTTGTTTCTCACGGGGAGGCTGCGGGTGTAGTGGAGTTGGGCAGCGGGGGACCCACGCAGTGGGAAACACAAGTCCTGGCTCTAGAATTCAGTGTGCAGAGGCGCGGGTGGGACAGACCACTCACGTGTGCAGTGGGGACGGGCCCAGTGTGGCCTGCACAGCCACAGGGGCAGCGAAGCACTCGCCCAGGGCTGGGGAGTAGACGCTGTCAGGGCTCCTTCCTCCCCCAGCGGTCCCCTCGGTGTAAGGAGGGCCTTGGCACTTTGCTGCGGAGCCAAGCCGCGGGGCGGGTGGAGGTGCCAGTGCTTCTGTGTGTGCCTGTGCGTGGCCGCGGTTGACGTTGCGGCTGCACACGTTCCGGCCCTGGGTCCTGCCGCCCTCCCAGTCAGGCCTTCCTTCGAGTGGGGTGAAGCGGGGCCGGGGGCTCCCGTGGAGTCCTCTCGCGGAGTCGTGCGGAGCTGGCGCGACTCACTGTGCTCTCTCCCTTCCTTCCAGAGGGTGCTGGTCCAGGCGTCGGGCTCTGCTCCCAAAGGGACCCCGATGCAGCCCATCTCCCTCCCCAGAGTGCAGCAAGTGCCACAGCAGGTAAGGACCTAGAGGCCCAGCGCTCTGAGGGCAGGCGGTTCTGGGGGCTGCTCCTTTCTATCTGTCCTCTTCTGGAAGCTCTGTAAGAAAATTATAAAATGATGGGCTGGGGATGTGGCTCAGGCGGTAGCGCGCTCGCCTGGCATGCGTGCGGCCCGGGTTCGATCCTCAGCACCACATACCAACAAAGATGTTGTGTCCGCCGAGAACTAAAAAATAAATATTAAAAATTCTCTCTCTCTGTCTCTCTCCCCTCTCTTTAAAAAAAAAAAAGAAAAAGAAAGAAAATTATAAAATGCTTTTGCTGCAGATGGCGCTGCATCAAGCTGAGAAAGGCGGTGGGTTTGGGTTCATTGGTAAATTCAGCACGTGTTTGGGAGCTGGGGACACCCAGCGCCTGTGAGTGGAGCCCAGGGACACACCCGTCCGGGGAGCCCACCCCCGGCACGTGCTGCAGCCCAGGCAGGGGAGGAGGCGACGCTCTGCCCGGCTGCACGCCTCAGAAGGGAGCTCGCCCACCCTGGCTGAGCTCGGGGCCGTCAGCGGATGACGGGAAAGCCAAAGACCACCTCTTTGGGTCCTGTGGGCCTGAGGTTTCCGGCATGACCACTCAACCCTGTCATTGTAACCATGGCAGAAACCGCCACAAACCACGTGTAAGAAACGGGCGTGGCCGAGTGGGAATAAAACTTCGTTGACAGTGGGCCGAGTGGCACACCTGTAACCCATCACTGGGAGGCTGAGGCGGGAGGATGGCAAGCTCAAGATCAGCCTCAGCAATTTAGCAAGGCCCTAAGCCACTTAGCAAGACCCAGTCTCAAACAAAAAATAAAAAGGGATGAGGAGGTGCTCAGTGGGTAAGCCCCTCTGGTTTTGATCCCCAGTACCTGCCCCAACCCCTAAAAATCTTCATTTAAAAAAACACCAATAGGCCAGACCGGAGTTCCTGCACCGGCCAGCAGCCGAGGAAGGTGCCCGTCAGTCCTGTGTCTCCGGAGCCGGAGACGCTGCAGGTCCCAGGCAGAGGCTCCTGGCAGGCTCGGTGGGACCCAGGGCCTCAGCAAAGTCTCTGCCCTCGGTTTCCCTCTGTCAGGCCCTCCCCGGGCCTTGAGGGAGGAGACACAAAGACCAGGGTGTGACTCTAGAAGCTTCCCCCGCCCCGGCTGTCTGTGGGCAAGGAGGGCTTCCTGATGACACTGTGCGTCTCACCTGGTCCCCAGGCTTCTGCCCCCTCCCCAGGGGTACCACGCAGCATGTGTTGGCCCTGGAGCTTGTTCCCTAAGTAAACCCCAGCTGGGGCGTCAGCGCCCCCGTAGCTGCTCCCAGAAACCAGGCACAGCTCTGTGGAGCCATAGCAGCTGTCGGCTGCCGGCCCCAGGGTCCTGGATGTCCGTCTCTCCGTCTCTCTGTCTCTCCAAGCACAGTGCCACGGCTGGCGGGGGCTGCGGAGGCGCTCGCGTTCTCCGGAAGGCTGTGCCCTGGAATAGACGGCAAGGAAGCCCCCGTAACCCAAGCACGTGTTGTTTCAGGTCCAGCCCGTGCAGCACGTGTACCCCGCGCAGGTGCAGTACGTGGAAGGGGGAGACGCCGTCTATGCCAACGGAGCCATGTGCGTACCTTCTCCTGGACCCCGGCGGCCTGCTGCCCGCCCCCTCCCGCCTGCATGTGTGTGAACAGACTCTTGTCCACATCAAGCCCAGCGTCCAGACATCGCAGTGTCCCAGTCCTGTGGAGGTTTCAGCAACCACAGACCTTTTATTAGGGGGGAGGTACCGGGGATTGAACTCAGGGACACTCACCACTGAGCCCCATCCCCAGCCCTATTTTTTTATTTTATTTAGAGACAGGGTCTCCCTGAGTTGCTTAGTACCTCACTGTTACTGAGGCGGCTTTGAACTCATGATCCTCCTGCTCCAGCCTCCCGAGCCGCTGGGATTGTAGGTGTGGCCACCACACTGAGCCAACCACAGACCTTTATGCTTTTAACTTCTAGAAACATCTGTCTCCAAAAACAAAACCCAAAACAACTCTAACTTCTAAGTTTAAGATTGGGACTTCTAGAGTTTTCTGCTCTGTGTGATGCTGGGGACAGAAGAATCACACATCCCCTGTGAGCTCATGGGCTGGAAAGAGAAGGCCTTCGGCTTGCTTGTGTGTCTGGATGTCCCTTCATCCTTCGGGGATGGTGCTGAGGGCTCAGCTGTGGCTTCAGGGCTGTGATTGATGGAGACGTGGTTTCCAAAGCACCACAGCAAAGGCCCAAACCACACAGAGACGAGGTGACTGTGTAAAGTTGGCAGAGTTGAAACAAGTCCATGGGCCGTGCCCGGTTCATGTCCCTGGTTTCAGCATTGTACTGGAGTTATGCAGGATGTCACCTTGGGACAGTACGCCTCCAGGAGGCCAGAGGGCCCTTGCCACTGACCTGTACCCACCAATAAGCAAACACGACCACGGGCCACCTTCTTAATGACAGCATCCCCCAAGAGTAACTTAAGACATCTGAGTCTGGACACACGGGGTCAACCCTGATCCAGATGGCGAAGGCCTGTCGGGCGCGCGCTCGGCTCCCTGGAAATTCTTTTTATGATACAATTTCATTGTGTAATGGTCTGGGTTTGAGATAATCATGGACTCATAGGAAGTTACAAAATTAGTCACAGAGCCCCAGCTTGCCATGGGGGGGAGGGGCATCTTGAGTGACGGCAGGACACCCAGGCTGGGGACTTGACACTGGGCAGCCGCGTCAGCCTGCTCACCCTCTCCGGTCTTTACACACCTTCATCTGCGGTCCGTGTATGCAGCACGTGTGTGCAAACCCACATGTGAGTGTGCGCGTGGCTCTGTGCATTCTCACCCCGTGGTGTCAGTTCGTGGAACCCCAATCACAGACATGGCCGCTGCGTCCCCCCAGGGCCCTTCCACGCGTGCCCGTCCCCCACTTACAGCTCTGCCTTGAGCAGTTTCCACGGGATGGCCGTGGTCCCCAACGTTTCAGAGTCGGTGGCCTCGAGCTTTGAGTCGCTTTTGAACTTCACAGGCCACGTCTGGATGGCTCTGTCCGCTCGCCGCGTGGGCTGCAGCTGGGTTCCTTTGACACCCACTCAGGTCGGGGTGTGGTGGCCCAGGTCCAGGGTGACTCCTCTCTCTCTGCAGACGGACGGCCTACGCCTACAACCCGGAGCCTCAGATGTTCGCCCCCAGCAGCGCGGCTTCCTACTTCGAGGCCCCGGGGGGCGCCCAGGTGACGGTGGCAGCCTCGTCCCCACCAGCAGTCCCCTCCCACAGCATGGTGGGCATCACCATGGATGTTGGGGGGAGCCCCCTGGTGTCCAGCGCAGGAGCCTACCTCATCCACGGGGGAATGGACAGCACGCGACACTCCCTGGCCCACACTGCCCGGTCCTCACCAGCCACGGTATGTACGAGGCCCGGCCCGCAGGGTAGACCGCGCTAGACGGCAGCAGCGGGGATGGTGAGTAGGAGGCGGCCCACGGGCCTGGGAGACGCCACCACGCGGACCAGCCCGGGGACCCCAGGCAGTAGCGCGGGCTGCCTGAACCACAGCTCCTTGTTGGTAAAAAACGGGGGACGTCGCAGGTCACTGGCTCTTGTGAAACTGGAACAGGAGAAAGCCTCTCCCTGCGGGTGGGTGTGCCACTGTGGTTTTCTTGCTGCCACCTTCGTGTCGTTGTCCTGGTCAGCCTCCGTCCTCAGCCAAAGTGCCCTGACCCAGAGGAGGCCCCTGAGAGCAGCTGCAGGCTCTCAGCGCCCGTCACCCTGCAGGGCTGCCTTCAAAACTCAATCTTCAAAACTCACAGTGTAGAACTGGCGCACGGTCCCACGGGGTCCGACACGTGTCGGTCTGTGCGGTCATCCTCCGTCCAGACCCACTGAAAGCTGCCCCAAGAAGCCCACCACCCTGGCAACCGCCAGTCCGCTCCCTGTCACGATGGAGTGATTTTGGGGGGCTGCCGTGCACAGGGGATTGTGCAGTGGGTGACCTGCGGAGACAGCGTCTCCTGCTCGGCCGGGCCTTGGTTCCTCGGGGCCCTGCGAGGAGGCGAGCTGGTTCTCTGTGGCCGAGGAGTTTTGTAGGTGGCAGTCACTGCAGTGTGTGGCCTTCCACCGAGGGCCACACCAGGCTCCACGGGGGACCCTGGGGAAGCCCACAGCTCCGACCCAGGCACAGGCTAGGTGGGGGGGCGCCTGTCCTCTCGGGTGGGAACCTGCGAGGGGAGTCCTGCTCACACACAGGCAGGCGCAGGCGTGGCTTTGCCAGTCCCTGGGCTCTGCCTCACCAGCACCCGGGTCGTCCCTCCTAGGAGGCGTGCCTGGCCTTGCTGTGTCTGCAGCTTGAGGCTTCCTGCAGGTGACACTGGCCAGTTGCCACTCACGTGTGACGTGCCTCTCCTGTGGGCTCTCGGGGACGAACCAGTTCAAGTCGTTTTTGTCATTTTCGCCGGGTTGGTTGTTCTTACTGTTGAACTCAGAGGACTCTCTTGTGCCCTGGACCCGCGTCCCCTGTCAGAGATGCTCTGCAGAAGTCTCCCCAGCCTGTGGTGTGTCACTGTCATCTCTAAAGAATGTTGATTGTACAGAAAAAAAGTTTTTCAATTTTACTCAAATTTAGTTGCTCAGTCTTTCTCTTTGGGTTGTGCTTTTGGTGTCCTGAGACTCTGCCCACCTGCAGCCTCCTTGTCCCCTGATGTCCTGTGAAGACGTGTAGTGTCACACTTTAAGTCAAGACAGGAGCTACAGGCTGATTGCCTGTCTTACACACGGCAACCAGTTGTCCCAGCCTCGCTGTCAAAAGCCGAAAAATAAAAACAAACAAAAAGCCATCCTTTCTCCTTTGGATTGCTTTTATACCTTTGTCCAACATCAGTGGGCCACCTGCTTCAGGGTGTCTGCCCTGATCCATGTGCCTGTCCATCGCCACCAGCCCCCGGCCTGACCACCACAGCTGGGCAGGAGGCGTGTGATGGCATGGCGCTGCTCCCTCGGCGCGTGCTGGTGCTGTGTGAACTGAAAGTTTCTATGAGACTTTCTTTTTTTAAAAAAATCTTTTTTTATAATGGTAGATGGGCACAATGCCTTTATTTTGTTTATTTTTATGTGGTGCCGGGGGTCGAACCCAGCACCTCACACATGCCAGGTAAGAGCTCTGCCACTGAGCTGCAGCCCAGCCTCTCTGGGTCTTATGTCAACTTATCTACAAATGCAGAAATGCCACTGGACTTTGATGAGTTGCGTCCAGTCTGTCCATCAGTTTGGGGAAATCAACATCTCCACTATGCTGAGTCTTCCGATCCATTATTTAAATTCTTTGAATTCGTTCATCAGCATTTTGCGATTTTCAACGTATGGATCCTACATGTGCTTCTTAGATTCATTCCCAGAGCTTCATAGTTTTGAACCTACTGTGAGCCATAGCAATTTTGGAATTTCAGTTTCCAACTGCTCATTGCTAAATATGAAAATGCAGCTGGTGTCTGGCCGTTGGCGTCGTATTCTGCAGCCTTGCTGAACACACTGTTTTGTTCCGTTGTTATTGTCTGAAAATATAAGCGCTCCCCTTCCTTCCACCGGGTGTCCCTTCCTTCCTCTCGACCTGGCACTGCCAGGGCTCCAGTCGGCGCGGGCGGGGCTGGAAGCCCCGTGTCCTGCCCGGCAACTCAGGAGCCTGGGAGCCTCGGGCCTGCTGCTGAGCCTGGCCGACTCCTAGGCCCTCCGGGGCCTCTACTGCTAGTTTCTGGGTGTCTCTTTGAACAGACGTAGAATTCTGTGAGACGCTCGTTCTCAGCTGACAGGGTGGCCGTCTCCCTCCTGCTCGGCGTGAAGGAGTGATCGCCCTGACGGACTGCCACCTAGGCAATGCCTTCTTATTTTGGTGTGAGGCTAATCTCCTCAACTAGAAAGTGACAGTCTGGTCTTGTCCCTGTTCCCTTGGTCTGGGTGTTTGTGGGTCACCCTGACTTCAGCGAGGCCTCTGAGTCTGCTGTCCTCTTCCTGCCTCCGAGTGACTCCTAGAACCCAGTGCTGAGGGCAGGCGCGGCCCTGGCCCCTGCCCTGGAGAGAAGTCACTTGCTTCCTAGGGGCTGTGACACTGTGGGATGTGCTTGCTGCTGCTCATCCAAGGTGTACCAGCGCGTGCCCAGCCCCATCAGCAGCCAGAGCCTGGGTGGCCACGGGGGCCAGGCACGCCTCAAGGACTGGCCGGGAGGGACTTATTGGGATTCATTGACTAGAACCTCTCCTCGCAGCCTGCGTTGACGTCCATGCATGGGGCAGGCTTGGCCTTGGAACAGGCACCAGCTTGTATAGTAGGACGGGCTGGGGCCACGGTCCCCCCATGAGCAGCCTCGGGGTGCCCCCTCCAGCAGCCCTGTGGAAGTCAGAGTGCTGCTGGGACCTGCCTCCCAGGTCCACAGCTGTCCCAGTTGCTTTGGAATAATTGAAGTTTTAAACCAATGAGAAACCTAGGAGCAGGCGTGGTCTCTCCCTCCCTCTCCCGCATGTCCCTCCAGTCACCGTGGGTTCCATCTCCCAGCTGAGAATCGCAGCCCCACTACCGCCCACGCTGCGTCGTCCCTTGACTTGTTTGGCATGGAGACACCTCACGAGGACAGCACCGAGGCCCAAGGGACCGTCCAGGGGCTAAGAGCAGGAGGAGGGGCAGCCCCGAGAAGCAGCAGACGCCCAGGCTGACCCTGCCGCCTGCCGATGGTGCACCTCGGGGTTTGTGTCATGAGACTTTAAATGAACCCTGAAAATAGTCTGGAGACGGAAGCAGGGCCACCTGCAGCCCCTGTGACTGGCCGCCTGGTGGCACGCTGATGGCCTAGATGGTTAGTGTTGGGTGGGAACTTGCTGATGTCCTTTTTTAGCCACTTGAGCCCAATAGCCACCTGAGGGGGTGCTCTCACGGAGGCCTCAGCCCGGGGCTCTGTCCAGGGAAGGATGCAGGACACTGCAGCCTGAGGAGGACCCCTGCAGCCGGCAGCTGCCCTCGGAGGGACCCAGAGACCACACACGAGACCACGCCAGACCACAGCCCCCCACAGGGCTCCTGGGGGCTGGCGAGGACAAAGGGGCTTAGAGTTGAACCGTCTGGCCACGAGCAGGAGGGGCTGCAGTCTCTCTTCAGGGTGTCCTGGTGTGCCAGGTGCACAGCTGGGCCGAGTCCTGCCCAGGAGTCCCAGTCGTCGTCACAGTCCTGGCAGAGTATATCGGGATGTTGGGATTAACCAGAAACTGGAGAGAGGCCCAGCAGCCTCCCTCGGGGACTCGTCCTGACTTCCGAGACTCCTGGGTGGCCCTGATGGCAGAGGGCAGGACAGGCTCCTCCAGGGAGAGCATGCTGGGACACGGGTCCTTCCGCTGCCTCAGCTGTAAGCAGAACCTCTCTGCAGCTCTGAGGCCCTGGCTCCGATGTGCAGCATCCTCTTCTACCTGCGTGAGGAAGTCGTTATGTACAGAAGAGCTGGCACTGCGGCGGCCAGCCTGCAGGACTCTCAGGGTCTCCTTCAGAACCTGGTCCCCGACCCCAGGACTCACAGTGGGCGGTGGTGGGGCTCACGGTGGGCACTTCCCTGGCACGTGCGAGGCCCTGGGTTCCATCCCTGGCACAGCCAAAGAACTGCTGGGTGCCAGCTCTCCAGGACCAGCCTGAGATGTGCCGTGATGTCACCTGGAGTGACCTTCCCGTGTCGTCAGGGCAGCCACCTGCTTCCAACACCCAGCTGGCCCTGGCCACCACCCGTCACACCCACCACACGTGCACCAAAGTCTCCTGTTTGGCTCTCACTCCACGTTCTGCTGCTTTTAACTCAGGACCACGGATGGGGTTCGTTTGGGCTCACAGTTCTGGTCTGAGGACGGGCCCCACATCTGGGGATGGCCTTCATGCTGGCAGAGAACTGGCATGACACAGGATGTCACCTGGTGAGGGCAGAGAGAGCAGGAGATCCAGCCAAACAGGCTCTGGTGGCAGACCCACTCTGAAGGTGACCGCTAACCCCCAAGTGGCTAGTCCAGTCACCAGGGGAGAGCCCTGGTCCCTCAAGGGTCCCACCTTGTCCTGCCTCTCGACACCTCACCTCAACCCTGGATTGAAGGCTGAATCTGGCGTCTCAGGGGGTACTGAGAAGTCAGCCGTGTGGGATCCGGGCCGCCACAGCTGGTTTGGGCTGGTTTGGAAGGAGGCCGTGGAGCACTGAACTCTGAACCCAAGTCGCCAAAGTGACCAGTCATGGAGGCGCATGTGGAAGTTCCCAGGTGAACCTGAAAGGCTGCACACCGGTCCCCCACCAGCGCCTCCTGGGCCAGGCAGGTGCAGACGGGCAGAGCAAGGATGCCTGTCGCCCTCTCAGCCCCGAGCCCCACGGGTCCCTCCCACCTGGACCAGGACGTCCGGCTTTTCCCTTTTCTAACCTAATTCTAAGATTTGTCCCTCTGCCCTTATCTTCCAATTGTCCCTCCTCCTGTGAAAACATTCTGAATTTTTTAATAAAGAATCTTGAGGGTTCTGCTCATAACATATTTAAACTTTTATTAGCTCCTTCTAGGGTAGCGTGGCTAAGCTGTAGTTTTGAAGAGATGGTCAGCTGCAGTGAGTCTAACAGCAGGCCCCTGTCTCTCTGGTCTCCTGTCTGGGTCTTCGGGACCATTGTCCACTCCCACTGCTGATGACTCTCCCGGGAGGCAGGGCCCCGTCACCCAGTACAAATCCTGGCCAGCCCAGCCTGGTGATGCCCTTGTCAGCTAGAGACACACTGGACTGTGGCAGAGGGACCCTCCCTAGGAGGCTTGCTCGGTGGGGTCATTAGAAGTAGAATGTTCGTTTTCACACACTGATGAGCTAGGAGAAAGAGTGACTTCCATGCTTCCAGAGTGGCAGCCTGTTCCTTCATTACCACTCCAGGCCCAAGGGCAAGGGGCCCAGAGAAGCCCCCAGGCTTACTGTGAGACAGCTGGTGGAATGTTGGTCGGTTGTCTGGGGGGCTCTGGAAGCTCATTCTCTCTGCCATCCCTGCCAGGTCTTGAGATGCTGTATCCCAAGCTTTATGGAGATTTTTGATGTGTGTATTCATGTCTTTCATCAAATATGAGGCTTTCCAACCATCGTATCTTCCAATGGATTTTCAAGTCTGTGATTTGAGTTTGGTTCCTCTTTGTAATGCCTCCTTGTGGCTATTCTCTATGTGGCAAGACCGCGTTCCCCTGGTCTCTGTGAGTCCTTGGAGCACATACAGTAGCCTTAAACTCCTCGCGTCATAAAGACAACGTCTGGGCTTCCCCAGGTGGCTCTGTTGGTTCCCTTTTTGTCGGTGTTGCTTGTGGAGGACTGGATATCTTTAATGTTAAAAGGGGCAACTCGGGCCACGGTTGTGGCTCAGGGGTTGAGCACTTGCCTTGTGTGTATGAGGCACCACATAAATAAGTAAAATAAAGGTATAAAAATAAATAAATAAGGGGGCAACTCTGGATTTTGGATCCGCTGTCCTCTCCAGGGTCTATCATTGCTGTGTAGTTGTTGTGGACTGTTTATCGGGCTTCCTGGACCGCTTTTGTGAAATCTGTGCATGCTGTCGTGGGGGCCACTGGGATTTCCATTTGGTCAGCCAGTGATGTCACAGAGGTTCCCTTTCAGGCCAAGTTTCAGCTATTTCTTGGTGAAGGATCCACCTGGTTGCTATAAACTTTTTTAAATTTCCAGACTTTGGATAAAGTTGGGTACAGTGGGGTTTGCCCATTTATTCAGGACTTTGGTGGAGACCTGGTCCTTGCTCTACTCCACCTTTCTCACTGATGTCATTTACATTTTGTAACGTGCCTGAGTGTGAAGAGCTTCTTGATATGGTGCCAGGTTCCATACTGGAGTGCTGCAACTGACCAGTGCAGCCAAACTAGCAGATTCTGGCAAGGGGTGATGGGAGATTAGAAAAAATAAAGAGTCACACACGCAGATCTTGAAGATAAAGCTGGGATCTGGTGGAGCACTGCTCTCTGATGGGGAGGCAGGTCTAAAGAATTACACCAGCAATCTTTATTATATGTCTCATTAAGCAGATTGAAGACTATGCAAGCATTATTTTTTGTACTCATGAAAGTTACAGAGTTAGCAACAGTTACATTCTACAGTTTCAGTGTGCAATGTTAGGAGCATTGTGCAGCTCTCAAGAAAGTCCACTGTTTAAAGTTACTAATTCTCAGGCAGATTCAGGAGCAGCAGAACTGACAAACCATTGTGGTTATCTTAGCAGGGAAGTTCCTTCATTCCCAGGAGCTGTGTGCCTGAGAGCAAGGTCGAAGCTGATAAGACTCTAGCAACAGAGTGTCCCCATGGAGAGCATTGCCATAGCAACCAGGCATCCTACACCTTGGCACAGAAACTTTCCCAGTCACCAAGCATGCCACAGCCATGAAGTCATCAGGGACCCCAATCTCAGACACTGGTCTCCCAATCACTGTCACTGCTCTCCACACTGTCATCAGTGATATCTGGCACCAGCCAGAGAGGATACCAGAGCTCTGTAAGAAACTGCCGGTTGTCGCAGTTTGGTGTAGTATCAAGTAAAGGTGTCCAGGATTGCCTGGAACGTCAAGCAAGTCATGTTTCTCTTAGGGCTGCGCATCTCAAACAGCAGACTGTGGGCTGGGGCTGGGGCTCAGTGGAAGGGCACTTGCCTAGCATGTGTGAGGCACTGGGTTTGAGTCTCAGCACCACATATAAACAAATAAATAAAATGAAGGTCCATCAACAACTAAAAATATATTTAAAATATTTTTTTGAAAAAATTGACAGCAGATGTGACAGTGCAGATGCGGGCATGGCGCTCGTCTTCCACTCAGCGGCAGAGAGACGTGGGGAGACAGAAACGAGCCTGTCTTCTCATGTGCTTTGGGAAACACAGCTATTCTTCATTTTAAAGGGTTATCTATGTTAACCAGTGATGGGCTTATTATTTTAAAATGAATTAATAGATACTTTTTAAATTTACTTTCACAATTCTTAAAATGGGAAATATTGATAGATTTTTTGAAAGAGCTCCTTTAGGGGGGCAGGGTGTCACTCGACTTTAATAGTGCAGAGGAGACTACAATAGGGTGTGACCTCTTTCCTGGTGCTGGGCACGCACAGGCCACCCCGCCCCACAGGGCCACTTCCCGAGGGTGGCCAGGGCGGGTAGAGCCACTCGGGCCCAGCGCAGGGCAGGCTGGCTCCAGGCCCAGGAGCTCTGTGCCTTCCCACTGCCATCGAGGCGGTGTGCCTCCCGGTGGCTGTGCTGGGGCTGAGGGGTGGGGAAGTCTGCCTTCCGCCTTCCTTGCTGCTCCACGGCACCTTCAGGGTGACCGTGGTATCCTCTCCGGCTGGTAGCACATGTCACTGATGACAGAAAGCAGAAGCACAGTGGTCCAGATTGGGCAGGGGACATGCCGTTGCCTGCTGCCTCCCCCAGCCCAGGACCCCTCCCTGAAGTCCACCCTCTTGCTGTTCCCAGGGACGCTGAGGCCTCTGCCTCCCCAGCTGTTCCGGGGGTGGAGAGGAGCTCTGGGCTTCTGCCCTTCCTCGTGTCCCCCTGCCCGTCATGGTGGCCACAGCAGATTCTAAACACCCAATTTCCAGATAGGAATCGGGGTCACATTCAAAACGTGTAAATGTGGTGGCAACTGTGCACGGCTGGTGTTCTCTCCTGTCCTTCTGAGCACATTCCTGTCCCCCGTGCCCACCGCCTGGCCTCAGAGCCCCAGGAAGCCCTCACAGTAGCCAGGCCCTCCCGCAGGTCTGTCCTCCATGCCTCCCTCTCCGCACAGCATGGATCCGTAGGTGGTCAGGGGTCAACTTCTGGGCCCGCAGGGGCCCAGGGCCTGGCAGGGCCTGTGTCTCTGGCCTCGTTGGTATTTTCACAAAGCATCCAGCTCTGGGCTTTGCAACCAGTTGGGCTGGCCCAGATGTCAACGTGGCCACCCACCCTGGTGCGATGGCCTGACCCTCCCGAGCAGCAGATGTGGTGGGGGAGGCGTGTGGGGACGGCGACGCTGGCTTTGCTGACACTTCCTCTGTGGCTGTGTATTAATCTGGTCTGCATGCGCACGTGCAGGGCTGTGTCCGGATGCCGCACCAGGCTGCGGGGCGCGGCTCCGCTGCTCCTGTCCCTCAGGCTCTGGTGCATGTGCTGCAGGAGGTGGCCTCGGCTCTGCTCGCCACTGTGGACGGACCTCCCCTCCTGGGTCGAGCCTCTCCCGAAGTCGGAGGAGCTAGAGTTTGGGTGTTGGCGGAAGGCAGGTCGGGGCTGATGCTAACCATCTCATCTCCTCTTTTTCCTTCCACTTTGTTTTGTTTTGTTTTGTTTCTGCACATTTTCTTTAGCTTGAAATGGCGATTGAAAACCTCCAAAAAAGCGAAGGAATCACACCACACAAAAGCGGCTTACTCAACAGCCATGTAAGTGTGTGTCCGCCTGCGCTCCGCCCGCTCGCCCGCTCCGCCCGCTCTGCCCGCAGCTCTCCAGACCCTTTAAAAGGACATAGTGAGGTGACATCTGAAGAGTGCCAGGGGGGGGTCAGAACACAATCCCAGCCAAGCCACCTCCCACAGCCAGGGATGTGCACCCCGGGGGAGCGCCTGCCTGGCACGTGGGAGGCCAGGCTCATCCCAGCACTGCGAAATAGAGGGACCTGGTGGTGGCACGCGGCCTGGGCTTCCCTGGGGCCAGCCACTACTGAGCTTGGAGACTCCAGCAGGGCCTGGCAGGTCAGCCGCAGTGTGCCAAATCAAAAAGGAAACGACCCTGAAACAAGCCGTAGAGCAGGGACAGGAGTGCCGCAGAGACTCTTAGCTCTTGTTCCTGGGGTCAGCTCTTTGCAGAAATGGTGATTGGAGAAAAGTATAAAGCAAGTTATTCCTGCTGACTCTAGCTCCCTGGGCTTTCCTCTTCCGCTGCCCCTGGGGAGGAAACGGACTTCAGGCCAGTCCAGGAGGCCCAGACTATCCCTGCCTGGGCAGCCGTGTGGCTGGCCAGGCCTGAAGGAGGGGCTGGCTTAGGGCTCCATGGCAGGACAGTTAGGAGGGAAGCCTTTTCTTCAAATGCTCCCGGAGGTTTGCCCGCAGTGGGAAGGGGGTGTGGCATTTTAGAGCTGACCCCTGCCCCTGAGCTCAGAGCATGCCTCTGGCCGTCGGCCACTGGACAGGATTTTTTCCTGAGAACACAACTTCAAAGGGAAAAAGGTTTGACCTTTGGTCAAATCCACTGACCATGACTCAGGACTTCCTTGCATCTAGAGAAACGTCCGAAGCTGGGTCTGTGGGTGGTGCAGGTGTGGCCAGCGGCTCCAGGCAGCCCCCGGAGCAACTCAGAGGCCTGTCACTGTAGGCAAGAGCCTCCTTCCACCAGGGACTCAGGCGCGAATAGAAACAGAAAAGGCCCCAGCTCAGCACCCACCCCCTGCAGGGGGAGTGGAAGGTGGCCCTGGACGATGTCCTGCCTTGGACAGGGCCTAGAGGGAGGAATGCTGAGCGGAAGGGCACAGGCGAGGAGCCGGTGGGCAGCAGCGACCTGCGGGCCTGGAGGAGAGAGCACTGCGGAGGCGGGTGGGCGTGTGTCGTGGGAGGTTGACAGGTGGCCAGCCAGCCACAGGCATCTGCCCTGGGTCCCTTCTTCGAGGTGGTCCGCAGACGCTGGCTTGGGCAGGAGTGAACCAGCCTGGATCTTGACCTGGCCAGCCAGAGCGCCGGAGGGCAGGGGCAGCTAAGCCGGCCCGTCGTGCGCCAGGTCCTCCGCCAGGTCCTCCGCCAGGCCACACGCGCTCACCACAGCCTCCCCGGGCTGCCTGGGCTGGGATGGCTCCTGTGGTGGGCAGCGGCCTTCTAGAAGTGCTCGGGGGTGTCAGCCCAGCTCCTGGGCAGCCCGGCCTGGGGAGGTGGGCCCATGTTCTGGTGGCCTCGCAGCAATCACCCCCTCAAGGATCCTGGCCAGGTCAGGGAGCCTCACCAGTGGCAAGACCTTGCCTGTGTTCTGCGGCCACACAGTGACACCAGTCACCGTCTGCTGTGGGCAGGGTGCTAGCCAGGTCAGCACCGAGCAAAGCAGAGGGGAAGCACCCTGAGGAGCCCGGCACTGGAGGGCAGGAGTGGGAAGTGCAGAGGCCACACCCAGTGCCCTCCGTGTGCCCAGGCCCCCCCGGGGCTGCCAGAGGAGCTGGTTGGTTGGTGCGCCTGCAGCCATGCTTCCTCGGTGCCCGAGTCAGACAAGCAGCTTCTCCCAGACCCAGCTGGGTGCCTGGGAGCTGCCCACTCCCCCCACGGGGGGCTGGGACCCGGGAGGCCTGCAGGCCCAGGGAGCTGCCCCCCCACAGGAAGAGTCCATCCAGGCAGAACCAAGTGGCATAGCACCTCCAAAGGAGGCGGCCCAGGTGGGCCCCACTGGGCAGGGCCCGAAACAGGGAGCAGCCTTTGTGCAGGGAAGAGGCAGAGGAGGAGGCGCCACTGAGCAGCTGCCGTGGGCCGCCACAGCACAGGAAGCGCCCGGCCCCTCTAGGGGCTGTGTCCCCGCGGCCAGCTGACACTGGGAGCCCACAGCAAAGCCGTCCCTGTCCAATAAGATGTGCTCTTAGCGTTTCCACACCCGGGGGAAGGGGGAGGGCTTTAGATGGGTGGTTCTGATCATTGGGCTTTTGTGTTTTAAATCAAGAAACAAATAATCAAAGGTCCTTTAGCTGCCACCTGGCGTCCAGGTGTGGGCTGCCATGATGGCAGCTGTTCCCCGAGGGCCAGGCTCTGCCGCACCACGGGGCGCCTGTGGGAGCCACTGCCTTGCTGTAACATGGGGTGTGTCTGCACGCAGTCTGTGACCCGCGGGTGGCACTGTCGGGCCTGTGGCCTCGAAGCTCGGCCTGGTGGGAGCCCGGTGCAGGAGGACCACTCCCCTTGTGGCCAGGTGTGGATAAGAGAGGGGCCCCACGACCCCCAGGAGAGCACACTGAGACCTGAGACCTCCCGCCAAGCCTGGCTCCCCCACTGCCCAGCCGGAGACCAGGCCTGACCCCGTCCCCGGGTCCCAGCTCGGGCAGCGCCCTTGTCCAAAGCCTGCTTCCCGCCAGCGCGACAGGCTCCTGGCAGTGACTAGTGCTCCTGCCGCCCGCCGGCTCCCCGACTCCACCCTCACCCGACTACCCACTGCTTGAACCAGCTCCTGGCCCGTCCAGAGCTGGGCCCGGACCCCCCACCGCCACGCAGGAACAGTGCCTTCAGGTGCTCAGCCCCTGGCCCCGCTGCCCCCTCCTCCACGCCTGCCTCCAGTGCTCTCCAGCCCCCTTCAGGAAGGTCCAGAGTCAGAGCCTCCCCTGCGCCACCCCCCCACCGTCGGCCCCGGCCACTCCCAGCCAGCCCCGCCAGCTCCAGTCCCTCTCACGGCAGCCACCAGGGTCCTACGGTGGATACGGCACTGCTCTGCTCAGAAGCCTCCATGGCTCCCACCTTCGCTGGGGCCAAAGCCCAAGCCCTCCCCACGGTCCACAAGTGCCTGCATGATCCGCCGTCCCCTCCTGGCCTCCTGGCCTCCTGGCCTCCCTCGCTCCCCCTCCCTCCCCCTACTTTAGTCACTGGGGCTCCTGGCTCCTCCTCCAACGTGCCGGGCTCGCCCTGCCTCAGGGCCTTGGCACAGGCTGTGCCCTTCTCCTAGAACGCTGCTCCCCACGGCGGCCCACTCACCCTCACGCCCTTTCTTACTGGGTGCTTTCTCAGGGAACCTTCCTGCCCTCCCCTGCCTTCCCCTGCCCTCGCAGCACGTCACACCGTCCCTCGCTCTGTGCATCTTTCTTGCTTACTGTGGGTCTCGGCCCTAAAGTGGCTGCTTGTGGAAGGCAGGGTGCTGCGTCTTTGTGTGTGGTCAGCTTGCAGCACCAGAACAGGGCCTGGCCTGAGTCCACCGGCAGTGGATAGTCAATGAGTGGGTGAAAAGGAAGGAGGTGTCCAAAGTTTGATCATCCACACGGCAATCACTGGGGCTCAGAAAGGCTGCCCAGCTGTGGCGTGTGGCCCAGCGAGACCTCACTCGGCCAGTCAGGACCAGCCTCGGCTGCGTTCGCCCCAATGTCGTCACGAATGGCAGAGTGGCACTTGGGGCAATAGGACTACAGGGCTGTGTGTGCCGTGCAGCCTAGGCACCTACCAGGTGTGCCCTCTCCCACATGCACCTGCACGCAGTGGTGTTGGCACAACGAGGAAGTCAAAGGGCACGTCTCTCCAAGCGTGTCCAGTTGGTGAGGAACAGGTGGCCATAGTGGGAACAAGAGCCCTGGAGCACAAGGGGTGGGCTGAGTGCAGTGTGGACGTGAGCCCTGCCTTCCCATTTTGAAGGAGGGACACCCTTCCACAGGGGCTGTGGCTGCAGAGCCCAAAGCCACAGGGCGAGCTTCGTGCTCGAGGTTCTCCATAAAAGGCAGCATTTAGCCTTTGGCCAAGCGGCGAGCACCACGGGCCAGCAGGGCTCCATGAGTACGTGCCCTGGGAAAGCGTTCTCCACGTCCCGTTGATGTGGACCTAGCACAGCCCAGACCGACCACAGATACCCAGAACCTGCAAGGCCATCTGTCCAGCCCTGTCCGCTCCTGAGCGTGCCAGGCCAGGAGGGGGACCTCTGCGGCGGGCGAGGCAGGCACAGTCGGGAGGATGAGCTCACAGGGCTCTTGCTGGGGTGCTGGATGCTGGTCCCCAGCTCCTGACCTGCAGCCTGGGCCCCGGAGCCGCTCACAGTCCCCCAGGTGTAGCCAGGCGGAGTCTGTAAGTGGTCAGAGCGCAGCCTGGCCTGCCCGCCAGGAGGCCACCAGACGGGAGAGAGAGGGCCGTCACTCGTTCTGGAGAATGGCCCACCCTGCCCAAGCGGAGCTGCCTCTGCCTGCGCCGCGCCCCCTTTGATGTCAGCACCACAGTGACCCCAGCAGGCTCTGCCCTTCATCTACGTGTCGGGGGTGAGGGGCGGAGCCTCCTCTTGCCAAGCCTCTCCTCTGATGTGTGAAGCAGTTGTGTCCAGCTGGCACCAGCCTGGTGTCCCCTAGGCCAGCGTGCAGTGCCCCCCAGACGGCCCCCATGACACCTGCTCCCCAGGAGCTCCTGCCCGACTGGCTGACGCGTTCAGCCTCAGGACATTGGACTGCTGGGCCTGGCTCCCGCCACCTCAGAGAATGACCTGAGAGTGCACCTTTGCTCCCCACCGTGGGGTGACACGGAAGAACTTCCCCTGGCCTCAGTACCCAGACGCTGTCTGCTGGCTCTGTCCCCTTTCTGTTCAGGCACCCCTGTTTTTATTTTTGGGTTTTTTTTGGGGGGTGGTACCAGGGATGGAACTCAGGGCTCAGCCACTGAGCCGCATCCCCAGCCCTATTTTGTATTTTATTTGGAGTCAGGGTCTCACTGAGTTGCTGAGCGCCTTGATTTGGCTGAGGCTGGCTTTGAACTCCTGATCCTCCTTCCTTGTTGGCCTCCGAAGCCGCTGGGGTCACAGGTGTGGCCACTGCCCAGCCAGGCAACCCATCCTCATTCCTCCAGGTGATCTGTGTTGGCTGTCATTCTCAGATGTCTTCAGAGTCCTGGGGGACAAACAGGGACAGCCATCTCATCCCTGCCCTGGGGATTGCGTGACCAGGGGAGACGAGCAGTCAACAAGTGCAGGGGAGGGGACACGGGGGGGGGGGGGAGTGCAGGTTGGTCACTGTGGCCGCCTTGGTGTGCAGAGCAGGGCTGTGCCCTGAGAGGTAAGAGGGCAGAGCCTCAGAGGTTCAGTTGGACTCGCTTGGACAGTGTGGCCCTGTCCTAAGATCACATGGAGTGACAGGGCTCAGGAGGCCCTGGCCAGAGAGACTCTGGGACAGAGACAGGCACCTGCCACCGATGGTGTCAGCAGAGGGCGGGCAGGGGTGTGGGGAGGCCAGCAGTCAGCACGGGGCTGCGGAAGTGAAGCCCAAGGAGGTGAGGAAGACGCTCTCCTCCTGGGCCCTTCCCACTGCCCCAGCTCACAGGCCTCAGCCCTTGACCGCCACCTGTCCTCCACCTCCCTTCCTTGGATGAGGGCCTGAGTCCCTGCTCCCCAGGGCCACAGCACCCACACTGGACACATGAGATGGACAGCTGCTAATTAGTCACCAGTGGTCACAGCCAGGGAAGGGGACCTTGCAGACCACAGAAGGCCACACGGGGATCCACATCCAGGCTGTGGGAGGCAGGCCTGTGGGGACAGCAGGGAGAGATGGCCCCCGGTTCTGCTGACCTGCAGAGCGAGTGGCAGCAGAGAGGCCCCCAAGCCCCTGCGTTTGCATAGGGCCTGGGCCCCGGGGCAGGACTGGCCACCCCCCTGCCCTGCTTCCAGCGCAGAGGCCCAGGCTCCCCGCCCCCAGGATGAGAGAGCGCCTGCGCTTGGCCCAGTCTGGCCAGCAGCCCCCCGCCACCCACTTCTTGGCGGCTGCCTTTCTGTTGAGGCCTCTGCTCCGTCGGCTGGATCTCCCACGTCTCTCCCACCTGCAGGGGGCAGGGGGCAGCCCCAGGGATGGAGAAGGAAGGACCTCGAGGGGGCAGGTGGGCAGGGGCAAGGCAGGCAGCGCAGAGCGCAGGGGAGACGCCACCACGGGTCCTGCAGGTCAGCAGTGCGTGGCGAGGGGGGCTGGAGGCAGCACTGCCCACCCCAGGCGGGGCGGCCGGGATGGGCCTGGTCAAGGCCTCTTCCCCCTCACAGCTCCATCCTTGCGCCTTGGCTTTGGCTCCTGGCCTCTGGGCAGCGTCAGGACACTTGGTGAGGCGGCTGCTGTGTGGGGTCCCTTCAGGAAGGAGGCTTCTGACCTGCAGAGCTGAGTGGGAGGGACGCGCTGAGCCCCTGCGCCTGCCCAGAGGCAGCAAAGCTCTGGGGCTGGCCCTTCCCCTGGGCCCTAGCAGCGCCCTCAGCTTCTGCCCTGTGGCGTCTTGCACAGACCGAGCTGGAGTGACCGTGCTCCATGCAGGCCGGGCGTGGGGCCTCATGGGGCCTCTCCGTCGCGGTCTTGTCACCGTGTGCCCCGGGGTGCAGGCTCCGCCCCACCTGCCTGGGCCCTGTGGCCTCAGAAGTGCCTGGCGTCCTGTGCGCTGAGGGCGCATGGTGGGGCTGCGTGGTGGAGCAAGCCACCGTGAGGCCTCATCTCTCTCTGGGTCACATGCCATCGCAACGCGTAAGTCAGGAGCCCAAGAGCGGGGCTGGCCGAGCAGGGGACGAATGGACCAAGGAGAAGAAGCCATTTGCTGGTGGCCCAGAGGTCTCAGCCCTGGCAGCCAGGGTGGCGTGGGCCCTGGCGGTTTCTAAGAAAGGGAGAGCAGGCCCTTGGGTCCCATGTCCACGTGGCACTGGGTCCTGGGTTCTGAGGAGCCACGCGTCTCTCCCCAGCTCCAGTGGCTGCTGGACAATTACGAGACCGCCGAGGGCGTGAGCCTGCCCAGGAGCTCCCTGTACAGCCACTACCTGCGGCACTGCCAGGAGCACAAGCTGGACCCCGTGAACGCCGCGTCCTTCGGGAAGCTGATCCGCTCCGTGTTCATGGGGCTGCGGACCCGGCGGCTGGGGACCAGGTGGGTCCACCCGTGTCTGACCACCCACATGCCCCCCTCTTCCTTTTTTCTGGAAATGGGCTTCTTGGCACCCGGGGGGAACCCGCCGGGTGAACTGGGAGCCATGGCCCCATTTTTTCCTTTAGAAGCCGGTGATGGTTGAGGTTTTCTCTCTGTTTGAAATTCCTCATAATCGCAAGCTTTTATTTTTGCTGTGGGAGGCAGCCCCAGGTTATCTGCCCTTTCTGGATGCCTGCCCACCTCCCATGGCCTCTCCCACATCCTCTCCCGGGCCAGCAGCGGCCGTGGAATACCACAGGCGGTGGGCTCGTCCCCCAGCCGGGCAGCTCCCCTTACCAGCAGAAAAGGCCGCCCGGCCAGGTCCAAGCCAGTGGCCTGGAGCATCCATAAGGTGACCCTGTGGCCAGCCAGGCTTGGCAGCGGCAGGGGCCCGAGAGAGCAGAGCAGAGTCCAGGGGAAGGACAGGCCCCAGGCCTCGGGGTCACGGCCAGCTCTGCCTGTCTCCACCCAGCTGAGCACACACCTCTTCTAGAAAGAGCCAGGGTGCCTGTCCCCAGCTTCCGGAGCGTGGTTTCAGGAGCCAGAAAGTCTGCACAGCTCCACCTGTTGGCCAATTCTAGGTCCCATGCAGCTCTCTGGTCCCCTTAACAAAATTATTTAAAGCCCTCTGGTCATCATTTTCCCCATAACGAACCCGGAGTTGTTAATAATGACGGTCCCCAGGGGGCATGGGGGTTAGGCAAGCTGGCCTGGATTGCTTGCTGCAGGACTTCTCAGAGCCTTTATGATACTAAAAAAGAGGGGACTTGCCACCAGGGGCCGGGGTGAGAATGCCCCTTGAACGTTGCTCACACGGGTTAGAAAACGCAGAGGGCCGTGAGGAGCCACCTTTAGACTGAGGTGTGCAGGGACTGAGCCTGGGCCATCTGCTCCAGGGGCAACTCCAAGTACCACTACTATGGCATCCGCCTGAAGCCAGACTCCCCGCTGAACCGGCTGCAGGAGGACACGCAGTACATGGCCATGCGGCAGCAGCCCCTGCACCAGAAGCCCAGGTGGGTGATGTCCCCAAGCTGAGGGGGTCAGGCTGGGTCCCCCTGGAGAGCTAGGAGGGCAGTTTCCTGAAGGTGACATTTGTGGGCCAGGGGCTTCTGTTGACCACCCTGCTCTAGTATCCAGGGCACCAGGACTCGAAGCTCTGCCCAGTGCCTCCGTGAGGCCAGCAGCCTCCAGCAGCCAGGCGTCTCCAGCCCCTGACTGGAGTAGAGAGAGTCCCCACCGCTGTCCCCCACAGCCCCCACTGATGGCCTGCTCTGACGCGTCATGGTCACTGGGCCCGCGGTCCGCATCAGGCTCCTCTGCTGTGCTGTGACCAGCCACACGTCTCCACCAGGGCAGCCTCAGAGGGGAGTCACGGCCTCCCGGCCCTGGTGTCCCCCCCTCTCCCCGCCCTGGCAACCACCGATCCTGTCGCGGTCTCCATCATTCAGCCTTTCCCAGAGTCGGAGTCAGAGTCACACTCTTCACTTTCTCAAGCTTAAGGGGGAACGGCACAGCAAACCCGCCACGGCGCCCGGCGCCCGGAGAAGGGGGCCACTGCTCCCTGGGGCTGGGACGGCCGGTCGTTTCTGGAATGGTCTCTTCTCTGTGTGTCGCACACTTCGCCAGCCTTTAAGGCAAACCCTTCACCGCGCAGGCCTGCCAATGATGGTGACGCTGGTGACGCTGCGGGGCAGCGAGTGGTGGCACGGCCGCAGACAGGAGGCAGACTTGACCTGGGGCCTTGTTTCTGGGCCCTGGTCTAGGGCTGCTCTCCAGCGCCCCCCACACAGGCCAGGAGCACCGGCTCGCACAGGAGGGGCTCCAGAATGCAGCCCTGGCCCATCCCGTCCTTTCTGCCCACACAAGGGACCCTGTCCCTTCCTTGGTTCAGCTTTGGCCCCTGGCAGGCACCTGCCACTCTGGGAAGGGTCGTTTCAGGAGCAGCTCGCGGGGGACAGGGTTGCGGACTTGCATGGGGGCAGCCACAGCCTGCACCAGGTGGTCCACCACACCCAACTGGCACTTTGTCCTTCCCCGTGAGGCCCGCCCCACTGCCCACTGCCCAGTGGGAACAGGTACAGCCAGCTCTGGCACTGCCTGCTCTGCACGGTGTCTGGGGAGACCTCCCTCCTCAGGTCCTGTCCCTGGGTGAGCTGCCTGGACAGGCCACCCCTGCCCTCTGGCTCCACCCTTCCTTGAGGCCATAGGATAGCAGCTGGGAGAGTGCAGGTACCCACCGAGAGGCGGGAGGGAGTGTGCACACCCAGCCCGAGTGTCACCAGCAGTCAGTGGGCACACTGGCTGTCCACTCAGTGGAGCACGAGTCTGCCTTAGGAAGGAAGGGCACTGACCCCACTCCAGCTCGGAGGGACCCGAGGACATGAGCCAGACACAAAGTGCATGCCGCAGGGTCCATCCGGAGGTCCCTGGAGTCTCGGATCCACAGAGAGAGGAAGCGGCAGGGTGGGAGCCGGGGCTGGAGGGGATGGGAGACTGGTGGGTAATGGCTGCCCAGCCTGTGAGCACTGAGAAATGGCTCAGGAGGAGTTGTTGTCGGTGACTTGACAACGTGGTTAAAAATTGTGCACATAACCCAAACTGAATCCTGCTCAGCCCCTGCTCCTTGGGCCTTCCCAGGCACTGCTGCTGGGGCCTCATGGAGGCACGTGTGTCCCCTGCCAGGTACCGGCCAGCGCAGAAGGCGGACAGCCTGGGGGACGGCAGCTCCCACAGCAGCCTGCACAGCACGCCGGAGCAGGCCATGGCCGCGCAGAGCCAGCACCACCAGCAGTACATAGGTAGGCGCAGCGCGGGGTCCTGCTGCCGGGCACGCGCACTCGAGGGCGTGCTGCCCACGGCGCGCTTTCCTCGGGATCCTGCTCAGTCAATGGGAAACCCAGGAGAACTCCCAGGCCGGCTTCCCGGGGTTTAAAAGGGATCCGCTTTGCCAAAAGAATTAATTAATGCATTAAGTGACCCTCAGAAAAATGAGTCCATAAAAAATAAGTGTTGTCCAGAACCTGAGCTGGGCTGGGGACAGAGCTGGGTGGGCCAAGTGCTTGCCCCCACAAGGCCCTGGATTCGATTCCAGGGCCACAAAAATAAATGAATAAATAACAGCCTGCACTTGGCGGGGGGGTGCCGCCTCTGGCTTTTCTCCCTGGCTCCCCTGGAGCCTCTGGCCTCGGGCAGGGCGGGCGTGCCCTCCCTCCTGGGCCTGCCGCCTGGACCCCCACCCCCGAGGCCTGCGGGCATCCCTGTCAGACCCTGGAGACCCTCGAGGCTTGTACTTTTTCAAGTCTGGACAGACCCTTCTAGGCTGGTTCCTAGAAGGACCTGCTGGTGCCTGGCCTGTGCCCAGGAGGTCACCGTGGGGCCACCGAGACTGGTCTCCCCACAGGCGCTGCCCTGGCTGGCTCTGTGGGTGCCCTGGGCTCCCCACTCCTGCGCCACAGCTCTGAGAATCGAGGCTTCGAGGGCTTGCTGTGTGCCCAGCCAGAGCTCGGCTCCGTCTGGGTCAGCTTACTTAACATCCCTGGGTGTGACAGTGTTGTCCCCATTTTGTACTCAAGAAAACTAGAAATTATAAAAGTCACCAACTGCATGCAGGAGCCCAGATGCCTGCCCAGGAGCATCCCCGGCATGTGGGCTTCTCGACCGCGCGTTGCCCACTTCCTAAGGGCCGGTTCTGACCTCCTGTTCCTCCCAGACGTCTCCCACGTCTTCCCGGAGTTCCCGGCCCCCGACCTGGGCGGCATGCTGCTGCAGGAGAGCGTCACACCGCACGACGTCAAGGCCCTGCAGCTGGTGTACAGACGGCACTGCGAGGTGACGGTGACGGCCCTGGCCCCGGCCCCGTGGGCCCGCACCCCAGCCCTTCCCTGGAGTGGCTGCAGCCTCAGGTCCCCTCCAGGCATGGCACGAGGGGACAGGAGGCCCGAGTCCCCCTGCCTCCCCTCTCCCGTGGTGATGGCTGCTCACTGCGTGTTCCCAGGACACAGGGGATTTGTGCTTTCACGCGTGCATCCACCTGACCAGCCGCTGTCCCTCCCAGGCCACCTTGGGCGTCGTCATGAACCTGCAGTTCCACTACATTGAGAAGCTGTGGCTCTCCTTCTGGAACGCGAAAGCCTGCTCCAGCGAGGGCCCCACCTCCCTGCCTGCCAGGTGACACCCCCCACCAACCACAGCGGCCACCCCTGTCCAGTCCACAGGCCCCCCAGGGTTAACCTGCAGACTGTTGTTTGCTGGTGGCCACAGGTGACCCACAAATGTCCAGCTCCCTAAGAAGGGGGTCTCAGGCACCTCCTCTTTTAGACCTTCCTGTTGTTGAATTTTGACCCTTTTCAAATCAGACTGTTTAATAGAGGTGGCCATGACTCAATTCCACATAGAGGTGACCTTGACCCACTGCTGCAGTGAGAAAAGTCACATGGGCCACAGACAGAGGAGGGGACAGTGTGGATCCTGGGGAAGACCCAGAGGTGCTCCATGGTGGCCTCCAGCATGGCTTCTGAGGGTGGGGCCGAGCTGCAGGGCCCAGGAGCAAGCCCACAGAGGCCTGTGCCCGCTCACCGGGGGCGTGCTCTCTGGTCTTCCCGGGGCGGGGCAGCTCCCCCTGCCCAGCAAGGCTCACCCACCTGCCCACCCTCCGCAGTGACGAGGAGCCAGAGGGTGCCGTCCTCCCCAAGGACAAGCTCATCTCCCTGTGCAAACATGACCCTGTCCTCAAGTGGATGAGGAGCTGTGACCACATCCTCTACCAGGCCCTGGTGGAGATCCTCATCCCCGACGTGCTGAGGCCGGTCCCCAGTAAGAGGCCAGAGTGGCCACTCGCGGCCCACCTCCTTGCCTCCCTCTTCTCCCCATTGTCACCTGCGCACGCATCGCCCCTCCCGCCCCTCCCACCCACCTCAGGTAACACTCCCAGGTCCGCGGGGGCCTATGGATCTGTCCTTGTTCCTGGCCCACAGTGTCAGAGTTAGTGGCTTGACGTCGGGGGCTCTGCCAGCTGTCAGGACACTGTCCAGGGCAGGCCAGGCCAGGCTCAGTGCTTTCTGGAAGATTTGCTGGAGGGCATGTGAGTGGCCCGATGGCCTCTGAGAGTGGCTTGGTCACAGCTCCAAGCTGTCACTGTGAGGGAAGCAGCGCCTCAGGGCCATGTAAAGTTGTCACCACCCTAGTCCTGAGGATGTGCCAGCACCTGCTGTCCCAGGTTCCCTGTAAGGTTGGGGGCATTTCCTGAGTGGACAAGGGATGGCCAGGATGGCAGCACAGCTCCTGCAGCCTGCTGGGCTGGGGGCCACCTCACCCCACCAGATCCCACCCGACCAGCGCGCCCGGAGCCCCGGGCTGCCCAGCACTGGGGGACCCCCGGCTCTGCCTGTGATGGCCCCAGAGGACATGAGGGGTCAGAGTGGGGGGCGACATGAGGAACACGGGACCCCCTGCGGTGGGCTGCTCCAGGGCCTCCGCCCTCCACGGCGATGACAGGTCACACAAGGGCTGTGGTGCCCGCCCAGGCCGAGTGCCCACGGCCCTGGGGTAGACGGGAGCATGGAGAGCTCAGGCCGCCCGCTGCTGGGCACTAGGGCCAAGCCTGGCAGCAGTCTGGGTCTTGATGGCTGCCAGGCTGCTTTCTGCCAGGAGATGAGGAAGGACAGACAGGCCACCTCTCTCCGGGGGCCTCGCTGCCTGGAGCTGGTCACTGCAGACCAGCACGAGCCTCCAGTGAAGATTCGAGTCCGGGGCATGGTCCCCTTTTTCCAACCTCAGTGTGGAAGTTGGCAGAACATTCTTACGTGCATGTGGCGTATGCATCGGGGTCTCCCTTGCCATCGCTGACGGGGCTGGGTGTCCTCTGGGGTGGGGTCCTGGGTGCTGCAGGGTGCTGGGCTGTGGCCCTGGCCTCCACCGGCTGCACACCAGGAGCTCCCAACTGAGACAGCCACAGATGTCCCCAGATACTGCCCAGTGTCCTCTGGGGTAGAGTCACTGTCCTAGACGGGGCAGTGGCAAAGGGCACGTCCCTGGCTCTCCCAGGCCCCTTCTCCAAGTTCCTTCCCCCGCAGCGGTCCTCCGGGGGCGGGCATCTCCTGCACCCACGTTGTCCCGCACGTTCCTCACCCCAGCCTTGTGGCTTATGTCTCCAGGTGCCCTGACACAGGCCATCCGTAATTTTGCCAAGAGCTTAGAAGGCTGGCTGGCCAACGCCATGAGTGACTTCCCGCAGCAGGTCATCCAGACCAAGGTAACGCCAGGCTGGGCCTGGGCACCCACCCTCGATGGGAGGGCAGCTGCTGCCACAGGCCCCAGGGACCCCTGGGTCCCCGCGTGCTCTGGGTGGGGGAGCGGGAGTTGGCAGGAGGGGGCTCCCTGCCCTGCTCCCCCGAAACCCGAGGACCACTGTGCCCGGGAGTGGCTGCTTCTCTGTGTCAGGCGGGCACCTGGCCCTTCCAGGGAGCCCTGGGGACGCTGTGCGTGTGGAGTAGGTGCCGGCAGGGAGGGCCATGGCGGGCGTCACTCAGTGTCCTATCCGCGTTGTTTCCACGGTGGTCACGGGAGGAGGTCCCATCTCCTCGCTATAGCCCTGTCCTTACCGTCCTGGCCACAGCCTGAATTTTAAAGGTCATCGCCATCTCTCCTAGCGGCGACCTCGGTAGGTTCACAAATCTGAACTGATAATTAAAATCCCAATAACTTAAGAAAATGGCGAAGAAAGCTCGAAACCCACAGAAGTACCTTTTCAAAATTCGGGGACGACTCTCTGGCCTTAGGGGTCCGTGGAAAGAGAGAGAGGCACTGGGTCTATGTTCTTATATAGGGACACCCGAGGGGAGGTCCCATGGAACATTCTATCCCCCAAAGGGCAAAGGGGTAGGATTGCAAAGGAACAGGAGGGTGTGGCTTCACCCCACCGGGTGACGCCCAGCCCTGGAGCCACACCTCATTATCCCTGCTGGGGTCAAGCCCCAGTTATTGGGGGGCGGGAATCCTTCAGCATCTCTTGCTCAGGACTTCAGGGCGTGTATTTCCAGACGGCTCCCGACAGAAGGTGGAGACTTTGCCTGTGTGCGAAAGAGAATGAGGACGTGGCATTTGGGGGCATTTCTCAAACAGCTCTCGGGCGCAGGGGCCTCTGGCGCCCCGCCCTGGGTCTGTGCTGCTCTGGGCCCTGGGTGTGCTGAGAGTCGTGGCCTGTGGCCGCTGCCTGCCGTGAATTCCCGCTCCCAGGCCACGCCCCAGGGCTCTGGCCCGGGATGCCCAGGAGTCTGCGCTTCCCACTGGCAGCTGCACTGTGGCCATCTGAGCCCAGAGCGCCAGGACGAGGACGGCGTGACTCCTCGTCCTGCCGTGGCAGAGCAGGGCCCTCTCCCGCAGCCTCCTCCCGGCAGGGAACTGAGCAGAGCCCCTCCTGCCCTGGTTGGGGGGCCTGCGGCTCCTGGTGATCCACACTGTCCCCTCGCAGGTGGGTGTCGTCAGTGCCTTTGCCCAAACCCTGCGGAGATACACGTCCCTGAACCACCTGGCCCAGGCGGCCCGGGCTGTGCTGCAGAACACCTCCCAGATCAACCAGATGCTCAGCGACCTCAACCGCGTGGACTTCGCCAACGTGCAGGTGACTCTCTCAGACACGTCCCCGAAGTCTGCCTCAGAACGGCGCTGAGCTGCAGAGAGGCCGTGACTTCAGGGTCCTCCCCGCACGGCCTAGGCCTCCCTCCTCTAGGAAAGCAGGAGGCCCATGGCTTCGGCCCACAGCAGACCCACCTGCCCGGGGCCTGGCCCAGCTTCTGCTGCATGAAACGGTGCCAGTCAGAGCCCTGCCCAGCCACCGTGGTCCCTGGTGGCTCCGTTCCTTGACGGCTGAGGCCCCTTTCCCGCCCAGGCGCTGTGGCTGACACCTCACTCACCCCCCTCACAAACGCCCCCAGCTTCCCAGAGCTGGTGCCACACTCACGTCACCTCCCTAATGCCGTCCTCATGGCTCTGCCCCCTGGGCTGAAGGAACCACAGGTGACAGCCGCAGCTCTGTGTTCACCTCACTCCCACCCTGAGTTTCTCTGTGGAATAAGTGAACACACACACACACACACACACACACACACAACCAAGACAAAGACGCTGTGTGACGTGAGCCTCCCTCCAGGAGCCTGTGCACCCTCTGCACCCAGTGCAAGGCGGGTGCTGAAGGTGCCCGGCTCAGTGGTCGGTGCCAATGCCAAGGAGGCCCAGCGGGCGCCCGGCGCAGGGGTGCAGTATGCGAGGCCCTGGATCCAGCCCAGACTCGGGCACAGCCTGAGGCCCCCGCTGAGCCAGGCTCAGGTCTGGGGGACTGCAGTGGCTGGGCCCTCTTGGGGTCAGCACAGGGCGCCACTGTCCCTGTGCTGTCTGCAGGAGCAGGCCTCGTGGGTGTGCCAGTGTGAGGAGAGCTTGGTGCAGAGGCTGGAGCAGGATTTCAAGTTGACCCTGCAGCAGCAGAGCTCGCTGGACCAGTGGGCCAGCTGGCTGGACAACGTGGTGACCCAGGTGCTCAAGCAGCACGTGGGCAGCCCCAGCTTCCCCAAGGCCGCCCGGCAGTTCCTGCTCAAGTGGTCCTTCTACAGGTAAGGCCCGGCTCCGCCCAGGAGGCACCTCCGGGGGGCGGGGCGGGGGGTACCCCACTGCCACTTGGCTGCTGAGCTTGGAGAAGCCCAGCTTCTGGGTATGGCCCTCGAGGACAAAGAGGACGGGCACACTAAGTGTGGGACATGGAATCCACGCAGTCAATTAGGACGCAGGACCAAACCAGAAAGAGCAGCAGCCCCGTGCTCTCTGGGGGCCAAGAGCAGCCAGAGACAGACCCCGTCTCCACAGAGCAGCCCCCTGGGGTCCCGGCGAGCACCTTAGGGGAGCAGAGAGGGCTGTTTCCAGCAATGGCTCCTGTGACTGGGTGAGTCTGGAATCTGCAGCCACAGGCGGGAACTCCGAGGACTCGGGAGGCCTCACCTTTTCTCTCAAGTCCCTTCAGCTGATTGGGCAAGGCCCACCCACACTACCAAGAATAAGCGCCTCCCAGTCCCAGGTGTCCATCACCGTCAGCAGGACGCCTGCGTGCACCCGAGACCCGCGGACTGACTGGCTACGCCTGGGCCACATGAAACGCCCTCACGGCAAGCAAATGGGAGGCACAAGGGTGAGAGAGACCAAGAAAGCACAGGCTCAGGATGCAGAGGTTCGGCACCCAGCCGCGGGGCTCTAATAAGAGAGAAAATGAGGAAAAGAAAATGCCGACAATCCGGCCAGCCCTCCCGGCTGCGGTTTCGGGTCCCAGGCTCTGCGTCTGTGGCTTCCACCCACTGCAGACAGGAAGACCAGAAAGAACCGTGTCCCCCGAACCTGCTTGCTCGCGGCCCGCCCCGACGGTGAGTTCACGACCCTGACGAGGCAGCGGGTCTCGCAGGCAGGCCGCCCAGAGAAGGTCCGCAGGCCACAGGAGGACGCGCCTTGAGGGGCGTGGGCACCGGCAGGTGTCCTCTGGGCCTGGACGGAGGGACGCCTGTGGCTGGGGACTGAAGAGTCTCCCAGGTGAGAAGAGGCCTGGCTCCCGCACTGTGGGCGGCCCCGCTCCCCACGGACCCTCCTGGACTTTCAGAGCCGGGGCCAGCGGACCACCAGAAAGCCTTCCAAAGAGACAAGAACGGGCAGGCCCTGGGGGCAGCCTGCAGGCTGGATGGCGGTGGCCCCTGCCGAGCTCCTGAGGCCGCCACCTCCCAGGAACAGAGTCCCCACCTGTGCAGACCAGCAGCAGCACCCGCCGGAGGAAGGGCCGCACTCTGCCTGGCTCCTGGAGTCCCTGGGCCACTCTGGCCTCTCTGAGTGATGGACACCTGGGAAGGAGGCCGCTGTCCTGAGGAGCCTGGGGGCAATCCTGCCCCCCATGATGCCAGCCACACCCACTCCTCACTGTCCCCCAGCCAGGCTGGCTAGCTGCCCACAGAGAAGCGAATGGCCGGGTGGTGTTCCGCAGAGCGCAGGGGCACCCTCTGTCACCCTGGCCGCTCAGGGAGCTGAGGCCGGGGGAGGCAAGCTCAAAGCCGGCCTGGGTGGCTTGCCGGAAAAGGGCTGGGGCGTGGCTCGGGGGCACGGCACACAGACCACACCCCACGAGCCTTGCTGGCCCCGAGCTGGCTGCGGCCGCCTCACTGGATAGACCTGTCCTTGTCACCCTCCACCCATGTGCCCCGCTGTCTCCCATGGTGCTGGCTCGCCTGCCCCTTGCTGCCTGTTGGCTGGTCCCGTCCCCTCCCTGAGCAAGCCCGTCCCTGGAGCAGGACAGGACCTCTGTCCCTGCTGGACCCTAGCTCCTGAGTGGTGAGAGGGCAGCTGGGCGAGAGCAGCAGGCGCGGACGCCTCGACCCCTCAGCCCCAGGTGCGTGACGGGCCGCAGCTGTGACCACTGCCGGTGCCGCGTGTCTGGGGAGCCAGCAGGCAGCGCCCCCAACTGCCCGTCACACAGACGAGGTGGTCTCCCTGGCAGACCCCGCAGGCCAGCAGTCTCGGGACCACCAGGATTTCTGGGGTCCTGGAGGAGCCGGCCGGTGCCCAGGCCCCACTTAGAGTCTCTGGCCTCTGTCCCCCTGTGCCCAGCTCCATGGTGATCCGCGACCTGACCCTGCGCAGCGCGGCCAGCTTCGGCTCCTTCCACCTCATCCGCCTGCTCTACGACGAGTACATGTTCTACCTGGTGGAGCACCGCGTGGCCCAGGCCACCGGAGAGACGCCCATCGCCGTCATGGGAGAGGTGAGGCCCTGGGGTGTGGCCGGGCAGGTGGCCGGGGCACCCGGGAGGCCTGGAGCAGGGAGAGCCCAGGGCCTGGCTCTGGTCCCGGCTGCAGTGTGACTCGCTGGGACCTGGCCTCCCAGGGCCCCGACACGCCCAGGCCTCTAGGAAATCGGAGTAGAACCCACCCAGAAGTCGACCTGGTGTTTTGTTCTGCTTTGGTGCTGGGGACTGAACCCGGAGTGCTCTCCCACTGCGTCACTCCCCAGCCCTCCTTGTTGTGAGACAGGGTCTCTCTTGCTCTGTCACCTGGGCTGGCCTGGAACTGTGATTCCCGAGCAGCTGGGATGACAGGCATGGCCACAGATGTGCCACGTGAAGTACAGGATTCAGTGGCACTTAGTGCATTCGCAGGTGCGCCCCTCACCAGTGTCCACCTTAGAGCACTCTGCCCCCAAACGGCCCTGTCACCGTGAGCAGTCACCTCAGGTCGCAAGTCCACGTCCCATCTCTGGACTCACCTGTCCTGGCCGTGTCCTGTCGCTGAGTCACATGCTGTGGCCTGTGGGTCTGGCTCTCACCGAGCCTGGGGTGCCCGGGTCCCCCTGCACTGCGGCGCCGGAGCCTGGCTCCTGCTGTGGCTGAGGACACGCCAGGCGTCGTGGTCCACCTGCGACGTGGACCTGGGCTGTCGGCCCCCCTCTTCAGTCCCTCTGGGTCTACAGCTGGGGGCACAACTGTGGGGCTGTTTCAAAGAAGAAACGGAGCCTCACTTGTAGAGGTTCTAGAACAAGTGGAGGGCAGAGGGCAGCGGTTCCTCACAGTTAAGAGGCTGTCACACCCCGAAGACAGTGGCCAGGGCCCCCACCTCACCCAGACACGTGGAAGCTGCGCCGGTGCTGCGCGGGTCGGTGGCCAGGCGCTGGGCCCTGGAGGGAGGGCGGCCGGCTGCCCCGGCCCCAAGCAGCCCTTCCGGGCAGGGCCTCTCTCGCCGGCCGCTGCCCCTGGTGGCCTTTGCAGTCAGGGCCGCCACCCACCAGCCACCCCCAGGTGCTGCCTGGAGGCGTGGGGGTGGCCGGGGGCAGGAGCGGCTCTGAGCCGTGGGAGCCCTCGTGGGGCGTGCCGGCCTTGTGCAGCCCCCGACTCCCGCTTCTCTTACAGTTCAACGACCTCGCCTCCCTGTCACTGACCCTGCTGGACAAAGGTGGGTGTGCCTGGGCTTCCCTGGGGCAGTCCCCAGGGCGGAGGGCCTCCGGGAGCGGGCCTGCAGACGGCTGGTGGCACCTGGGAAGTGGGCACAAGTCCCTGTGGTGCCCTTGGGCCATCCTGAGCCTGTTCCCCGGGGTCTCCCGCACTGGGCCCACAGAGAAAGGCTCGGCCAGCCGGGGCGGCCCAAGGCCTCCTGCTCCTTGGCCACCGGGACAGAGACCCCTGGACCCAGTCCTGGCCCAGGGGTGAGGACCTGTCCCCAGGGCACCCCCGAGGCCCAGCCTGCCAACCGTGGGACCCAGGCCAGTCGGCCCTGGTTAAGGGAAGTCACCGGCGGGAGGGCTTGTCCCCTCCTCTGTGAGCACAGCCTGTCTCTCCCTCATGTCGGCCGGCAGATGACATCGGTGACAAGCGAGGCAGCGAGGCCGAAGCGGGTGCCCGCAGCCTGGGCGAGCCCCTGGTGAAGCGTGAGCGCAGCGACCCGAACCACTCCCTGCAGGGCATCTAGCACCTTCCACAGGCACCTTCCCCGAGGTCCTGGAGGACGCCGCCAGCCACTCCAGGGACGGTGTCCTTGGCCGCCCACATTAGTGCCTCTTAGACGAAGCGACTTGACTCTGACTTGGGCCCACGGTGGCGCCCCCGCCCCGGGCCAGAGACTGCTGACGCTCCCTCCGCACTCCCAGCCGCCGCAGCCACGCGTCACAGCCCTCCAGCCCAGGAGGGCCGGCCGCTGGTCCCCACGTGTGTCCTCCCTCAATCCAGCTAGTGCCAGTTTCCACCACGATTTTAAAGAGAAAAGGAAGAAGCCCAGCAGAGCCCGGAGGCGTCCTGTGCTGTCGGCCGGCGCAGAGCTCAGCCTCTGTGGGTCCCTCGGAAGGGAGCAGGGCCCTCACCACGTGCCTCTCGGTGCAAGGGACAATCTCAGCCATGCCTGTGGCGTTGTGTGGACAGGCCATCCTGGGCCTCCTGTCCGGGCCATGCTGTGCTGAGGCAGGAGGCAGCCAGCCCGCAAGGGTCCCGGTCCTGATGCCAGAGGCCTCTCCAGTCTCAGCTGCGAGTCGCCGCGTCCCTGGGCGGATCAGACCTGGAGCTAGAAAAGAGCAAGCTGTGGAAGGCAGCCCACTGGTGTCTGATCCACCCCAGCCAGGACTGGGGTTCTGTCCAAGTTCAAGCCCACACTGAGCCAAACCGCTGGCTCTGGAGCAAGCTCGCGGGGGGCCGTGGCAGTTGCTGCCGCCAGGTCCTTCTGAACCCTCCCCTCTCAGCAGTTCTGGGGCATCTGACCCCTGCCAGGTCCCATCCTGACCTCTTTGAAGCCAGAGCTCTTCTCTGGGGACAAAGGAAAACCAAGGACTTGCACAGCCCTGAACCTGAGACACGGGGACCTGTGTGCCTGGAAAGCCCTGGCCCTCCGTCTCGCTGCCTCAGCTGAGCGCGAGCTCCCTCCCGAAACCAACCTCAGACCGAGCCTCTGTCTAGGAAGCACCGTCCAATGAAATGCAATAGTTTCTCTTTTTGGAAAAAATGTTTATATCAATAGTTTTGTGCTCTAATTAATTGTTCTTAGAAGGTTTCTTATGAACACGTATATTGCAGTATATTCAGACCCCAACATCTTGTTCTCATTCACGCAGACTCACCCCGTGGCTAGCAGGAGGGGTGCAGGGCGCCGAGGGGTGGAAAGGGACAAGACCACGGTGAGAGCAGTGTTGTCTGGCCTCATCCTCCAGACTTGGTGACACCAGACGGAAGAATGTCTAGTGTCGGTCGTCTCCTCTTCTGGGAGACTGGAGCTGGTGAAAGGACTCCCTGACCCCACCGTCCCTCCCCTGGTGGAGACCAGGACAGACTGGGTTCGGCCTCGGGCTCCGCCTTGTCCTTGGCAGGGTCCGCTGGAGGAGCCGGGAGGACACGGAGGCCCTGAGCCCTCCACCCTGCTCCTCCTTGGAGCCGCCCCTTCAGGGGTCACGGTCCATGTTCCAGCGCCGCCCCATGCGCCACCCCAGGTCGCGGGCTTGCCCGGCCACTGCCCCTGCTCCCTCCTCCCTCAGGCCCTCGTCCTGGTGGAGCCGGAGCCCCTGGCCTCCGGGCAGGGCAGCTGGGGCCAGTGAGGGCAGCAGAGGAGGGCTCCGCCGGCTGCCACGGCCAGGGTCCTGCACACCCGTGAGCGCGTGCCCTCCCCGTGCCCTCCCCGTGCCCTCCAGCTGTGGCAGGATGAACAGGCGCACGGCCGTGGAGACGCCACCAGGGTCCTCAGGGCCTTCTGGGTGGGCCATGGGCTAACTTTAGGGCCCTGGAGAGACCGTGTGTGCACATTTCCAAAAGTGGCCCCCAGCCCACAGATCCTGACGGGGTGGGACCGGAGCATCCTGGGGACCAACCTCTCGGGAGGGCCCGTGGGTGAGAGGATGCCCCAGAGAGGCAGGGGGATGCTGGCCCAGCCCAAGCCCCTCAGTCCCAGGAAGGGGGCCCAGGGTCCCTGGGTGACACTGAAATGCCATCAGGGAACTCCGGGCCTGTGCTCAGCCCTCACCATCTTGAAACTCTTCGTTTCTGAACAAGGAGCCCAGCCCCAGTTTTCATTTTGCACCAAGGCCCTCCAAATGGTGAGGCCGATCCTGGGAAGGACTCCCCTGTGCCTGGCCCTGCGCCTGCCCCCGGCGTGTCCCCGCTCCTCCTGGCTCACAGTCTCAGAGCTCACTGCTCTGGGCTTCCCCCATTGAGTCTGATGATGAGGACGGCGAGAGAGAAGGAACCTAAGTCCCGGGGGTGCCCGAGTGGCCATGACAGCCCCCGTGGCCTTCAGCTGGACCTCCGTGAGTCGCTGCTGGGTGGGGGGGGGCCCCTCAAAGTGGTGGCGAGGACCCCAGAGCGGGACGGGAGGAGCCCGTGCCCTCTGGCTGCAGGTGTGCTGAGGAGGGAGGGGTGCCCTGGCGGGACAGGGACGGCCGCGCCCACCTCACTGACTGCTGCTCTGCGCCCTTTCCCCACCCCTTGGTGACCATGGAAATGCCCCTCCCTGTGCTGGCAACTGCTGCATCGAGCAGAGCCTCATGGGTGCCTGCCCCTGATGGACCAGACAGCAGTGCAGCCTCCCCAAGTCCCGCTCCTCGAGGGCATCCATGGCACCCAGCTGGGCTTCAGAGGGTCCTGGCAGGAGGAGGGCAGAGGGAGGCGCTGGAGGCAGGGAGGCCGATTAGGTGCATGCAGAAGCCGTGCAGAGGGAGGGGGTCCAGCAGGAGTCGTGGCCGTGGGGACAGAGAGGGAGCCAAGCCAGAGGTCCTCAGGGGCCACGTGCCCATCAGTCAGCCCGGGGATGATTGGCGCGTTATGACCAGCTTAGTGCTTTGGGTCTTCTTAATGGACCAGGACAAAACCCAAGAACGCCGAGCGTGGCTCTGAGAGACAGCACTTCTCCCTCACTGGGATCTGGAGTGTCCCCACCGTCCCCAGAGGCCCCCGTGTCTTAAAGACTTGGTGTCCAGCTTGGGGGGAGGGAGGTGGTGCAGCCTCCAGCTGGGGCCTGGCAGGAGGCCTCATGTCAAAGGGGCATGCCCTGGGAGGGAACCAGGACTCTGCTGGCCCCTGGCCCCTCCCTCCTTGGCCATGAGGAGAGCACTCGCCCCACCACAGGCTCCTGCGGAGGCCCTCGGGTGCTTGTTACGGAGGCGGGAGGCTGCCCAGCCCCAGGGTAGATGCTGCATTGGGCCGCGTGCGACATGGAATCCTCTGGCTCTGAGATCCTGGGGACCTGCCTGGTTGTTTCACTTCACCTCACCTCCCTTCCCCTTTGCTGATACTGGCCAGAGGTGGTTGCAAGGGTTTCCACCTGTCTTCAAGCTGATGGCCCCTAGGACCCATGAATTTTGCAGCAAATTCAGAAGGAAGTCTCAGCCCCTGGAGGCCATCCAGGGATGGAGAGCTGGGTTTGGAGGTGGCCCATCCCTAGCCCCTGGCAAGCACAGTCAGACTGGAGCATCATCCACAGAGCCAGAGAGCAAGGTGTAACCAAGACTTCCCACATTGGCATGCTCCACCTGGCTCCTAGATGTTGCCGCCCAACGCAGGCAGAGCCTGAGTCCCTGGTGCCCTGTTTTAACTCATACCTATCCTCTGCTGCCGCCTAGTGGTCACTGTGCCACACACGGTCTTCCTCACCCCCACCCACCGCCCACCCTAGGACACCCCAACCTGGATTTTGTCTAGAAGCACGCACCATGGTTGACTTGATTGCAAAAGTGTGACAGGTTAGACCACAAGGAACACCCAGAGTGAGCTCGCTTCCTCCCTTTCCTCCTCAAATCTCTCCCATTTGTTTTCATAAACTCAAAGCATCTTCCCTGGAGATAAACAAAACCAAAGCAGCCAGTTGACATCTGGGGCAGCCTTCTAAGTCACAGACTGACATTCTCGCCGCCTGCCAGGAGGCCCTCGGCAGGGCACGGATTACCTCTGTGAGGTCCTTGCCAAACTTGTGACCTGAACTTAATTAGGAGAAAACGAACCCAAAGTTAAGGGGTCCTCTACAAAATAACCAGGAGAGTGTGTTGGAAGTGTCATGGTCAAGGAAATGTGGGTCTGATTCAGGCTGAATATGGAGAAATGATGTCTAAATGCCAGGTGAGGTCTCGGGCTCAATCCTGAGCAAAGACACAACAGCGGATCAGACAGGAGGGGCGACGGCTGCGCTCTCCCGGGCCACAGCACCCAAGGCCTGCCCTTGTTCTGACCTCGGGTCTGGGGAAGCTGGCTGAGGCCTGTGGCTGTGGCTAGGGTTTGTTTTTTGAGACGCAGCCGTACTGAGTGGCCCAGGCTGGTCTCCAGCTCCCAGACTCAACCACCCTCCTGCCTCAGCCTCCTGAGCAGCTGCTGCATCCTCTCGCGGTGGAAAGAAAGACACCAGGTCTCTCGGCCTCTCGCAAGGCACGAATCCTATTCCTCTCGACCGGATCCCCTCCCAGAGACCCCTGCCCCCAACCCCATCACCTTGGGGATGAGGATTCCAACACGACTGGGCAGGGCCGACATCCGGGCCTTAGTGCCTGGATGGAGAGGACAGCAGGCGGCCAGGTAGTGCCTTGCTCCTGCTTTCCTCTCCCTAGTTGCTCCCCACCCGGCTCTGGGCAGGCTGCTGAGGAGCTCCGCCCCCGGGCAGCAGGGAGCCAGCTGGAGCCTCCTAATGGGAGCCACACACTCCAGCGGGATTATCTGGCTTAGGTTCACACCCCACAGCCCCTGGGAGCAGGGGCATCTGTCCCTGCTGCGGCCCCACAGCCCGCTGAGCAGGTGCTCGGAGACCTAGAGGCCGAGCGGGACCCAGCCTTCCCCTGCGGCTCCAGGGAAGCCTTCAGCAATTTAAAGCAGTGTGACTAGGTCGCACTGAACTGCATGCCACCCTTCCTCAAGGTCAAGGTCGGCCCAGCGTGCCAGGAAAAGGAATGGATTGCTGCCCGCGGGCGGGCCAGGCGTGGGCCTCAGCCTCGGTACTGAACCAGGAGGACGCGCCACCTGCCGTCCCAGTGAGGTTCTAGGCCCACGGCACTGGGGACAAGCCTTTGCTTTCAATTGGCTTTGTCTAACTGACAGAATTGTACACAGTGCGCTCGGATCTACGGAACGTTGTGACCTGGTTAAATCAGGCAGATGAACAAATCCATGAGCACGAATACCATTCTGTCTTTATGCACCTTTGGTAAGAACATTTATGCTCTGCTCTCTTGTGGCTTTCCAGTGTGTGGTGCACTCTGACGGCAGGCAGTCACCACGCTGGGCCCGAGCTCCAGGGCTCGCAGCCTGCAAGAACTTGCCCCTCACCAACTGCCTGGTCCCCTCTGCTCCAGGGAGCTCAGCTGCTCCAGTCCCACACACGGCCAGGCCACACAGTTTTTCTGTGTGTGGCGTCTTTCACTTAGCATAGTGTCACCAGGTTCATCTACACATCACAAATTGCAGGAATGATTTATTTAATTTTAAAAATTTATTGTGGGGCTGGGGATATGGCTCAAGCGGTAGCGCGCTCGCCTGGCATGCGTGCGGCCCGGGTTCGAGCCTCAGCACCACATACCAACAGGGATGTTGTGTCCGCCGAGAACTAAAAAATAAAAATAAAAAAATAAATTTAAAAAAATAAAATAAAAATTAAAAAAAAGAAGAAAAAAAAATTTATTGTGGTGCTAGGGATGGAACCCAGAGCTTCAAACATGCTAGGTGTGAGCTCCACCACTGAGCCCAGCCCACTTTCTTTCTTTTTGAATGCTGCGTAGCTTTCCACTGTGCATAGCCCACATTTTCCTATCCATACCTTGACCAAGATAGTGCTGCAAGGAGTACAGAGGTCTCTCTGGCGTATGGATGTCCTTTGCATATGTACCCAGTACTGGGATATCTGATCATATGTTAGTTCTACCTTTAATTTTTTTTTTCAATACTAGATATTGGACCCAGGGCCTTAGACATGATAGGCAAACACTGAGCTACATCCCAGTCTTTTTAAAATTTTGCTTTGAGACAGCATCTTACCAAGTTACCTAAGCTGGCCTCAAACTTACCATCCTCCTGCCTCAGCCTCCCAAGTGGCCTCTGCACCAGCCAGTTCTATTCTTAATTCTTTGAGGAAGCTCCAGACCATTTTCCATGTTGGCTGTGCTAGTCGACATTCCCACCAACAGTGGTGCGCGGGTTCCCGTCTCTACATCCTCACACTTGTTCTCCCTTGTCTTCTTGGTAATGGCCATTCTCAAAGGTGTGACGACACCTGAACGTATGCCCATTCACAGTTCCATAAAATCTGACAGACTCATGTCTGGGCACCGGCCCCCACCTTGTCCCCCGAATCAAGCTGTAGAGCATTTCTACCCCCAGAATGCTCATTCCCTCCTGCCCCCTTAGCCGCCTCTGTTCTGGGCATCCAGGGCTCGCCTCCAGGCTGGTCCCCAGTGCCGTGGGCCTAGAACCTCACTGGGACGGCAGGTGGCGCGTCCTCCTGGTTCAGTACCGAGGCTGAGGCCCACGCCTGGCCCGCCCGCGGGCAGCAATCCACTCCTTTTCCTGGCTGGACTGTCCCGACTGCTCTCTGGCTTCTCAACCTCAGTGTGGGCTGCCCACAATGTGAAGATGACTCCTGGAGCCAAATGCAGAAAACACCATCCTGTGCAGGTAGGTGGAGGGGGGAGGGCCCCCGGGGCTTGTCCTCCAGTGGGCCAAAATGGAAGCAGGTAGCAGGGAGGCCAATACCAGTTTAGAGCCAGCCATTTGAATCCCTCTCACTTCCTGCTTCTTATTCATAATCAGCACCAAGTCCCAACTGGCCCCTGTGGCCTGAGAGGCCCTGTACTCTCCTTCCATGACCTCACCTCCTCCACCTCAGCTGCTCCCTCTGCTCAGACACAGAGCTTCTCACTGTCCCTCCACCATGCCAAGTTGGTTGCTGCCTCAGGACCTTTGCACACACTGCTAGAATGCTTCTCCAGCAGACTTTCTACCAAAATGTCACCTCCTCACAGGGGACCTCCCTGACCAGTGGTTCCAAAATACCCCTCTGTCACAATACAATGTTTTGTTTTCTTTGTAGCATTTGAAAATCTTTGCTTACCTATTGTCGGTCTCTCCACAAAATGATGCAAAGTTCCTGGTCTCTTATTCATCCTGGGAAGTCAACATGTACAATAATGCCTGATGCATGGCAGATGCCACAGACACACACTGCTGTGTAACGGAATCCCCCCACCCAAACCGAGGTGCTTATAGCAACTGTCATGTATCTTTCTTGGGTTCCTGAAGGCGGGAAGGGCGAGGCTGGGCAATCCTCTTGGGGCTGTGGCAGGAACAGCCAGAGGCTGGCTGGGATCTGGCTGGAAGCTAGCCTCGCTCCCTTCCAACATGGCAGGCTCAGGGCAGCTGGAGGGCTCCTGTGATCCTGGAAACTTTAAGAACTGTTCCCAGGGAGCCAGGAAAAGTTGCACCCAGCCCCTTCTTAATGGCCCAGCCCCACAAGTTCCAGTGTCATTTCCCCATGCTGGTGACTGACAAGCCCACCCACGTTCAAGAGAAGGGGAGATTCCGCTCCTGGATGGGAGCAGGGACAAATAATTTGGGTCACATTTTAAACCACCAGTTGGCAACCAACAAATATTTGCTTAAATGAATGTTGGCTCATCTGAGAGGAGACCAGATAAAAACAGAAGGCCTGCGGGGCTCGAGGCAGGCAGGGACAGCGCCTGTGAGGGCGTGAGCTCAGGGGACACTCGGTTGGCCTGTTGGGCTGATAGGGTTTGTATCTCGGCGTCCTTTGGAAGCCACCATTAGAACATATTTAGCAAGTGATGACATGTTGCTGGGACTTTTCCAAAGTGTGGGGTGGATGTGGTGCCCGACAAGACTTTAGGTGACATGCAGACATGACATTAAATGACACTGATTACATGGATCACAGTCATCACACCGTCAATTTCTTTCAGTCCCCATCACAGCAAGCAGAGTTTCTCTCAGTGATGACATGCTCCTAATGCCCCTAGGACACCCTGCTAATCTCCCTTCACAGTAGACAGAAGCAGGGTTTGGGCTGAGCACCTGGCCGGCCAGAGTACCTGCCCGGAGCTGAAGGACACCCTTCCTCTTCATGTTTATTTTTTATGATGATCTCTATTCAGGGCTTCGTGGTTTTCTATTTTTAAAATGTGACACAGAGTGTCTATGTGATGTAAATTAGGACAAAAGAAAAAATACTGAAGGCTTCCCAGATACTGCAGACCGAGAAGACCCACGGGTGGGGGGGGACCCGCTGGGGGACACGAGGACCAGACCTGACTCCAGGTCCTTTCCAGCACTGATGTCCAAGCTCTTCCTGGGCAACCTGCAATTTAAGGACTGGTAGCTTGTTGGCAAACTCTAGGGAGCAGAGTCTAATCGAGTCTTAGAAAATGTGTTGGAGGGAACTGTTGGGGATACTAAGTACCCCAACCCTGATGCCAGGCAAGAATAAAAGAATCCTGTGGCACTTTATGAGCACTCTGCGCAGCGCTCCTGGGCACCTTGTTAAAATGCAGATTGACTTGGGTTTGGGGTGGGGCTTGAGATTCTGGATTTCCATAAGCTTCAGTGAGGAGTGACACTAATGCTGGTGGCCTGGGGACCACAGTAGAAGCAGCAGGTTCTCACATACCTATGGTGACATCACATCAGTAGCTTAAAACAGGACATGGCTGAAGTACACCAAGAAAACCAGCAAACACGACACACCAGGGCTCAATTTATTTTATTGATGGCTGTCAAGACTTAAGAAACTGATGAAAAATATCAGTAAAAACTTTCAACAAACCTGTCCACAGGCACGCACCGCACACATCCTCCCCGAGCCAACGCAGAAAAGGCGTGGCTGGTGCGTAAGCCGTGGAGGGAGACCACCGCAGAGGTGGTGTCAGGCCTCCCAGATACAGCTGGTGCCCTGGACGAGAGAGAGAGATTGGCAGTTTTTCTGTCAAGACCTAAATTAAAAATATGGTAAAAGGCTGGTGGCAGTGGCACACCTTTAATGCCAGGGACTCAGGAAACTGAGGCAGGAAGACCACAATTTGAGGATAGTCTGAGCAACCTAGCCAGGCCCTAAGCAACCTGGTGAGACTGCCTTAAATTAAAAAAAAAAAAAAAAGAGGGGTTGAGGATGTGGCTCAGTGGTAAAGCACCCCTGGGCTCAACCCCAGGTGCCAAGAAAAAGGTACCAGGCCTTAGCTCTGCTATGAAGCTCAAAGGCAACCACAGATACCAGATAAATAAGTGTGGCTATTTTCAAATAAAACTTTACTTATGAACACTGAAATTTAAAGTTCATACAAGCTTTGATTATCCTGAAGCCTCATTCTTCCTTTGACCTTTTTCCTAACCTGTTCAATATTACATTCTTGGCTGGCAGGCCATATTGGGTCCACAGGTGGTAGGATCGGCCGAAAAAGGGCCAGCTGGGGCTCAACGTGGATGAGACCCAGGCAGAGAGGTCAGCAAATGCAGAGATGCGCGGGCTGCGGTGAGTTTGGGGTACACAGGGATGGGGAGACCCGTGCGGCGGAAGGCAGGAGAGAGGCCCGGTGCGGGACCAAAGGCAGGGGCTTCATAATCCTGAATTTCCAGGCTCAAGCAAAAGCCCTCTGAAACCACCGAGAAGGGATGCCCCTTCATATTTATTTTATTTTTTTAAGGAAGGAGTTTTTTAATACCTTTATTCTACTTATTCATTTGTATGTGGTGCTGAGGATGGAACTGGGGCCTCACATGTGCCAGGCCAGCGCTCCGCCGCTGAGCCGCAGCCCAGCCCCTCTATGTTTTAAAATCTCCCTCGTCCTGTGCCGCGTGCGAACAGACCCCGGGCTTCATTACTACGAAAGGAAGGAGGCGGAGAAGGTGTTCAGTGCCCCAGAAGAGCCCCAGGCGGGACAGCCACGCGGGGAGAGCGGGTGGACCTGGGCTGTACTTTAGCCCCAAAGACATGCTGAGACAGGTAGCAGGCAAGCAGGGGCAGACCCTGGGTGTCCCCTTTCCCCAAGCTCCTGGGGGTGGTCACATCTTGACGTGGCTCCCGGTAGAGCCTGGCCTGGCATCCGGCGTCCAGACGTGGCGCCAACTGCAATTCCACGTGAAGGCGCAGACCGTCCGCCGACCGGGCAGTTCGGCCGCTTCACAGCTGCAGAGCCTTGGTGCCCGGCTTGGCGCCAGCGTCCCGGAGCGTCCCTTCCCGTGGGTCGCGGGAATCAAAGGTCTTGTCCCCGACCCAGGCGGCACCTGCGGGCTAGGGCTGCGCGCCCCTCTCACGCGCGACGGGCCCGCCCCCAGGTCGGTGCTCCTGCGCCGGTGGAAAGTCCCTCGGGCCGAGGATTCACCTAGAGGAAGGCCGCGGCCGCTGCGCACCAGACCCGCCAGCTCTCCTGCCGCTTCGGACCCCAGGATCACCACCGGGTAGTGCCACCACGGGACCCCCGCTGGGACCGCGTGCGCGCTCACGTGACCACGCCCCCCTCGCCGGCGGGAAGAAGGCTAGGGGCCGTTAGTGCGCAGGCGCGTGCTTGGAGCGCGAGTAGGAGCTCGACTCGGCGCGCAGCTCAGTGCGCAGGCGCGGGCTGCCCGCCTCGCTTGGAGTCGGCTTATTAAATGCGCACGCGCAGCGGTCTCCGGCAGAAAACTGGCGAGCCTGGGCCGGCGCGGGGCCTTGTGGGAGGGCTTAAGGAAGTAAAATGGCGGACCTGGCGAACGAAGGTAGGGGAGGCGCCGTTGGGGGCCAGCTGGCGGCTGGGGAGCGGGCGGAGGAAGGCTGCGGGGCCACAGGCCCGAGGGCTGGGCGTCCCTGAGTGCGGGCGTCCCGTCCGCTCCGCCCTGGAGGTTCGGGGGCTCCGCAGCCGCCCCCCATTCCGTCTCCTCAGGCCGGCCTCACCCGCCGGCCCATCACTCGCGGCAGCCGCGGTCCCTGCCGCCGTCCGGCCAGAGTCGCCGGGAGGCCGCCGGGGCCGCGGGCCAGAGGCGCTTCCGCCCCGCAGCCCGGCCCGGGGCCGGAAGGGGCGGGAGGCGCGGCCCGGGCCTCGGCCGCGGATGTAAATAGACCTCGGGCCTGGTGGTGGCCCGCGCGCGCCACGCTCCCTCCCCGCCCCCTCGCCCGGCACCGGCGTCCCCTGCCCGGCCGGTGGCCGCCACGCCGAGCCCGCAGGGAGCCGGGGCCCTGCTCCCCGCCCCCGCCCGAGCTCCGCACCCTCGTTCCCGCCAGTTCCCGCAGGTCCCTCGGGGCGCCGCGTGTCCCCAGTTAGGCCCGGCCACGGGAGCTGGGCTGCCGAAGCCGGGCTGCTTTTTGCCCCTCCTTTATTTTTTATTTTTTGGCTGCACTTCCAGAGAGACCTTGTGATTCTCTCCTCTGTGGAGCGCTGACATGCCTCCTGAGCATTTTCGACAAGGTTTGCACCTCCAAATCCCCAAGAGGAAGCACTCGATCAGGCTGATGTCTGCCTGCGTCCACGATCGAGTTGCTCTGGCTTGAGGACTTCCGAGGTTCTATTTTTAGCTGTCTCCTTTTCTCGGTGCACAACTGCAGGCAAGCTGTACCTGTCTGGCTCTGGTTCCCCGTGCGATGCTCCCTGCTGTTCTTGGGTGACCTGGGGTTCCCATCCTGACCCGCACTGTGCGTGAGTGCTCATAGTAAGTGGTCAGCCTTGGGGCACATTTGGAGTGGTACAGGGACAGTTATCCCTCCAGTACTCCCCAGGAAAGCTCCATGAAGTAGATACTGGTAGTCCCATTCTTTCAGTGAGGATATTGAGTTAGAGTGATTAAGTTACCTACCCAAGTCAGGTCACACAGGAAGGAGCAGGAATGTGAACCAAAGTGATGTGACTTTAGAGCCCTCTGACTTGACCATTTTACATTGAATCTCTTATCTGACAAAGGAGCCCATGGAGGGGAGGTACTCCAACTCATGGCGATCCATTTGAAAGGCAGAAATGGGCCTGGATAAATTAACGGGAATCAATATGACTACTCTGTAGAGTTACCTCTTGAGCTCATATAGTTTCTTGAACTGGAGAGCCATGTCTATATTTGACATCTCCATTTGGATATCTAATAGGCACATCTGACATCATGTCCAAAACAAAATCTTTATCCTAGCTTCCTGCTCAGACCTGCCCATACCACAGTCATTGTCCCTTTATACTAAGTGGTAGGTCCATTTTTTGAATTCCTCAGATCAAAAACTTTGAAGTCACCCCTGGTTCCTCCCATAAATCAACAGTAAATCCTATTAGTTATACCTTAAAAGTATTTCCAGAGAGTGATGACATCTCACTATCAACTGGGCCTTCTACTTGGGCTTCCTTTACTTCCACCCCTAATACCTCCCTACCCTTCTCTCTACCACTCTCTCCCTGATTTGCTGTTCTCTGGCTGCTCAGGTTTTCTCAGTATTCTTGAGTGAGCCATGTACTCCCTCCTTTTAGCCTTTTTTTCCTAATGGTTCATCTGCCTGCATCTGTTTCCCCCAAATACACCCATGACTTGCTCCTTTATCTCCAGATTTTTACTCATTTATGTTACTTTATTATTAAGAACTTATCTGGCTACCTACCTTAAATTGTGCCCACATTTTCTATTCCCTTTAGCTTGCTTTATTTTATTCTGCAGCACTTATCCCCACCCAGCATGCTAGTTTTACCTGGTTGTTTGACTCCACTAGAATATGAGCTCCATGAGGACAGGAATGTTTGTTATGTTCATTGGTGGAGCTCCTGCATCTAGAACAGCCCTTGGCACAGAGTAGGTGTCCAAAAGATGTTTGGTGAATTAATGAGTTGATGAGTTCATTAGTGAATCCTTACTGTGACGATTATCTTTGAGCACAAAATTATGGTTTGCTATTTTCCAGGGGTTACTGCTTATTGCATAGTACACATAAGCTATCCATTATAAGTTGCATATTAAATGGACTATGTAAAATAAATGAATGGAATATTTTGTGCTAAATTTTTTTTTTCAATAAATGCCACACCATTTCATCTTGACACTAGTGACAGTCATTCTGAGGAGATCAGGTTTTAGTAGATCTCTGAACCTCAGATATCCCTACCATCCTTCAATCAGTCTCTGTAATGTTTCTTGAAGAATCCATTTCTGTTTTTAGCATGTATGTCCGCCTAGGATGTTTGATGTCTCATCCACTAGGTAAAGTAGGACTTCCTTGCCATTGTATTTTGAAACTATGGGGACTGCCTTATAGCCATGCTCTCCCTCTCGCTGTTTAAGCTCCTAACAGCTTCTTGGCTTCTGCCTTTCCAAGCTGGGAACCTAAGTTGGTCCATCCTCATATCCAAGTTCCTCCTCATCCATTCTGTCTCTGTACTCTGAACTTTTCCCATCTGTGTGTCAGTCTGAAGGACTGGCTGTCCAGTCCAGTGATTCTGGTATCAGAATCACCTGGGGAGCTTTTCTTAAAAGTACAGGTACCCAGTTCCCACATCCTATAGATTCTGATCCTGTGAAGGATTTCCAGATGGCCTGAATGTCTGACAGAGAGCAGCACAGGTGACTCTGATATACAGCTAGCTGGTGTTGAGAAGCGCTGGTTTCAGCAAATCAGGTTAGCTATGCTGTGTGCAGGGAAACTCAGCTGTGTGTCCAGGACTGCATCCTGTTGGCTCTTGTTGCATGGTGATCTTCTCACGAGGAGACAGCAATTCTCACATTCCTTTCTTGGTAGTCCTGTGGTCTGTAACTTTAAAAGTTTACTTGGAATACGTCTTTCTTAAGAGTGTGTGTGTGTGTTTTACATTTGAGTCCAAGAATATTCTACCCCCCACCCCCCGATTTTTCCTCATTGTATCTCCCAAACTTGTTAATCATGCTGGTCCTTGAGTTCTTTTACATTGTGAACTGAATCAGGTGTTGAAGGCAGAGTTTTTTCCCAGGGTGAGCAAAGTACATTTGAAGCATAGAATATTTTGGAGTCTAGATTTTAGCATTAAAGGTGACATTTTCTTTCTGGCCTGTAGATGTGTATTGTATAGTGGAAACCTAGGAGACAGTATAAGGCAAGGTTTTCAACCTTGGCACTGTTGACATTTGGGGCTGGATAAACCTGTTGGGAAGAGGGCTGTCCTGTACATGGCCGTATGTTTGGCAGCATAGTAGTATCCCCACACCTACTCACTAGATGCTTGTAACACACCTCCTACCGCAGGGGTGATAATAACCAAAAATGTCTCCACACTCAGCCTCCCATCCAGTCAGGGGAACAGTGCACAACAGCCCCAGCGGAGACTCACTGGGGTAAAGCGACAGTGGCGTGAGCTCTGCCCTGCAGAGAATTGGGCTTGTCTTTGAGCTCCACGTGAACGCTCCTGCTGGGAGGCTGGTTTTCTCACCTGTGAAATGGGCGCGAAGAGCATCGTGCTCCCTCAAGGTGGCTGTGAGGACTGATGAACTAAGGCACAGGAGGGACTGAGCACGGATCACAGGGACACACCCTCTCAAGTGGCGACTGTCTCCCTGCAGCAAGTTGTGTCTTGCCCACATGGGGATCAGGTGCCCAGCAAGGCCTGGGTCTGAGCGGTGCAGTCGAGTCCACCCCACTCAGATGGCCCCAGGGGAGCCGTGGTGGGACACCAGGAGGAGCAGGCCATTGGTCTTCCCGAGTCCCTCTGCCTTATGTGACATCCAGGTTGGGGTTTCTCAGCGTCCGCACAGTGCACACCCGAGAGCGGGTCCTTCACTGTGGTGGGGACCCCCTGTACACTCCAGGCTCTTGATCACTACCGGGGCCTCTGCCCACTAGATGGGTGCTCATGGCACATCCTGCCTACGTCCAGTTCTGACAGCCGCAATGTCCGCAGACATTTCCCAGTATCCCTTGGGGGTCAAAGTTGTCCTAATCTATCCTGACCAAGTGAGAGTCGGGAGATTTTCAGGGGTGGTTTATCTTTTCTCAGTTTGTATCTTTATTGTTGACTTGGGGGATTAGATGCAACTGAATTTTTAAATTCGAACTCAAATAGTAAAAATTTTTAGTTCACACAATTTTTGTCATCTCCTTTCCTGCTCTAAACATAATTTTTAGAATAAGGAGAAAACAAGTGTTTGAAAATCATCATGGATTTATGACAGAAGTGAACTCTGGCATTTGTCCTGTGGACTCAGTTGTGCCTTCTGTCTCATCTCTGTAGCAGAGACGACCTGGGGGTAGGGGTAGCCGAGGAGAGTCATAACAGCCTAGAGGCCTTTGAAGAAAGTTTTCCCAGGGGACTCATGTGTAGACAAGAGAAGCTTATGGTTCTATAAAACCTTTAACCAAAGCCTGCTTCTTGGATTCCTGGACTGTGGAATGTCCTCAGCAGTGTTGTTAGCCTTGGGCATTTGCTGGCATTAGGGCTAGGCAGGATCGGTGTGCAGAAGCTCTGGGTGTGTGTCTGTGCTCAGCAGGGCTTGGAGTGAGTGGAGGCAGCAAGTGTCATTCCACATGAGCTTGGAATGGAGCTTGGAGGAGAACCAGTTGTTTGGGGCTGGGAAGGGAACACTTTAGGTACAGGTTGAATGCTGGCCTAGTGAGTTCAGACACAAAATAGGCCTGGGATAAGAGAAGTGAGATTGGTTGCATTGTCGGGGCATCTGAGAAGGGAACACAATAAGGACGATGCAAGAAAGGCAGAAGTGGCCAGTGTTGACGTTGCTGTAGTTTCGGCAGCTCTCCATGGTACTTTAAAGCAGCCTTGAGGCAAATGGGTTTGCATCACTGTGTACTCTGAATCTGGTGGTGGTGGTGGCAACAGCAGGCTTTCTTTGTTTTAAGGGGATTTTTATTTATTTATTTGGCACTGAAAATTGAAGCCAGGGATGCTTAGCCACTGAGCCACATCCCCAGCCCTTTTATTTATTTATTTTTTTAATCTTGAAACAGAGTCTCGCTGAGTTGCTTAGAGCCTCACTAAGTTGCTGAGGCTGGCTTCGAACCTATGATTCTTCTGCCCCAGCTTCCCAAGTGTATGCCACCACCATGCCCAATGCAAGGGGAATTATTTTTGATACCTCTACACAGTGATCTTCCTTTGAATCCTTGGCCCAGGAGTGTGGTCTCTTTGTGCACTGTAGAAAACTGTATAGCTTAGGGGGTCATTGTAAAGCCCCCCACCTCCTGCCACCCTCATGTCCCCGGTTTGCATCCTCTTTGGTGGTCTTGGCACTCAGTACTATGTATGGCATAGCACTTGTGAATCTGGACCTTGGTTGTGCTCCACCCTTGCTTAAGGATCTTATTGAAGAGAATAAAAACTGCCTGGGCTGCTCCATCTGAAATGGTTGCCAGAGATCTGGGGCATCTGTAGTTCAAAAAGCTCACAGATACTTTACAACAGGAAGCCAGAGTTGAAAACCACAGGCAGAAGTTGTAACTTGCCTGGGGGGCTAGCAGATATGTTTATTTTGACCCATTTAGGTTTCTCCTTGTTTTTAATTAGGAGCCAACACTTTCAAATTCTGAAATGGGGGGGTATTCAGATATCTGATTTTTCTGAAAACAGGAATAACCTGGAGCTGAGGAGCAGCAGCTGCCCTGGAGATAGACCTTGCGCCCTCCTGGACCCTCATAGCCTCCTCCATGTTGCTCAGGATCTGGCCCACTTTCTCACTTTCTGGTTACTGCCTGGCCTTGGTTGGCATTTGGATTTCGATGGTTCAGCCTTTCAGACTTGGCATTCTCTGTTCTGTAACATAGAACCTCAGCATAAAACTCCTGGTGGTTTGGAATTGGTTTGTAATTAATTCCGGATTCAGTGTCCTTGGAATGCTGGTACTCAGAGAGTAAAGCATAACAGTGCTTCTCAAAGGTGGTCCACGAGCTTCTGGGAGTCTGCAGGATGTTCTCAGGAGAACTGCAAGTTCAAAACTATTTTCATAATAATAAAAAGACATTGTTTGCTTTTTTTTTAACTCTCATTCTTGCACGATGATGGGAGTTTTCCAGAGGGTGTATGACATGCCATACGGCAACACTGTGTGTGTGTGTGTGTGTGTGTAGCTGGGGATAGAACCCAGTATTCTACCACTGAGCCACCTCCCTAGCCTACAACACATAAACAGAAGCAAGTAAGAGAATTCTGCTTTCTTTTTTAAGTCATGCATTATTGAGATTTGTCATGATGTAAACTAATGCTGCTCTTCTCACAAATTCTTTTTATTTTTTGAAAATGGTTTTTCATAAAAAAAAAATACGTTATTTAGGTTAATTGTTTCCAAGTTCATTATCCTTAATTAATTAGTGTTTTGAAATTTCCTTAGGCTTATTTCTTAATATGGTGAGTATAATAGTAGCTCATCCTTCATTTGCAAAAACATTTGGGGATCAGAAGTCATTTACAAGCATAGAAAGGGATCCTGAGATCAAAAAGTTTGAGAACTGCTGGCCTGTGATAGCAGTGCCTCTGCGTACAGGGCTTGAGTAAGACCTGTATTGAGATCAGTGTTGGTTTCTGCCCCAACTCCAGCCTCAGGAGAATTCTAAACCAGACCTAGCCAGCAGGTTCTCATTGACAGCTTGTGGCACAGTTGGAAGTGCTTGAATTGACTGTCCTTGGTTTGTGTCTTACTTCAGCCACTTACTTGCCCCAGGACATTGGGTAAGTTATTTGAACTCAGTTCCTTCATCTGTAAAATAGGAATGATAATAAGCAAGTCTGTGATTGTTGAAAGACTGTGTTGGTATTAGGAATGTGTCTGTCTCTGCTAACTTTGATTCTAATTGGGTGTGTGGGTAGAGCGAAAGTAGGGGTTGTTTTTTGGTTTTTTTTTTTTTTTTTTTTTTTTTAGTTGAAGCAGGTTCTCTGATATGGGGCTGGTAGGAGCCATCCTTTGCATTGTGGGACATTTACATCATCAGTGGCCTCTATTCATATGGTGCTAGTGTCCTCCCTCCACCTCCAGGCATGACAAGGAAAAAAAAAAAGTCTCCAGATATTGCTAGGTGTCTGGACAGAATCTAACTGAGGACTCCTGGACTAGGGAGTCCATTGGCACCTAAGAGATCATATTGCATCATCATCTACCCTACTGAGGTCCTAGGATGCTGTACACATTTAAATCCATACACTGAGTAGGAAGAGAGAGAGGAGGCCAATCCCAGAAGCTGAGATCCCCCTGCTTTATACTGTCTGTCTTATTGGAAGTTGATTCTAGTGTCTAGTATGGGTAGAAATCCAACTCGCTTTTTCCCAAAAACAATTAATGCAAGATTTCTGTACTTCAACACACTTGACATTGAGTTGGATCATTCTTAGTGTTAGGGGACTGTTCTCTGCATCAGAGGATATTGATCAGTCTCCCTGTTCTCCATCTACTGCGTCTATAGGTGCCATTACCAGACTCCTAATCTGCTATTGCCATAACTAAAAATGTCCTCAAACATTGGCCATGTCCCCAGGGGACCAGAGTTACCCCGGATGAGAACTGCTGGGCTGTGGGATTAAACAGAGCTACCTAGGAATAAATTATCTGCTAATTAAGAGTATAGGGCCGCTTCTCCCAGCTTCTTTTCCTTTATGACCTTTTGGCAGCCAAGTAAGCATCAGGAGTTGCCTCTTCCTATTAAGGAGGGACAGTATTTTTCTTGTCCTTTAGCACTGTCTCAGGTCCCAAATGGGGACCTGATAGAATGCCGGAGATGCTCTGAGTTTACAGGGACTGAAGGCTGAGGCCATGTAAGCAGGAAGGGCCTCTGAGACTAGCATGTCCATCTCTAATCAGTGAGTCTAGGAATCCCCTACTCACCCATTCCAGTGGATCAGTCCCGTGGGCACTTGTTCTCCTCCCAAAAACTGACCCATGCAGGTTGTGGTGTTTGAGCACTAGTACAATGCTCAAAGAAAAATAGGAACTTTTAGATACAATAGTAGTTACTCCGTGCACATGTTCAGAAGACAAGCCTTGCCTTTTCAGTAGTTTTAAAATTTCTGCTGAGGGGCTGGAGATGTGGCTCAGCGGTAGCGTGCTCGCCTGGCATGCGTGCGGCCCGGGTTCGATCCTCAGCACCACATACCAACAAAGATGTTGTGTCCGCCGAGAACTAAAAAATAAATATTAAAAAAAATTCTCTCTCTCTCTCTCTCCTCTCTCACTCTCTCTTTAAAAAAAAAAAAAAAAAAATTCTGCTGAGTTTAGCGCCTGCAGTTCTACCACACAGAATCTTGGGGATTTGTTTGCCCAGAATTAATTCTTGCATTACTTCTGTAAGAGCAGAGTGCAAGAGGGGAAAACAGTCCTTTGAGAGTTTGGCTCTCAGCAGGTGAGGGTGAGAAAATGGACCAGCTTCCACTCAGAGAAGAAGGGCTGTCTTGCAGCATTGATGGTGGTGGTCGCTAGGGACATGAAGAGTCCAGGGACTGGGTCTGAGTCATCATCATCTTTTCATCAGAGCAATGGCAGTTATTTTAGCTGAGGGCATATGCTCCTGAGGGAGCAAGAAGCGCTCACAGGCTGATTATGGCCATCTCATTCCAACCCCAGCTAAAGCACTAGCATGGTCTGTCTCAGATATCCAAACTGTATCCACTTTGCTCCTTCTAAGGCCACCAGACTACCGTGGGTCACCGTATCACCTCCACTGCTAGACTCAGTGACTCAAATTCTCTCTAGTTCCTCACATCTGCTTCCATCTCACAAAGACAAGGTCCTCTCAGTGTTCCCAGCGTGAGCATCAGTATCCAAAAAGTCCAAAATCTGGAATGCTCCAAAATTAAAAAATTTTTGAGTACTGATACAAAATGAAATCTTCTGCTTGTGGTGTTCTGAAACTTTGGTTTTATGTAGAAAATTATTTTAAAATTGGGCCAGGTGCATTGGCACATACCTGTAATCCCAGTGAGTTAGGAGGCTGAGGAAGGATGATCACAAGTTCAAAGCCAGCCTCAGCAACTAAGCTAAGCCCTAAGTGAGACCCTGTCTCAAAATAAAATTTTAAAAAAGAGCTGGGGATGTGACTCAGTGTTAAGTCACTCCTGGGTTCAATCTCCAGCACAAAAAAAGTTATCAAAAATAGTGTATAAAATTGCCTTCAGGCTATATGTTGCAAGGTATATATGGGATATGAATTTTGTGTTTAGATTTGGGTCCTGTTCCCAAAATACCTTATGTATATGCAAATATTCTAAAATCCAAAACTCTTCTGGTGCCAATCATAAGGGATGCTGAATCTGTATTGTAGTTAGTTATTCTAACATAAAAATGGAGAGAAGGGACCATTGCCAGGGGTGCATTTTAAAATGTATAAAGCAGATCATGCTGCTCCCTGCTTGGACCCCCGTCCACTGGCTCCCTTTACACAATCCAGATTCCTCTCCAAGGCCTGTGGGGCCGAGCTCTCTCTCTCTGGGCCTTACCTAGCCTTTGCCAACCGCCCTACACAGACCTCTGTGAGCCCATTCTGTCTTCAGGAATATATTTGGGATTCCTTCTGCTCAGTATCCTCTGCCTTCTATCACCTGGCTGTCCCTTCTTGGCTCAAGTGACCCCTCAGAGAGTCATTCCGGCCTTTGATCTCCTCACCTCCTGCTGCTTTCTCTACCACTTATCCACAGTTACCCAGTAATCTCTGCATGCAACTGGGTACTTGTTTTCTGACTCCCTGCTAAAGAGCTGAGGCCTTATCTGCCATTTCATCCCTGTCTCCAGGGCCAATCTCAGGGCCTGGAACAGAGCAGACACTGGCTCAAGAAACCTTGCCAGAGCTGGGGTCCTGACTGTCTGGCCTTTCCTCAGATCACCTCAGTGTTTCCACCTGACTCAGAAGAGATTGGGGATTCTGAGTGACTCAACACTTGCGTTGAGTGTCCTGAGTGTCCAGGCAGCTCCTGAACCCAGTCTATACGTTTCGTCCCCTGGAAAGGGCCAAACCATGAGGCATTTATCATTGCTGGTGACTTGAGGGACTGGCATTTGGCCTTGGGTACAAGACTCATACTTCAAGGTGTCCTTGGCGTGTTGTTTACTCCATCTTCTGAGTATGCTTATAATACTAAATACCAGTTCAGATATGGGATCAGATAGTGTGCCAGCCTTTTCTCCTGGCCTTGTAAATGCATCATTTTATTCAACTTTCCTCAGGGTAAAGCCACCCGCTCTGTTTTCCAATCAAGAACATGGTACAGGAAGGTCAGGTAACTTGGCCAGAATCCTCACCACAAGTGGTTGAGACAGGTTTAAACACACATACATAGTGTCACCAGTGTTTGCTTTTTGTTTTTGCAGTGCTCAGGATTGAAGCCAGGGTCTCATGTTTGCTAGGCAAATATTCTACTACTGAGCTACATCCCGGCCCTTTTTATTTTTTATTTTGAGTTAAGAGTCTCCCTAAATTGCCCAGGCTGGCCTTGAACTTAAAATTCTTCTGAGGTGTTATGCACTTAGGTTCTCGGGTCCCTAGGATTACCACGCCCAACCAAGTGTCACCAGTTTTGGTCGGCTGCTTCAGCACAAGTTCTGCTGTCCTTGGATATTTCCTTCCAAGCCCTTTATAGTGGGGATTTCCATTCTTTGCTGGAACTTTCCCCCAAACCTTCATCTATTTTCACTTCACCTTGGCTCTGTCCGTGACATACCACCTAGTGGCAGGACAGAAAAGTGCCATCAGAGCTGCATCAGTGAATTTCTCCTACAGTTTTAGGCAAAGCTGCTGATGTTTATATGATTTACCTGTTTGATAAGTTTATGGAGTTTTTGTTGGACCCAAGGCACATAGGTGCCCAGACTACAAGTGCCACATGGGGCAGGAATGGAGGTGGTGGGAGGGTTTAGCTGCAGGGCCAGAGAGTATAAAGATAAATGCCGCAGAATGTGGCTTGGCCCTCATGAGATGGGGGGGGGGGGCACCCAGCTCGGAAATCAGGCAGATCAGGGTCTTGTCCTTCCTCTGTCGTTTGCCACCTCGATGACTTCCAGCAAGGCACCCATTTGTCCAAGGCCTTTCAGGCTTATCAGGCTAGTTTCACGATTCACAAATCAGTTAACTAATAATTTTCATCATGGCAGTTTGGTGGGGTTCCTTGAGAGTAGATGTGTAAAGCACCTGTCTGCTGTCTGGTAAAGGCCATTGAACAAACATGAGTAACTCCTTGTTCCTGCCATCTTTGGAGATTTAGGGGTCTGACAGTAAGATGAGACTGTTGGAGATCAGCTTGGATTTCAGTAGGTGAAAGTAGCATCAAGATGAAGAGCATAACAGAAAGAAGTGCATAACACCTCTAAATGCTGTGCCTCCATAAGACCAGTTGAGAGTTGCAGGAGGGGAAATACAAAAAGAAGTGAGTTGGGCTGGGGCTATAGCTCAGCTGGTAGAGTGCTTGCCTCGCATGCACAAGGCCCTGGGTTCAATCCCCAGCACCAAAAAAAAGAAAAAGAAGAAGTGAGTTGCTTGTCCCCCACCCTGCCCTCCACAAGTGAGGCCAGTGAGTGCTGAGCACTTAAACACCAAGACTTGGAGAGACATCACCTAGCAACAGTATGTTTGAGGTCAGTTCCATTCTTCACTGAAGAATTAGCTGGAGAATAGAGCTGATGTCAGGGACAGGTTTGTCTTCATGTTGCAGCACAGAGTTGTTTATAATAATTCCTGAGAAAATTAGTGACTAGGAGGTTGAAATGGTGGGTGTCACCAGATTAAAGCAGTAGCAGTGTACTCAGACTGTTGTTGGTGAAATGTTTTCCACATTTTTTTTTCACAGATAAGAAGATTAAGACACATCAGCCCAGGATTAAAGCTAATTTTATATAAATACCTCATTGACATTTTGGTCTAGGATTCTAAGTGGCTATCCAGCCAGGGACCATTTCCTGGCAGGTATAGGAAACACTAGTTAGGGGGGAATAAACAGAAAAAGCAGAGGTTTTGCAGATTCGCTTTGCCTGTGTTTTCCTGGGTCTGCAGTTTCCTTCTGTGTGTCATTTTCATAGGAGATCCTCCATGGCAGACTGGAGACAGCCATAAGTAGGGGGTGCATTTTGGGGGGCAGGTCTGTTGTGGGCACCACATATGTGCATTATTCCCTCCAAAGCAAAGAAGAAAGTTAGTCTAGGGGCAGAGGTTGTGGCTCAGCGGTAGAGCACTCGCCTAGCACGTGTGAGGCGCTAGGTTCGATCCTCAGCACCACATAAAAATAAAAATAAGGGTATTGTGTCCAACTACAACTAAGAAAAAAATATATATATATATATATATTTTAAACAAGAAAGTTAGTTTATGTGGGAGGAGGTAGAGTGTGTTTTGTCAGAGTAGATCCTGAATGTGTTGTGCAAAGCATTCCATGACTAAACCCTTGACAGACAAGACAGAGTGTAACTTATTGCACCCTTGAGTGTGCACCTTAGAATGTGTCTAATTTTTTTCTTGACAGTCTTATAGAATTTCAGTCTCCACAGGATCTTCCGTTGGCGTAATTGCAGTGTTCTCGGAGGTGGGCAGTCACGTGACAGGTAGAACCAGCCTCGCTATGACCCCAGAACTCATCACCCACCCCCTAGTTTAGTTTGTGCTCTTCCATAGGTGTTTATCGAGAATGTTAGCTGACAGCTGCTTTATTCCCGATGTCACTCCTCAAAAGAAAAGAGTGTCTGCTTCACAGCTCTGCAGCCTCCTGTACAGGAAAGGTGGGAGGAAGCAAGTGGGGTGGGTCTCATCCCCTCCCTTCTGCACCTGTGGTGCCTGGATGGTGGTATGGTGTGGTGCCTGGGGTTCAAAGTGGGGCCCACCTGATTTATGGTCTGACCCATAAATGGGTACACATCCTCCCCTTTCCTGACAAAGAAGAAGGGTTTGTGACGATGCAGTGAGGTGCTACAGGTAAACCTGGCACATGGTGTAGTGCTCAGCGAATGCTAGCCATATGCATGAAACATCTGTTGGAGGATATCTTTGCTGTGCATAATGTGGCAGAGGTGGGAAGAAATCTAAAGACAGAATTCTGAGATGCCTGCACTGCACCCTAGAAAGCTGGGAAGCAGTCTTCCACCCCACTACTATTTTGGGTACAGGTCAGCTTCTTACTCTCTCCTTTCATGGAATGAAGGTGTGGGATGGGGATTGAGTTGAGGTGGCACCTTCTGGGACTTGGCATGCAGCACCCTGGAAAGCATTGGTGAGGTCAGAGAGGAAGCCTGTGGTGGGAGGGAGCGCCTCACATACCAAATGGTAGAGCCCACCCATCCAGAGTCGGGTATTGTTCGATGTGAAAGGCTCAGAACCCCATCACCTTGCATACAACAGAGTTGATTTGGTGTGTGTTGTGCTCAGGCCTCATCTTGGGTGGTCCATGATCAAATTCTTGGGGAGGATTTCATCCTCTGTGATTCCTGCCAGGCACAGTGACTCACACCTATGTAATCCCAACAACTCAGGAGGCTGAGACAGGAGGATGCCAAGTCAGGGGCCAGTCTCAGCAACTTAAGGAGCCCCATCTCAAAAAAAAACAAAAAGACCTGAGATGCAGCTCAGTGGTAAAATGTCCCTGGGTTCAATCTCCAGTATCCTGTCTCCCCAAAAACGGAAACAAAGGGGTTCAGTTCTGTTGGTCTTCCTGACTTTTAAAATGCTGATGTCTTGAGCCAATCTCCAGGCTTGCTGCTGCTTTTTCATAAATGAATTTGATCAGAAAGCATTTCATAGGACCCCTGCCTCCATGCCCCCCCCACCCCCAAAAAAAGCTCAGAACACTTGATTAACAGAACCTGAGTGGAACATTCCACATGTGATTAATACTTTTTAATACATGAGGGATCTGTGGTGGCCTGGGTCTCTAGCCATCTACAGTGGTGGTTTTCCCTTCACTGTGAAGGAAAAGCTGGGTGGAGATCAGAGCAGGTTATAGAAGCCTCACTGCCTTCTATCCCTTTCTGATTGTCCCCAGATGTGGGCTCAGGTAGCACAACAAGTGCCACTTTGAAGCCTGGATAGAGCAGTCTGCTCCCGTGCTAAGTATGGGCCTTTCCTCCTCAGAATCCCCACCCCCCACCCAAGCTGAGTGGAAAGGTAGTGCGTGTGACTCTGATGCTTGGTGTTTGGGTTGCAGTGTGACTGAGGTTCATGTCTGCGGTTTAGTTAGTATAGTGGTTGGGTTAGTCTTGAATGCCAGACCTACTGTCAACAAGGGGTCCTGTGGGCCAGGTGGGCAGCTGTCACCTACCGTTGATGTAGCCCATTGTTTCTCCTTCTGGAGGACCCTCCTCTCGCCTCACCAGGGTCCAGTCTTTGGGGAGGGTAGTATTCCATTCAGTCTGCAGCTGCCTGTCAAGTGCTGTTGTGTGAGGCTCTGTGTGTGGCACTGAAGCACAGAGGGGAAGAAAGCAGAGAGGCCCCTGCCCTAGTGCTTCCAGCCCAGGGGTAGATGCCAGCAAGCAGATCAGTCCAGCCAGGAGCTCAGGTGCAGACACACCCCTTCCTTTCTAATCACATTTCACCCTCAGCTTCCTGTTCTCCATTTTCCCTTGGTGCTGTGCACAGAATAAGGGCTTGATAAATATTTATGTGATTACATAGCCGCTGGTTTTGTGTGTGGAACTGAAGGGGATGATTTCTAGGTGGTGTGCGTTGGTTCATATGTTGGGAGAAAGAGTTCTTCAGAGGCTGTGGTCTCTCATCTTCCCTGGTAGGTAACTTGGAGTGACTTGTGGCCTGATACAAGCTAGGGATGTGCTCAGGAGGGCATCCAGGAGTTTTCTGACAGAGGCCAAAGTCTGTCCAGGAGACAGTGTTGGCTGCAGAAAAGAAGGTGAATTGTGTGTTCCCAGCAGAGAGATGAAACTATACAGAAGTGCAGAAGCACACCATAGAATGGGACATGTAGACTCTTCAGTGCCACAACCATAGTCATGTGGAAGGTGGGGGCGGTGGCAGGGCCTGCCTGTCTGAAGGAGCTCAGACCCTTGTTAGTGGCAGGGCATTGCGGTTTTAAGTGTGTATTTTACACCAGTGATTCTGGCTGCTCTGTGGAGGCCGGAGATGGGTGAGAATAGAGGCAGAGAAAAAAAGGAGGTCTGAGTGGTGCTTGAAATGGGTCACAGGAGCAGGACCAGGTGTCAATTAGGGAGGACCTGATTGAATCACCTGGCTGGCTGCTTTCAGAACTCTACCCTCACACCCTCTCCCACTCTCCCCAGCTGAGCATCCTGTGAGATGGAGTGCAGAGTATCCCTTGCCCATCTCACCCCCACTGACCCTGCTGCATGGTCCAGGTAGCTCTGAGCAGGGCCCTTGCACTGCAGCAGCTCAGGCCTCCTGTAGTTGCCCACATGGCTGCAGTTTCCTTTGTGCCTGCAGCTTCCTTTGTGCTGACACAGTCCTCATCACCAGTGCCCAAAGAATTATCTGTGCATTCCACCTCTTCCTTCCTAGCCTGGCACTGGTGTTTTTGCCTCATGTTCAATTTCTGTGCCCTCCTTACTCGTGCATAGTCTTTGACCTCATAGTTTATATTGCAGAGGGGAGACAGACCATCAACCTTTTAAGTATATAATGGGTCAGGTGGCGAAATTTGCTACAAAAGGAAAAAAAAAAGCATTTCAGCTTGGCTTTGAGACTTGTCCAGGGTTTCTTCCACAGGGTGCCCAAATGCACCAGGTGTTTAATTAAGTCTGCAATGGCCCTCTTAGACTGCAGTCTTAGTGACCAGGGGTAGAGGTCTAGCTCAAAGCCGCTGCAGCAAAAGCCAACATTGATTGGCTTGACTGAAATGTCTGGGGAGAGGGTTAGCATCGGGAAGTTCCAAACACAGGGCTTCCACCAGTGTGGCTGGGATTTAGCCTTCCCCCTACTCTGTCTCTGTTTCCCTGAAGGTTGGCCTTGTGTACCTGTGGCGACCCCAGGCTCACGTACTACCAGTTTAGCAGCCCCATGAGAAAAAGTACCTCTTCCTCAGTAGCTCCAGCAGATAGACTTGGCTGTATTCCACATGCCAGTGTCCGCGGGGCCAGGGCATGCTGTGCTGTCTTTGTCAGGCCTAGAGCCTGGGCTGAAGTTGAGGTGGGGCAGGGGTTCTTCCCTAAAGAAAATGAGGTTGAGGGGATGCTAAGCTGGCTGAAATCCTGGTTCTTCCCTGTACATCTAGGAGCCGAAGAGTCAAATGCAGAAGTGGAGGTGTAGTCCGGACCTCCTGCCCTGGTTCTGATCTTGTGGGGTCCAGGGGAAGTGCCAGAAGGTCTCCAGACTCCCTGGCAGCAGACACAGTATGGATCAACTGCTGCGTTGCCCGAGTCCTTCCAGCATTCATTTGGCATCTTTTATTGTCTGGCAGAGACACATTCATTTGATTGTTCATTCATTCGGGTTGTACAGGGAGATTTAGCTTAGGGAAATGTAAAAACCTGGTTGGATAGCCCTTTGCACCCCTGCCATCCACCAGCTTACCCCTTTTTCTCCTAAAACCTGCTCCCAGACCTGTGTTTCCCCTCAGCAATTGCATTCACTGCCCACGTCACTCTTTCCAGACTTTTCTCTCAATCCCAACATGTTTCCCCAGACCCTTTACAACACCGCCTTATGTCCAGAGCAGAGCCACACTACCCCCTCCCCACTCTCGTCACCCTAAAAGCTGCACCTCTGAGTTGCCACTGTCTCTGTCAGCACTTTTTGAGACTCCTGCACAGCTCCCTCTTAGGGGCCTTTTCCCATCACTAGTTCGCCACGCAGAGCGCCCTCAACATGGTAACACAGTGCCTGTGCACACTTCCAGGGTTGGCATCTGGCTCCCCACAGTGGGGTGCCAAGGAACAGGGCTATGCCCAAATTCTGCTTGCTATAGAGGCAACAGGGCACAGCATGCAGCACATGGGCACCAGATTAACAGCTTCTCTTGCTGCACCCTGCAGGAGTATTGGGAGTGCACCCAAGCCCGAAGCCTGGGGTTCAAGGCAGTCCTCATGAGCATGTCCCAGAGTGGACAGCAGGGGCTTCCCAAACTGCCACCTGTGTCAGGGCCAAGTGGCAAAGGACTGCAGGCCTTGATAGGTGACAAGTGGTGGGAACCATAGGCTGCATTGCTCTTGTCCCCTCAGGTAGAGCATCCCACAGCATTTTCTCTTGCAACAAAAGCTGTTTGGCAACCCCACAGAGCCTTCCTTTTTAATGAGCGCTCACATGGAAATCCCACCCAGTGTTGTGTTGGGCCATACAAGCTCTCCAAAGAGCAGCAGCCTTGCTCCAGAGGCTGCAGGTGGGTCTCCTTTTGGGGTTGCAGATTTAAAAGGTGGGGGGGGGCTAAATTGGCCTCCAGCCTTTGGAATTCAGAAGGTCCCCTATAAAGAGCTTGCACCCTAAGTGGCCTTCGTGCAAGGTGCCCTTGATGGGGCTAGAGAGTGGCAGTCCGGTGCCCTCCCACTGTCATGCTCATGCCTGTCCTCAGGGAGTCATGAAAGCATTTTGTTTATCACATAATATGCACATAGAAAGGGGCACAAATCATCTCATAAGGTTTGGATTTCACCAGCAGAACACACCCTCACACCCAAGTGTCCTGGTGAAGAAGCTATTCTAGAGCAGTTTGGTGTTAGTGGAGTTTCGTGTATATATGTATATACATACATATATATTTTTAAACTTATTACAAAAAGGTGTACCTTTGTTAACTGTGTGAATATAGTGTTGGGGGGAAAAAAACCAATCTTTCTCTTTGCAGAAAAGCCTGCCATTGCTCCGCCCGTCTTTGTGTTTCAGAAGGATAAAGGACAAAAGGTAAGGGGCCCTGTATGTTCTCTCTTCACACCATTTCTCTAATTTGATCTCTGCCAAAGTGCCTATTATCCAGGACACATGGCCACAGCTGCTGCTACCCACTGATAGGAAGACCTAAGCACAGCCTTTAAGCCTTCGCCTTGAGCTGAAAGGGTGGCTTTAAGTTACCAGTGGCCTTTGTAAAGCAGTGTTAGCAATGTCTGCATAATGCCTACTGGTTTGTTTTAGAAACATCACTGTACATTTGGAAAGCAGCAGCAGAGAAACATAGTGGGGGGCAGAAAAAACAGAGCCTGGGCTGAAGTGGGGGGGGTAGGGGTTCTGTGGAAGTAAGGAGGGGGGGGAATGGGAAGAAGGAGGGAGGTGTAGAGATGGTAGCAGGTGACCAGGGGTGTTGCTCATAGATAGAGCATGTGTGAGGACCTGGGTTCAATCCCCAGCATCATGGAAACAAAGAATTTAGAGGGGTTATGTAAACCCCAATCAACTTGACATGGATACATTTAGAATGATTGTGAGTTTGCTGGCATCGTCTGTTGGTCCCAGTTTTTGTGGGCTTGTTTCCAATTTGGATTGTGTCTCTGGAATGCTAGAAGTACCTCTCCTGATGTTAGGTCAGATGGGTGCTTGGTAGATCCGTCGTAAAACCACAGTCACGGATGTTGCTGTGTACCTTGAAGCCATCAGTTCATGCCCTTCCTTGACAAATAATATGGAAGATTGGAGCTGTGTCAAAAGGCAGGCATGGTGATGCACGCCTGTATTCCCAGCTGCTTGGGATGCTGAAGCAGGAGGATCACGAGTTCAAAGCCAGCCTCAGCATAAGTGAGGCGCTAAGCAACTCAGTGAGACCCTGTCTCTAAATAAAATACAAAATAAGACTGGGGATGTGGTTCAGTGGTCAAGTGCCCCTGAGTTCAATCCCTGCTACCTAAAAACACAAAAAAAGCTGGTGCTGTGTGGCAGTGATTCCCTGGCTGGAGTGAGGATTCCCCTTAGTCACCTCAATTTCTTGTGGTCCCTCACCACTGAGGCCCCGTAACCTGACTGCAGTTGTGATATAATGTCTTTACAGCATTTTATACCCACAGTGCTGCACTGAATTTGGCAAGATTTGAAGTATGTTTGCATCTTGTGGGAATGACAGTGTTTAAGAATATCATTCACTTAGTGCTCCAGTAGATTTCCAGGCCTTTTGCAGGGTAACTGGCTCCCAAGTTGGGAGCTGCTCTGGTCTGGTGATTTGGAGCTCTTGGCAACCCAGCCACTTCCCTTGGTCAGTATGTGGCCCAGTTTTCCTGGGTGATGTTCAAGTGCTCTGCCAGAAAGGGCCGGGGGAGAGGGGATGAAGAGAGAGAGAGAGAGAGAGTGTGTGTGTGTGTGTGTGTGTGTAGTAGGGAGGAGGGAAGTGACTTGTCCTGTTCCGCCACCCACACACATACCTGTGTTTGCCTGGCTAATGTCTGTTAAGCTTGTAACGTTAGTCTCTTCTTGAATTAAACTTTCCCGTGGCTCCTGACTCACGTTGCCAAAGAATCTGAGTACAGGTTGGCTTTCGGGATCAGGCAGTGTTTGCAGAAGCTATGCTTCCCTCTCCCCAGACTCTGACATGTGCTTTGCTGGGCCAATGGATATGAAGGGGCTGAATTTTTCAGACACAGGATGTTCAATAAAGCCCTTAGGAACCGGATGTGTTGTGTTAGATCTCTATTTTAGATGTTCAGGTCATTTCTTTCCAGTGTTCAATAAAATCAGGACTTTTCTAGATTTGGGGTTTTATAATGATCTTGGACTGCATTCCGTTTAAAACGAGTCGGCACACTAAGGCCCTCTACCAGCACCTGTTTGTGAACAATTTTACTGGAGCATGGCCATGCCATACCCTTTGCAGACCTCCATGGCTACATAGCAGCAGGGTGTGGACAGACTGGGCTGCAGAGTCCTTCAGCATAGGCTTGTGGCCCAGTGGTGGTGTAGGTGCTTGGCGTGTGCCATGCCCTGGGTTCCATCCCTAGCACCAAAAGAAATAAGAGATATTTAGTATCTTTATCTAGTATCTTTAGATATTTAGTGTCTTTTTGACCTCTGTAGAAGTTTGCCAACAAATAATAGGACTTAATAATGAAGACTTTAAGACAACCAGCTCAGCTGAAACACTGAAATGTAATATTCATTCAGATGAATTTAAAATCATTAGTTCCTGTCTTGATACTCTTTCACAGCTAGGAAGTTGAGCTGATTTAAAAGGATGACCTTCCAGAGATCTGTGCAAATCACCTTAAAAGGTGGGCCTTGAACCTGAGCTGGTAGGTTAGCTAGGAAGGCTTTGAGTCACTTAAGAGATGTGTAAGTGCTCTTATCAAAATATTGACTCAGAGCCAATTCCAAATGGGCTTCTAAAAATAACTGCCCTCCAGCTCTTGGGAGTTCATTGCCCCACTTCTGTGACACTTCTGTGGCAAGATCACTGAAGGGCATGCAAGAAACATCTGTGTTGAAAGGAGAAGCCAGGTTCTGTTGGTAGGGTCCCTAGCCCAGCGGCCGGGTCCAGGTGGATGCAGTCTTCCACTCTGCTTTTCTCTGCAGCTTAAGGACTGTCGAGAGTTAGGCAGAACACGTGGGCCAGATACCTGACTTAGCTTCTCCTTGGCTTCCTAGTGCAAGGGACACTACAAGGCAGCTCTGCAAGGAGCAGCCACACTTCTCTTTCATATCTGCCAAGAATGAGAATCTGAGCTGGCTTCTGGGTTCCTTCCTCTGGCATGACCAGCAGCTGCTCCCCTTCTTCCGGCTGAAGCCCAGTCAGAAGTCAGCCATCAGAACTGCTGGAATTTTCTAAGCAGACTATTTTTCCCCCTTTTTGCTTCAACATTTTTTATTTTTAAATTTTTGAATTTCATTTGAAGTCTGAGTAAAGCAGACTGGCGCTGAATGCTTGGGCATCTGTCACCTCAATTTGCTGCTGGCATTTCTCATTGCTAAAGCTCTCAGCTGTAAATGGTGCCCATATGCCATTTCCCCCTAAAGTCTTCCACAAGTATCTAGGAGTGGGGCCGTTCTCCTCTGTGGACCTGGGACAATGTCACTCCCGAGATCATGGGTACAGTCATAGACTTCAAAATATGGTTCGTATTTTAAATTGCCCTTCAGATGTCTCTTGTAATGATTTTTTTTTCCTTCCTAACTACTGCTTGATCCCAAAGATCAAGAAGTTCCATTGTCAACTGTGGAAGCAACTAACTTATCTTTTAGTAAATGATCTCAAACTACCCAGGAGGTTTCACGGGAAAGAGCTCATTCCTCCAGAGGAGGGTGTCCCTGTGCCCTGTGGTGTTGCTGAATCAGGAAAGAGAAGGATTTCAAAGGGAAAGAGAGAAGCTCTGCTACCAGCCCATTGCTTCCATTTTTGTTCAGTGGCAGAGCCCTTATGTGCCCTGTGGGTCCAGTCCACGTGCTGTATTGCCTTTGCTGTGAGATGCTTGGGGTATGACTTAGCCTTGGGACAAGTGGCCTGGCCCTCTTACTTTGTGTTAAGAAAAATGGTGGGTGCTTGGATTGCAGGGCCAGACTTCAACGACTGTGGCCAGTGGGTGGCCCCGGAGTTTTATTGGCTTTTTCCCTGTGCCTCTGCCACCAGGACAGCTCCCTTCAGGAAACATGGGGTTCGCAGGCGCTGGTGTTTTAGGATAAAACCAAAGCCTTTTTTCTGAATTGTCTTGAATGGAGATGGGTCCTTCTTTTTGGCACAAAGAAATGTCCAAGCGCTTCTCTCAGTCACCCTCCCTCCAGAGCATTGGTTAACCTGCAGGGCTCTGCGGTCCCTCTAGCAGGAGGGTGCCCGTGTTGTGAGAACACAGGCGGTTGTGAGTGCTGCTTGGAAAGTGCAGTGGCCCTGGAAGTGCTATCGCGGTGTGTTTGGACCTGGTTTGATGCTCACCCCATGCTCGTGTTTTGTTTTGTTTTTTGTCACACATTTGGCATATTTCAGGCTGGTGAAGTCTTGATGTCTGATGTTTCCACACGTGCTGGGAACTATAGTCCTACCTGGGCTCTTGAGTGCATACTGCCCTTGCCCAGGAAAAACACTAGGACCCAAGTAGAAGATGCTGGAATGATGTTCCTTATTTCTTCCAAAAAATTTCTGAATCGAGAGAGGGAGTGATGTGACATTTCTCAGCCCTTTTAAGACTCTTTGGTAGACAGTGAAGTTTGGTATCATTTGGGTCTTTCTGCTTGCCCCTCACATCCTCCCCAAGGGCATTAGAAGACTTAGATTCCAGAAGCAGGGGTTCAAGACATTCAAGTGATTCTGATTAGAGACAGCCGTTTCTCACAGAGCTCTGGGTTTAATTTTCCCTGGCAAGTTGTTAAATCTCTCTCCATAAAGTAGCAACAGATGTTGGTGGCTGGGACTGACCACCTTGCCCCTGGGAAGGCCTCTGTCATTGGATTTCCCTGAATAGAGACTGTCCCTTTGGTGACTCTTGAGACAGAAGAATACATTAATGTGTTGTCTGGCATTCCAAAGAACTTTGGGAAGTTCTTACTCCTTTATGTAGTTCATTTCCTCCTGTAGGATCACATGTTTAAACGTAGCACCAGGTGCAACATAGTGACCCACTAGTAGTCCCAGTTACTTGGGAGGCTGAGGTAGGAGGATCACCTGAGCCCAGGAGTTTGAGGCCAGCCTGGGCCACAGAGTGAGACTTCATCTCAAAAAATAGAATTAAGTTAAAGAAAGAAAGAAGCACCCTTTCTGAGGAGGTCAGTCACTGCTGCCAAGAAAACACAGCCACGTCTGCAGGGAGACAGGGCAAAGCAGCTCCACAGTGTTAGAGAGTCCTCACAGGAGGTTTGGGGACTACAGCCCCATATGTCAGGACATCAGGTTTATAGCCCACTTCTCAGGAAGAGTTGTGGAATGTGGCCACAGCTCTTAGCCCATGGAAGCCTGTCTGGAATACCAGGGTGCACCCCAGAGGATGCTGGGGTGGTACCTTGGGAACAGAGACCTCTGGAAGCAGCTTTCTCCAAACTTGGCTATTTTCCAAGTTTCTCCAGATAACTCTGCAGAGTCCTAGAACAAGGAGTTCTGTGGATGCGCCCTGCCCCCTCCTCCAGCTGAGCACCACCCACCTATTCGCTGATCCAAAAGCTGCCCTGCCGCAGTGCCTCTGTTGCGCACCTATGTTCCCCGAGGCAAGAGGCACTTCCTCCACCTCAGGTGTGAGCAGGAGGATCAGAAAGCTCCCAGAAGAATGGTGGTGAAGTCCAGAAGCCTATGCCTTAGGCTCCCAGTTTCACATCTAACCATGTTTCCAGGCCCACCTCCCCACCTCCTTGTGCACAGAAGTGGTCTGGCCCCAGTGGTGTGGTCAGCATGGCTAAGCAGAAGTGGACCAGCCCCTGGGGGTTAAAGAGTCTTTAGCATAATCATCTCCTTTCTTTGTCACCAAGAGAATTGTTTCTTCCTCAAGGCCCATAAGCACAGTTAGCTATACTAGCCACCCAAGTTTTGAAAATGAGGATCTGGATTTCCTGGACACCTCCTACCTCCTTGCCAAGTCAAACAGTTCACTTTGCTCTGCCCCTGTTGAGAGGACCAGTTCCACTGAGCAAAGCAGTCTAGGAGCTTGTTTTTTTGGCCCCTCCTCCCTGAGGGTGGAGCCATCTCCAGCCCTACCACCCCTGCCCTCCCCTGCCCCTTGGTGCAGCCTTTATTTTACATTGAAGGAAAATTGTCTTTTTTGCTCCCAGTCCTCTGCAGAGCAAAAAGACTTGTCGGATTCGGGAGAGGAGCCTCAGGGGGAGGCTGAGGCCCCCCACCATGGCACGGGTCACCCCGAGTCAGCTGGTGAGCATGCCCTAGAACCTCCCGCCCCTGCTAGCACTTCAGCCAGCACTCCTCCGCTTCCCGCTCCTGAAGCCCAGCTTCCTTTTCCACGAGAACTGGCAGGGGTAAGTCCAATCACCCGGCACCCCCGCTGCCCCAGGGGAGCCACCCAAACGAGCCCTTTCCCTGGGGTCCCTCTCATCCAGACCCTAGATCAGCATAAGCAGTCAATGATCACAGCTCCCTTCAGTCATCTAATAAAAGTTGGGAAGATTAACTCCTCTTTTATGGTTAGTCTTTTTTAGGTGGGGATGTCTGTACCCGTAGTGAGACTAATCCTGCTTCCTGAAAGAGACACAGTGGTCAAAAGAGGAATTAAATAGTAGGGGAGAGCCTTCCAAATCAAATTCTACCCCTTCTCTTTCTCCTGTCTCTGAACTTGGGCATTTAAGTTCAATGTCTTAGAACTCTGAGGAGCTCTGGCTTCCCTTGGAAGAAGAGTCATCTAGCCCCAGTCATGCTGCAAGACTGGTTCTGTTTGGACTGTGGCTAGGCAGTGAACTGCTTGTCCACATTCAAAGCAGGAAGAAGAAAAGCCCCTCCTTTGTGCCCTTCCTCTTTGTGTTATGAAGGATTTTGAAGATAAAGGTGGAAACAATCAAACTCTTGTGAGCAGGAAGTATCGTGGGTTTTTGAAGTTTAATACATTGGGAAAGGTAAACATCGTCCTATATTTGGGATTGAAAATTCTGTCCTTCGGTTGTCTAATGATAGAAGACCCCTCCCCTGCTTTCATGACATAACAAGGGAACAGAGGCCCTGGCCCGACTGCTTGCTCTAAACCCCAGGGTACCAGAGTCCCAGATACTTCCCCCACCCCTGAGTGATTCCTTCCACCACCAGTTCCTGTTTTTAAGGAAACCATGAAGATTCAGTTACAGCCACCAAGCCCTAGGACATGCAGAAGGAAGTTGGAGCCCTCTTTTAACATTTTGGAGGAATTGGTGTGTAATAGAGTCTGTCAGGTGCCACATACCAGGGTCTGTGGGGGAAGGGGCGCCCCTCAGGGTGCAGAAGTGGGCTCAGGTATTGAGACTTACTCAGAAGCTGCAAGAGCGTACCACAGTGCCCCAGGAGTGTGGCCCTCACACCAGAGTGCCCGAGGGCTGGCGGAGCAATCTTTCCTTTTTCTTTTTTTTGGCAGAGCAGCTCCTGAAAACTTGGGATAGAGTGAGTCGGACAGTGGGAGTTCCTGGGCATGTGGTCTTCTTTGGTCCTCGAGAGCACAGCTTCTGAGAACAGACAGGACCAGAACTTGAGAAGCGCAGCTTGCAGCGGACCCTGCAGCTGCTGAAGTGGCAGGTTTCAGAGTGAGAGTAGCTAATAGGGCAGTCACAAACCTTTTGTGATGGCAGCTGCTTTTCAAGAGCACAGGGGCCCCTGGCTTTTGGTGGGGCCTCACTTCTTACCATGATGTGTCTCTGAGATCTGGCTGCCTTGGGCAGGGTCCTTTGTGAAACCTGGCTTCTTGATTCTTGTGGTCTTCAGGTTAGAGACTCTGATCCTGAGGAACACAAGCAGTTCCCAGACTGGCCAAGAAAACGTGAAGCATCATGGCCTGGAGCCTCAGGATGAGTTAAGCCATCGTGGACAGAGCCAGGGCTACAGGGCTGAGGGCAGCAGGTCATAAATGAACTGACAGCCAGCCACGCAGCACACGTGTGTGCTGTAGTTGGTAACCTCAGGGATCTTGGACACAGCACTGTCCTAGCACTTGGTGACAGCTCTAAGCCAATCAGGCTTGCTGCTTTGGGCTCTCCACAGAGAAATCAGGCTGGTTTCCAGCAGCTCCTCTTAATTGGCTTTCTCTACTAGTTGGGCTTGTTCAAGGAAAATGAAACTTTGTTGTAGGTCAGTCAGTCCCTAAATCAAGTCAGGTAGACCCTGACCCTGCTTCTTCTTGGGCTGAGGTTTTTCTCTAGTGATACAGACTGTTTCTTTTGTATCAGAGCAAATTTGGATCTTGCTCTGCCCCACATTGGTGCTCAGGAAACCAGGAAACCACCCACTGTTACCCAGCAGGTCTTGTTCATCACGTTTGGTCTGTTCTCTGTTCCATGACCCCTGGGCATTCTTTATAATAAAGAGTGGCTTGCTTATAAAAGGCCCTTATCATCTTTCAGTCTCCTCAGAGCTCTGGCCATTGAGGACTCAGTACCAGGAAAAAGTCTCTCTATATTAAGACTTTTGGCTCTCAGAAGACAAGACTGAGAAGACCAAACCTCAAGCAGACTAAATTCAGTGTCTCTGGAGAAGCAGGCAGCTTTCCGTGCTTACTCTGAGCTTGCTGGAATCAAGCTGGACTAACGCTCTGGGCCAGTCACTGCCAAGCTCCAAATGTGTTTTAGGCCCACGAGAAGTGGCAGGCAGTCAGGAGCGAGCCCTCTGGCTGGCAGCCTCCTCTCTCCTCCCAGCTCCCACAAAGGCATGACCTCATCCCTGTGGGGCCTCCAATTGTCACGTTCTTCGTGACTAAAACACTCAGGGTCCCTCCAGGGGAACTGGGCAGCATGAAATAACCACACAAGAGACAGAGATTTTTCTTTGGGTCCTGTGACGGCTCCTCTGACCTTAAGGGTCCACAGAAAGAGCGAGCCAGTGCTGAGGAGAAGCCATTCAAATGAGGCCAGGGTCAGGATTCGGGGGGCCGAGTCTGGCTTCGTGATGTCTGCTGTCAGCAGGTTGACTGACATCTAGGAAGGCCACCCCCAAGGGCAGAGCAAGAGAAGGGGACACCCAAAGTGTTTCCATGGAACATTCTATCCCAAACAGGGCAAGGGGTAACGACACCGAGGAACAGGTGGGCGAAGCTCTGTCCATGGGCAGCACACCTACGTCTGAACACATTTCCACTACTTCGAGGATCGGGGCAATGTCCAGGTCACTATGAAAATGACCGACAGAGCCTCTCTGATGGTGGGAAGGAGTATGTGGATCGTTCAGACTGGCTGTCCACCTCATTCCCCCACCACCCAGACCTTCAAGGCAGTCTCTCTGCTTTCTTCAGGGTTTTTTCAGTGTCTGTCTCTTTAGTAAGCATCTTTGAGCTGGTGGCCTGTCACAGCTGTGAATAAACAGCCGTGAAGTAGCCAACATTCTGTTTCTCCTCCCGGGCACTCATCTTCCTGCAGCTACAAGAAGCCAGGCTTTCTAACTGGTCAGTGCAGATGGGGATCATCCTAGGCTCCATCAGGCCCCGTTGTAGGCGCTGTTATCAAGAGGATTACCTGGCTGGGCCTTGCTCTCTGGCCTTTTCCAGGGGGTTGGGGAGATAGTGCCTTTCATTCCTACTCACTGCCCACTTGTCCTCATCTGTGGATCAGCTTCTGAAGGCAGCTCCAGCTCTGTCCCCTTCCCTGGGTCAGCCTGGCCCCTTTTTTCATTCTTGGGGCCACTCTAGGCAGCCTTACAGGAGCCGTGTATTTTGGAGGGACAGATTCTGAACAAATGTACTCATTACGGTGTTCACCATGTTATCCTCTATGCAAAACCAGATGCCCCTGAATCCACAGTCCCATTTTGGGTTAGGTATGACTGCCCCATCTATACTTGGTGACAGGGACCCATGCACCTTAGATAGCAGCAGGCTAGCAGGGCTGCTGGCCTGTCCTCAGTCCAGACAAATAAGGAGTCTTCTTTAAGAGCCTGCTTCGTGCCTTCTCCTGACGCCTGGGAAATAAGTCCAAGGGTCGTCTTTGGCCATCTTTCTCCTCTGCTTTCTGGTGTGGTTGTCAGTGAGGAATGTTTTTATTGTAGTGTCCCAAATGAGTGTTGTCGAGTTCCATGACTAAACACTCAAGGTCACTCCAGGTGAACTGGGCTGCACGAAATAACCACACAGAGACAGAGAAATACCTTTTTCTTTGGGTCCTGTGACAACTCCTCCAACCTTAGGTGTAGAGGGAAAGAGAGAGCACGTGCTGAACCCTTTTATTGGGGAAAAGCCATTCAAATGAGGCAAGGGATAGGATTATAAGGGAACAGGTGAGTGTAGCTCAACCCCTCTGGGTGCCACCTACTCCCAGGGCCACACCTTATTATCCAAATGAGAGAAGAGACCAAGTCACGAGTCATGGCACTACCGCGCCAGACTGCAGTGATCTTTCAGATCCCTGTGGTGCATCAAGACTTAAAGGTGCGTGCATCTGGAGTGGCTCCCCACAGAGTGTTCAACCCAGTGTTTCTGGGGTATCATCCTGGAGTCCTAATCGCCAAAGGTGGAGTCAAATTAGGGAAGAAGTGGAGAAAGAAGTGAGATTCTTTCACCCTGCTTCTGTCCTCAGTACTCCTCAAAAAGTGCTCTGAAATTTCTCAAGTCTCCCCAGTGGCTCTTGGGCTGTGGGCTGAACAGTGCCCCCCAGGTTGCTTGGGTACCCTAGAGTCTAAGGGAGGTGGAAAGTGTGAAGCTGGTGTAGGCCTTGTGTGGGGCCAGGTGATTGAAGAGGGTCCCGCATCCCAAACCTTTTCCTGCCTTGGGGAAGATGGCACAAGCCAGCAGACAGCAAGCCCAACCTTGTCCTGAGAGAGAAACCCTCCCATCTGCAGGGTGTGGAGCAAGGGGGCCCTGTAAGGGCGGGGGACAGGTGATGCCCCCCGTGGGCAGCCATGGAGGGCTCCAGAAGAGCTGGCATGTCTAAAAGCAGCAGACAGGATGCTGTCTTAGGCACCCTCTCCCGCATCCTTCCTCTAGTCCTAAAGAGGAGTCATGGCGGCATTTCCTCACTGGAGGTTCCAGCAGCACCTGGAAGGTTCCCCAGGAGGAAGACTCCTGCATCGTCCCTCCCAGGACCAAGAGGCCACCGCTTTCCTGTGAGCAGGTTCTTAGAAGAGACTCGGGGCATGGATTTGAGGGTCTCCTGAGGTCGGGCCAGGGAGCATCTGAGTTTTATCTGACGAGGCACCCTTTCTTCTCAGGGTCACCAAAGCAGGTACAGCAGAGGACATGGACCTCGTGTGGGCTGCAAATCCTCACCAAATGCTCTTTGTGCCCAGGGCCCTGGCTGCTGCTCTGAGCTGTGTAGTCATGGGAGACAGACACCAGACAGACTCTGCTGGGCAAAACAGGGCAGGGAGGTGCCAGAGGGACCACAGCTGGGCTGGAGAATGAGCACAGGTGTGCCCCAGTGGTGATTGTCACAGTAGTGGACCCTGAGGGAGAAGGTGCCCCATGCTGGGGGGAGGAGCTTAGAAAACAGGAAGGAGCCAGGGTGGCAAGAGGGAGAAGTAGTGCAGGATGAGAGGACCCTGTGCTGCAGGAGGCCACCAAGGGCTCTCAGGAGTCAGGTCAGAAGCAGGCGGACGTGGCCACAGTGTGCAGAGTGGGCCATCTGCAGGGGCAGGTGGGAGGCCAGCTGCTGGCTGCAAGTAGGAGCCATGGAGGTGTGACCATGTGAATGTGCTCTCGTGCTCCAACTGACTAGATTTGGATGTGTGCTGGAGGGGAGGATGGCGTGCCAAGCAGCAGGCTGCCAGAGCTGTTCACAAGACCTCTGAGGCCAGGTGGGAGCCCCAGAGGCGTCAGTTCATGACCTGGCTACTCCACTCTGGAGGGAGATCCGTAGCACCCATCACATTCTTAGGGACAGATCACTAAGATGTGTTTGTGTCATGGAAAGAGCCCCAAATACTCAAAGCAGAAACCAACAGAACGGAAAGGAGAAAGCACCCTGCTTTCAGTAGAACTACTGTAAAGATGATGGGAAGAGGAGGACCAAGCAGCCCTGGAAGCCAACCAGCCCTGGCAACAGGGCACTCATCCTCACCATGCACAGGGACCTTCTGCAGGATGGACAGACACCTCTCCAATTTAAAAGGATTAAAGTCATGCAAAGTACATTCACCAGCCGCAGTGGAATGAAATTAGAAATTCTTCTTAACAGAAGGAAAACCAGGAAATTCACACAGACTCACTGAGCTCATGTGTGGTCACAGGTGGCCAGATGCAGAGGCCTTGGTGGCAATGATGATGCAGATATCCTTATGGGAGCTGAAAGAGCAGGAAGACAGACGCCCAGGTATCCTGGCCCAGACACCAGTACAGATAAGGCCAGGGCACAAGCCTTTGCTGTCTGTCCATGGCCTGCAGAGTGTCTAGGACAGCATCTCTTTGTTGGAACAAATCCCAGCAAGTTCCGAGGACCAGTTCTCTCCTAGAACTTGGGAGTCTACTGCATGGGCTCTAACACAGATCACTGAGTCGAAATTGAAGCCACAGAGGGAAAGTGTAAGGAGCAACAAGACTGAGTCACCAAGGCTTTTATTCCTGTCTGAGGAAAGCAGGGCATACCTGGATGAGGGAGCAGGTTGTCTGCAGTGGTGTGAAGCTCTGAGAGCCGACCATCTCCAGGCCAGAAGTTATTCAGGAAAGGGAAGGTTTCCCAGGACCAAGGAGGTGACCACAGAAGGTTTCGGTAAAGTCAAGATGCTCGTTAAATTATAGGACGAAAGAAGAGCTTTTTAGAACCATGGGTTGAGATGTAGGGGTGGGGATGTGCTGGGCCGGCCATTAGAAATACGTGGGAGGACAAGGGAAGGCGGGCAGTGCCACACCCAAGAATATCGGGCTGTGGAAAGATGGCTGGCCTCGCACAGGGACCTTCATCAAAGTGCTGGGAGGCCGCAGGGCTCAGAGGGTGGGTAAGATGTGTCCTTGCCCTTTCTCCACTGCCAGGGTCAGGAAGCTGGTGTGAGGCCTGGCTAGGATGCCTGCTGGTTGCAGCGCCAGGGCAAGTAGTTGCTGTCTCTGTTCCTCTCGCCTTTGCTAGTAGGTAGGGTGAGTGGTGCCTGGGGCCTGTGTCCCCCTGATGTCCCTCTAGAGAGGGATGATCCCAAGAGAGTAGACCTGGTGGCAAGCCAGTGGCACAGTCTGTACAATCAAACACTACTCAGCCTCTGGCCTCACAGCACTATAGGAATGCATCTTAAACCCTTTCACGGGTCCTCCAAGTTACCTCACCTTGTGGCTGGACCCAGGATTTAGTTCACAAGACCTGGTTCTGCCAGTCAGCCTGTCCCCTGAACTTGGAAGCCCTGTGCCTATGCAACCCAGGGGTCTAGCATTAACCAGCAGGGGCCAGCTTTGAGTTTAGCCACACAGTGAGCAGTTGTAATCACACCAAGAGCTAAGCTTCCTGTCTGTCTTTTGGGCTCCACCTGCCTCATCTCTGAAGGCCCAGAGCCCTCCCTGCCAGGAAGACATTGGCATCCCCAGTGTCAGGGAACCAAGACACCCCCCCCCACCCCGGCATTCAGCCCCATAGAAAATAAAATCAGCAAAGCCAGGATCCCTTCTGCATGCCTTCGGGAGGGGGACGGCATGGGTACGACCTGGGGCCCTATTCTCACATCCCAGCACTGCTCAGTGCAGCCTCAGAGCAGGCATACTGGACACAAGGACCTCATTTCATTTGGGGCACTGATACTTTCACAGTTTCCCCATCACTGAGGAAAACCACCACAACCAGGCCCGGTGGCACAGACCTGTAATACCAGCTACTCAGGAGGCTGAGGCAGGAGGATCACAAGTTTAAGGCCAACCTCTGCAAGTTAGTGAGACCCTGCCTCAAAATAAAAAGGCCTGGGGACGTGGTTCAATGGTAGAGCAACCCTGGGTTCAATCCCCAGAGACAACAAATAAATAAAAGAGGGGCTTGGGATTGTGGCTCAGTGGTAGAGTGCTTGCCTAGCATATGTGAGGCACTGGGCTCTATTCTCAGCATCATATACAAATAAATAATTTTAACAACTAATCAAAATATTTTTAAAATAATAGTAAAAAACAAGAGACTCCATACGTGGTATTAAGAGGATTTTATTTCCCCAGCATTTGGATGACAGTAACCTCTAATCCTCTCAGTTGCCCAGGTACACACACGGGGTTAGTGACAACTTTCCCTCACCTTACACAGTCTCCTAGGACCAGTTCCACAGAGCTCTCGTGACAGACCTCAAGCAGCTTGCTCTCCTGACACAAACCTGAGCTGCAAAGGAGGAATTCCAGATTGCGGTCCTTTTCTGACTGTTGTAAATTAGCTGTGTGACTTTGAAGAAACCCCTACCCTCTCTGGGTTCTGGCTGCTGCAGACTCCGGCCCACGGCCTGTTTTTGTACAGCTGGGGAGCTGAGACATTGTTTACATTTTTAAAGATTTATAAGGGAAAAGCAAAGAATGTAGCAGAGGCCAAATGTGGCCTGCCAAGCCAAAGCACTGACGGGCCCTTTATGGAAAAAAAGTGCCAGCACTTCTCCCTGCGGGAGGATCTCTCCTGGTCCCTGTCACCTTCAGTTTTATTTATTCCAGTTACTTCTTTCACACACTGCTCTGCAATTTGCAGAGAACTTTCACATGCATCATCTCATTTACTCCCTAACAGCTCATTGAGGCAGATAGTCCTCCTGTGGCCAAACTTGACTCCTGAGGAGATTTTTTCAAAAATAGGAAATTGGTTCTTCTCACTCTTAAATGAAATGGTATTCCTTCCCTCCTCAGAGTTTGCTGGTGTCTGCTGAGGTCTGGAGAACAATATACCCCTAAGAAGGGGCTTATGTGAGGGATTGTGTATGGGGTTGGGGGCGCTCATTCTAAATCTTAACTGCTACTTGTTTATATTCTGGAATTAAAAATTGTAAAAGGAGGCAATTTTTGCGCCCCCTTCTCTTGGCTTGTGGTGGTTCTGTGGTCCAAAAGTTGTTGTACAGGGTTAGATGGTTCTGTCCCAAACGCTTCGCAGTGGACTTTGACCCCAAGCATCAAGCCTTCACCCTCTGTGGCAGTAATACCCAGCTTGAAACAGGAGGCTGTTCCTGGGCAAGGAGTGGACACCAAGTGGATCCAGTGTTAAGTGGCCATTTCAAACAACCCTGCTGCCCTTGCGGTGGAGAGGGTCGCTTGTCAGCTCTTGGCAGGATGAATCATGGCCAGGTGAAGTTGTGCTGTGCTTGAGTCTGGGGGTGGCATGCCAGTCAGCTGTGACCTGTGGAGAAGCAGAGAACCTGGTCCCATGCTGGGAGTCTTTGAGCTATGAAGAGGATTCTGGGTTTGGGAAGCCACCACAAAAAGCAGTCAGAAGTTGCCTCTGAGTGGGCTGAAGTTCTGTGAAGGCAGCAGAGACAGCACCAGGAGTTGGCCCCAGTTGTGCATTGAGCACCACTGGCTCCAGAGCTGGGGCTTGGGTCCTGGGACGCCCACCACCCTCTCACCAGCCTGCCATGTGCTCTTGTTTCAGAGGTCAGCTGGAGGCTCCAGTCCTGAAGCAGGAGAAGGTAAGGAAGTCTCCAAAGCGAATGGCCATCTTTGGTGGTGAAGGCAGAGATAGCCTGATGTTCATCCTCTTCCTCATTATTTTCTGTAGATTCTGACCGAGAAGATGGAAACTACTGCCCTCCTGTCAAGCGAGAAAGAACGTCCTCTTTAACCCAGTTCCCACCTTCACAGTCAGGTAATGATAAGAGCATTTATCTTTTTGTCGTTTATTGTTCCCTTCTGACACCTCACATCCACCATCTGACCCCTGCCCAGATCAGTTAGGATCAGCCTGAGATGTGGCCTCTCAGGAATGAACTCAGAAGTTGCCCTATGTGCAGTCAGTGACACTTAGCAGCATGGTGAGACTTAGCAGACAGAGGATGACAGTAAAGAAATTGTGCCTCTGAAGTAGGAGACAAGGGCCGAGCATCGAGAGCCCTTTTGGGAGGGGCTCTGACCATTCATAATCCTTCCTGAGACTGCTGTGACACTGTGCACTGACAGTGGAGCAGCCCAGGGGAGGGGACTTGATGAGGTTTGGAGGAAGGGCCAGAGCATTAGTTTTATGCTGCCCTCCAGTTCCACTTTGCTGCAGCCCGTCTCGGTGCACTCAAGCTCTTGCTCAGGGAGGTCCACTTCATTTGTGGACCCCGTGGACTGGCCCACACCCCAAGAAGCAATTGCTGCTGTAAAGAAAAGTCTTAAACTATACCCAGGGCATCCGTGCAGTGTGGAGGCAACAGCCCCTTAGGCACACAGGCAGTCTGGCAGAGGCAGGTTTCTAGGACAGAGTAGTTGGGACTACTCAGGAAGCTTAGACAACCTGGTCCTCGCCTCCAGAATGCAGCTGCCCTGCAGGGTCAAGGGTAACCGCTGGCCCTGGGCTATTCCCCGTAGTGACTTGGTCCACACTGGTATTGTTTTGTGGTCTGTGTGCATCACCAGTTTGGAGGCACATGTGTGTAGAGATGAGTTCTGGTTGCACAAAGTAAAATGCATTCTTGGGAAGTTCACAGAAAACGTTTTGCAGTTGTGAACTTCGTGGCGTGGCCGTGGCTATCACTGCAAGGGAAAGATCACTCAGAACGTGGCTTTGTTCACACAGAGATGCACACGTTGCAGGAGCACAGGGCAGAGGCAGCGTCCAGCAATGCTGTCACGCCTCCTGCCCTTAATGTCTATTTTGGATATTGCCACATCCCTTATCAGCTGCATGAGGCCCCCGAGTGGACATGCTGTCACTTGTCCCCAGATATTAAGGAGCTGCCTGGTTGGTTTGCATCCTTGTTTAAAGTTTTCTGCACACCTGGACAGGTGCTCCTGTAGGAGGAGGCAGCTTCCCTTCCTACTCAGTCACCACAATGTCGGGGCAGAAGTGGAGCTGGAGATTGGTGAGCATTAGTTTTATGCTGCCCTCCAGTTCCACTTTGCTGCAGCCCATCTCGGTGCACTCAAGCTGTTGCTCAGGGAGTTCCACTTCATTTGTGGACCCTGTGGGCTGGCCCACACCCCAAGAAGCAATTGCTGCTGTAAAGAAAAATCTTAAACCATCAGGGTAGGGCACACGCCTTGCTGCTGAGGAGAAATGGGCTGAGGCAGCCTTCAGTGAGGCCCTATGTGCCAGCTGCCCCTGCCAGGGCCCAGGGTGCCAAGGTAGGGCTGGGAGTATGAGCTAAGATGGGCAGCCAGCTGTCAGACCACTTGAGGCTGTAAGGACAGGCTCCACTCTCATTGAGAGTTTAAATGCTTGTCTTCATGCTCCTGCACGCAAGAGAATCCCCCCTTGTGTGCCCCGCCTACTCATGCTCTTTTCCCTCTTGTTCCCTCCCCCGCCTGCATCTCCATGCCGACAGTGTCAAAACACAATGTTTTTATGCCATCAACCTTCTGCGAGTCCTCTGCAGGCAATTCTGACTCAGACCCAGGTGAGACCTCATGTCCCTTTGCCCGTCCACCAGTCCCTGGGGATTTTCCTGAGATACACACAGTAGTGAGATTCTCAGTAACTTAGCAAGACTCTGTCTCAAAATAAAAAACGCCCTGGAAACAAACAAACAAACAAACAAAAAACCACCCTGGGTTCAATCCCCAGTACTGTGTGAGAGGGAGAGGGAGAGGGAGAGGGAGGGAGGGGGAGACAGAGAGATTTATTTTCAAATTTTCACACAATATATTCATAATGTAAAAAAAAAAAAAAAAACAAAGGGAAGAGAAATTCCCTTGCCCCCTCTCTACTCTCCTACCCCAAAATAGCTACTATGAAGCACATGTGATTTTTTTTTTTCCAGATCCATTTCTGTGTATTAAATTTTCACATTAATATTGCCCAGGTCTTTTCAGATAAGTATGTATCATCGCAACTTTAAAGCTGAGGAAAACAATGTGATCCCTTCTGCAGAGTACAAGAGCCTTCCTTTTTTGGTCTTTTGCTAGAGAACCAACTCCAGAGTTTCTTGAAAATTTCTCCCACATGGCTGGAATTCCCCATAAAATATTTAGTGAGCAAGTTTAACAACCCACATTCTGTAACCCAACCTGCCTTATATAAACCCATTGCCAACTTCAGAAGCGTTGTGAGATAAGTCCCATGCTGGCAAGGAAAGAGGTGACGTGAGTTTTTATAACTTGGGTGGCGTAATTTGAAACAGTGGAATTCATTTTGACTCTAGAAGTTAACTGTTTCAACTGACCCCCTGACCTCATCTCAAGGAGGAGCTTGGTTCTTCAAGGTCCTCAGAGCCAGCCGGTAGGTTGTACCTGGGTGTCACTTGGGCAGGCAGCATTCTGAACCATGGAGGCAAAGTCCGCCAGTCCAGTCCCTGGTTGTGGTCTCCATTATCCATCATGGGAGCGCTGTGAGCACAGGTACGAGTCGTTCTTCAGATGCACCTCTGAGTCTCCCCTCTCCTCTTTGTCCACTAGTATTAGGAGCAGGTGGCCCAGGAAGCCAAGATGGCTGGGGTCCATTCCACAGCTTAGACAAAGCCTTGATTTAAAGTCCCTGATACCCTAGTGCTGGCCATGTGGGAGGCGTGTCAGGGCAGCTACACAGTGAACTTCACGTCTTTTTTAACTTTAATTTTGAAAACCTTCAGTAGAATGTTTCCACAACACTGTCACCTGGAGACTGCCTTTCACTTCCTTCATTTGTCCACTGCGTCTTTACGGTAGAGGGATCATGTCCATGTCGCACCCTGTGTATCTCACTTTCCATCTGCTAAACCAGAGTGTCACATTTCCATCTGTGAAGGTTGTAGGCCATGGGTCTTGTGAAAGTCCTTGGGTTTGGTGAAGAGACCCAGGGAGTGTCTTGGGTGGGAACCCCCAGGAGGGACACCTGTTCTTGGTGCGCACCATATTGGCTTTGTCCTCTTGCTAGCAGGATTCCCCTTGATGGTTCAAAGAGGTGAAATCATCCAGTTGTACCATTTGCTTTGAACATAGTTCACCAGTTGCACCAATCACGTGAAGTCATTTCCCCCACCCCAATCGGGCAAATTCCTGTGTTGCTGGGTCAGGTGCCCTTCGTTCTGTTTTCACATTTTTTTAATTGGTGCACTGTAGTTCATAATGGGGTTTGTCCTTACGTATTTGTACCTGTTCACAACATAACAACATAATTTGGTCAGCACTTCTCCCCTTTCCTCAGGTTCCCTTTGTTCTTTTGAACACTTTTTTTGCTTTCTGTCCCAACAAGAGACTCCATGCTTGTCATCTTTCCCTGTTCTGGTCCTGGACTCTTCCTCATTTCTCAAAGGGACCCTGTCCTTTTGTAGTAGAGAATGGCCTTTTGATCCAAGGTCTGGGTTCTGAGCCTCTTGTAGGCAGACCTGGGAACGTGCACAGCTCTCCACCTGCGTGATTGCTTCATCTCTTGCCTGTTTGCATAACCCAGGGCCAGAAGGGGTCTTCATTCAGTATGGCAGAGTGCATGTTCCAACCTCTCCTCTGCAAGGAAGAAACCTGACTCTGCCTCTTCTCAGCTCGTCCCACCCCTTAGCAGCCTAGCCCACTCCTGCCCTGCCCTGCCCTGCCCTGCCCTGCCCTATCCCGCGCAGACCAGACCAGCCCAGACCAGCCCATCCCATCCTTGCTCAGTGCACACTTCCACCGGGCCACCTGCTCTGGGATCCTCTCCTCCATCTGGCGCAGGCCAGGTTTAGTTCCAGGGCATCTTTCTGACTAAATCAGGAGTTCCATCGGGGTGGCATTGTTTCCTTCAGACTTCACTTGGGGTCCCTGGGAGGCGGGCAGAAAGCACTCAGATAGCAGCCTGCTTGCTCACCGGGGCTGCCCCTGGGACTCTGTTGTTCCACTGGGCCCATGGGAAGCAATGCCTGTTCCCAGCAGGACCTGGGATATGTGGCGGACATTGGGGTCAGCCCACAAGGCAGAAGCTTTGTGTTGCAGACAAAGCGCATTTCTAAAAGAAGTGTTTCATGGAACAGGTCCTACAACAGGGCCTCCAGAGCTTGGCCACCCCACAAGCGCACTTCCCTGCTACCTTGTGCCCCCTCTGTCCTCTGCGTGCCCAGTTGCCATTAGAAGCGTCCCACCCCTACGCAGGCGTACTTTTCATATTTGTCTTGTGCTTGGAAAGGAAAAGACAAGACGTCTGTCCATTCACTGCAGCACCCAGCATGGATTCCCTGTGTGTCTGTAGGGTGGGCCAGGTTTGGAGTAGGCCATTCAGTGGCCATGATGGATGTCCCAGGCCTTCTGCCCCTGCCAGCCTGGCCTGGCATAGGCTCTACCCAGCCAGGTGCTGAGGAGCATTCTATAGCCAAAACATAAATGTTGTAAACTAGCTCTCAGGGCTTCTGAAAAATTATTTAAATTGTGCATTTGACCTCAACTTGAAAAATGTGACTAAATAGCTAGTCATCAGCTAATAACTCAGCATTTGCCTTCTGGAATGGACCACCTGGCGGGCCTCTTCCCTGGTGCTTTGGCACCTCCTCGGGGGTTGTGTGGCCGCTCTGTCACACCAGAGACATCAGCCTCACAGCACTGGGCTCAGCAGCACCTCGTCAGTGGGCCGCAGCCTTCCTGCTTGTTCTGAATTCTGACTTGATCTTATTTCTGAGAGTTTGATCTGATGAGATTCTTAGATTTTGTTGTCGTTTTCTTGTACAGTTGAATGGCTCTTAATGAACCCACCAAGTTATGCTGCTAAGATCATCATTAATTTTAGAACCTTCCCACTACCCCAAAAAGAAGCCCTCCTGGGGATCATGAGCAGTCACCCCATCCTCTCCCAGCCCCCAGAAACCATGAATCCATTTCACTTCCTGTCTCTGTGGATTTACCCCTTCTGTACATTATATATACACACATACACACACACACACATAAACACACACATTATATATATATATTATATGTTAATGGGTCTTTATTTTGTTCATTTATTTATATGCAGCACTGAGAATCGAACACAGTGCTTCACACATGAGCCACAACCCAACTCCTGGACATTTCTTATCAATGAAGTCATATACTATGTGGCCTCTTGGATTCTGTTTCCCTTTATATTATTAGTCTTTAATTCTTCCAACAAAATTTGCTTCTGTTACATTTATTCCCAAGTATTTTATTTCTCTTGGTGCTGTTGAAAATGGAATTTTTTTCTTAATTTCATTTTCGGAGTATTCACCTATTCACCCTAGTATATAGAAATACAATTGATTTTTATATGTTGGTCTCATGCCCTGCACCCTGGCCTGGGCTGACCCTTAGCATAAAAGCAAGGCTGCCTCTAGACCCTTGCTCTCTCCAGAAGACCCAGGCCTTTGTGATCATCCTTCCTATTATAGATCAGACTAGACTGCCCTCCCCACCTTCCGTGGGCAAGGTCACTGAGACCTGTCTGTCAGTCAAGGGATCTGTGGACAACAGACTGTGCCAAAACCAGGCTTTCTAGCCCTCCCAGGATCCCTGGGCACTTGCTGTTCTCGCAGGTGGCTAGGGGTGCTCTTGTCCAGCACCAAGGCAAAGCTCCAGGGGCATATCTGGGGGTGGTGCAAACCCGCCATCTGCCACTTTGTCTTTTCTTGACCTTGGACACATTCTCTGATGGACAAGTCTTCTAGGAAAAAGGAGACCAATCCTGTTGTCCTCGAGTGTAAACCCTAAGCTGTCTGCCTGGAATCCCGCTCTAGAGGCAGGGCTCTGATCTTGGGGGACTTTATCACCTCCGCTGATCCCTTCATCCTCCTGTCCCCTGTTGTCAGCACTTTGCCCTAGAGCCAGTGCTTCTTACAACCTGGGCTGCACAGCTGCCTGCTGGCTGGCCCCAGCTTCTGCCTTTCTGTTAATTTGAAAACGTTTCCCAAGTTCCTTAGGCCCATGGTCACTGAGGCTAGACCTGAAGCCCTTCTTCTGTCCTGTGCCCTCTGGGCTTGGCTGCTCTGCCCCAGGCAGGTCTGCTTTTCATGTTTTGTCTTGTGCTTATAGAGGAAAAGAGCAGCGGGTTCCGGCTGAAGCCACCGACACTGATCCATGGCCAGGCGCCCAGTGCAGGTAGGTGGCCCACATCCAGAAAGGTGATGGGAAGGGCTTCCTCAGATCTCTCCAGGCTCCTTCACAGCCTGCTCTCTGGGTGTGACCTGACCTGTGAGCTACGGAAAGCTGCTTACGAGGACCTCTCTGAGCAGGGAGCTGCTGGGGCTCTCTGCACTCAGAGCAGGAGAGGCGGCGTGGGCTGTGCTCCGCAGCAGCAGTGGTTCCAGAGTGTGGCCCAGTGTGCCAGGGTTCACCTGATGACCAGAGCGCCTGGCTCCCCTGCTCTGGACTTAGATGGAAGCCTGCAAGGACAGAACACCTCCTCTCAGGGTCCTTGCCCAGCCTGTATTTGGCAGAGGGATCTTCTCCATGTGGTTTTTAAAGAGTAGGTACAGAAGATGCCTTTATATGATCCCAGAGTCCAAAATCTGGGGAATTGCTGTGAATTCCATGCCCTCCCCTCCTCCTCACCATCTGCTCTTCACTTTTTCGGGGGGAGGGTACTGGGGATTGAACCCTGGAGCCCCAGCCCTTTTTATTTGTTATTATGAGACAGGGTCTTGCTAAGTTGCCGAGGCTAACCTTAAACTTTCGATCCTCCTGCCTTGGCCTCCCAAGCTGCTGGGATTACAGGCGTGCACATGATTTCTCTTCACTCTTGAGTCCAGTATTGTCCTTGATGAGTGTACCAGCTGGGTTAATTCACAGTCATGATTGGTGATGTGGGAATTTCATAAAGAGCTAGAATCTGTATGTCTAGTTGTAAAAAAAAAAAAAAAAAAAAAAGGTTTTCTAAAATCTGCTTCCTTGCCTAATCCAGCCAGCAAGGGACACGGGGGGGTTAGTTTTTTCCGAAGTGCCTGGGGGACGGGAGTGGGGGGGGTGCTGCATTTCTGCTGGGCATCCAGGGCCCTAGGAAAGCCGACTTCCATTGCAGGTTTGCCAAGCCAGAAGCCCAAGGAACAGCAGCGCAGTGTTCTCCGCCCAGCCGTATTGCAAGCCCCACAGCCAAAAGCACTGTCGCAATCCAGTAAGAGATGCAGCCCAGGAACCAGCGCTCCCAGGAAACCACTAAGTGTACTCAGAAATACAGAGAGAACAGAGGAGGTCCTTTAAACCAGCCCAGGCTCCCTGAGGCTCTGGGCAGTGTGACTGGGTCAGACATGCGTCACCCACTCACTGTCTTCATAAAAGCCAACCTGAGCCTGTGAACGTAGATTTGTCCCTGCATGTCTACAGACAAAACTTAGCCATGAGCCACACAGGTCTTCAGAAGACTTGCCAGTTATGGTCATGGGGCCAACATTTTCATCTTCCTGCCCACTTCACACCCACTCCTGAGCTGTGTCTCCCTCACATCCATACCAGGAGCAGTTTTTCCTATTTCTAGTTAATCCTTAACTTTCTTATTTATGAGCTTTTCTTCTTTTTGGTCTTTCCCTGTAATTGAGAACTCTTCATCAGAAACAGCTCAGCCTCTCAACACAGGGAACTCGTTAATATTTCTGAAGGGTTTTTAATTATAGAGGAAATTATCTTAATTTGATGTTTAACAGTCAAAGCCAGAATTTTTTTTTATTTTTTTTTATTTATTTATTTTTTTTTTTTTGGTACCGAGGATTTAACTCAGGGGCACTCAACCACTCAGCCACATCCCTAGTCTTGATTTGTTTTGTTTTATTTTATTCAGAGACAGGGTCTCACTGAGTTACTTAGCACCTTACTTTTGCTAAGGCTGGCTTTGAACTCGCAATCCTTCTGTCTCATCCTCCCAAACCGCTGGGATTATAGGCACGTGCCACTGAGCCCGGCTAAGGACAGATTTTAATGTTTGAGTCATATGCTCTCCAGAGTTGGGTTTTTATATATATATAGATCTTTATTTATTTTTACATGGTGCTGAGAATTGAACCCAGTGCCTCACACATGCCAGGCAAGTGTACTACCGCTGAGCCACAACCCCAGCCCAGAGTTGGAGGTTTTTGGGGGGGGGTGCTGTTTATTTTTGTTTGGTACTGGGGATTGAACACACGGGTACTTAATCACTGAGCCATGTCCCCAGCTCTTTTATTTTCTTTTCTATTCTGAGACACAGAGTCTCGCTAAGTTGCTGAGGCTGGCCTGGAACTTGCAATCCTCCTGCCTCAGCCTCCTGAGCTGATGGGATTACAGGCAGGTGCCACCATGCCCAGCTTTTGTTTTTATGCAAAAAATTAGTTTCATAAAGAATTGTTCCCCAGTATGTGTTTTCTTGTTTTTTGTTTGTTTTGGTTAAGTAGCAGTAATGCTTCTGAACTCACTGAAAACTCACACAGTTCTTTTTTTGAATAAAGACAAGACCTCCTCACTTCTGTGAGATTTTCCCTGTTTGTTCTTTTATCTCAGGGCAAGTGGCTTTTAGTAGAGATGCCAGGCCCTTTCCTACTAAGGAGACTTGACTGTCCAAAGGAGGTCCCTACATGGGGTGCAGCACCTCTACCAGCTACAGGAGAGGTGGGCTGGAGGGGTCCTGGCTGGATGCCCAACACTCCCCACTCTCCTTTCTTCCCACAGTCCCTAGCAGTGGCACCAATGGAGTCAGCATCCCAGCAGACTGCTTGGGGGCAGCGACATCATTATCACCAGAAAACCCTGCACGGAGAAGTCCCTCTGAATCTGCTGACGAGGCACATGCACTTGAGGTCAGTGTGTTCTGGGGAAGGGGGCCACCATGTGCCCAGCCCAGCAGGACCCGGAGAGTCAACTCCTCTTGCTGAGTTCACAGCTCTTCAGCCGTGGGCCTGTTTCTGCATTTGCCCAGTGGTCTAGAAAAATACCCAGGCTGGGAAGTACATAAAGAAAAGAGGTTCATTTAGCACACAATTTTAGAGGCTGAAAGTCCAAACAGGAGGGCACCAGCTCTGCCTAGGACCCTCTGGCCGTGTTTCTTCATGGCATCAGCATCACGGCAGGAGCGAGAGGGAGATCACAAGGCAAGACAGGAAGCTGGGAGCAGGGAGGGGACAGTCTTATTCTTTGATAACATCTTGCCTAGAGAGAACTCCACAGGGTCCCATGACAACTCAATCAGTTCCTTCCAAGGGCAGTGCCCCCACCCCACCCTGTGCTCCAGCCACCTGTGCTAGGCCCCACCGTTTCAAAGTTCCAGCGTACCCCCATTTCCACATGGGGGACCATGCTTTCAGAACAAGAACCATCATCCTGTGCCCACAGACCCTAGAACACTGGCAAACCATGAGCCTGCCAGGGGGGTCCTTTCCTCAGCCCGGGAGATTAGCGCCTCAAGCAGCCTGCTGGGCAGGCCCTGTGCCACCGAGCATCTGGCCCCCAGTATGTGTGGTCCTTTGGGGTAACTTATCCTGAGTCCTGGGAGTCACTGGGTCCAGAGGAGTGGCTTTCATGAATGATTGTCTTGCAGTATTTCATGGGAAGAAGAACCTCCCCCTCTGCACACAAGAGTCAGTTCTCCAGGATTTGAGTGGTTCCGTTGAGTTGGAAAGCATGCCTGGGGCAGCTCGGGAATAGTTCATTTAAGAAAAATTAAAAGGTCCCCCAGGATTCCCGGACTGTGGAGGCCCAGGGCAATGTATTTCACAGCAGCTAAAGTGGGGGATATTAGATGACCAGCTGCTCCCAAGCTTGGCAGGTGCCTTTTGGTCATCTGTAGTAATGCACCACTTGGCATCTCTGAAAAGCCTAGCTGGGCCCACGTGTCTTCTGCACTCTGCAGCCAAGTCAACAGACCTGCTGCCTGTGGTTTTGAACCCTCCACTCAGGTGGGAGCTTGGCTGTCTCTAGTTATGTTCTAGAACTTCCCCTGCCCCCGTGTTCAAACCACAGGTCTCTCAGTTGGAAATGTGGGAATAGGAACTGCTGAGGTGTTGAGGGCAGTGGGTCAGGAGCACAGTTCTTCTGAGTTGGAGGGGCTCCTGGAAGAGGCCCAGCCTGTCCCTGACACCGCTCACTTCCTGACAGCGAGTGCATGGCTATGCTGGTGGCACCAGTTGCCACAGCTCACACGAGCTGGAGAGTTTCAATCCACCCCAACCCAGAAGGTATCCCCCTGAGTTGCCCTTCTGCATCTACCCTTCCCCAGCCCTGCAGGCCACCGGGATCGCTCCTCTCCATCTCCTGTGCTGGGCTGTGGATGATTCTATCTGGCTCCCAGTTCCTCCTGACATCCCCCTTCTGCCACCCAGCCAGTGCTCCCTGTGGGTGTGGGTGGAGCCACACAGGCCACACGTGCCACCAGCAGTTCTGCATGTGGCTGACACTAGGACAGAAGTGGAGGCTCCTGCTGCTGGCACTGCCACACTTGCTATCCTCTGACACTCTAGTCTGCAGGGACTGAGGGTTCACCAGGCAGACTTTCGTCTTTCTTGTCACCTCAGAAACATGGCAGTATATAAAGAAAAGAGGTTTTCTGACATGCTGCCATGGGAGACCATGAGATGGTAGACTTAAGGCTCAGGTGACTCATGGGGCTTTATTTGCTTTGCTTTTTTGGCAGTGCTGGGATGGAATCCAGGGTCTCCCATGTGCTAGAAAAGGGTTAACCACTGAACCACTCCACCCGGTTCACTCTTGATCAAAATGGATTTACACTTTCATATCTCACAACTTGTTTATCTTTCTGATTGCTGAGGGCATCTTGCCTTTCTCAGTAGCAGCTGCATTGTGAGTTTTTCCCCATTGTGTTTTAAATCCTAAGTTATGTTAGCCCTTTGGCTAACAATGAACCTCTGGGTTGTTTCCAGCTCTCTGCCAGTATCGATGGTGCTGCAGCAAGTACCTTGCTCTGACTCTCTCTGCCAGAGCCCTCCTCCAAGTGTTTTGAGAACAGGGTCTCAGAAGTAGCTTCTAGCCATGTTGGGTGTGATGTTGATCTCTGCATCTTATCCACCTAGACAGAAAGGCCACCACTCATCAGTGGGCTTTTCAAAACCAAAACCTAGTCTGACTCTATGCCCAGAAGCTCTGGTACCATTTAGGCTACCCTGGCCTTCAAAGGTCCAGTTCCTGTTAAGTAACCCAGGGGACTATGGGTTCCAAGCATCCCAAGGTGAGTAGAATTGCCTGTCCAGGCTACCGCATCTCACTATCCACTTAGGAACCACCTCTGCCAAGGCATGGGAAGAGGCTGGCAGCCAGCCCTCTGCCCTACCAAGGCAGGGGGGGCCTCTTGCCAGTTGGGAGCCGCTGGTCTCAGGCCTGTCCCTCACATACCCTTTATCTAAAGCAGAGCCCTGCGCCTGTTTAGGGAACCTGCAGCACATGGAATGGGTCCTTGTCTGCCTCTCCCAAGGCTCTACCCAGGGAGAGCTGACCCTGCTGCTGGCAAGGCAGGTGCGCTGGGGAGTCCTCGGGCCCCCGCTGGCCCAAGGACCCCAACCGAAAGAGCCACATGGAAAAGACAGAAGAGTGTTCTGGTTCTGTGTATCTGGGCTAATGTGTCTCCTTTTCCCAATTTTTGTGTTTTGTTTTTAATAGGAGAAAGAGCCCCAGAAAAATGAATCTAGCAATACTTCTGAGGAGGAAAACTGTGAGAAGAAAGATCAAGTTGCACAGCAAGCCTTTGTATTTGGGCAGAACTTGAGGGACAGAGTTAAGGTATGTGATCAGGGATTGAATGAGATACTGAACTACTAACTTGATTTTTATTTATTTATTTGTTTATTTTTAATGACTTCATGTTCAACAAGAAAATCAGTTGACTTTCTTTTAGATTTAACCAGAATATCTGAAAATACAGAAGAGGGTGTTTATCACGGCTCCCAGGCTGAGAGGTGTTCGAGCTCATCCAGCCTGCTCCGTCCCTTTAGGTCTGAGCAAGGCAGCCCCTCTTGGAGGAAGGACATGGCAGAGGAAAGCTACTTAGTTCAGAGCAGCCAGGAACGGAGACAGAAAGGGTCTGAGATGAGGAATACCCTTCGAGGGCGCGTGCCACGGCCTCCGTCCATCCTTCAGTGGTAGTTCAGTGGTGCAGCACACCTGGGCTCCATCCCCAGTACACATCCTCAGAACACTGCTACATTAGGGCAACCTTCAGCACACACTTTTGGGGTCACTCGTGTACCAGCTATGACAAACCATCATCGCCTTTTTTTTTTTAAGTATTTATTTTTTAGTTGTAATTGTACACAACACCTTTATTTTACTTATTTATTTTTATGTGGTGCTGAGGATCGAACCCGGGGCCTTGCATGTGCTAGGCAAGTGCCACTGAGCCCCAACCCCAGGCTGGCCCTGAGCTCCTGGGCTCAAGTGATCCTCCCGTCTCAGCCTGGAAGTGGCTGGAACAACAGGACACAACACTGTGCATGGCCACCTTATTTTCTCAAAAAAAGGTTGGGAGCTGGACATGGTGGTACAAACATGTGATCTCAGTGACTTGGAAGGAAGGCTGAGGCAGGAGGATCCAAAGTTCAAGGCCAGCCTAGGTAACCTTGGAGCTCCCTGCTGTCCTGATGAGGTGTTTCTGTTTCCAGCTGATGAGTGAAAAATAAGGAAGGCTGGAGATGTAGTTCAGTGGTGCAGCACACCTGGGCTCCATCCCCAGTACCACCAAAAAAGGATAGGTGAGAGCAGGCATCTGTCACTGGCTGCCCTCAGGTGTGTCAGTCATGTCTGGACACTCGAGTTGAGTGGGAAGCTTTGGCAGTGTCGGAGGACAGCGTCTCTGGGCCCCGTGGGCTGGAGCCCTGGGAAGCCCGAGCTCTGCCTTTCCTAGCAGCTGGCCCAGAATGCTCTGCCACGGCTCTTCAGCAGCTCATCTGGCAAGAAGCTTCTGTAGTAGCCTGAGAGGTGGCATCAGTGGCCATCTCTGGAACTAGTGTGGTAACACAGCTGGGGGTGTCCCAGCATGGAATGGGTGGAGGCCAGGGATGTTGCTCAGCACCCTGAAGTGCAGTACTCAGGATGCCCACCCAGAGAATGACCCAGCCTAGTGTCCATAGCACCCAATGGGAAAGCTTGAAATAAGGAATCAAAAATTTCTGCTGAGAAGGTGCCGGATAATCTTCCTGCTGCCTGCTTGTTAACTCCCTGTCCGACAGCAGGACCAGTCCTGAAACACAGAAACTAGGTGTTGACGCTGCCGCAGCTTTCAGACAAAATAATGAATCTCTTTTGCCTGTTCCCACTAGGGACAGGTGAGAGACTTGAAATACACCTACACTTAGGCCATTCAGGGCTTCCTGAACTTGGCCACTGGACCTCAGGCCCAGTTCTCTGTCCCTCACATTGAAGTGGGTGGGATCAGGGTCTCACAGATGTCCAGGGCCTTGGAGTCTTTATGTCAGATCTCTCAGCATCTCCCCTGAGGGCAGCCTTGAAAGAGCCTCAGAGAGTGCTTCTATCCTGTCTGTACCCAGCCCCTTGGGAGGCCCAGGGTGCAAATCTGTGCTCTGTGGTGTGGTCAGAAGTACTGGCCCCGCACCAGCTTCAGGGCAGGTGTCTGTGGCGAGGTAGAAGAGCTTCCTGAGTGCTCTGTGGTCTGTTTCTCTATCTTAACCACTAAAAACAACATGTGAAATTGGTGAAAGCCCCACGCTCTGCCACACATAGCATGTGCACTCAGCATGAGCTGACCTCAGAGCCGTGACCCACAGTGCAGAGTCCTGCAGACAGACAGCTGTAGAGCCCCAGGCCCTTCTGTCCTGATGGGGTGTTTCTGTTCACAGCTGGTGAATGAGAATACCGATGTAGCTGGCTTGGAGAGTGCCGGACAGCCCAGCTCAGACACGCCAGCTGCCACCAACTACTTTCTCCAGTATATCAGTTCCAGGTAGGTCCCAGCCCAGGGCCGGTGTCAGAACTGGCAAGAGGTGGTGGGAGAGAGCCTCAGCCACAGTGGGGGCCATTCATGATCTTTCTGCCTTGGGCCTGGGGACCTTGGTGCTAGACCAGGAGCCAGCTCTGTCTTTCCCAAGGGGTGTGGAGCAGGAGGAAGCAAAAGCCATCATAGTCGAGGTGCCCCAGGCCCTCCTTTACTCCCCCTTCTGGGTGAAGCCATGGGCCAGGGTTGTCCCAGACAACAACAGACCTCCCACAAGACCAGAGTCCAGTGTGCTCATCAGGGGCATATGGAGGATACAGCCTAGCCTCAGAGTGACCCTCTCACGTGGACCAAACGACTAGAGCAGAGCTGATAGGTCCAGTGGCAGCTTGGTCACCTCCTGTAGCCACAAGGGGCCAACCCCAATGCCCCTTAACGTGGGTGTGGCTACGTGGGGTGAAGGCTGTGGGTTGCCCTGGTTGGTGCCTGAGGTGCTACTCCCCAGAGCTTCAGAAGGAGAGGTCTCCCTGCCTGGGAGACAGGCCTGCAGAGCTAATGAGCATGGCCTTGGGATCCTCCACCAAGCAAGCTAAGGCTGGGTTTCTGCCTGGCAGTGTGCATGGCTCAGGGACCCTGGGTCCCGCTAGCTGCTGCCCGTCAGTAGAGGGAGAGGGGTCCGGACTGCTCCCTGCCGATGTTGGGGGGGTGGTCATTCCTGCACCTGCATGTTGGTGTACGCGTGTTCACACGTGCACATTTACCTGATCACACACTCGCGGCACATCTCCTCTCCAGTTTAGAGAACACAGCCAACAGTGCCGACGCCTCCAGCAACAAGTTCGTCTTCGGCCAGAACATGAGCGAGCGTGTTTTGGTGAGCAGCCCCTCGTGGCACTCTTCTTCTTGGACCCCAAAAGCTTTAGCACCAACCCCTGATTGATAGGCATGTGGCTGTGGCTGCCATGTCTCCTACAAAATCAGGACTTTAAGTTGTAAATAAAAGAGAAAAATCAGGCTCAGACTCGGCTTGAAGATGGACTGGCCCTTGACTCTGGTGGCCCAGGGGGCTGACTTAGTCCTAAGTTGGTCTTCCCTTGCAGCCATGGGGCCAGAATGACAGCCAGAGTGCCTTCTCCATCCCTATAAGGGCAGTCGGAATGAGTGACAGCCGTGTGAGGCTGAAGTTCTTGGCCATATGCTGCAGGCCCCCAAGTCCCACCCAGACCACAAGTCTGAAGCCAGTGGGGGCAGCAGGTCTTTTGTTCCCTGTTGAAGTAGAGCCAGCCATGACTGTGGAACGAGGTCAGTCTGGGCATCCGGGCACACATCATGGCCAGGACACTTGGGTATATGAAAAGGCCATTTTCTGTTCCAGAGAGCCCAGCTGGCATGGGAGAGGGTTCTAGAGCACTGTTCCTCCTGCCTCTATTCTTTCTCTTCCCAATTGAACGGCCACAGCCAGTTGTGACTGTGGGGAAGGCTCTGTTCTGGCCCGTCATCGTTCTTTCTAGCTCTGTCTGGTTTGTAGCAAGTTGTCCCCACGTCAGTACTGCCCTTTTCCTGCACAACCATCTGTTCGCAGACTCACTTCACAGGTTGGTGTGCAGACACAGATGAATGGCACAGCCCGTGTTGGCAGTCTGCTGGTGATGCTAGGAGAGACCGTGTTCCCAGGGCTCTGGGGCAGCTCTCAGGTGTTCACGTGTGACATTCAGGGTGGCCCGTTAGGACTGGCCCCACATGGTGCTGGGGAGCATCACGCAGAGTCAGGGGCCCAGCTAAGAAGGGTCTGGCACTGCCCTCCCCACCAGGGCTTTCTCCCCTCCTGGGTTTGCCACCAGCACCACGTAGTCATTCTCCTTTTGTTTCCCTGCAGAGTTTCCCCAAGTTAAACGAGGTCAGCTCAGATGCCAGCAGGGACAACGCAGCTGCCGAGTCTGGATCTGAGTCGTCTTCCCAGGAGGCCACCCCTGAGAAAGGTACATCCTAGTCCCGCAGGTCAGCTTGGGGTGACCAGTGACAAGGGACACTGTATCTCTGCATCCCATGGGGGAGGACTGCAGGACCTGTCTTCCCCAGCGGTGGAGACCAGTTAGGAACAGTCTGAGAGCCGTGGCTGTGACCACAGCGCTCTGTGCTTCAGCTGGAGGCAGCTGTGCACCTTGAGGGGCGTGGGGGCCCCGGGCGTGCCGCTGTGCCAGGTGCTCTGAAGCAGGCCAGGAAGGATCTCCTGCATCCTCTCTCAGGAGCCCCACTGTCCTGTCCTCTGAGGAATGAGAACATTTCACATGTAGTGGCTCTAGATGGTTTTCCCGCAAGGTCCCCTCTAGGCAGTGCGTCTGGCCTGCTAGGGGTGGCCGGCCTCCCCAGGGCAGACCAGTACTTTTGAACCACTGGGAGTCACCCTCTTGCCCCTTTCCGAATACATAGTCAATCTTGTTTAGCTAATAACATTGCAGAGTCCCTGGTCGAGTCAGCGGCTGCCTACACCAAGGCCACAGCGCGGAAGTGTTTGTTGGAGAAAGTGGAAGTGATCACTGGGGAGGAGGCAGAAAGCAATGTGCTACAGGTGAGGGCTGCAGGGACTGGCGGGCACAGGCGTGGGGCGGTATCTTTCACAGTGGTCACAGGCCCGTTGAGGTTACACTGCCTGCCCAGGCCCTTCTCATGCTGACTCTCTGAGGCAGCTCACGGATGAGACTGTCCTAGCACCTCCTCTCCTCACCCATACTGAACGGCTGAATTACTTGTCACACTGGCGCCCCACGTAGTCCTGGCGGGGTGGGGGTTGGGTATGGCCAGAGCCTGGGCGCCCTTCCTGAGGTACCCCCTTGGTGTGCTGCACACCGCCCTCGGCCATCCCTCCCTCCACCCGGATGTGCATGTGTCTGCCAGCCTCGTGGAGTGCCGCGGGCTTCTGTTGGCACTGCTTTTCCACCCGACATTGTTTCTTTCATCTGCTCATGACGGGGTCACTGACGTGGGGGGGTCCACATTTTTTTCCTCTGAGGGGCTACATGAGTTTTCTGCCGTGTGTTTTTCTCCTGTTAACACATGTGAGAGCTTTGTGGAGGGATGGCGCACATCTATAGAAGGTGCCCTTTACAGCGCAGGGGTCGTCAGTGCATGCACAGAGTTGCACAACTGTCACTACAAATGAAAACTTAAAACGTTTTCATCCCCTAAAAAGAAGCCTCGTTTCCCTGAGCAGTCATCCCTTGCCCACCCCAGCCTCTGACAAGCACAAATCCATTTCCTGTATGTGGATTTGCCCTTTTGGACAGTTCCTGTCAGTGGAGTCGTGTGCTCGGTGACCTGTTGTGCTGGCTCCTCGCTGAGCTTGTTTCAGGCTCATCCTTGCCTTAGCGTGTCAGAGCCTGGTTCCTTTGCACAGCTGAGAAATTCTCCAGTGTATGCTGGGACCACACTTGCTTGTCCGTTCACCAGTTGATACTCAGTGAGCTTTCACATGGGGACACCTGGGCGTGGAATTGCTGGGTCAAGTGGACACTTAGTGTTTAGCATGTTGAGGAACGCAGAGGGAGTGCTCTTCTTCCACAGCAGCTCCCCACGTCACTCCCCTCCTGCAGTGGCTGACAATCTCTGGTTCTGGCCATCCTGGTTGGGTGGGAGGGGGTATCTTTGTAGTTTCTTTTGTTTCTAAAATCCCTTTTTTTTTTTTTTTAATATCTCTTTACTACTGTTTGACTTGACCTAGTTTAAGGGAAGGATTAAAAAACTGGGCAAGGCTGGGCACAATGGCTGTAAATTCCTATAAACCCAGAAGCTCAGGAGGCTGAGGCAGGAGGATTGCGAGTTCAAAGCCAGCCTCATCACGTTATGAGGCGCTAAGCAACTCAGTGAGATCCTGTCTCTAATACAATGCAAAATAGGGCTGGGGATGTGGCTCAGTGGTCGGGTGCCCCTGAGTTCAATCCCCGGTACCAAAAAAAAAAAAAAAGCTGGGCAAGGACCTGCCATGGCCCTGTGTCATAGTTTGCTGGCCCTGGTAATCCAGGTAACCCAGACAGAGACAGGGTGTGCACGACAGTGAGCTGATAGGGCCCTGCTCACCAAGGGCCATGTGTATTCCAGACCCAGTGCAAGCTGTTTGTCTTTGACAAGACCTCACAGTCCTGGGTGGAGCGAGGCCGGGGGCTGCTCAGGCTCAACGACATGGCATCGACCGACGATGGGACACTGCAGTCCCGACTTGGTGAGCTGCCGAGGGAGGGGCTGCCAGGCCTCCTGAAGGTGGGCATGGCAGGGTCCCTATGGAGAGAAAGGGCTTGGGGTTGTTCCAAGATCAGACAAGAAGTGCCTTTCCAGAAGGAGTGAAGGGGAAACCTGACCTGGCCTAGGAATGGAAGACCAGTTGAGACGGGACAGTGTGGCCCCAGCACACCCAGTCAGCCTGCCAGCTGGGCACCCTCAAAACAGGCCTGACCCAGTGACTCCAGCTGCCAGCCCTTCCAAGACTTTTCCCTAGTGTTGAAATATTTAGCAAGTTTTAAATTTACTTTCACTGATAAGATAGCAATTTTGTGGTAGAAAGGAGAAAGAAGAAATACAGCATTAATTATCTCTTTTTAAAGAGAGAAGTCTCTGCTCGTAACGTATTGATTCCTCCTGTTTTGTGGTCCTTTTTTAAGGAAATAGGGCAATTTTATATTCTGCTTGTTTCGCTTACTATTTGTGAGCATTTTCCAATAGCATTAAATTTCCCTTTAAAATAAAGATTCTCCAGCCAGTCTCAGTGGCCCACACCTGTAATCCTGGTGGCTCAGGAGGCTGAGGCAGGAGGATGGTGAATTCAAAGCCAGCCTCAACAACAGCGAGGTGCTAAACAACTCAGGGAGACCCTGTCTCTAAATAAAAAAGAGAATAGGGCTGGGATATGGCTCAGTGGTCAAGTGCCTCTGAGTTCAATCCCTGATACCCCCCAAAATAAGAAAAGATTATCAGCTGGACACAGTGGTCATCCCTGTCATGCCAGCTATTCAGGAGGCTGAAGCAGGAGTATTGCAACTTCCGGGTTAGTCTGGGCAACTTAGTGAGGCTCTGTCTCCGTCTCAAAATCAAATTTAAAAAGGGCTGGGGATGTAGCTCAGTAATAAAGTACTTGCCTGGCACACATGAAGCCCTGGGTTCCATCCCCAGTACTGCAAAAAAATAAATAACAATTGGTTTTGAAAACTTCTATGTGAACATTCTATTGGCAATTACTATATTTAGTCTCTGTTTATTTAGCTTCTTCTCTTTTTTTTTTTTTTTTTTTAATATGGTGCTGGGGATTGAACACAGTGCCTCATGCATGCTAGGCCAAGTGCTCTACCACTGAACCACAACCCTAGCCCCCTATTTAATCCCTGACAGACATTTAGGTTGTTTCAGTTTTTTGTGAACTATCATAGATAACAAGACGGGGCCATCTTAATACATGAATTTTATTTCCATAAGTAAACTTGTTATAAAAATGAATATGTGCACATACTGGAGAAAGCTGTGTACGTGTGTGTCTGTGTTTAAAAGCACATGCTCATCTTTTCTCATCTTCTCTAATCAAAGTATTTTTTGGCCCCCCTTTTTTTTTTTCATGTGGCTTTCTGGCCCAAGGTAGCTCACATTCCCCTTAAGTGTTGTTTTACACAGTTCAATTCAGAAACATCCCTGAGGTCAGAGCAGAGATGAGAATCATCCTGCTAAGTTGCCAAGGCTTGCAAAGTTGCCCGTGCTGGCTTCGAGATTGTGGTCCTCCTGCCTCAGTCTCCTGAGTCACTGGAATTAACAGGTGTGTGCTGCCACACCAAGCTTCAATTGACTTTTACCATTTTCTTATGGAAGCATTCAAATGTGTGAGCAGAGTGTGCATGGTGGGGTTCCCCAGCTGTTGTCAGCACATGCGGCCAGCCCACTGCCGTGGATCCCTTCCCCGATTACCAAGCACCACCCTCAGCACCCTGTCCTTTCCCCAGCCCCCATGTCTGAGGCAGGTACCTGGCCCAGGGATGTGAGCACAGGGAGATCTAGCTGAGGAGGGCCCCTGGCAGAGGTGACAGCTTAGCCCTCCAGTGGGCAGAGCTGAGCCAGCAGGAAGATGAGACTTAGCCATGTCCATGCCATGGACACAGGCCAGGTGCATGGGCCCTGGCAGTGTGGGCAGCATCCAGAGAGACAAGGCCTGCCCTTCCCTCCACAGCACGCTGCCCTCCGTCCTGGCTTCCTTTTGGTGGATGCTCTAAGCAGTCATCTTACTTCCTCTTTTTCCTAAGAAAACCAGAGGATAGGGGCCAGGACTTGGCCCAAGAGTGGGGATGGTCAAGAGGGCCCCAGCTTCCCTCTCAGCATGTGCAGCCCTCACCTCCTGCAGCCCGTCTCCTGCCCTCTCCAATCCCCCAATTCCCCAAGGGAATGGCTGTCCTGGCAGTTGCCTGTGTGGACCAAACAGAACTCTCACAAGGCTGGATGTGGCCTCCAGCCACTGGCCTGCCACACCAGTCTGTGCAGCCACCGATCCACCAGGGTCCTGCAGGAGCTGGGCTGGAGAATTGCTGGCTGGCCCAGTTGGATTCTCTTTCAGGTTGTTGCCCCTTGTGGTAGCGGGGTGGGGGCCAGGCTGAGTGGCCTTGTTGGTTACAGTGATGCGGACCCAGGGCAGCCTGAGGCTGATCCTCAACACCAAGCTGTGGGCCCAGATGCAGATGGACAAGGCCAGCGAGAAGAGCATCCGCATCACCGCCATGGATACTGAGGACCAGGGTGTGAAGGTCTTCCTGATCTCGGTGAGCCACCCTTGGGCAGGCTGCTGGACTCGGAAAGAAGGCTGTACCCCATAGCTCACCCACCACGCGGGGTTCCTTGACATGCTGGGCACCACTTGCCTGGACTCTGGGCGGTAGACTCCTGTGGGTGTCACCCAGACCTGTGTTCTAGCTGTGGAGATGGGGTGTGCCCTGAGGTCAGCACACCCAGAAGGACACCTCACCCTCTGTTTCCTTCTCCCTGTCTCCCCCTTATGGGCTGGCCAAGGTCAGAGGTGTGCTTAGGACAAACAACCCTGCGTGTTGGTCACCCCATCCTGTGTCATGTGAACGGATGACACATGTGTCCCCAATCTTGACCTCTGTCCTGGCCCCAGTATCCTCCCAGCCACCTAGGGGTGGGGATGGCCTTATGGATGTGACCGGTTGGCAAGCCAGGTCCCCTTGTGAGTAGGACACCTCCCACCCCCATGCCCAGCAGGATGGGTCCCAGGCCCTCACAACCCCCTGCCTCCCCAGGCCAGCTCCAAGGACACAGGCCAGCTGTACGCTGCCCTGCACCACCGCATCCTGGCCCTTCGAAGCCGTGTGGAGCAGGAACAAGAGGCCAAGATGCCCGCCCCTGAGCCTGGGGCCGCCCCATCCCACGAGGAGGACGACAGCGATGATGATGTGCTGGCTCCCTCGGGGGCTGCCGGGGCCGGTGAGCCAGGCACTGCCTGCCCAGGAGGGGCCCAAAGCTGACCTCCCGGCCCATGTGGGTCGAGCCAGAACTGGCCCCAAGGTGACGCTGCTCTTCCCGCAGGCGCAGGTGAGGAAGGTGACGGGCAGACGCCGGGGAGCACATAGCAGCCGGCGCACAGGAGGCTGCTGCTTGGTCGTCTGTCTGCCGCCCGCCCCCTCCCTGCAGGCAGCGGCACCAAGGGCAGAGCCACACCCACTGGGTTGACCACAGTCTGGATCTGCGTCCCTTGGAAAGCAGACTCACTCGGGAGCTGCCTGGATGTGGTTTGGGACATGAGACCTCATCATATTGATGAGCAAAAAAAGAACGTTCCTCCCTGCCCCTCCTCTGAAATGGCACATTAAGACTTGTCACAGCTTCTCACTGGGACTGGGAGACCTGGTTTCTTCACCCTGCGTGTCGCAGCCTCTGGGTGCAGCAAGGGCCTCTGGCCCCCCTGCCACCGCACCCTCCCTCCTGCATGGGTGGCACCTGCCTGGAGCCAGCACTGGGCCTGGGTGCTCCGTGTGGCTCTTTGTCTCCCATATTCTGATTTGATGGGTTTATATTTTACAATTTTTTTTTTTTTTTTTTTTAATTTTCAAAGGCTCTGTTTTCAGTTCTGGGATCGAGTTGCTCTCTTGCGCTGAGCAGGCACAGCTCCTTGAGGGCTTGTTCTTGTGGTCCTGGCCTCTGAGCCGGGGTCAGTAGGCCCCCACTCTGTCCACCTGGGTTCCTGTAAGCTGAGTCACGGGGCGGTGGGGTGTCCGCTTCCATCTGGCCTAGGTCTGGAGATGCCTATCTAAAAAAAGGCCACGGAGCCTGGGAGGGGCCCCAGGGACCCCTAGTAGCCTCTTCCCCGTCCACATCATGTGATCCATCTGTCCTTGGGCACCTGGCGCCAGCCTGCTTCCTGCTGTGAGCCACTCCTTGCACAGCCCTGGACATCATACCCTCACAACGGGCTGGGACCTCTGGGAGAGGCAGCGGGGCCCTAGCTAGCCATGGGGACCAGGTCCCAGACAGTACGCTGTCCCCATGCACGCAGCATACAGGAGTGGATGCCTGGGTACCACCCGTAGGGCAGCCCATAGAGGAGGTGGATCTTGTGCACAAGGCTCCTCAGGACTTTTAGGGGAAATCCCCCAGCCCTGCCCCCCCCCCCCCGTGAAGAGGAGGCCCCAATTTGCAGCTGTGCCACCCACACCTCCAGGGGCAGCCAGAAGCCCCAGGGCCAGGGTGGCTCCATGGGTCTGCACTGCCCAGCCCCCTGCAAGCCTGAGCCAGGGGAGACACCAGAGGCCTGCCCAGGAGATCCGGTCACACTTCTCTGCTTTACGCCTTAGCCAACTAGTGACAAGGAAAACCAGACAATGCCCATGTGTTTTGGAACATTTATGTAAGATTGTCATATGAAATGTATTTGGGAACTACATTAAAACTTTTAACTAAAACCCCAGCCTCCTGCATGCCCCAGGGGCCTCAGGAAGCCAGACAGCCCAGCCAGGAACAGCTTCCGCCGCACAGGAGAGGTGCCCAAGTAGCCTGGCTGCCCGAGCACCCCTGCCCTGCCTCGCACTCCACACCTGGGCAGGAGTCCAAACCGCCTCCCAAGACTGGCCTCCATGCGGAACCTCCACTCGGACCTGCTGTTTGCTTCCCCCTCAGGGGTCACCTGGCTCTCTACGGGATCCACAGGGGAGGGAGTGGGGGTACCTGCAGTGACTGGGGCCATGGTCAACAAGCGGCCTTGGGGTCCAGAGCCAGTGACCTTTGGAACTTTTGTCCCACGTCTACCTGGTGGCCCAGCAGGAGGCCTGGTCCCACCAATTCCTCAGGCTCAGTTCTTGTGGATTCCACACCCACTCAAATCCCACTCGTGTCCCTGCTGGGGCTGTCTGTGGAGGGGCCCTGGCTCAGGCCGGTGGGAGGGGTCCTCTGCTATGGGCACCAGCTGAGCGAGGGCAGTCTGCTCACAGCTGCCACGCCCTGGTCATCATGGCCACAAACTCCTCATCTGTGTCCACGGAGGCGCTGAGGCCACTGTAGTAGTCCTGGAATTCTGCCAGCGTGACCTGTGGGCAGACAGGCTGTGACTGGGGGGCCAAGGCTGGACACCACCTTGGGGGGAGGAGAGCCCTGCATGGGCATCCACCCACCTGCCCGTCCTTCTCAGAGGAGTCGAAGGTGTCCAGGAAGCAGCGGAGCACATCGTCCTCCCGCCACTCCCCACTCTGCACCTTGGGGTGGGCACGACCACTGTACACTCCACGGAGGTCGTCCACAGTCACCACGCCATCCCCGCTGCGGTCCAGCTTGGCAAAGGCAGCTGCAATGACTGCCTCCCGGGCCTGGGACATGGGGGGCTGGGGGAGGGGTGGTGGTGACTGGAGGCAGAGGGTAGGGTGTCCCCAGCACACGCCCCCCAAGATTGTCAGGACAGGATGTCACCCCTGATGGGCGCTTTCTGATAGCAATCTTTAGGGGTGAGTCAGCGAGGCTGACTTTGTGTCCTTGGATACCCAGAAGTGGGCCTCACCCTCAGGGCCCGCAGAAACTCCTCCAGGTCCAGTGTCCCGCTGCCATCACGGTCCCAGCGCTTGCACACACCCTCTGCTTCGGCCTCATCCAGCAACATACCCAATTCTGCCAGGCCCCACCGGAGCTCCCTGGCATCCAGCGCTCGGCTCCCATCCTGGTCCAGGCGACGGAAAAACCTGGGGGTGGGGGGGGTGGTTATGGTTAGATGGCAGCCAACCCCAGGGCTGGATGGAGTCTGGAAGGTTTGCAGAAGACCCCGTCACCTGGCCAAGCTCCGGATGCCTGAGACCCCTCGGGACAGGCACTGTGCCCGCAGCCTCTCCACAGTGGCATCCACGGCATCCATTCTGGGTCGGGTCTGTGGGCACTTGGGACTTCCCACCCAGCTAGCCAGGCACAGGCTTCAAGCTGCCAACCAACCCACACTTGCTTGGCTGGCCTGTGTCTGTCCCCAAGTCCTGCTGACTTTGCTCTGTGTTAGGTCTGCATCCTGCCTGGCAAGACCGTTGCTAAGGGTGGTGACTCTGGAGACTGGGAGGGGCCCAGCTGTTAACTCTCCACGTGCTGAGGCTGATGGCGGTGCTGAGAGATCTGCTCACTCACTCACAGCCCCATGAGGTCCAGGCCTGGGCTACAGCCAGGCCTAGACAAGCAGGGACTCTTGCTGGTCACAGGGAAGAGAGAGAGAGGCTACAGCCCAGGGGAATAGGCAGTCCTGGGCAGAGAGAAGACCTGATTGCTGTGTGGCCCCAGGCAGGTCCCTTTCCCTCTCAGGGATTTACTGGGCAGCTCAGCCAAAGCAAAGCCAAGGTTGATGAAACTGCTAAGAGATTAAAGTTCAAAAGAACTCAAGGTCCTGGGGCCCCAGGAACTGCCCGGGCCCGTGTCCAATAGGAGGTCTTCAGAGTCAGTGAATGCTGAGCTGAGAGCGAATTTTTAGAGATGTCACCACATTGTGACAAAGCTGTTTCTGGTAGATTTATGGACCAGTTACAGTATTTTGTCATTACAGATCTTTTTGTGGGTTGCTTTTTGGTCCTCAAACCAAACCTCTCCATTTGGACCAAATGGAGAAGTGACCCTGGGCTCTGCCAAGCTAGAGGCCTTCTATGGATCATGAATGCCAGCTGAGGTGACAGGACCTCCTGGGACTGAAGGCACGGGGACCTGCCACCTGCACGGACCAGGGCATCGGAGGAGAATTTCCAAAACAGAGCCACCTCTCACATTCCATCATGCCACACTGCTGGAAGGGACCCCAGGGCGAAGAAACAACCCAGATTACAAGCCACCCTGTGCCATGACTTGGTGGTTGACAAGAAACTTAAGTGACATCTCACTGCACAAATTCGGAAGGCTACTGCAGCCCAAAATTCTTGAGTGGGCAGAAATTAATTTATTTTAAATTGTTACATGCCGCAATTTTCTTCCGTAAAAAATGAAAATATAATCAATTTTTATAATTGTTTTAGGGTTTTTATTTTTGCATTGGGGGTGGAATACAGGGTCCCCCACAAGCTAGGTATATGCTGGACTACGCCCCCCGAAATTTTCACTTTTTTAAAAACACGATGCCAGGCTGGGAGTGCAGCTCAGTGCCGGAGCCCTTGCCCAGTGTCGGGGGCTCTGGGCGCCCTCCCCAGCCCCGCAGAAAATAAAGAATTCCAGCAACCTCCCAGCACGGTACGCTGCCCTGGCCTTTCGGAACTGGAGGCCGGTCCGATTTACTTGGAGGCCTCTGCCCACAGCTGTAAGAAGGGGACAAGTCTGCTGTCCAGATTAGACAACTGTGGCACCAGCTCCCTGCACTGGAACTCCTATCTCCAAAGCTCGCAGGACCCCAACCAGGACCACGCACAACACGCAGGGCCAGCTCTCCTGCCCACACCAGGGAGAGGATGAAGGGCCCAGCAGAGAAAGCAGACGGTTTATGCTTGAGCGCAGACAGGCCCCAACCTGCCTTCCCTTTGTGCAAACAGCAGCTCCCTTGTTCATCCAGAGGGGAAAATGGGGCCATTGTCACTGCACTGAGAGTCACTGTTGGATGCAGGCAGGAAGGCGGCACCATCCCAGGGCTGTGAATGACCACCCGTTGAAACAGTCCCTGTTCTTCGGCACTTGCTGGCATGACAATTCCCTGAGTGTGGAGCCGGGAAGGCGGCCCGCCAGGCAGGGAGCGGGAGGTACAGGGCCTGAGTCCCCTCCTTGGTTTGATAAAGAGCAAAGTTCCCTGAGTGCCTTGGGCAGCGAGGACAGCTAGAAACAAGGAGTTAAAAAACAGTGTCTTTGCACTCTGCCACACAAGCTTGGCTGGCCCTGGGGAGGGGCTCCCTCAGGGCTCACAGGACCATCCCTGTCCCTGAGGGGGGCTCTGAGAAATGTCAGGCACTGGTGACAAACAGAACAAGAGACAAAAACCCTGCTGGTGAGATAATGTGACACTCCATAAAGAGAATGGCATGGAATGATGGTGGACGGGACTGGCAGGGTAAAGGAGGGACTACTCCAAGTAAGATAGTCACAGAAGGCCTCTTGGAGGTAATATCTGAGCAAAGACCTGAGTGACAAGGAGCCAATCATATGGCAATCTGGGGGGAAAAGTTATAGGAAGAGAGAAGAGCACGTGTGCAGGTCCCAGGCAGCGCACCCTGAGGAAAGCGTCTCGGCTGTCACCCCTGCCAGCTCATCCTTTGGGAGTAAATGTGGAGGAAAGGTCAGAGTTAGGGGACAGAGATCTAGGATAGAAATGTGTCATCACACAGTCAATGCAGACTGGCATGAGGCTTCCAGCCCCTAGCTGTGGTTCAAGGTCAAAAGCTAAGAAACACTTTAGGGTGTGTCAGGAGGAACAGTATCAAGGCAAAGGACAACAAATCTTGTGGAACTTGAGGCCATCTGTCTCCACCAGACAGAGGTCTCAAATTCAGATGCTTCCAGAGCCAGGTCAACAGCCTCAGAGGTGAGAGCACCAATAGAACTCACCCTGGATAAAAGGGTACCCTGGACTCAGAGCCAGACGAGACCAGCCAGGTCTGAAGCCAGATATCCAGCTTCTCTGGAAGCATCACCAGTTGTTCAACAAGAGGATGGATTCAAAGTTTTGTCGTTTGTTTTAACTTGTCAGATTAAACATGTGTATTTGGCCTGTGGGCCCAATTGGAAACTTGGCCTTTTTAGATTGCTCTGATGTTTGGAAAGGGTCATGGCTCTGCCCCTAGACACAGGTGGAAATCCCCAAAGGAGCCTTCTGCTTTCATTCTGGAATCTGCTCTGAGGCTCACACTGTGGTCCCAAATATCGTAGGCTGGGGGTGGTCCTGGTCCGCCTTCTCACCAGTGCTGTTGGCAAGGGGTGGGCCAGGCCCACTGGGGAGCAGATGGCCTGGGTCACTGGCTGGCAAGGGCCCCAGACGCTCGGCCTCAGCCAGGTCAGCCAGCAGTGCGACCAGGGGTGGCCGCCGGCGACAAATGTCCTGTAGCAGCTTGGCCCGTGGCTGCAACTGCTGGATGAGTTCATCCCTCTGGCGCACAGCAGCCTGCAGGCTGTGGATGGCGGCCTCGGAGGTCAGCAGCTGCTCCTGGAGAGCGGCAATCTCACTGCAGGAAGGCAAAGCGGGGCAGTTAGGATGGTGGGAGAGCAGAGAGGCATCTCCCCCCACTCCCAGCCCTCCCACAGCTCCCCATGGCTGTCCCCACCGCTGCCTCCAGGCCCCTCTCTGTTACTGACTCTGTGTCTCCACCCAGTTCATGTGATGGAGCCTTAAATCCCCACCCACAAGATGGAGGCTTTGGGAGGTAATTAGGGTTAAATGAAGTCTGAGGTTGTGATCCCATGACAGAATTAGTGTCCTTATAAGAAGAGGCACCAGAGAGAGCTTGCTCAGTCTCTCTGCCACCAAGAACAAGCAACAGGTGGAAGTCTGCAAGCCAGGGTACTTTCACCAGAACCCAACCAACTGGCACCCTGATTGCATACTTCCAGCTTCCAGAACTGTGAGAAATGAACCTTGTTTTCTGAGATGCTAGCCATACTGCTTTGTTAAGGCAGCCCAAGCCACAACAGCTCACCACTCCCCATCTTTCTGCAGTTCCTGATCCTCAACATCTTTTCCCATTTCTAATGCTTTGATGGCTCCTCCAGGAAGCCTCCCTTTGGGTCCCTGAGATTGTGTGATCTGCCCCCTCCCATCACAAACCTTGATCATCCCATGATATAACCACCCTGTGATATGTCTGTCTCTTACCAATGTGCTCCAGACCCAGCCCAGCACCTGGCACATATCAGGTGCTTAGTAAAGACAAATGGATGAATCCAATGAGCTCTGGATTCCTTGTTTCGCATCTGGACCCCAGGTCCTCCCTCCTCCCTGGGTACTTGTCTCATCTCTTTCAATCTTCAGCTGCCAAAAGGAACTCTTCAAAAATGCTGATATGATCATATCTTCCCCTGCTCAAGAAACTGCCATGGCTCCCAGTGCCGACAGCAGGGAGTAGGTGCTCCCTGTGCCAGTCAGTACCCGCTGATCTTGCCTTGTGGGAAAAATAGGCTATTTGAATTACAAATTCACACGTGTATCTTCATTTACATCCTGAGGACTAATCCGAGTTTTGCTTTGTGTTTTTCTTTTTTTTTTTTTTTCTTTCTTTTCTTCCTCCAATCCCATCAGCAGTCCAGCCCCCACGTGAATTCACAGGGTTCCTACTCTTCTTCCCCGTCCAATCTCATCTCTGCCTCCGCCCACCTCCTCTGGGAAGTCACCTGGCCGGATCCCAGTCTCACCGGTCTTTGGCGTGGCCCAGCTCGTCCAGGGCGGCGCGCAACTGCTGATCTTGGAGGGTCAGGCGCTCTGCTTGGGCGCTCACCGTGCGCTCCGCGGCCTCTAGCCGCGCCTCCAGCTCCGCCGCGCGTCGGTGAACCGCAGCCAGGTGTGCGTTCGCCTCGCGAATCTGCAACGCGGGCGGCGCGGACATGGCCCCCGCCGCGGTCCAGGCCGGACACGCCCCCGGGCGGCCCGGAACAGGCAGCCACGCCCCAAAGTGGGCCACACCCCCTCAGGGCCTTAGCACGGTTGGCAGGAGCCCTTCGCTAGGCCCCGCCTCCGGAGCTGGGCTGGGCGTCTCCCGAAACCCGAACGCCCTCACTGATTCCAGCATCTTGAAAGTCCGCCCTTAGCCGAGCCTAAGATTGGTCAAGATCTTGACAGAACACGCCCCGGTGTAGGCCTGGTCCAGGGGCAATTCGTTCTGCTCACAGGATTGGTCGGATTCTCCAGACAAGCCCCGCCCTCCTGAGAAACTGACGCCAGGAATGGTCCGGACTCTGGGCCGCGGCAGGCACGAGCACGCCCACCGGAACGGGCTGCTCTCCCCGGGGCCCACGCCACTGGCCACGTCCTGGTCAGGGCAGTCTAAGAACAGACGCGCTTCAGGCTGACGTAAGCCGCTCTTTTCTTTCTTCTTTTTTAACTTTGTGTCAGCTGTGTTTTAACCTTTCTCCTTTTCTTGACGTTTATTTGGGCTAATCAGTCATACACGACAGTAGGGTGCGTTCTGACCCATCACACATAAACGGAGTGTGACTTCTCTTTCTACGTGGTGGAGAGTCTCGGCCGCGTGATCATCTACGCACACAGGGTGGTAATGTCCGCTTCTTTCTACTATCCCCCTACCCCAAACCCCTTCCCCTCCTTCACGCCCCTCCGTCTAACCCGAGGACCTCGACCTTCCGAGCGCCACCCCCGCTCCCCTCCTGGGAATTAGCAGCCGCAGATCAGAAACAACCGCGCTCGGTGGCTCACGCCCTCAAACCGAGACATACTTCTTCCTACACGGTTCGGGCACCGAACGCTTCCCACGAAGATCCCAGAATGGGTCACGTTTCCATTAAACTTCGCCTCTATCCTGGCCACATCCCAAAGTTTAGCGGCGCCGGTTCAGACTCCTGTTTGGATATTGGTCACAGGGCATGACAACGTCCCATACAGACTCGGGCGCTAAGAGGGGCCACATACCTAGTCCGTACGTCAGTCTGCCCTGTAGAATAGACCCCACCTCCAGTCGTAAACCATCCCTCACCTAGGACTCCCTGAGCCGGGACTAGCTCCCCTCTGTCAATCGACCCTGCGTACTCGTGCTTCCCGAGGCCAGGCCCGCCCCCTACGCATGCGCGCGACCCGTGTGCATGTCCGCGGAGCTCAATAAAGTTGCGCGCTTGTTGCCGGCCCCTCGGTCAGGGAGGTTGCGCGCACTTCCCCAGGAAGTCTCGCGAGAGTCGGCAGCGGCTGCCCTTGGGAGCGCGGAGCCCGCGGGGTCGGCGGTGTGGGCTCGGGGCTGCGCGGCCATGGCGCCGAGTCTTCTTCGACAGTTCTTGGACATCCCCGACGGCACCGAGTGCCACCGCAAAGCCTACGCCAGCACCGGTATCGGCGGCGCAGTGGGTGAGCGCCGGCCGGCCCCGGCAGCGGAGCGCGAGGGCGCAGGAGGTCACGGGGCCGCGGCGCCGCCCGAGGGTCCTACGCGCCGGGCTCCCGCGGCCGCGCGGCTGGGGGACCTGGCGGGGTCGGAGGGCCCCGGGAGGTCGTGGCTCAGGTGACAAGCCGGGCACGGGGACCGCGGGCGAGGCGGGAGGGGTTGGTGGAGCCTTCTCCAGGCTCCGGGAGGCTGCGCAGTGAGACCGGGAGGGCTTCGAGGCCCCCTGTGAGACTCCATCGCGGGGCAGCCTTGAAGGGACTCGAGGAGGTCGTCACTGCGGTGTCGGGAGCGGTCCCAGAAGCCTGAGGACGCTCCGGGGTGCGAGGAGGTCTTTGGATGGTCAGGTGTGCCCGGGGCTTCTGATGGGGCCACCAGTGGGATCCTAGGTGAGGTGGGCCGAGGCACCCGCAGCCGGTCGTCCCAGCGCCCGCCCCTTCCCATGAGGCTTTCCCGGGCACCTTCTCCTTTCATTCTCTGCCCCGCTGGGAAGTAAATGATTTGGGCCACCACCATCTCTCGGGCCAGGCGGGGACTGAGACCCTCCTGGTCGCAGTTGGATTAGGGTGGCCCTAGGGAGCGCTTCCGGACTGAAAGAGGCGCATTAACCACCCGTTTGGGAGCCCGGCTGCAAGGACGGGTCTGCGGGTCCCCCTTGGAGGGATGGGGGTCCAGGAGGGGAAGTCATTCTGGCACATTCTTAAGGGGAGACATGACATTAGGAAATGTCTGGAAGGACTTTGTGGGGGGAGTGGTCATGTTTGAAGGGATGTGAAAGCAGGAGGGAGTCACTTGAGAGGCGTTCTGGGCCTCTTCTTCCATCCCCGCCTCTTTGAGTAGATTTTGAGGGCAGTGGGCCTGGGGCTGTGGCTCAGTGGCAGAGCATGAGGCACCAGCTTCGATCCTCAGCATCACATAAAATAAATGAATGCAATGGGGGTGCAGTGTCCATCTACAACTAAAATATTTTTTTTAAAAAAAAGTGGAGGGCCATGAAGAAGTGCGCATGCTCACACGCAGGAGTCCCTGAGCCTGATGTGGTGGGCACGGCTAGTGAGGGGACTCACTGGAGGGCACTTGGGGAGCAGCCAGAGAGAAACCTTGTCAGACATGCGGCGTTGGGGAGTCACTAGCTCTATGGGCACTACTCCCCTTCCGGTCCCACCCCCTTCATCTCCTGCCACCCTCATCCAAGGGCGGCCACTTGCTTCATGTGTGGCTTTCCTGGATGGGAGTCCCTGGATGGCACCTGTAGGCACAGCAGTCTGGGAGGGAAGGAGGTATATAGTAATGTGGTGAGTGGGTGACCCAATGGTGCATGTGGGAGGAGCAGCTCTAGGTGGGCACTGTGGCATGCAGCAACCGCTTGTGCCTGACTGGAGGCACTGTGTGCGAGTATCTGGAGGTCAAGAGGCCGGCAGCAGGCTGCAGGGGGGTTTTGAAAGGAGGTTGAGGGCAGTGGAGAGATCTGGTCAGTAGAGATCCTCTTGTGCTTATAGGGGCTCCAGGAAGAGGGGTGGCAGGTCACCACAATGGGTGAATGAAGGGGACAGGGTGATGGAGCAGTCTTGACCTCTAAAGGGTAGGCAGGGAGTCCTAGGTCACCTGCTACCTGGTAAGGGGCTTTGGAGGGGACCTAGGACGGTGGCCACTTGCTGTTTTCTCAGACGTGGTCCATGGGCTAAAAGGTCCCTTGGCCAAGATCCATGCATGGGGTAGGGACAGTAAGGTTCCCCAGGGGTCACTTTGTGAGTGGGTTCTGGTTTTGTTGGGTTTTTTGTTTGTTTGGGGGGTTTTTTGGTACTGGCAATTGAACCCAGGGGCACTTAACCACTGAGCCGCATCCCTAGCCCTTTTTTATATTTTATTTAGGGACAGGGTCTCGCTGTGTTGCTTAGGGTCTTGCTAAGTTGCTGAGGCTGGCTTTGAATTCAGATTCCTCCTGCTTCAGCCTCCCAAGCTGCTGGGATTAAAGGCATGTGCCCACAAGTGCCACGCACCAGGCTTGTGAGTGGGTTTGGGAGCATCATTGAAACAGTGTTCCTCCTGCTGGGAGGGGTGAGAGGGTTATAAGACCCTGTGGCCAGCACAGACCAGATCAGGAAGGTCTGGGAGTCTTTACTAATGGGGTGCACATAAGCCTTGGTGTGGGGGAGGGTGGGGCTTGCTGGGCCAGGGGAGCAGGCCCTTGGCTCCAAAGTCATGTTCTGCAGCCCAGCAGGGACCCAGGTGTTGGTCCTCACTGGGAGAAGATCCTCAAGGCACTCTAGGTTCGTTCGGCTTTTTTCCCAGCATCCCTGGGCCTCAGATCCCCCTTCATGCAGTGGAGAGCATCTTGGCCCTCCTCAGGCCCCTCTAAAGATGAGCTCACTGTGGGACATAGAAAGCCCCTGGAGGCTCCTGTGCGGCAGACTCGGGCAAACTGACATAGAGGCACGGCTGGGCAGCAGGGCATCGCCCGTCCTGGAGGGGCGTGTAGGTCCTAAAAGCTGGAGGTTGGGCACAAGGACAGCTGTGAGGGGCACTCTTTGGGTCATACCCAGCTGGCTGCTCCAGTAAGCTGCTCTGCTCTCTGAGGCTGCCTCATCTCCATGAAGCAGCAGATAACAGGACTTCGGGTCCTGGAGAGGGTGAGGGGCGGTGACTGCCCTTGTGGCCTGTCCAGGGCAGTCCATTTTGTTGGGATATTCAGGCCCCAGGAGGTCCCTGTGGCGACTGGGCCGTGTCAGGAGGGCCACAGGGAGAGGAAGGAAGGATCTGCACGGAGCAGCTCCTGCCAGCAAATGGGGAGCCCGTGCTGGGCTGCTGGGTGGTCAGGAGCCAGCGACAGTCTGCCCACCCACCACAGAGGGAGGCCCAGGGCAGTGGGCAAAGCTGCCCATGCCTGCGAGGCTCTGATGGGCAGCTGGGCCAGCCAGAATGGACTCCCCTTCCTCGTCACCGTCTGGCCCCCACCTGGCCCCCTTGAGCATAGGAGTCAGCATCAGGGGCAGGAGGCTGGGGAGACCGTGAAGGTGGAAAAGCTGACCTGAGTGGTGGGGCCAAGTGGGCATGAGTGGCAGCCATGCCAGCTAGGTGCCAAGGACACACCTAGGCCCAAACCTCCAGTGGGGGTGGGTCCCAGGAGTGGCAGGAGGGGGGCTTTAGCAGCCTCAGAGCTGAGCCACTGCCTGGGAGGCTTAGGTGGAGGCCCAGGGCCCACAGGAGAGTGGAGCTTTGATGGGAGCTGGGGCTGGCCCCGGGCGCCAAGACCTGCAGGGGGCGCTGCTGTGGCATCTCAGCTGGTGGCATGAAGCCCTGAAGCAGCCCCGCAACTCTGAGGCCCCTGGTCCCACGCTTGTGTTCGCCTCACGGAGGGTCCCTTATCTGCTGGCCAGTGCCCCACTGAGGGCCAGTATGGGTGGCAGGGACCCCACAGCTGAGCCAGCACTGGTCAGGCTTTGAGAAAGGAGAGGCCTAGGGGCCAGGAGCGGGTGAGGATCCTCCAGCTCAGCCCTGGCACAGAGGGGTGGCCCCAGAGAGAGAGTGCCCAGCAGGCCACCTGAACCCTGGAGCCTAAGGTTGGTCAGGGGCTGCTTCTCATCACCGAGGAGACCAAGATCGACTGGCCTCCTTCCCTTTGTCCCACAGGCCTGATTTGGTCAGCCTACAGTGTCACACATCGTCCCCCGGACTCAGTCCTCGAAGGAGTGGCTCGGGCTGGACGATATACATTTACCGCAGGTGAGCAGGGGGGTTCTCCTGGCTGCCCTAGTGCCCAGCTCTTGCCCTCGGTCGGGAGCATCTTCTACAACCGCCACTTCTCCCTGGCTCCCAGCCCAGTCCACAGTCCGAACTGTGGGGGGACACAGGGTGCTCCTCCGTCAGGGACATGGGCTGTGGTGGGGGTCCCAGGGGCCAGCTGCAGTGCGGGGGGGGGGGGGAGCTCCTATGGGAAGCCGCCAGCTGGCAGGGAGCTTCCAGGAGTCACTCGCCACGCTCCCTCTGGGCCTCCGACTGAGCACCTGCCCTCTGTGTGTCCCCGGCAGCCGCCATCGGGGCCGTGTTCGGCATCACCTCCTGCTTTAGCGCCCAGGTCCGCGGGAAGCCTGATGACCCCCTGAACTACTTCCTAGGCGGCTGTGCCGGAGGCCTGACCCTGGGAGCTCGAAGTGAGTACCCCACCCGCCCTGCACCCCGGCACAGGACCCCTGCCCCAGCTGACCCGGACAAGAGCCCAGGGAGCCGGGTGTGCAGAACACTGCCTGGGCACAGGGAGGTCACCACAGAAACACCTCTGGTCTCAGGCCAGCCAGCAGTGATAGATACTGCTGCGCAAGCCCCCTTGGCCTCACATGGTGTCCACAGCACAAGGCGAGCCCACAGGGCCTCACGCCACCTGCCCCAACCCCCGCCTCCCTCCACCCTCTGCTCCAGCCACACAGTCTCCTCACTGTGCCCCCAACACACAAGGTTCAGTCCTGCCCCAGGGCCTTTGCACAGCTGCACTCTGCCTGGAATGTCATCCCCCCCAGATGTTAGTGTCGGTCCCCAATCACCATCCCAACGATCCTCTGTACAGTCCACCCCTGCTATTCCCACTCCACGTCCCGTCTGTCATGTCTTGTTAGAGGACACAGGTCACTAATTATCTCCACCATTGACCCGTGAGCAGCTTAGAGGAGATGACCCTGCACTGCCCCCATGCCCCCCACAGCACCCAGGAACATGCAGGCCCAGGGTCCACAGGGAGCTGCCCTCAGCCCACTGCACAGATACAGGAACTAGAGTCGGGGGCCTTCCTGCAGCCAGAGAGGCGGTGGCCCTGGGGGAGGCAGGCCAGGCCCCAGAGCAGCCCCGCACAGCAGAGCCAGCTGGCATAGGTCCAGTGCTGTTTCCTGCCCCTCCCCACCACCCCAGCCCTGTGTGCCCCTGCCTCAGGGTCACAGGAGGGGGAAATGAGGCCACCATGCCTGGCACCTGTTCTTGCCTGGCGTGTGGCAAGGGCTCTGGTGGTCGCCGCATTTGTGTCAACACCATGGGGAGGACACTGGGAATGGTGGCCACAACTACAACCCCAGCGACTTGGCAGGCTGAGGCAAGAGGGTGCCAAGTTCTAGGCCAGCCTCAGCAACTTAGCAAGACCCTGTCTCAAAGAAAAAAATTGAAAGGGCTGTGGCATGCTCAGTGGTTAAAGTGCCCCAGGTTCCATGTCCCAACACAGAACCCAGCCCTGCCCCGGGCCAGCCTCCCTGAGTCCCAGCGGGTTTTGGTTGGCAGGACATGCCCCCTCCTCGGCCAGCCCCTGTGGCTTTGGGGTAAGCAGGGCACTTCCTGTTCAGCCTCACACCTGTGATCCAAGACACCCCACAGTGCCACTGCTGCCTGGTGTTTCCCAAGCCCAGAGCCTGGGTGGCACTGTGACCCTGGAGCCATTGGTGTGGAGCTCAGTGAGGACCCAGCCTGGACCTGCCCCTGCTGGGGGTTGGGCTGCTGCCCCAGAGCCGCCCAGCTCTGGCTGGGCCCCTGAAGCTCAAGTCCAGCCTCCAGGCAGGTGGGGCCAAGGCATCCTGGGCACAGTGTGCCTGATGTCACCTCTTCCTTGCAGCTCACAACTATGGGATTGCTGCTGCCGGATGCGTGTACATGGGCACGGCGGCCGCCCTGTTCAAGATGGGCCAGCTGGAGGGGTGGGAGCTGTTTGCAAAACCCAAGGTGTGAGCCCTGCTGCTCCCCAGATGCCAGGCAGGGCCAGATGTGCCCAGAAATAAATTCCACGTATGTGTGTGCACAAGTGTCCTGGGGGCTGAGCGGCATCTCGCAGCCAGCAAGGGGGCTGGGTGGGTCCCCAGGCAGGAGGAAGGGAGATAAGGCTGGGCACAGGCCTCGGCCTTCGACCTGGCTCTGGGCTTGGAGGGAGTGGGGAGGGGAACCCCCACATGGTCCACCTACTGTCCTGGCTGTAGTGTGTCCCTGCCAGGCCAATGGCACCAGTCTGGCCTTGCAGAACTGGCGGGCAGGGGCATCACACTAGGGCCACAGGGCGCCAGGAGGCTTGGCAGGGACGCACCTGTTGCCAGGCCGCAGCCCGTCCCCAGGGTAGAGCAGGAGCCTCCCAGGACCCCAGGGAGTGGAAACCAGACCCGGCCGCCCACAGCCCTTCCTCAGCTCTGGCCACCACCCTGCAGGCCATGGGCCATCTCTCCAGGACACTCCCCAGAGTCAGCAGCATGTGGAAAACATGCTCGGGCCCCACACGCAGCCCTCTCCAAACTCCTGGGCATCGGAGCGGAGAGCCCTGGACGGCCCTGCCCAGGACCCAGTGGCCTGGCCAGGTGAGAGGCTGGTGGCGGTGACACGGAAAGCACCGACATCTTTGCCAGCCCTGCTCACCCCGCTGTCAGCCGAGTGATTTAGGTGGCCCTGGAATGCTGGCGACGCCCGGCCCTGGCCCGCGGCTCCTTCCCCAGAACTGGCGTGGAGCTTCCTGGCAGGGAGGAGGCGCAGGCTCCAGCACGCCGGGAATCTCGGCTCCAGCCCCATCCAGGGGAGCGGGCCCTGCGCCTGGTGTCCAGGGACAGCAGGAATGGGCAGGGGGCCACAGCCCTCATCCGCTCCTGCGGGCCAGAGCTCTCCATCCACGGCGGAGGGGGGGGAGCCATGGGGGGCTGTCCCCCTTGCCATGGCCACGCCTATCCAGCGACTCCAGGTGCCCTCCTCAGCCCCTGCCCTGCTGGCCTCCCCACTGCCTCTTGCCCTCCCTGGACTTGTGTCCAGATGTCCAGTGCTGGCTCCCAGGGGACCAGACGCCAGCTTGGCTTGTGTCCAGGACTGGGTGCCTGAACCTGGGCTTGGGGCTCCCTGGGAAAGGATGGAGACACCCGGTGGGGGGAGAGGGACCAGGAGCCTGTTCAGAAAGGGCTGGGTTCGAATCCCACCCTCAACTCCTGCTCCACTCTGGACCGGGCCTCGGCCATGGCCAGCACTCAGCCGCCTCCTTGGAGCCACAGCTCCCCTGCAGACCCATCCACCCGCCCTGGGCCGTGCACTGGCCTGGACTGTCCCCACCACAGCCAGCAGGGGGCAGAGCTCGCCTCCCCTTGGCCCCACGATGGACAGTGAGGAGCGTCCTTTCCCCGTGTCCACCCTGCTGGGCACCCACAGGGACAGGCTCCCTTCTAGCGAGCTCTGCCCAGGCCTCACCCACCTGCAGGCCCCTCCCCAGCCATCGTCTCAGGACCTGTCACAGGCGCCAGCCAAGACGCAGGGCGGGGAGGAGGGGGACTTCCAAGGGGGAGCCCCGTCCCCCCTCCCAGCCTCAGGTGCCCCCCTGTTTGGGGAGTGGTGGCCAGACCTGGGCTCTGCTCGCCGCCCACCCAGCCCTTTCTGGGCTGGCTGCCAGGCCCCCCAGAAGGGGGCAGGAGGGGGAGGTTGCTCATGGGGCTCCAGGGAACCCCAAAGCCGAGGCCCCCTGGCCCATAAACATTTACAGGACTGTGAGGGCTGACGTCATGCCTGCCCCCCACACAGGCCTCACGGGGAGGCCCTGTCTGCATGCCCCGCTCCCCCCTTCCTGCAGAAGCCCCCCCGTTTGGGGCAGCAGGGAGCCCTCCAGAGACTGCTCCCAGCTGGGCATAGCCCCTGGCTCCAGGTCACCAGGAGGGGGACAGGCTGAGCAGCAGCCTCCCTGGGAGGCAAGGAGGGCTTCCTGGAAGGGGAGGGCATGAAAGGGAGACCCAAGGTGTGCCCAAGGGCAAGGGTCTCCGCGACAGGCGGAGCCAGCGAGCAGCTGGGGGCTTCTGGGCCAAGGACAGGTATTTGGGGCCCGTGGGGTAGAGCATACACTCCCCAGGACCCCATCCTGGGGACAGGTCCCCCACAGGGACGGGTGTGAGAGGATGTTGGCCCAGATGCCGCCAGGGCCTCTGAGCTCTTAGGAACAAAGATGGGAGCAGACAAGTGGGGAGGGGCGCTGCAGGACCTGCACCCACAGGTAGACGCTGCCGAGAGGAGCCCAGGCCAGGGAGGAGGTGCCCCCCGCCTGCTGCTTGACCACCTTTAGTTGTGGCTGGAAACTCGATGGTTGTCTTTGAAAGACTTCCAAGGGGCTGAGCCATCGCAAGCAAGATGCCTCCACAGATGCCTTGGGAAGTTCCGGGAATCTAGGTGCAGTGGCAGGCATATGCCTGGCGTCCCAGTGGCTCAGGAGGCTGAGGCAGGAGGATGGCAAGTTCAAGGCCAGCCTCAGCAACTGTCTGAGACCCTGTCTCAAAATCTAAAAAAGGGCTGGTGGTGGCAGTGGGAGCAGCCCGGGTTCAAGCCCAGTCCTGGGAAGTGGTTCTGTTGACGCGGCCTAAGTGTCAGGGGCCAGAGGCTGATGAGAAGGCCTCCGCGGGCAGCTGACCTCCACTCCAAGAGCCCTGCCTTCAGAGTCTGCCAGATGTGCCCTTGCCAGCCCCCCCATTCCACACTGGGAGCAGCCAAGCCCCCTGTTCTAGGGATCCCACCTCCACCCACATGTCCTGCCCTCAGCAGCCAAAGGGCCCTGGGAGCACCCGAGTCGTCTCGTCCCTCCTGTGCCAAGCCCTCCACGCTTTCTCTGGGGTAAAAGCCCCGGCCTCCCCGCGCTCCACAAGGCCCTGCCCTCTGTCCCTGTGTAGTCAGCTCCGTCACTGTAACAAATACCTGAGGCCATCCACCTAGGGTTTGCTTAGTCCCAGACGCCCCTGGGCCTGGGCTGGGGGCAAACTGATGGGGGGGTGGGTTAGAGCTGAGTGCCTACCTCAGGCAGAGAGAAGGCAAGGTCCCACACTCCCCTCTGAGGACACACCCCCAGTGACCTAGGGACCTCCCACTAGGCTACACGTCCAAAAGGTCCACACCACCTCCCAGTAGCCCCGTTCCTCACTGCTCCTCCTCCTGGGCTCCATCCTGCCCCAGGGCCTTTGCACAGATGGGTTCCCCAAAGGTCCCTACAGCTTCTCCCTCCTTACTTCCTTCAGTTCTCAGCTGAAACGTCACCTCTTCCCACCTGGTCAGCTACACTCCATGCCCCTTCACCTTCTCACGCTGCCAGTGGCCCTTCACAGCTTCTGAATCTCCGTGTGCCAGTGTCTCCCTGAGGGCCGGGCTGGGCACACCCCCCAGCAGGGCTCAGAAATAGGTGTGGCCTGAATGAATGAGTCACCAGGTGAGCAAAGGACAGGAGATTCACCTGGGGCCTGCAGCCTGCCCGCATCCCGCTTCCCCGTGGGGTGTGGACTGTGCTGGGCAGGAGGGAAGCTGACCACACTGGGTCTCAGGATCAGGACCTAGGTGACAGTCTTCCTGAGCAGCTACCTGTGCCAGGCCTGGTCCCTGCTGAGGCCACGGAGCAATGAGGGCTCTGCCCTTTCCTGAGCTCCAGGCCAGGGCTGGGGCCAGGAGTAACAGCAAGAAGGATTCAGCAGGCCAGCCTCGCCCCTGGGGACCGGGGACCCAGGGCACAGGAGGGGGCCACAGAGGGGGCGGGGGTGACTGCTCCCAAGTCAGCGGCAGCCACTGGCTGGCCACCTTCCGGAGAAGCACTTCCCTTGCCCTGGCAGCACTGGCCCCCCGGCACCCCAGAAGGTGCTCAGCAGGGGCTCCCCAAGTGCCCGGCAGAGCAGGGGTGCACTGGAAGCAGAGGGGGCCGAGGGAGGGTAGGAGAGGGGCCGGGTGCCTCCACCTGCTGGGCGGACCCCGTCCCAGCGCCCAGAGCCAGCCTGGTCATGGCTTTGAGGGACTGGGAGTGAGGGACCAGGATTTGCTGTCCCCTTGTCCCGCCTGGCTGGACATGGAGGCTGGAAACCTGGCATCTCCCGCTCGGTTCCCTGGTCACAGGCTAGGTTGGGGGGCCCTGCCCACACTAGGGACACCCCAGAGAGCCACTTTGCCTTGGGACACCTCCAGTCACCACCTCCGCTCCGTGGTCCCCTTTGGAGTGGGCCGCCAGCCCGGCCACTGGTGCGCGAGGGTCCTTCGTTGGAGCCAGTCAAGTTCGAGGCTGGGTGGTCTCGGCTGGAGCCTCCAGGGCTCAGCAGGCCCCTCCCACCCCGTCCCCATCCAGCCCAGGAGCCCCCTGGGCTCTGAACAGGGGCTGGACCGGAGAGGGAGGGGGTGGGTCGGGGGAGGGGGCAGGCCCTGGGGGCCACGTGCAGCCCAGGCAGGGGCTGCACAGGGCTGGCCTGGCCAGGAAGCTTTCGCCCTGCGGTCCCTGACTGTGCCCTTATTTCCACAGCCGTCTTTCTAAAATCTATTGTAGACTTTATTTTTTCAACAGGTAAAACCAATTTGGGCCACAGAATTCAAAGGGTGCCCAAGGGTGTTGGGGTAAATCTCAGCCACCCCACCGCCCACCACCCGCAGAGGCCCCCAGCAGTGTCCAGTTTCTCCTTTCAGGGAGACCAGACCCCAACACGCACGTCTGTTTATTTTCTTTCCCCCACAGAGACCGTGTCACACTCAGGGGCCTGGGGTGCTCCCTCTGCCCTCTTAACGGCAGGGCTGGTTCCTTCCTTCTAACCAAGGGCTTCCCACTCTTTTAGTGGCAGCATAATATTCCACCCTGTGGCACATCAGGGCAGAGTGTGCTTCCTTGGTCCAGTCTTCCGCTGCCGCCCATCGAGCATGCAAGAAGCCGCCTGGTGAGTGTCGTCGTGCCCCTGGGGGAAGGTGCCATGCCCTCCTGAAGAGCCTTCTTCCTTAGCAGACTTCCCTGTCTCCGAGCAGGTCTGGGTTTGCAGAGAATCCGAGGCGCGGAGGGGTGTCCGCAGCCCCCCCTCCGGCAGCTCCACATCCTGCCTCAGGGGGGACGTCCGCCACAGCAGAGGAGCCAGTGTGACACGTTATCGTTAGCTCAAGTCCCCAGTGTGACCCCAGGGTCCCCTCGGAGGGCACACAGAGTCTGCTGCCCGAAATCCCCTGGCTGGCCATGCCGCCCCTTGCGACTGCACCTGCTGCCTCCCCTCCGGGACTCGGGGGCAGCCTCCGCTCTGCGGGCCGCGGGCTCCTTTCTGTGGTGCCAACAGCCCGTGCCATCCATCCAGAAGCGCAGGTGCTGCTTCCGTCTGGGCTGCAGGGTTTTGTGTGACATCAATTTTCTGCTCCTGCGGGTGACCTGAGGGCCGAGCTTCCGGGTGGTGGTGGAGAGAGGGTTTGGTTTGGTAACCCGCTGCCAGGCTGCCGGAGTGGCCGCACCTTTGGCATCACCACCAGCAGCAGCCGGAGTTCCTGTGGCTCCACGTCCTCCCCAGACCTGGAGTGGGCACTGTTTTGGATTTGGGCCACTCTCATAGGTGCACAGTGGGATCTTGCTTTAATTTGCCTGATTTTTAAGTAAACATTTGTTGATCTGCGTCCTGGGTGCCAAGCACAGGTCCAGCGCCTTCTGTACCACGTGACTTCTTTGCCATCTCAGTTCCTTTTGGGCTGGAAGAGGGGCATTAGTACATTTTACAAACGGGGCTGGAGACAAATGGGGCTGAGAGAGGGATATTCACTTATCCAAGGTCACACAGCAGACAGAGGTGGAGCTAGGGCCTCTGGCTGACACTGGAACACTTCTGTCTGCTGTGTGCTGGGCCCTGTGCTGGCCACTAGGACACAGTGATGGCGGAGACAGTCCTGGTCCACTCTCCTGAGGCTCAGTGACCAGGCTGAGCAAGGCTGTGAAGGGGTCCCACAGCAAGAGGGGTCCGTCTGGGTGTCCAGGAGACTTCCTGGAGAACGGGGATAAAGCCTGAGTGGGAGTTTGCCCGAGGGGAACGCGGTGGCCCAGGGGAGGAAGGGGACGGAGGTGGCTCAGCAGAGAACGGGGAGGGCCAGGAGCCTAGCACGGTCACCAGGCCCCTCTCTGGGCTGAGCCCTGTGGCCCCTAGAAGGCTCCCGTGCACCACGCCTGTCCCACCTGCCACCTGGGGAGCTGGGCACCGTCCTGCCCCTGCCCGGACGGGGCAGCCAGGAGGGCTGAGCAGCCCCCTGCATCTGAGGTCATCGGCTCAGGACAACCCTGTCCCCGTGGGCATGGGTCAGGTAAGGCCTCCAGAGGTGCTGTCCCCGATTGTCACTTCCAGGAGAAAGGAAATGGCAGGCTGGGGAGGGGAGGTCGGCTCTGCGCTCCTGCCCCAGATTGGACCCTTCCTGCCCCAGGCCCGCTCCTCCTGCCGGCCCCTCCCGCCTCGCTGCTCTCCGCCCCCACTCGCCAGGCCACCCTGCGGGGCCCAGGTGCACAGCCCACTCTGTCCAGTGACCGCATGAACAATGAAGAGCGAGCCAGGACAGGGGACCCGAAGTAGCTGCAGACCTGGCAGGGTGGGGGGAGGCCCGAGCCCCGCGGCCCCTCCTGGCTGGTCCCCCCACAGTCACCGGGGCCCATGTGCCTCCTCCACGCCCGTTTCAGCACATGCCCTCGCGGGGACCGTCCCCACAGCCAAGGGATCCGACTTGGCAAACAGTAAGGGGCCAGCTCAGCTGGACTGGAAATAAGGCTCAGTCTGTCCGCCGTGCTGGGGACAGCTGAGAGCCCTGCCCAGGGAGTCCCAGAGCACAGACGCCGGTTACCACTGACCCCTCAGAGGGCCCCAGGCCCCGGGGAGGGGGACCTGGCTGACGTGTGCCCACGGGGGACCTTGGGGCTCCTGGGGGAGGGCACCCAGGTGTGCGGGGCTGAGGCACATCCCTGCCACTGGATCACCTGTCTTCATGCTGGGCCACCTGTGCGCCTGGGCAGCTCCTGGACCTTCCTGGGTCCCGGCCAGGGTCTTTGGGGTCCCTGGCAGGTCGCGGGGCCAACAGGCGTTTCTTGGGAAGTTGGTCAGAAAAACTAGTCGCTGACATGCTGAGGGGACGGCAAGAGGGTCCCCTGCCCGCTCACCATGCGCCCGTCACCTCTGGGTGGGAGCCTGGAGGGCAGTGTCCGGGTGGCCGTCCCAGCTCTGCCCCCTGAGCTGTGACTCGGCCAGTGGCTTTCTCCGAGCCTCTGCTCTGTCACCTGTGAAATGGGGGTGAGGGCACTGCCACAAGAGTGTGGCCCCGTCACTGGGCCAGTCGCCTGCCGCATCTGAGCGCCCACGGACGAGGGCGCCCAGCCTCCCTCCTGGCCGGGGAGGGGCTGAGCGGGAACGGAGGCTAATTTTAGCCCTGATGACACCCCTGGCCGCCTGCCTCGTCCAAACACCCAGCCAAGCGGAGGTTCAGAGCGGCCCCCTCCCGCAGCCCTGACTTCCAGGGGCCTCCTGGGCCAGAGCATTCCTTGCCTGCCCGCGCCTGCCGCCGGCCTCTGTCCAGGGCCCGCGGACGGACGCTGCCCCGTGTCGCCCGGGGTGGGGACACCTCACCTGGAGGTGCCTGTGAGGCAGGCCGTGGCCTGGCATGGGGTCCACAGCGCCCCCCGGGCCGTCCTGCGCCCAGCCCGCATCCCCTCGGCGCACTGCCCTTTATGTGGCACCCACTGGGTGCCGGGACCCCTGAGCCCAGGCCTGCGCCCCCTGAGCCTGACCCGGCAGGCAGCGCGCAGGCGGATTGGGTGGGGGCTCCTCCCTTCCTCCCTTCCTCGGCTGCTGGATCCTCCTCACGAGCCTGGACCCGGTCATCGGCCTGCACTGCAGGGAACAGAGCCATGGTGGACATCCTGGTGGGGGAGACAGGCCGGGACAATAGGCCGCTACGCCTGGTTTATGAGTTGGGCAAATAACTCCAGGTGCCGTCTGTCCCTTTGTTCGTTGTTTGTTTTGTTTGCACAGTTGGGGATGGAGCCCAGGCCTTCACACATGCCGCTGAGCCGCACCCGGCCCGTGCCGTGCTAGGCAGTACTGACTGCTGGGAGCCAGCTAAAGCCAGGGTGCGCAGAGGCATGCTGGGGGGGGGACACCCTCTGAATTAAAATGCCAGAGGGGGACATTTGAGGGAGCCATCTGGGCAGTGGGGGCACAAGGGCTCTAGGGAGTACATGCAAAGGTCCTGGGGCATGAACCATAAGGGACACAGGCAGAGATGCCTCGGGATCCATGACTGTGCAGCTGAGGTCACTGGAGGCTTGGGAGGAACTGGAGCTGAGGATGGGCAATTTGCAGCCTGAAATTTCCACATCTGGCTCCAAGATCAAGTCCCAGCACTCTCACCCTGCAGAACAGGGCTGCAGCTGCCTGGGAGCTGAGTGGTTGCAGGTGGGTTTCAACTGTAAATGAGGGCTTCCGGAACATTCTGAGAGCCTGGGTAGGGGAAATTGCCACTCTCCAGAGAACTATAATGGGACAGAGCTGGCGGGGCACATTCAGGACGCCCTCTGCACATGGCGGGGCCAAGCCTGGAGACCTCGTCACCAACATTCCTGGCTCTATTTTTTTTTCTTTTTGCTGGTGGAGTGACAGGTGTCTCAGAAGACTTGAAAACATCCCCCCAAATCACACAGAGAAAAAAAAATCCTCTTTAACCTCTTCTTCCCTACAGCTATTTTCTTTCTCACAGAATCCCTTCCCGGGTTTTTCTGATCCTCCCGTCACATGCTCCCCAAAACCTTTCCAGAAAGAGAGAAAGGCCCTTTGTCCTGCGGCTCCCTGGAATCCTCTCCGGCACCTACACGCTATTGTTTTTTCTCACACCGTTTTGCAATGGGCTTTTTTTCCAGTGACAAAAGATGGCCCCACAGCTTTTACTTACAGAAATTGGAGAATGAAGCGTGTCCAGCCCCCGCCTCTTCACCCACCCGCTGAAATTCAAGCCGCATGAACCCAGCGGCTGGGGTGCCAGGGGGCCAGGGTGAGGAAAGGCCGGGGGCGGGTGGCAGGGGATGCCAGGTTTCTGTCACCTTGGGCGTCCCTGCTCCCCTCCGATCAGCAGCCCCCAGCACCACTTGAAGAGCAGGGGAGGCCAGAGAGAGCCAGGGACTCAGACCTGTGGCTCCTGGCCCCTGCCCACAATCCGCCCTGCAGAGAGGGTAGGCAGAGACCCTCATGAAGCCCGTGTTGGTTCCATCTTGCTTGCAAGACGCCCGGAGAAGTGCAGGGACTCGGGGGAGGTCACACAGCTGCCGGAGATCAAAGTCTGTTCCAAAGCTCTTAGGGTCCAGAGCTCTGGGGTCAGACAGGCCCTGGCTCCAGCCCACCTCCACCTCCACCTCCACTCCATCCCTCCACCCAGGGCTGCAGGTGAATCAGGACTGTAAAGGAGGACTTCCGGAACATTCTGGAACATTCTGGGCCTGGGGAATTGCCGAGGGAGACAGGGCTGGGGGTGGGTGGCAGAGTTCCAGGTGCTCTCTGAGCCTCCTCTCCCATCTTCCCGATGAGTCCTCAGGGAGGACCGCAAAGCCATCAGTGGGCTGGGCGGGAGGATGGACAGGGCTCTGGGCAGGTGAGGGCCTGGGGCTGCAGGGCCTCAGCCCACAGCTGGTGACCCCGGAAGCCAGCCTCACCAGCTGTGGCTCCCGCTACCCCACCACCCACACCACACACCTGGGGCCCCTCTCCCCTCCACCTGGCTGCGAGGGTGGGGAGGTGCCTGGAGGCCAGGCCTGGGCTTCCTCCCAGGCTGGGCAGGGCTGCACCCAGGTTGGCAATGCATGGAGCAGGGCGCGGATGCTGCCCCCCAAAGCCCGGGGGGCTCTGTGGTCACTGCCTCCACCTGGACCGGTGTCTGAGGACGGAGCATCTCCCTCTTACCCAACTTCTCTTTAACTCCCTCCATCTGGAATTTTCTGAAGCGTGGAAGACCTTGGCCACCCGCTGTGGGTCCCACAAAGGCAGGCTCCCTGCCCTGCCACCAGGGCATCCCCAGTGTGCCCCCCAGGCCTAAGCATCGTCCCCAAGCCCCACTGCCCTGCCCCCTGCCCCAGGTGCACAGGTGGAATACGGGGTCCCCTCCCCTCCTCCTGAGCAGCCAGTCCCCCTCGGCTGGTAGCCCAAGGCCCAGGGGATGGACGTTCCCGCAGGCTGGGACTCCACTGCCCACCTCCCCAGGCCAAAGGAGGCACTGGGGGTCTAAGGAGGGCAGAGACCCCAGAAAGGGGGTGCATTTGGACTCGCCTCATCCTGAAAGCCAGTCCTCGCTCGTCCTGAGTCTGAGAGAGATGTCCCTGTCCCTCCGTCTGGAACCTTGCCCAGAAAGGCCCAGGACACCTCTCCCGACACACAGCATGTTCAGGGGGAGCTCCGGTTCCCCGGGCTTGGGTGGGGACTCCTCAGACCCCAAAGGCTGGGACCCAGGAGGCAGCCGCATTCCAAGGCCAGGCAGCCTGATCGAATGCCACCCGCACCCACCCTGCTTCCCAGCTAGTGACCAGGGCTCAGGAGAGGCAATGGCACAGGAAGTCCCCCAGAATTGGCCCAGGACACAAGCCAGAGGAGAAAGCACGTGAGGCAGGGGCCACAGGCTGCGGGTCTGGGAGGCCTTGAGTCCTCCGTGGGGCTGGCCGTGGGGCTGGGGTTGGCTCCGGCAAGTCGTCCCCCACCATGGAGGCTGTTGGTGGTTTGGGTGGGAGGACCTGAGACCCCACCTGTTTCCAGCCCTGTCCAAGGAGGGTGTGTTGTCTCAGTTGTCACCGTGGAGTGACAGGATGGCTGAGAGGGCAATGTGGGCAGAATCAGAGACCCCAATGCTCCCCGAACCCAGTGACCAGCGACCCAAAGCTCTGCAATTGGGGCTCTGCTGGGTGTGGAGCCCAGCCTGGTTGGGGGCTCAGACTGGGTGGGTGCTGAGCTGGGGCTCAGGGCTCCGCCCAGGATCAAGGCAGGGCTGGCTGTGGCAGCCGACCTGGGAGACCATCCCTGTGCAGCCGTCCTCAGCCTCCGGGCCCCGCGGGGCTGAGCCAGGTGCTGCGGGCCTGCGGGAGGCTGGGCAGGGTTAGGGGCTGGAACACGGAAAATCGCTGTCAGAGCCCAGGCCTGGCTGCTCCTGCCCCAGCCCACGCCTACCCGGGGCCTGGCGACGGATGGATGGATGTTGCTCCGGGGGACTCCAGGGGCTCGGGGTCCTGAGCGCAGGTGTGGGGACCCCCCAAGACAGCACCATCTGGCCGCAGGACAGAAAGCAGATCTGAACCGGATCTGAACCGCAGCGCAGGAGGCAGGCACCGGGGAGGCGGGCCCTCGGCTCCAGTCCGGGCCTGTCCCGGGCTCCCAGGCAGAGACCTCCCGGCACCCTCCTGGCCTGGCCCCAGGACAGGTGGAGCTCCCCGTGGCGCCTCGGGGGTGTCTGGAGGTGGCGCTGAGCACCGGGGAGGGCCACGCTGCCTGGACCCCGCTCGGTGGGGAGCTCATTCCTGCGGACAGCCGCCGTGGAGCCCGCAGGAGCCCCGCCACGCTCGGAGTGGGGAGTGGGGGTTCCGCACCAGCAGACCCTCGCCCCGCGTTCAGGTGCCAAAGGCAGCGCCTTGGCTGTGAGAAACACGGAGGCCGCAGACTCCCAACCCGCGCTGGGCCGCGGGTGGGCAGCCGTCCACTCCCCAGGGCGGGCGGCGAACCTGCGGCCACCGTGCGCCTGCTCGGAGCCCAGCCCGGCGCCGCCCCTTCCCTGATTGGAGGAGCTCGGGCCACCGGCTAGGCGATTGGCTGATCTTAGATTGGGGCGGGGCGGGGCCTGCAGCTCAGGGGCAGACACGTGCCCAGGGGAGCAGCAGAGCGGTGCGAGGCGCTGGCTGGGTCCTTCCCATCGCAGAAATCATCATCATCATCATCATCATCCAAAGTTAAAGAAATAAAATAAAGGCACGCTGTCCTTCTGCAACTACAGAAAACATTTTAAAGTGGGCGGGCAGAGGGAAGGGCTACGGCTAAAACGGCTAAAACGGCTAGGATGGGATCCAATCCAGGCTGGACGCTGGATTCGGAAGCCGGACACGGATTTTCTGTTTCTTCAAACCCTCCCTTCGTCCTCTTAGGCTTGAGTTCCATTTTATCGAGCCCTTTGGGGTTGCCATCCTTCCTGGATATTCCAACTTTCTGGGGTGGAAATCGCCCGTGGTGATGGGTTCTTCCCTTTAGCACTCGGACGGCCACCCCGTGGTCAGGAGCACGGGGGCAGGTCCTTCCCCTCCGTGGAGCTGCCTCCTCTCCAGGACTCGGTGGAAACCACGTGCCGGGCTGGGAGTGGAGACGGGCAGAGTGCAGAGGAGGAGTCGAGCTCACAGCAGTCACAGGGGTGGGGTGGGGGCGCAGGGGTCTCGAGTTCCCTCGGAGCAGACCTGTGACTGACGGCTCTGGGCGAGGCTTGTCGGGAACCCCTGTGGAACCCTTCCCTTGTGACCGCCCCATTTTGTTTACTTTGGGGAGGACTGTCACAAACGTACATCTCTAGTTACTCGAAAGGACCATTGTGGGGGCTGGGGCTGGGCTCAGCGGTAGCACACTGCCTGGCCTGTGTCAGGCACTGGGTTCGAGTCTCAGCACCGCATATAAACAAATGAAAGTCTATCAACAACTAATTTTTTTAAAGGACCCTTGTCTTTTCTCTTAAATGCCCAGGTATGGCTGTACTTTGGTTATGCCCTCCTCCTGCCAGGTGTCTGAGACCAAGGGGGTCCAACTTGATCTTTTTTCTATCTGTTGTTAAGAGTCAGCTGAGCCGCCTCAGAGATCACACTTGGAAATGAGTGAGAAGCCCCTTGGCTCCCTTAGCTTTCCTCTACCAGTTGTGCCACCTGCCTGGATGGTCAAGTTCTTGCTGACCACACGTGGCTTCCCTTGGAAGCATCAGGGACATTTCCTTCTCCAGTGACCTTCCACTCTGCAGAATGTGCACTGCTGGCCTTCCTGTTTTCCAGGGTCCTTTCAGTCCTCCTAATCGGGAGGTCAGGTGGCTCACCAGAGATGTAGGGCCCTGGAGGGGTCCCTTCCTTCCCTGGGTCCTGGCTGACCATAGAGGGCAAGGGCCAAAATACTGGCTACTTTTTCCTTGGCCCTTTTACTTCCTTGTCATTGGTTTCCAAGTTTTGGTTTTAAACATCCAGCAAGCCAGTTAAACCAGTCACTTTAGGGCTATAATTTTATAGTTACCCTCCCATTTATCTGGGGTTAATATTAGTACTGGAAGTCAGCCTTACATCCTGTTCTGTTCTGCAGGTGAAGATTACTATCTCAAGTTAACTGTTGCTCTGGGATAAAGGGCAAAACGTATAAAGGTCTACAAGGAAGATACAAAAGGAAATCAACAAAACAAAAACCATTCTATCTGCATAATAGCTTTGAACCAAAAAACATAATCTATAATAACACTAATACATCTTTGGTATCTATTTTGCCTCCACAAAGATTCAGAAATTTATCAACTCTGTCACATATGAGAGACTTTATAAATTTGACTTTCTTTTAAAACTCTCTTACAATCATATAGACCTTTTATAATTCATCCACACCTTTACTTAGTTTTGTATTATATCTCTTCGTTACTTTGAGATGACAGTCATCTTTACAACAACAACAACAACAACAAATCTACCGTTCGTTTTTGTTTTGTGCTGGGGATTGAACCCAGGGTCTTGCGCATGTAAGGCAAGCACTCTACCAACTGAGCTACATCCCCAGCCCTGATAAAAAATCTATCTTTTTCCATGCCTGTCATCCCAGCAGCTTGGGAGACTGAGGCAGGAGAATCACGAGTTTAAACCCAGCCTCAGCAAAAGCGAGGCACTAAGCAACCCAGTGAGACCCTGTCTCTAAATAAAATACAAAATAGGGCTGGGGATGGGGCTCAGTGGTCGAGTGCCCCTGGGTTCAATCCCCAGTACCAAAAATTAAAAAAAATAATAATTAAGTCTCTTTCAAATACAATTTAAAATGAGCTAAGTTCAGCCTACTTCGGAGCCGTCCTGACATGGAGTGTTCCTCAGGCCAGCTCCTGTTAAACAACCCAACACACACTGTATCTGAAGCATGAGTCAACGACCTACAGAGCTCCTAACTTCTTCTTATGGAAAAAGTGGGGAAATGCTTCCATTACAATGTCACCCTTCAAACAAATCAGACTCTCCTTATGATCCTTAAAAATACACCTAAATTTCCACCCCAGTGTATAAAGTGACCGCAGATTATGTAGATATCTTATGGATAACAGGTCACCTTTATCCACTTACAGAACAGCAAATGATCTGAAGAAGTCCCCTCCTACAGTTTGCTCTCTCTATAAATCTGAAGAGGAGATTATCACGACAGACCACTTTAGGGAACACCCTCTGGGTAAAGTGCACCCCTGGGCACAGGTGGGTAGGTAGACGCTAGGCATCGATACACACGGATGTGTGTATCTCCACATATATTTGGGGTGTCTGACAAAGTCGACTCATTGCATGTTCTTTTTTAAAACTTGTACAGAAGAGAATGGATCCCCATCAATGTCTTAAGGGGGAATATATAAATATATAACATGCATCTATCTATATTCTCTCCCTGGGGCAGGTCTCCTCCTCCTTAAACACAGTCTTGGTTAAGGTCACGTGGCTCATTCTCCAGGGTCCCTTCAGCCCGAGTGGCCTCACTGGCTCTGAGCAGACCTCCAGAAGGACAGGCCCCTGTCCTTCTCCTGGGAGGCTCCTGCACGGGAAACTGTGGCTCTTTGGGTGAGAATGTTGCGAACTTCTGTAACAAACTTTATCCCAGGAGAGGGATAGACACTCTAGCCTGTGTGTGTGAAAAAGTCCTGTGCCCGACGTTCTGCCCTCAGGTCCTGCTCTAGTGGTCCTCTGTCCTTTGTGACCCCCTGGATAGGGTAGGAGGGTTAATCAGCAGGCACTCAGGGACCTGGGCCCTCATTAAAGATCTTTTCAAATGCAGAGGCCACCCCCAAGGCTCAACATCCCAGTCCACTCCTTTGCCCTGGCGTGGGGGGTGGGGGCAGATGGAAGGGGGTGGACCCAAGTGGAGGTTGCAGGAAAACTCAGACTCAGGGACCAACAGGGTCCAGCCAGTGGCCCTGGTGCCCTCCCCAAGCCTGCAGGACCCAGGTGCAGCCACAGCCCAACGTGTGGGAAATCCCAGGTGGAGACAGAGCCTGTCACAGACGCTCGCAGCACGACCCAGACGTGGAGAGGGCCGGAGCCGCCGGGAACCTCAGGAACACAGTGTGCAGCCACGGGGCACCAAAGTCCAGGTGCGGGGCCACTCCTTCCCGGTGGGGGCCGGTCACTCCACATCACCGCTGTTTCCTTTCCCTGCTGAGGACTCTTCAGAGGGAAAGAAGTCTTGTCCTCGGGGATCTTGGCACCGCTGCTCCTGTCGCTGGGCCTAGACCAGGTTCTCCCGCCTGGGTCCCTGCACGGGGTTACCTGGCTGCTGAGATTGTCACTCGCCCATGCTGTTGGTCCCCTTCCTTTCCCTCCCCCCTTCTTTCTTCTTTGAGCCCCACCCCAGCCCCATTTTGTCTTTATTTAGAGACAGGGTCTCACTGGCTGCTTGGCACCTCGCTGTGGCTGAGGCTGGCTTTGAGCTCTCGATCCTCCTGCCTCAGCCTCCTGAGCCGCTGGGATGACAGACCCCACTTTGATTTGGGGTCCCTTGCCAGCCTCGGGGATCGCAGTTTCCTCTCCTACGCCTCCCACTTTAAGGCCACCGCAACAAGGCGACAGGCTGCATCTCTTCTTCTTTTTTGAGAGAGAGAGAGAGAGTTTTTTAGTATTTATGTTTTAGTTTTCGGTGGACACAACATCTTTATTGTATTTTTTTATGTGGTGCTGAGGATCCACCCAGTGCCCGGCGCGTGCCAGGCGAGCGCACTACCCTTGAGCCACCTCCCCAGCCCAGGTTGCATCTCTTCTCAGAAAGGAGGTTCCCACGATGCCCAGGTGAGGAATGGAGCCCATGTTGAAGGCCAGAATCGTTAGGGGCAGCAATAAATCAGACGGGAGACAAAGAAAGCTTCACCTCTGCCAGAGGCACCCGCAGAACCTGGCTAGCAGGTGCACCCAGGTGGGCAGAGCCTCGGCTCTCAAGGAACCAGTGCTCCCCTTGTCCTGACTCGGGGAGCTCGGGGCAGGCACAGGGGGGGCTACAGTCGGACCTTACATCCCAATTAAGCTAAGGGCTGTATTCTGGAGATGGACCACAAACTTTATTACTCACACCACCTGACACCCTTGCAGACTCACTGCTGAGGTTCTGGCTCTCGCCCCATGCTGTGGGTCCCCCCTTCTCCTCCCCCTCCTCTTCCCCCTCCCCCTCCTCTTCCCCCTCCCCCTCCCCTCCCCCTCCTCTTCCCCCTCCCCCTCCCCTCCCCCTTCTCCCCCCTTCTCCTCCCCCTCCCCTCCCCTCCCCCTCCTCTTCCCCCTCCCCCTCCCCTTCCCCTTCCCCCTCCCCATCCTCTTCCCCCTTCTCCTCTCCCTTCTCCTCTCTCTCTCTCTCTCTCTCTCTCTCTCTCTCTCTCTTTCTTTGAGCTACATCCCCAGCCCCATTTTCTATTTTCTTTAGAGACAGGGTCTCACTGTCCCAGGACAGCAGCCCAACAGGGGAGGTGACACCATGTGTCCTGGGCTCTGACGGGGACGCGCAGGCAGCCGCGGGAGCCAGAAGAGGAGTCGGGTGCGGCCCAGAGCACAGGTTCCCTGGAGGTGCCACGCTGGAGGGGACTGGGCCTGGAGCTGGAGGCAGAGCGGGAGGACTGCGGGAGGACTGCGGGAGGACTGCGGGCGGACGGAGGTCCCTGCGGAGACCGCTGGGAGGACCTGACTGGCCGTCTCCTGGCCGGGTTCCTCAGGAGCAGGTGGCTGCTGAGGGGAGCGTGCGAGCCTGTCCCTGAGACTTGGCCAGGGGCCCAGGACACAGTGGCAGTCAGACGGACAGCCCATGAGTTCTGTTTCAGGATGTCAGCCCCGACGCGGTCAGCCAGCGGAGTGCGGATCAGACAGGTCCGTCTCCTCTGCAAATATCCCGCCTCCACTCCCACCCTCCAGAGCCGTCCCCCTGAGCACTCTCGGGCCTGGAGGAGGCTGGAAGGTGGCTTTGGAGCAGGGAAGGGGAGCTGTCTCCCGCTGGATCGAGGACTGCGTGGACTCTACCACGATGACCTTAACAGGGCTGAGGGCCACCCTCCCTCAAAACCAGACTTCCAGAACCTTCTCTCACCCACGCCAGGAAGCTGAGGTAGCTCCCCGGTGCTTCTGCAGGGATCTGGATGGGTTCTGAGACCTGGGCCTGGCCACTGCCCTGGTACAGAGGGACACCGGACACCGCTGCTTTCCAGGACACCTTCCCGAGAGCCCCCTCGGGGTCTCCTGCCTAGAGCATGGCACACCGAGTTGGCAGGCGAACCCCTCCACCTGTGCCGCGCCCGGTCACCTCTGTGCGACACACTCTCCCTCATTGAACCCCGGACGTGGCTCCCTGCCGTGTGGCCTCTGCTCCAGTGTCCCTGGACTTGTGCTGATGTGGGGGATGAGGGGACAGGGTCTGGCAAGGTGGGGGTGGGGGCCCTGCTGCCCTGTCCCTGCCCCCAGACTCCGAGGAGTCCCTGCGGCTCCACGAGGAAGCCCTTTGAGAGAGGCCGGTGACTGTGCTCAATCCTGTCACTTTATGGATCACTTACTTAGTCTTGTGCCCAAACCACACAGCGTCACTGAGGGCAGGGCCAAGCATGCGTCTGCCCCCTGCCACCCCTGGGCATCCCAGCACGGATTGGAGAAGCCTCTCTGGTTGACACCTGGGTGGCCCGGAGCTGGGTCACCTGATGACAGGTGTGGGGACTGTACTGTCAGCCAGGGTGGCTCTGATGCACTTCCTTCTTCCTCTGCCTAGTTTTGATTCACCAGTGCCCTGAGAAGCAGCTGACCCTTGGCCTCCGGGAGCCCGTCCATGTCCCCAGGTAAGGAAGCTCGCCACCAGGCACCGCAGTGCCCGGGAGACTGGCCCGTCCCTCTTGCTTTGATTCACATGGCAGCTGGGTGCCCTGGGAATCGGCAGGGGAGGGTCCTGCAGTCGGGGGACACCTGAAGTCACAGCCCCTGGTTTCTCTGGGGACCTGGGGACCCAGGTGGAGTAGGGTATGGGGGGGGGGTTCTGCCGGGTTTTCCTTTGGGTAATGTTCTGGGTTCAAAACCCGACCACCCTCGACCTCCGTCACCTCTTGGGCCTCCTCCCTCCTCCCTGAGATGCTCTCTGCCCGTGCCCTGTAGGAGGGAGCCTGGGGGGCGGCTCACCTTCTTGATTTTGGATTTGTTTTTTCTGACCTTTCTGGCATCCCGGCAAAGTAGTATCGTCCAATCTCTTTCAAGGAAAAATATTTTGGTGTGAACTTGGGTGGGTCTCAGCCCTGGCCTCCTGTTTATGGCCTCCCCCAATCTGCCTTCCTCAAGGTCACTGCCAAAGACTTTTTGGTGCCTTAGGAGGGGCCACCAGGATCCAGGCCCATGAGACCATTTCAGTGGCGATTTATTAACCTTACACACAGCCCGAGCACGCAGAGCTGGAGCCCAGGCAAGAGGCCACCTGCCTGCTGCCCAGGGCTGGGGTTGTCCCCTTCCAGAATGTACCCAGGAGCGTGAACCGGGCAGCCCACTCCCTCTTCCCCCAAAGTCGCCTCTCGGGTGACCCAGTCTGCAGGTCAGGTGGGTCGCGGCTGCTCAGGGCTGTGGAGCCCCGATTGACAGGCCGACCCAGGCCAGGTGGCTGCCACTGCCCCAGGGGACAGAGGTTCAGCATGAGGAGGGGCAGCGCTCAGTGGCTCCGTGGTGGAGCCAGGCCCTGGGTCCCACCTCCAGTGCAGAAAATAAAAGGTGGGGACACAGAGAAAGTCGGGCCGTGGCCACACCGGTCGTCCCAGGACAGAGCGATAGTGGCTCTTCTGCGCTCGGCCCAGGGACCTGCAGGAACAAGTAGAGCAGGAAGGCGGCAGGGCGCGGGCTCTCCGTCCACAGGCTGGGGGCCCGCGCTCAGCGCCCGACGGGAGCAGGACACCAGGAGAGGAGGGTGGCGAGGCCAGCTCTGGGCACCACAGCAGAGAGGCCACAGCAGCCCCAGGGCGCAGCCAGGCCCCTCGGCCTCTCCGTGGGGAGGAGCACCGTCAGGCCAAGGCCAGCGTCCATCCTGGGCTGTCCATCCTGGGCTGTCCATCCTGGGCTGTCCCGCGGGTCTCATCCAAGCCCTGGGTCACAACCCAAGGCCCCCGGGCAGTTAGCGAGACCCTCTCCAAGTACAACCACCGGCTGCCTCATGTTCCCAGTCCCTCCGCGGGCAGTGAGCCCCGGACCTCCTCCCTCTCCCGGCTGCCCAACCTGCTGTGCAAGGGTGGACCGCACGGTGCCTGTCCCTCACCACCAGGGACACGTGGGTGCTGCCCACCCTTCTCTTGTGAACAAGTACCTGTTCCAGTCCTGCTTGCTCTCTTGCTCCTCCCCCTCCCTCCCCCCTCCTTCCCCCTCCCTCTCCCCTCCCTCCCTCCTCCTTCCCCCTCCCTCCCCCTCCCTCCTCCTTCCCCCTCCCTCCCCGTCCCTCCCCCCTCCCTCCCTCCTCCTTCCCCCCTCCCTCCCCCCTCCCCCCTCCCTGCCCCTCCCTCCCCCCTCCCTCCCTCCTCCTTCCCCCTCCCTCCCCCTCCCTCCCCCCTCCCTCCCTCCTCCTTCCCCCTCCCTCCCCCTCCCTCCCTCCTCCTTCCCCCCTCCCTCCCTCCTCCCTCCCCATCCCTCCCCTCCCTCCCCCTCCCTCCCTCCTCCCTCCCCCTCCCTCCCCTCCCTCCCCTCCCTCCCCCTCCCTCCCCCCTCCCCCTCCCTCCCCCCTCCCTCCCCTCCTCCTTCCCCCTCCCTCCCCCCTCCCTCCCTCCTCCTTCCCCTCCCCTCCCTCCTCCTTCCCCCCTCCCTCCCCCCTCCTCCTTCCCCCTCCCTCCCCCTCCCTCCCTCCTCCTTCCCCTCCCTCCCCCTCCCCCTCCTCCTTCCCCCTCCCTCCCTCCTCCCTCCCCCTCCCCTCCCTCCCCCTCCCTCCTCCTTCCCCCTCCCTCCCCCCTCCCTCCTCCTTCCCCCTCCCTCCCCCCTCCCTCCCTCCTCCTTCCCCCTCCCCCTCCCTCCTCCCTCCCTCCTCCTTCCCCCTCCCTCTCCCTCCCCCCTCCCTCCTCCCTTTCCCTGGTGCTGTGGGTGGACCAGGGCCTCACACATGCACCCCTGAGCGGCACCCCAGCCCTTTCTATTTCAAGACAGACTCTCACTGAGCTGCCCAGGTGGACCTTGAACTAGTTTGCCCTCCTCCTGCCTCACCCTCCCGAGTCACCGGGACAACCAGGTGGCCCGCACCTGGTTTATGGCGAGGCTTTTAAGGAACTACCAAGTTTACCCCACCAATGCAATTCAAAATGTCCAGTAGCCATATTAAAGAATGAAAAGATCCTGGCAACGTCTCCTTCACCCACTCCACCCAGCAGGGTCCGCCGGGAGCCCCTGTGTCTCACCAACCCGGTGAATTTCTCACCTCGTTCTAATGCTGATGTTCCAGTGACTAGTGTGGAATAGGTTCTGTCCAAAGTCATGAAGTTCTGTTGAATGGGGGAATTTTTATTTGAAAAAAAAAATTAAATTTAAAAGTTGTTGGACTCCGTGGCACACACCTGTCATCCCAGCAGCTCTGGAGGCTGAGGCAGGAGGGTCCCAAGTTTGAGGCCAGCCTCAGCAAAATAAAACATATTAAATAAAAAGGACAGAGATTTAACCCAGTGGTAGAGTGTCCTGGGTTCAATATATATGTGGGGACCAACGCCCTGTCTGGGAACTCTTGTATCAGGCGGAGAATTTTAACCATGCAGGGCATGAAGCCTAAGTTCTAGGTTCCTAAATAAAGATTGCTTCCAGCCAGGTCCAGTGGGCACACCTGTACTCCCAGAGGCTTGAGAGGCAGAGGCAGGAGAATGGCAAGTTCAAGGCCCACCTGGGCAACTTAAATAAAAAGGGCTGGGGATGTGGCTCCGTCGTAGAGCACCCCTGGGTTCAATCTCTATGACCACACCCACAAAAACTGCTTCCTTGTCTGATAGTTTGGGTCTCTGTTTCTTAAGCAGGTTCCCATGCTTTTGGAGGGTCAGCCTCCACCAACCCTGTCTCCATTGTGTGGCTGTGTCTATGCCTGTGTGGTGCTGTTGATCATTTTCACAGCTGCATAGTATTCCTTATAGGGGAGGACCCTAGTTTAACCAGTTCCCCCTCATGGGCTCCTAGCCTGTTTCTGTATGCCCATGCATGTGTGTGGCATCTAGATGTTTCCCACGGCAGTGCAGTTCAAGTTGTGAACAGTTATTGCTGGTTTCCATTTCTTAGAAACTAAAGGGCAATGAACCAAGCCCCAAGAAACACACAGGAAGCCATGTATGCAGTTAATATTTTTAGTGTAGACAGACACCATATCTTTATTTTTATTTATTTTTTTCATGTGGTGCTGAGGATTGAATCCAGGATCTCCCATGTGCTCTACCCCTGGGCTCCAACCCCAACCCATGCAGTTGATATATTTCTAGTACCATATTTAAACACAATATTTTTGGTGCTGGGGATTGAACCCAAGGGTGTTCTACCACTGAGCTACATCCCTAGTTTGCAGAGAGTCTCACTAAGTTGCTGAGGGTGACCTTGAACTTGACGTCCTCCTCCTTCAGCCTCCTGAGTTGCTGAGATTATAGGCATGCATCAACATACCCAGCTGCCATTTTTTTAAAAAATCAAAAAGACATAGTGAAAATAATTTTAAAAATATACTCTTCTAGGCACAGAGACACACAGGTACTTGGGAGGCTGAGGAAGGAGGATTGCTTGAGACTAGGAGTTTGAAGCCAGCTTGGGCATATCACGCTAAGTCTGGGAGCTGACGTGCGACTCACACTCAGGACACACTCGTGAGGCTCAGCTTTCCCCTGGATGTGCATAGAGGCCGCGGAGGGCGCTCAGGTTCTGCACACCCTCGGGGCTCCAGGGCACCCGGCAGTCTCCCTCCCTGTGAGTCGAGAATGCTGAGGGCCGATTTTGGTTTTCATTTTAATTTTGAAATAGCTTGTGTTGTCCAGGAAAGAATGCCGGGTTTAAAATTTAACCTTGAACGTTGCTCGGACACAGCGTCCAGGGGCTCCTCAGTCCCCCGCTGGACGGTGCAGGTGGAGGTCTCCACCTGCGGAGGGTCCTGGGGCACCCGTGGCTCTGCCTGGCGGACTGGGAAGGCCCATGGTGTCGCTCTGGGCTTCAAGTGGACGGCTCCAGGGCCACCAGGGGCAAAGAGGGGCAAGGCTGGGGTCTCGGTTTCTGCCTCAGAGCTTGGAGTCTTGGGTCTGGGAGCACTTGGAGGGGACAGGAGCACCTGGCCACCATCTACCCCTGTTGAGGTTTGTGGCTGTCCTCACTGTCCGTGCTGTTGTGGTTTGGGTCATACTGTCCCCTAGTGGCCCTGGGTACCAGACACTGCCCAGGGCGCCCTCCTTGAGGCGAAGGGCCCCGGCCCAGGTCCCTCCAGTAGCCGCACTCTGCCGTTTACAGGGCACCAGGACATCATCCCTGCCCAGCCCTACACCCCCGCTTCCGCCCGCCCACCCCTCAAAGGTGGCTTTCCTCCTCCTCCTTCAGGACCTCATCCCAGACCCTGTGCCCATGCTCTGGGCCCCGCGGCCCTCCCCTGGCACTCCGGCCCCAGAGCGCCAGTCGCCAACTGGCCCGTCTCCAGAACAAGGCCCACCCACGGCTCCTGTCTGGCCCCCAGGACTGGGAGCCGGCACTGCCCGCCTGCTCAGCCCGGCCTCCCTGGGGCCCCACTCCTGCTCAATTTCCTCCTCCCCCGTGGGGAGGGGCTGAGGGCCACATCTGGGCCCCGGATCACCCTGCATGGCCTCACAGGGCAGGTGGCCAGCTGGGTGGACGCGAGTGGACAGGAACTCAAGCTGGGGTGGGGCGCGTGGTTTGGTGCAGAGCGCTCCCCAGCACCAGTCAAGTTCAGAGGGCACTTCCCCACCTTCCCAGGAGCGGCCGGGCTCCCTCTCACCTCCGGGGCCATCTCCTCAGCCAGCAGTGCCCTTGCCCCCCGGCTCTTCCTGGCGAGCTCTCGCCTGACCTTCCAGACCTCGTTCACTCCCGCCTGGGTTCCGCCTGGGTTCCAGGAGCGCCTGGACACATTTATGATGGACGCTCTTCTCTCCAGACTGGAGAAAAGTCTGGGAAAGAGTCGGGTCAAGGTGGGGCCTGAGCTTCCCTGGGCCCCCTGCCTAAGTGCCGCGTCCCCTTGCCCTGTGGCTAGAAAGAAGTGGACCCGGGGCCAGGCCTCCTGGTCTGAATCCAGCTTCGCTTCGCCGTCTTGGCCGAGAGCCGTTTGGTCAGTTTTGTCATCTGTGAAACAGGCACAGTGGCAGGCTCCATGGGAACCCCCACCGTTATCTCCGGCAGTCCTGGGGGCCCCTCTGCGGGGTCCCTGTCCTCATGCCTCTGTCTCCCCTCTTCCCCGCAGCCTCTCCACATGGAAATGCCCCACCAGGCCAAGCTGTCCTGTCCCTGGCGCCACTACCTCTGGGGGCTGCTACTGCAGCTGCTGTTGGCTCTGAGTTTCTACTCCTACCTGCGGGTGTCACAGGACAACCCCACTGGGCCTCCTAGGGCAGGGGTCCCCTGCAGGGAACCTGTCCCCACCGCTGCCAACGGGTCAGCAGGGCTGGCCACCTGGAGCCCCCCTGCCGGCAGGTCCCTCCTGATCCTCCTGTGGACGTTGCCCTTCCACACCCCTGTGGCTCTGTCCCGCTGCTCCGAGCTGCGGCCTAGTGAGGCCGACTGCCAGCTGACCACCAACCGCAGCCAGTACCCCTGGGCAGACGCCGTCATCGTGCACCACCGGGAGGTCAGCTACTCGCCCAGCAAGCAGCTGCCGCCGTCCCCGCGGCCTCCCGGGCAGCGCTGGGTGTGGTTCAGCATGGAGTCGCCCAGCCACTGTCGCCAGCTGCAGGCCCTGGACGGGCTCTTCAACCTCACCATGTCCTACCGCAGCGACTCGGACGTCTTCACGCCCTACGGCTGGCTCGAGCCCTGGCCGGGCCCGCCGGAGCCCGCGGGGCTCAACCTCTCGGCCAAGACCGAGCTGGTGGCCTGGGTGGTGTCCAACTGGAGGGAGGACTCGGCCAGGGTGCGCTACTACCAGCAGCTGCGCGCGCACCTCCCGGTGCACGTGTTCGGGCGGTCGCACCAGCAGCTGCCCCGCGAGGCCATGGCGCGGCGCCTGGCGCAGTACAAGTTCTACCTGGCCTTCGAGAACTCGCAGCACCGCGACTACATCACCGAGAAGCTGTGGAACAACGCCCTGCGCGCCTGGGCCGTGCCGGTGGTGCTGGGCCCCAGCCGGCAGAACTACGAGCGCTTCCTGCCGCCCGACGCCTTCATCCACGTGGAGGACTTCCCCAGCCCCCAGGCCCTGGCGCAGCACCTGCGCGAGCTGGACCGCGACCCCGCGCGCTACCTGGGCTACTTCCGCTGGCGGGAGACCCTGCGGCCGGCGTCGGGCAGCTGGGCGCTGTCTTTCTGCAAAGCCTGCTGGCGGCTGCAGCAGGACTCCAGGTACCAGACGGTGCCCAGCATCGCCTCTTGGTTCACCTGACTGGCCGGCTGGGCCTCCTGCCCGGGCACCGGCTGGGACCTGGGTCTCTGGAGGCCTCCTACCTGGAACCAGGCCTGCTGGACATCTCTGCTGGCCTGGCTGGGCTCCAGGGGCCTCCCCTGCTGGGGACTTTGCTCGCCCCTGCTAGCAGCCTGGCCTGGTGGTCGACCTGGGCAGCCCAGGACCTTGCCCTCAAAAAAAAAAAAAAAAAAACTTGGCCCTGGGGACCGGGCTCCCTGGGGGTCCTGTCCTCTGGTGACTGGCCCGTGGGCTTGTGACATGACTGCCTGTGGGGTATGCAGAATTGTCACCATTTCCAGATAGTGATGCTTCAAGAAAGCAGACGTGTCCCCTCCTTGTTCTAGAATAGCGGCTCAGTCCAGGATGGTTCTGTCCCCACTAGGTGACACTTGTCAATGTCCAGAGATATTTTTGGTTGTCACATCTAGGGGCAGAGAGATTGTCCCTAGGCCAGAAGTACTCTGATGGCCCTGCAGTCCCAGGAGGGCTCCACACCAGGAGGCTCCAGCCCCAGATGTAGGTGGGAGAAGCTGCTCTCAACCTCTCATGGCCTCCAGTCCAGCCCAGGGCGGGGGCTTCCTGGGGGCTCTGGCAGGGTGAGGAGGCCACGCGGCAGAGGGGTGGAGGGCCAGGCGGGGCTGGGGTGCCAGCACGGGGGTCAGGTCCCAGGAAGGCTGCATGTGTGTCCCAGGTCTCCATTCTGTCAGGCAGGGACTGCGCCTGGCTGTGACACTGACTCGGTAGGATGTCTGTGTACCTGTCCCGACCATGGGACTGTGGTTGATTCTGTGTGCCACGGTGGTCTTCTGAGCAGGGGACTGAATGGGCAGGCCTGGGAGTGTCTCCGAGTGTACCGGGAGGGTCCCCTGCTCTGTGTGCGGATGTCCCTGGGGCAAGGCTGTGCACGCGGGTGGGATCAAGGGGCTAGGGGTGTGGAGGGCCTTTGTGTGACCCCGAGTGCCGGTGGAGAGGCTGACCTGGAGGTGTGCCTCCCTGAGCGGAGCCTTCTGGGGAAATGTGATCCGTGTGTGATCCTGTCTGCAGTCCCTGGGTGGCGGTGCTCTGGTGGCTGCTGCCTGAGTGTGCGTGTGCGCGTGGCGGGCGCTCTGAGAGCCCAGCCCGGGCCTGCGGGCAGCTCTGTTTAGTTTCCAGTTCCCGGGTGGGTGGCACCAGAGACCTGTGGTGGGAGGCTGGGTGCCTGTGGCCGGGGAGGGTGCGGGTGTGCCTGCACACACACATGCACACCAAGGCAGGCAGCCTCGGGGACCTGGCCCGGGCCTCGGAGCCCGTCCTCCCCCTGGCCCCGGGCCAACAGCTTCCCTCTCTGAGTCTCAGGTCTCTGGGGCAGCCAGGGGGAAACTGAGGCCCTGCGCAAGCACCACGTGGGTTTCTGCAGCATCTGGGGACCCCAGCCTCTCTGCCCCGGCTGGGCTGAGTCAGCCGGAATAGAGCAGGAATCCACCACCCCAGACCTCAGCCAGAGACTGTGGGGGCGGGTGGGGACCCCAGCCAGCCATGGCTCTGAAACGGCCTTCCAAGCAGACCACCCACAGGTTGGGGCCTGGCCCGCTCTGAGGGTTCCTGGAAGTCCTCTTGGTAGCTACCTGGAGTATCTTCCTTCAGCTGCAGCTGAGGGGCATGGAGACTGAGGAGCTGGGTGGCTCTCCCTGGCTGCAGCTTCTGATGGTGTCCTCTAGCCTTGTGCCAGGGAATGTGTCTGGGAAGGAGGCAGGGATTCCAGGTGGTCCTGAGCTCAGAGGTGTGGGAAAGAGGGGAGGAGACCCAGTCTCGAGGAAGGGCTGTGCCTTTGGGCTCCCCATCTGGGGCATGTGTCCTTAGGAGACCGGATCAGCAAGAGGCTGTCTTGGAAAAGGGACACTGCACCCTCCAGAACCCACTCCCCATCTGAGGGGAAGGAAAGGAGGATTAGCCCCACCCCCGCAGCCTGGGTCCCAGGGCCCTCCCCACCACCAGACCCTGGGACCCACAGACTCTGGGAACACAACACCCCCGCGCTGTCTGGGCCTGCCAAGCATCAAGGTGACACCGCGGCAAATCCAAACACCACGCAGAGCTTTTTCCATCCTCCGCCGGGGCTCATCGTAAATCCCCCTTCGAGGCCAGTCCAAGGCTTTTATGGACCCAGGACCCAGGTCCCTGGGGACACAGCTCTGCCCCAGCAGGCGCCGGCTTAGGTCTGGATGGGGCTGGCGTCGCCCTGGACCTGTGGATATTTTTAGCTGGTGGAAGGAGATAGTGGCTTGAGTTCGTGCTGGTGGGGGCGGACCAGACCCAGGAGGCCCTCTAGGCGAGGAAGGTCGGGTACACACCTAGACCTCACTCTTCACCCACACGGTGGCTCCACCTTCCTCTATCAACCCCAAAGCCCCCTCTGTCACCTCAAAAGCATACACTGCGGGGAGGTGCAGATGGGGACAGGTGGAGGTGGGGACAGGCGGAGGGGGGCAAAGGGACCTGCAGGGAGACGGGAAAAGCGGTCCCTGTGACCTCACACCACTCACCTACTTTCTTTTTTGCTCCCTTCTGTGTGTCAACTTTTCTCCCCCAAAGCAAACGGGAGCCTCCCTCCACCCTGCAGGTGGAACCCCTACTTGCTCCCCTTCTCTGGATGGAGACGGTGCCCCTCCCCACACAACCTCATCCCTTCTTAGTGAAGAGCCAGGCACCATTTCCCACACTTTATCTCAACTCAGTTATCGCGAGAGTCTGTGGGCTCGACGGCATCGTCCCAACCTCCGAGCAGAGCACGTGCAGTCTGTTTCCCTGCGGGCCGCTGGGTGCCGTCGGGGAGGGAGGGCTTGGGCGCCCATTCGCCGGCCAGATGAGGTAGGGTCACACGCAGGCGCACTCGCGCGCCGACAGCTCGCGCACCGTGTGGTAGCGGCTGTGCACGTCCAGGAAAGACACCTCGTCCTCGTAGGCCGTCGGGCGGCAGCAGGGCTGGGCGCGCACCCGCTCCCTCCGCACCCGCCTCTGCTGGCGCAGGCGCCTCAGTCCCAGGTCGTAGACGCGCGCCGCCGCCTCGCACGCGCCTGCGCAGTAGCGGAACAGCACCGTCTCGTCCGACGCGTAGCCCAGGCCCAGCTCGCTCACGCGCACCTCGAGCTCGCGCAGCCCGCATGGTCGCGTTCCCGGTCGCGCACGCGCACGTCGCCGCCGGGGCCCTGCACGACGGCGCGGACCCGGGGCCCGGCCGGCCCAGGGCGTCAGCTCGCGCAGCTCCACCGCGTCCGGGGCTCCCTGCAGCAGCGCACGGTCTGTAAGGGGAGAGAGGACGGAGAGGTCAGCGGGTGGGCGCCCCTTCCCCCGCTGTTCCCCGCACAGAGGACCCTTCCCCTCACTCCCACATCCCGATTCTCCCGCCCTTGCTGCTGCCCGCGCGCCCATCGCTGGGCTGCACTGGGGCAGGTGCACACTCAGACCCAGCACCCCTGCCTCTGTGACAGGCTGCTCAGAACCAGCCTCACCCTTCCTGGGTGTCCAGGGCCACCTTCTCCCCCACTCCCGTTGAGTTGAGCTGATTGGGGCTCCCCACCACCACCATTGCTGCCCATCTCCCTTTGATCCATCTGCTCGCCTAATTCAATCTGACCCCCATCCACACTGCACTGCTCGGCTGTCTTTTTCCACTTTGCAGAAAAGAATTCCCTGGGGCTGTTTGTGACCCATGTCCCCGTGGGGCCCCCAGCTGTTCTCCACCCGTGTGCTGGGCTGCCCAAGGGCACTGGCACACCCTCTCCAGCCAGTGTTGAGGGGCTGCTTCCCAATCCCCTATCCTCACCCCTTAGCTGCGCTGAGTAGGTAAAACTGTCTCTGGGCCCCACCCAGAGCCTCTTCCCCTCTGAGCCTGGGCTGTCTGCCTCCCCGTGCTGCTGCGCTGTGCAACGGGTCTCAGTGTCCCTGCCTAAGAAACCACAGTATTTGGGCTTCTCAGAACACAGGGGAGCAGCAGGTACTGCGCCTACTGCCCGGGTACCCTGTCCTGTGGGATGGCAGCAGTTACCGTCAGCTCCACCCTCTTATTACAGGGGAGGAAATGAGCATCAGAGAGGTAGAGCTGTGCCCAAGGTCATCCACTTAGCAGGTGGTGGTGGGGGGAGGCAAAGGACATTCTCTCTGCTTCCATCAGTTGCCCAGCCCAAGTTTGGCCCAATCCCAGCCCTCTTCTCCCACAGTCTCCAGGAGGTGCCTGAGTCACAAATTCCCAGGACCCTGAAGCCTAAATTTATTACCCAAGTGACTGGCCCTGCCCCAACACCCTGCATCCCCAGGAGAGCAGTGCAGATGCTGGGACGGATGGCAGGGGCGGGGGAGGTGGGACTGTAGGCAGGGGCCTCCCTACCCCAGAGCAGGTGGCAGTCACAATGACGGTTGGAAGGGAATTCCGACTTTAGTCCTGCCCCAAGGCTGCTGCACCTGGCTGGCAAAAGAATGAGCTTTCCAGGAGGGTCTAGGAGGAGGGGCTGGCTGCCGCGCTGGGGTGTCTGTTCCCAGCCAGGACCTTGGAAACCAGACGAACCTGGGCTCAGACACTCGCTACTGAAGCTCTAGGCAGGCGGTGGCCCTGGTTTCCCTGTCTACTCAAAGAATCTTGCATTGTCCCTGTCCTGGCAGGGACTGAAAGGTGGGAACAGAGGGAGCCCTGAGCTGCACAGTCCCAGCTGTTTAATCGCAGGGTGGGGACAGGGTGCATAAGGCTTTCCGTGGGGCTAGGAGCGAGCCCAACCGGAGCCTAGAACCCCACCAGTATTGTCTCCACCCCAGAAGTATGTCTATGGGCAGTTACTCATGGGGTTCACAGATAAAATACTGATGCACAGTTGAACCTGAATCACTAATAAATAATCGACAAACAGTCTTTTAGTGTTTGTTCCTGCCTCCCTCCAGCAGGGCTGGCCACTTGCACGGAGAGGAGATGCCCCATCCAGCTCCCCGAGCTTGAAACCCCACCGTCTGTGCATCAGCTCAGGGCCTAGAGCGCTGTGGCTTTGGGGGATCAATGCCTCTCCCTGGGACCGGATGCAGGGCAGGCAGGCACCTGCCCATGGAACCGGGACCCTCCCTGGGGCTGAAATTCCACCAGGCGTGCTTCGCCCCAGGTCTGCAGCCCTGGCTTTGGGGGGCCCCGCCCGGGTCTCAGGGACCCAGTGTCCTAGAAGACTTCTCAGCTCGCAGGGGTGGAGTGGAGCTCATGCCGGGGGCTGCCCTTGTCCATTGTGAGGACAAGAAAGGAGGATTGTGTGGGTTGACAAGGGCGGGCGCAGACTTGCCCTCACCAGCTCTCGCAGGCACCACGCACGCGTCCTACAGCCCAGCCAGCCACCCACGCAGGCACACGCGTGGGCATGTGCGCTGTACACAAGGGAGGGCCCTCGCACAGTCCTCGTAGCTTGGGGCACCAGGGACAGTTGGGGGAGCTCCAAGCCTCCACAGTGCCCCTCCGCTGTCCCGCGCCTTGCGCAGGCCTCCTGCCCCTGGTGTCTCTGTGGCTTCTCACCAGGCAGGTCACTGGGGCTTTGGATCCAGCCTCCCTCTCCCGATCCCCTGCTGCGCTGTGGGGGCCGCCTGGGCCGAATGCCTAGGTCTAATCTCCATCTGGCCCCCACAGTCCCTCAGGGCCAGAGCCTAATTCCTTGTGACAGCTAAGTCCAAGGACCCCGGTTCCCAGCAGCCATCTTTCCCCACAGGCCAGGCCCAGGCCCAGGGTGGTTGGGGGGCACTTGTACCTCCTTCACCTCCATCTTGAAACACAAAACTCCGTGACCCCCTCCAGCTCCACTGCCTGCAGTGCCACCGGATGGCCACCCCACATGGGGGATCCGAGCCAAAGGGTCGGGGCTTACACTGGGCCAGGCGGGCGATCCGGGCGTCCAGGGTGCGAGGCGGGCGGCGCAGCGGGGCCAGCGCGGGTCCCAGGTGGTGGCTGAGCAGCAGGCCTTCCCGACACATCCAGATGGATAGCACGGAGCTGCAGAACACCGAGGCCAGGGCCGCCGCCTTCCAGCGCTGCATCCTCGGCCTGTGGGCACGGGATGGTCAGCCGCCTGCCCTGAGCAGCAGTGGGCCAGGCACCCTGAACAGTGGGGCCCCTGACTTGGAACACTTCATGCTGAACGTAACTTCGCCATGGCTCATGAAAGAGCCAGTGCACAAGGCTGTGCAGAAGGCTGCCTGAGGCCAGGTGGGCTTCGTGCCAGGTGCAACGAACTCCAGTCCCAGAGTGTTTTCCTGAGTAGCTGATGGTAGGTGACACCAGGAGCTTACAGCAGGAGCTGGCCTAGGGGCTGAGAATGATGCGTGGTGGGGCAAAGGCCCTGAGGCTGCACAGAGCTTGGTGTATTGACTGCAGCCAGGAAAGGAGGAGGGTGAGAGCATTCCTGAAGGTGGCACTGTGGGACAAAGGTGGGGAGGGCAGCTGGAGCTTATGACAGAGTGCAGGCAGGAACCCAGGTTGAGGCCATTCCCCCACATATTTATGTCCCCGGGCGAGACTCCCTGCTCCTTCCTGAGCCTGTTTTCCCTCCAGGCAGATTGAACTGAGTCGCAGACCGGGCAGCCAAGGACCAGCAGCACAGCCGAGCAGCACGGCCCGGCCTCCAGGCTCCGCTCGGGAAGTCTCCCTGCTCTCCTTCCCCTCGGGCAGGGTGGACTGCGCCTCCCCCAGCAAGCCTCCCCTGACATCTGCAGCCACCGCAGGGGTGCCTGTTGGGTCCCCACAGTTCCCTGAGCTGCCTCCACGAGGGCACTGGTTGCTGGAGCTGTGGCTCCTGCGTGCAGCGAGTGCTCAGCGTCCCGCGCACCCCCACCCCGGCTGGGCGCTCCCCGACCCAGGGCGGCCCGGCCGCGTTTACATTCCCGCCCGGCAGCCTGGTGTCGTCGCGGCGCGGAGCCTGGCGGCCGGCCCGGTGTAAACATTTACACGAGCCCGGACGCCGGGTCAGCTCCCGGCCGCTCGGCGGGGTTCGGGTCCCCGGGCGCCCCCACGCGCGCACCGCGAGCCTCGCAGGCCGCCCCAGCGCGCGGGCATTTAGCTGCTCGCGATTTGCGTTCATTTGCATGTGATTTGCATGAGCCGGGCCCTGGAATGGTTCCCCCTCCTCCTGGCATCCCACCAGCGCCTGGATGCACATGGCTGCACCACCAAACAGTACGCAAGAGGGGACTTTCATTAAGCTCCAGTTGTATACCAGGCCTGATGCCAAGCCCCCAGAAAGGCACTTGGGTCTCCCATTTTGCAGCTGGGAAAACTGAGGCGCAAATGGGGACTTGCCGCTGTCAGTGGTATGGCTTTTCTCCTTCCTCTCTTGGTGCGGGGGAGGGAACCCACCGTGTCGGGTTTGCCAGGCAGGCCCTCTACCACGGCCCACACCCCAGCCCTGCGCAGCCATCTCTGGGGGGTGGTGTTGGTGGGAGTGAGCTCTCTGGTACCGGGAGTGTAAACAAGTCCTGGGCCAGTCTGGGGGTCTGATAAGAGTCACCCTGGAGGGCGCTCCTGGCACATCAACGAATGGGAGCCGGGCCTAGGGTGGCTGGGATCCTAGTCCAGGGTCCAGGGTTCTGTCCGCCACTCTAGTCCAGCACCAGCCCCTGGCGGAAGGCCACTGCCGCCTGCAAAGCTCTGCTGTCTGTCTCCTGTTGGCCTGGCCTGCAGGGTCAGTCCACAGGGGTGTCCACCCACTCACCTAAGGCAAAGCTGGCACCTGTGGTGCCCAGGCCCTGAAGACTCTGTGGGACCAAGACAGACAACATGCAGAGAAACATGGTGGCCGGGGCGAGCCAGCGTGCTGAGGACAGAAAGGAAAGCCAGGTGACAGAGGGAAGGGAGCGAGGAGGGCAGCGTGGCCTTGCCCGCCCAGACCCCTGCTCACCCCTGGTGAGCACCTGCTTTGGGCATCACCCCTTCTACACACGTCCCACAAATTAAATCGTTTTATCTGACAAGAGCCCTAAGAAGCAGGTGACACCCTTGTCCCCATTTTACAGATGGGGAACTGAGCCCAGAGGCCATGCGACTCGCCCAAGGTCACAGCTAGGATCTGAGAGCTGGAGGCCTGACCACCAGGAAGGGAGACAGGCGGGAAGCCTCAGGACCGAGCCCTCCCAGCCGCCAGCCCCTGCTAGCCCCAAGGCCACGTCTGGGAGTGGCGCACCTCAGTTTCCCACGAGGTGTGAACACCTAGGCTCTGGGCTGTGTGTGCAAAGGACTGAGACTGAATCCAGTTGGCCACAGGGGCCTCTGGTGGCCTTGGAGCTGCAGACCCCCACCCAAGCTCCGGTGGGGGCAGGGAAGCAGGACCGCTGTGGAGGGGCCCCGCAGGCGCGGCCGATAAGCACCTTAACAATGGGCCCTTCTGTCTGGGGGTCACCCAACTGGTTTGTCTCTGGCACAGGCCCGACAGGAGGGGGTGCGGCAGGTGTGGCAGCGGGCAGCGGAGGGGACCAGGTGTGCACCCGTGAGCCTGTGTCACACACGCCCAGCCCTCTGCTCCCGCACGTGCCCCATGGCTCCCCACACGAGCACATGCGGGAGCTCACCACGCCCTGCACACAGCTCCACGCCCAGACGCTCCCCACAGAGGCACCGGTGCCCCTCGCTCACACTCCAGATCTGCCACACCCACACACAGGTGTGCTTCCCTCCCACACCCAAACCCCACTGCGAGCAGGCTGAGTGGTCCCCAGCTCAGTGCGCTCCTGGGCAGCCCCAAACACCACGTTGTGCTCACGCCTGCGCGGGCCCCAGCCACAGCCCCTACTCACTCCTGCACCAAGGGGTGTCTGCCACCCTCGTGCCCTGGCCTGGGCTGGGCCTGCCAGGCGAGTCCCGGCTCTGAGTCCTGGCCGCCTGCTCACATGCAGGAGTGCACAGCTGGGCTGCCCAGGGCCACGGGCGCAGCTGCTGGGCCTGGACACGGGCCTGGCCAGCAGTCTCTCCTGTCCTGGGGGCGCGTCCACAGCCTGAGAGCTCTTGCTGACGAGGAGGGGTGCATCCTCCATTGGGACCCTGAGGGCCCAAACTGCGGCAAGGCCACTACTTCTGGCTGGAGGCCCTGACCCTCCGTCCAGGGCAGGGGAGAAAGAGGCCGGAGGGGAGGCAGCAGGGCAGGCCCAGCCGGGAGGAGCGGGCAAGGGTGTGCGGGGTCCCTGGTGGGCAGTGTCCTCTGTGCAGGCGGTGTTCCTCCCCACCCTCCTGCCACGCTCCCCAGGGGACATCCGCCAGGCACAGCCAGTCCTGGGGTCCAGCCTCTGTCTGGCCCCATGGCTGCCCCCAGGGAGACAGGAAGGAGGGAGGGGCGGGTGGGCAAGGGGCTGTCCGCGTCTGGCAAGCTCCTACTCATCCTTCAAAGTCCTGTAGCCCCTCCCCACCAAGACGCCTCCGCCGCACCTGGCCGCTCCCAGCCCCAGGCCTCCCGCGTCCCCAGCCCCAGCCCCATCCACGCTGGCGAGGATTTCAGGAGGGTCCTCCGGGGGTCCTCTGGCGGTGAGGGGCAGGCTTTGAGAGTGGGGCCTGTGGAGGCTGGAAGGCGGGCCCTGGATCACAGCAGTGCCCTCTCCCTCTGCCCATGCCCCGTCCCCTCAGTAAGAGCCAGGGAGTGCCCCGGGGCGGACCTGGCTGGGGGCTCCTGGGGATGCCGCTGCCAGGGCCGGTCAGGCGGGGGTCGCGTGGGCTGGCGCAGGAGGAAGGCGCGGCTGGGCCAGGGGCCAGGTGCTGTCCCACGGAGAGGCGGTCTCCCACTTGAAGGGCCCCTTCAGTGAGGTCCTGCAGGCTCGGTGGTGGCAGCCCAGGGCAGGGGCCTGGGGCCCACGTGCCTCACCTTGCCTCCTGGTCAGCGCTGGCACTGGGGGGGCGCTGGCTGACACCTAGGGCGGCCCGGCCGCCCCTTCGCCCAGTGGCCTGGGGGGTTCCCTGGGGTCCCGCTGGTGGGAAACTGAGGGGCAGGACTGGCCAGCGGTTGGGGCCTCTCTCAAGGAGGACGCCATGGCTTTCAAACAAGAAACAAATTCCACAGCCCACAAAAATGTGCCCCCTCCCTCGGGGGCCAGGGCCCAGCCCCACCCCGCGAGAGGACGAGACGGGGCAGTGATGCACATCTGGGGGCAAACCAGGAACATCTGGAGAGCCCAGCTGGTTCGAATGCAGCATCCGCAGGCGGGGGCGGCGGCTGGTGTTGGGGGGGTGGACTCGGCCCCCACCCACTCCCCTCGCCTCTCCCAAATAGAGTACGTGCTGCTCCACTGCTAGAGCCATCGTGGGCTCCCTGCTGCCCTGAGCATCAAGGCCGCTGGTCGTCCTCGGGGGCTCTGGGTCTGTCCATGCCACAGTAAAGCAGAGGGATGCAAACAGGGACACTGGCCTACGGGGAGGCCAGTGACAGCCGCTTTGTGATCATCGTAGCAGGACATAAAGCTACACTGGTGCTGTCCCCAGTGTTCAGGGCAGCAACGACAGCAGGTGTGCCATTTCACCCCACGTGGCCGGTGGAAAAGCCAGGTCCGGGAAGCCAGTGGCCTGGCTCTGGGCCAAGCAGCACAGGGCTCAGCTGGGAGGGCGCGGGGGCAGGCGAATCCTACGCACCCCTCAGAGCCCTGGCTGTCCACCCCCTCCTCACACTCTGAGCCCCGGGCCATGTGGCCTCACAGCCGTGAGCTCAGCAGCCACTCGACCTCTGTTGGCTGGGGCCAGGTGCCGTGCGGAGTGCTCTCTGCTGCTGATCCCCTCACGGCCTGCAGAGGCTCCAAACCTTTCCCACAGTCAGGGGTCACAGAGCAAACAGGAGTCCACCAGGGTTCGCCTCCAGGGAGTCCACTCTGCTGGGAGCCCGCCCAGCTTGGGAGAGGGGTGAGGAGTGGGGACGGGGGGCAGGCCCTAAGTGCAGAGCCCAGAATAGGGACAGGTTTCCTCAGAGACACACAGCAGGTCCCGGCAAAGAAAGGACCAACATGCCAGCAGAGGTTCTGCTCCTGACACACCGCAACCCAGCAAACACTTATTCAGCGCCTACTGTATGCCAGGGACACCCTGGGCCCGGCTGCCCTCTGGTGGGGGAGACAGACAGACAGAACAAGGTGAAGAGCTATGGCACAGTAGACGTTGGCTGCCCGCGGACCCCAGCAGCCCAGATGGAGTGACCGGCCGGCTGCTCCCAGGGGGTGGCCAGGGCAGCTTCTCAGACTGGAGGTTTGGAGCTGAGGCCTAGGGGATGGTAAGGACTGGCCAGGTGACCTCTGGGGAGAGGGTTCCAGGCAGAGGGAACCGCAAGGCGGGGCCTGGAGCTAGGGATGTGCATTTGAGGCGACCAGTGTGGCTCCAGCAAGCAGAGCCAGGGGACAACATGGGACGCTGAGGTCAGAGGTGACAGGAGCCCTGTGGCTCAGGATTGGCTGCCCACCCCCTGCCCCAGCACCTGGAGCCTTCTGTTCCTGAACCCCTCACCGCAGGTGTGCCCAGGAGCACCTCTGTGTGCCAGGCCACCAGCTTCTTGGACCTGCTGGCCGGCCCTCTGTGTTGGCCCATAAAATAACCACCTTGACCACACGGGGCAGGCCCGCTGGTCCCACAGGCGTCTGCGGCTGGCAGGAGGGGGCTCGCGGGGTGGGATGACAGGATCAGCCTAATGAGGCCTGGCACACTGAGCAGCTGGCGCGGGGCCCAGCGGGCAGCTCCGGAGACGTGGATCTCCCAGGAGCAGCCAGAGGACACCCCAGGAAGCCACCACCTGAGAGGGAAACCGAGGCCCTGCCCCAGGGGCCCAGACCCTCATGCCGAGGAAGACAGGCACCTGGGCTGGGGGTGTGGCTCGAGCGGTAGCTCGCTCGCCTGGCATGCGTGCGGCCCGGGTTCGATCCTCAGCACCACATACAAAGATGTTGTGTCCGCCGAAAACTAAAAATAAATATTGAAATTCTCTCTCTCTCTCAAAAAAAAAAAAAAATTTAAAGAAAGACGGACACCACGTCCTTGGCCATTCCTCCTCCTCAGGTCCCTGAGGCACGTGCCACTCAACCCGGATGGAACCCTCTCTCTGGACCCCAGTTTTGTTCAGTGCTGAGACTTAACCCGGGGTGCTCTGCCGCTGAGCTGCACCCGGGCCTTTTCTTTTTTCGACTCTCCGGCAGTACCAGGGGTTGAACCCAGGGGCGCTTCACCCCTGAGCCACACCCCGGCCTCCTTCAAAGTTTTATTTTGAGACCGGGTTTCACTGAGTGGCCTAGGGCCTCACTAAATTGCTGAGGTTGGCCTTGAATTTAGGATCCTCCTGCCTCAGCCTCCCGAGCTGCTGGGATTATAGGTGTGTACCACTGGACCTGGCTCCCGTCTGATTTCTTCCAGGCTTCACCCAAAGCCTGATTTCATTTGGATTTGACAAGAACTCTCTGTCCATTATCTTCACTGAAAGGCCTTCCTGGTCAGCCTGTCCAAAGGGCCCTGTCACCGCACTCTGCAAGCGCACAGCTGCCTGGGGTGCTGTCACCAGATGCACCCTCCCTGCCCGGCGGTCCTGTGCTTGGTTTCACCCTCACGGGGCCTGGGCACAATGCAGCCTCAAGCTCAGGAACAAGCGGCAGGAAGGAAATGCCTCCCAGTTGCTCAGCCTTGGTTTTCTCAGCTGGGAAATGCGGAGAAGTGGCATCCTGCTGGGCCTGCCTGGAGCTCAGACCCATCTGCCTTGGCCTCCCCACCTGGGCCTTGAGGCCTGGACACCCCCCTCCCCCAGCCCAGTCTGGCCCAGCAATGCTGAGTGCATTTGGATCTCCTCTCTCCTCCTGATTCCAACCCTCACCCCAGAGCTCTGTCCTGAGTACCCCACCCTCTTCCTCCTCTGGCACACTAACCATGAACCCTGAATATGCCAGAATCGGCCATGCCACTGCCTGCTTCCAGATCTTTGCATGTGCAGATCCTGCCACCCAAAATGTCCTTTCTTTTCCCACTAAGAAAACTCCTCTTCATCCTTCACAGCCCCAGCTCCAATGCCCTTCCTACCTTGTGGTAGAGCCCTCACCCCTTACTACACAGCAGCTCTGTGTCCCTGGGTCTCCAAATCTGTCTCTCTTCAAGGACGGGGCACAAGAGGCCCGATACCAGGACTCTGATACCATCATTGTTTGTCAAACATTTGTTGAAACAAATGTGTTCTTGTGCCTGGCTGCCAACTTTTGGGTCTCTTCTGCCCCAGATTCTTGAAAGTTCTATCCTCTGCTCAAGCCCTGAAAGCTGAGGCCAGAAATCCCAGGGGCTGGTGGTATTCCAGACACTGTCCCATTGAAGAGGGGGATGTCTGTTTTCTTTCCTGCTCCCCTACAGCCAGCTCTCTGCAGCTCGCTGGGGGTGGCGCGGGCTTGGGAACCCCGACCCTCAGAAGTCCTAGGATGAAAGGAGTGGGGAGGGGTGCCACAGGGCCCCCAGGCAAGTGACTGGGGGTGGGAAGAGACTGGCAAAATCTGCCCTCCACTGACATCCGCCTGGGCTGGTCACGCCCCATCGGGGCTTCCTCAGCCCCGGGCACTTGGAGACAAAGAGTGCGATGGAATACAGAAGGACGCGGGGCAGGAGAGGGCAGGGCAGACGGGCAGCTGTGGGGCAGGCGTGAGGTCCACCCTACTTCACCCGGGGCTCCTGCTCTTGCTCCCCCAGTTCAGGGCTGGGGACTGCAGAGAGCGGTAGGCACCCAAATGTATGCTAGCAGCGACGTGGTTTCTCTCCAGTGCACGCCATTCTGCCCACTGTCTGAATCCCCCTGGACCTGACGACTCCTAACCCACAAACCACCTCCTGGGGCAATTTTGAGCAAGAGTCTTCTTTTACAAAAGCAGAGAAGACAGGCGCTGCCCGGCCCCTGCAAATCCAATCTTTGCCCTTAAGGGACCCCCCCCCCAAGGGTTGGACGCCCTCTTGTGGCAGTCCTGGCGTCTCCCGGAGCTGAGAGGGCCCGGCCTTTACCGGAGGACACCGTGTCCCCGGCGGCGCCAGCGGCGGCGCGCAGGGAACGCGGCTGGAACGCGCCGCTGACAGATGTTTACTTCTGTGCGCAGCTGGGCCGCGACGGCAGCCCCCGGCAGCCCCCGCCCGGGGTCTTCGGGATTCAGATGCCCGCCCCGCCCCTGTAGACCCCGAGACAGAAGGGGTGTCTGGGTTTCGCCCTCCTAGAGGCTGGGGAGGGCATTCCCGTCGCGGGCGCTTCCTGGCCTCCTCCGAGGCACCTACGGGGGTCTATGGAAGCAGAGCGCGTCCGCCCCGTCGGACAGGGACACCTCCGCCACTCCTGCCTGGAGGGGCGCTTGAGATCGCCCTCCCCAGCCCAGCGCCCCTCCACGCTCAGACCTGTCGCCCCCGACCCGCCCTCACACACGCGCCGGTCCCGGGCCCCAGGAGGGAAGCTGAGGGTCTCCCTGAGCCCCGGGGGTGCACCGGCCGGGTGGTCGTCTCGTGCCCGTCCCCGCAGGCCCCCATCTAACCTTGCTTACCTGCTCAGGGCGCCGGACTACCCGTCAGTGGCGGCTGCGCCTGCCGCCCGCGCCGGCCCCAGCCCCTGCCCCTGCCGCCGCGCCCGCCATCAGGGCGGCCTGGGCCCGCGGCGCCCGGGAGGGCCCGGGCCGGAGGAGGCGGCCGCGGGGGGTGCGCGGCGCGGGCCGGCCCATGGGGCCCCCCCGGGCTCGCTCAGCCGCGCGCTGCGGCCATCCCGGGCCGGCGCGGGCTGGGGCTGCGGGTGCCCTGGACGGCCGGGGCTCAGGGGCGCGGGGCGCGGGCCGCACGGACGGCGCGGGCAGCCTGGGCGCGCGGCGGGGGCTCCGGGGCGGCGGCGCGAGGGGCCCGGGCGCTCGGAGCGGCTCCACGGCGCGCTCTCCCGCCGCTCCCGCCGCGGACGGCTCAGCCGGCGGGGCCGGGGGCGGGGCCGGAGGCGGGGCCGGGGGCGGTGGCTCGGGTTTCCCGGCCCGGAGCCGCCCCCGTCCTCCCCGCCCCCGCCCGAGGGGCGCTGGAGGAGCGCAGGTGGCAGGAGCGCGGGGCCCAGGGCGACCACCTAGACGGCCAGCTCCCCGGGTCCCGGGGGCCCCGACGGCGCCCCTTCCGGAAAGCCAGGGCTCCAGACGCCCTTCCCAAGAGTCCCCTCCTGGAATCCTAAAGCCACAATTCCCCGACGCCAGTGTTTGCGGCCCTGGGCGCCCCGCAGTCCGCTGAGGATCTGGCCCGACTGCCAGACCCCACAGTCCTGTCCCAGGTCCCCTTCCGGAAGCCGAGGGTGCAAGAAAGGCCTTCAGGAGAAAATCCCAGACCAGCGCCCCCTGAATACTGGCTGCTTCCCATCCCTACCCTGGAGATCCCTATGTCTTCCTTAAATCCAGAGTCCCAAGACGCCCCCCAGATCCCTGCCTGGAGGACTAAGAGCCACAGCACCACTCGACAGCGGCGTCCTCAACCCCCAGGGCCCCGCCCCACTGATGATTACAGGTTCACCCGCCGGTTCTGTCCCAGGTCCTCTTCTCAAAAAGTTGAAGAAGCTGGTTCCCAAGAAAATCCTCTCAGGGAACCAAGAAACCAAAGTTTCCCCTCAAGACCGCCCACGATACCCTAAGACTGATGACGACGATACCGCTGTCCACAGAGTCCCCCATCCAGGAGCAGTTTCCCCAATATGGCCTCAGAGCACTAAGGGGGATCCCCTTCTCTTTCCTGGCTCCCATCTGCGCCCCCTCCTGGGCTCCAGGACCCTCGGTGACCGGCGTCATTTCACTCCCCAGAGCCCAAACCCACCCGGCCCCCTCCCCGACGGTTCCGCGTTCACAAAGCGCCCCCTGGCGGCGCTCAGCGGTCTCAGAGGAGGGACGGGGTGGAGGCGGGGCCGGAGCGGTCTTGGCCCCGCCCACAGCCGAGTTACGGAGAGTTCTCCGCCCGGCCCCGCCCCCGGCCCCGGCGCGCAGACTCCTTCTAGCGCGCGGGTCCCGGTCCCGGCTCGCGTTCTCTTGGCCTGGTGGTCTGGTTTCTTTCTCCCGCTGTCCGATCTCTTGGGGCCTCCTTCTCCCTCTGGCCTGGCCGCCTACATTCCTCTGATCCCGGCAGCCTGTGGGTTCGCACTGGATCTCCCCAGGACAACCCCAATACACCCACGCCTCTTTTGGATCACTGGGTGCGGGTTGATGCGGGGCTGCGCGAGGTGCGGTGCATGTGCGAGCCAGGTGAGGTTGGGGGTGCGGGGACAGGAGAGTGGGTCAGAGGAGTGACGGCTCCGCGGTGGCTTGCCTCCAGCCCAGGATGGAAAAGAACAAAGGTCTGTGCTCTGCGTGGCCTCCGCGTGCCTCAGTTTCCCCGTGGGGTGTGACTGGCGATCTTCATGGGATGCAGTACCAAGTGACACAGCGGCGTTGCCAGATGTTCACTCGCAGGCACTTACCCTCAGCGCCAGCTGGCCCTGACCCAGACAAGATGTGGCAGGGGCGCTCCCCCTTGGGCAGGACCCCCAAACCGCCTCCACTCTCATAGAGCCAGACACAGGACGAGTGCAGCCTCAGGCCACACAAGCAGGTCACTACCACCCACGTGCTCACACTTGGACAGCAGGACAAACCACGGACCCCCAGCCTGCACCTCACACTAACACACTAACACACACGCACATATGTACCCCACTGGCCCCAGAGGAACTTCCTGCTTGCTGGTGCACCCGCGTGCACGCGTTCACACACATTTGGCGGGTTCTTCCTCTGCCCCCACTTCGTGGCGCTGGTTAACACACCAGCTCTGGGCATGAAACCACCCATCCGGGCCATGACCCATGCCACGCCCGCTGCACACATGGCCCAGGCGACCTATACCTGCCCTGCACATGTACACAGCGCCCACACACGACGCTCAGGTGACCCTGTGCTGAGGCGCCTACCCCCGCCACCGGGCCGCGGGAATGCCAGAGACGGTCCCGCGGCACATGTGCACACACGCGCAGCCTGCAGGAGCCCACCCCCAGCCAGCCAGCCACCATTAAGCTGTCACCAGCTGCCCTTCCGCCGCCTCCCGCTCACCCCTCAATGCCTGTGCCCCCCTCCCCGCTGTGACTGGGGGCCGCGGGGGTGGGGCGGGCCAACACATGGGGTGCAGGACACACACATGTGCCCACCATGTGGACGCTCATAAAATAGTTGCCTGGGACACGCGACTTGAAAGACTTGGTTCTTCCTCTGGGTTGGGGGCACGGAGGTTCAGGGGAGGGGCGGAGGTCGGTGGGCCGGGCAGGAGCAGAAGGTGGGGACTCCTCCAGCCACAGTCAGGGACACGCGCTGACCAAACACCCATGGAGGAGACAGTGTCACACTCTGGGACATAAGGATGCTGCTTTGCTCAGGACCGCCGCACGTGGTCACACCAGAAGCACAAGTTCCCTCCATCTGGGTGCAGTCATACAGTCACCCACACACAATGTCACCCTCCAGACAGTCAGTGACCGACAGCACCCTGTCACACGCGCTGACTCAGCACAGTCAGGAACTGGGGTGCACAGTCACACCTCATTTCCAGAACTTCTCCACCCCCAGCTAGGTGGGGCCCATCCCCACTCGAACCCACAGGCCCCCGGTGAGGACCAATCTTTGGGGTCTCAACCGCTTCCAAGAAAGGGAGAGCCCCGCTGGGCGGGAGGCTGGGAGGCCAGGGGCTGGCGCTGCGGCAGGAAACCAGGGCGTTTCAGCTTTATTTTTAAACTTTCCTTGTCAGGACTTGGGCTGGGCAGGGTGGGGTGGGTGGAGCTCGGCCTCGAATCTCCCAGTGTCTGCTCCACCCTGGGATTCCTGGTCTTCCCTTCCCAGAGCAGAGGAGTGGGGAAACTGAGGCTTGGGGAGGCACAGGGACAGCCCTGGGCACGTTGCTCCTTTCACGAGGATGCCAGGGTCAAGGCCAAGGCAGGGGTGGGTCGGGCAAGGGTAACTGAAACCCAGGCCTCAGAGCCTGACTGCCCTCCCTGTGTTTGCCTGGAAATTAGTTCCGCTCCTTCACCACCTCTGCGGATGGCTCCCCTGGTAGCTCCTGGCCACAACGCCCTCCTCCACAGCCTGCTCTGTGCCCCTTCTGTGGTTGGGAAACCCCAGGATCAAAGAGATCCAGACGCAGGTCCAGGTCACGCAGCAAAGAAGGGGTTCCGACCTGGGACTGGATGACTTTGGAATGTTCCTCTCTGTCCCTCCCCCACGACTGGCCCCTTCTCTCCCTGGGAGGCCACTGCTCCCAAGGGGAGTGTTCTGTTCAGGGGTGGAGACCCAGGCCAGTTTTGGGAGGCCAGCGGCCGCTGGCCAAGTTGTAGACTTGGCTGGTGGAGAACTTTCCATCTTAGTGCTAGGAGTTGGTCCAGGGCCAGAGGGCCTGGGGCTGCACCCTGGGACCCCCAGGGACGGGCTCCGCAGGGTTGGAGGTGGCTGGGCACTCAGTGTCCTCTCTACCTCCAGCTGCCTCTGGCCCGAGCATTAGTCACAGAGCCCGTCCTCATCCTGCAGTGTGCTGGTGCACAGCCCAGGGCCTCAGTTCTTCCACCTGAGGAACGGCTCCCTGTGCCATCAGATCAGCACTTGGAGTTGGGTAGTGTCCCCTGGACTGCCCTGGATCAGTGGGATGACTCCAGGCTGCCGCCACTGGCCCTGGTCCTCCTCAGCGCTCAGCTTTGGGTGCTGAATTCAACATCACTCTCACTTCAACTCTGGCAGGGTCCCCAGAGCTGGACACACGCTCCTGGCTGGGGGTCAAGCGAGGGCCCGGGAGCCGGAGGGGAAGACAGCCAGGCTGGGATGGAGCCCAGGAGGCCTGTGGGAGGCAGGAAGGAGCCAGCCTTCCAGGCCAGGATGGTAAAAACAGGGCCAGCAGCTGTCCCCACAGGGCCATTCACAGCCTCAGGTCACAGGTCGAGGGCCCCATCCCTGGGGGTCTCAGGTCAGCAAGGTGGGAAAGCCATCAGGCAGACAGTCCCTGCAGGAGGCGGGGCCAGGCTGTGCGGGTGGCCAGTGGGGCCCTGCAGGGCTGTGCAGACAGACACACGCGCTTGCCCGTGGACACACAGGAGCAGATGGAAGTGTGCACACCACTGCTCACCCGCGTGTGCCACATGCACCCTGGCTCCCTGTCATCACCGCCGCCTGCCCAGCTGCCTGGCCGGCCCTGCCGTCTCGTGTCCTTAGCCCGGGCTGCCCTAATCCGGGTCTCCTGTCCTGAAGCCAGGAGATAAGAGGCAGCTGCAGCCACCGATAAAGAAGTCGCAGCCACAAATCCGGGGTGGCTGCGGCAGAGACGGGCATGGAGCCCGGGCTGCACCTGCCCTGCAGCGCTGTCCAGCCAGGAAGAGGGAGGAAGAGGGCAGGGGCTGGGAGGGCGCCGCAGGGGGCAGAGGGGAGCAGAGAGGAGCCGAGGAGAGAACCAAGAGCAAGAGCAAAATGAATCTTGGAGACAGAAATAGAAAGAATCAAAGAGACGAGGCAGAGAGAAGCCTGGAAGAAAGAGCCAGCTGCGAGGTCCCCAGGCCTGTCCCACCCCCACCTGGCCCTCACTCTCTCCACCGGCTCAGAGGCCCAGGGTCACAGCCTCCCTCCTTGACCTCAGTCAAGGTCAGGCATTGGGAGGATGAGGCTGGGTGACGTCTCCTCATGTCCCCATGCTCCCAAGGTTCATGGGAACCCCTCAGGCCCCTGCCACAGCGCAGTGAAGTGGGACTCCCAGGGAAGGCTCCCCGCGGTGCCCCATTTCCAGCTGGGGAAAGACGCTTCCCTGGACAAGTGTTCATGGAGCCCCTCCTGTGTCAGGCCTGTGCTGGGTGCCGGGGACACAGAGCGACAAAGGCAGACCCAACCCCCACCCTCTCTGGGCTCACAGTCCTGTGGGGAAGGTGATCATGGGCCAGGCAGCCAGGGGGCCAGAGCGGGCACTGGACTCACCTCGTGGGACAGCCGGGGAGTCTTCGGGGGGAAGGGTGGGGAGATCAAGGTGCCTGGGAGCAGGGAATGGTGTGGTTGAAGAGGGAACCACGTGCGGAGGCTCAGAGGGAGGACTGGTTCCTGAGAGCTCTGGAGCAAGCAGGGAGAAGGCAGCAGGGCTGGGCCGTGCGGGAGCTTAGGGAATGGGACAGGCAGGGCACTAGGGAGCCAGGGAAGGACTGGGAGCCGGGAGGGCCTGGTCAGTTTTGCCCAATATTATTATTATGATTTTGCAGTGCCAGGGGCTGAACCTGGGGCTCGTGCACGTCGGGTGCATCCTCTGCCGGGATCGTGTTTCCCACGGAGCAGGGGGAGCTGGGCTGTTGGAACAGGAGGATGGAAGTCTGGAGGGAGGAGGGGCGGGGATGGCTGTGAGAGTCTGGTGGGAAAGTGAGGTCCACAGGCTGTTGGGGGGGAGAGGCAGGAAGGTGTCCTCTTGGTCTCTGGCTCTGGGTGGTGAGGCAGCCCTTGGCTGGGGATAGCAGGACACAGGAGAGGTGCTGAGACCACGGTTCTCTTGGGGATGCGGAGGCCAGGGGAAGGAGGCCAGGAGGGGCTGGAGGCTTCTGAGGCCACAGCAGGAGGGAAGTCTCCTGGGGACAACATGGGGTCTCCCCAGGACCGGGGTGCCTGAGGCTCGGGTGACAAAGGTCAGAGTCGGGTATCAATGTTTAGAATAGGGCCTGGCCCGCAGCAAGCACTGAGGACCATTCACGGGGGACAAGTGAGCACTGTCATGCCACCAGCGTCCTACTGTGTGGACGGCACATGTGATGAGCCAACGCGCCACCGTTCATAGAACACCCAGGTGTCCACAGCCAGCCATGGGCTCCTGGCCAGGAAGAGGCAGGCCTCCCTGAGCCTGTCTCCCCCACTGTTTCCTGTGAAGCCATGTGGGGGACAAGTGACAGGATCCAGAGGCAGGGGACAGGCACCCCAGGAGGGAGGAGGAGCTGGTCGGGCCCCAGGTGGGCGGCAGCTCTGACCTTCCACTGTCTCCACCCTCCTAGAAAAACTGCTGCTGAGGCTCTGGTGGCCTCGGGACGTCCCTCCGTCTCGGGCCTGTTCACCGCCTGTCACACCAGAAGCATGGCAGCCCCTTCCTGCTGTGGACAGCGCTCGCCTTCTGAGTGCTGTGTGATGTGGTGAAGGGACGCATGGCATTCCTGGAAAGAAGTCGGGAAAACAAGGACAGTGACAACAACGCAGTGACCACAGCTGTCTGACTACTGCTCAGGAGCCCCTTCCTTCTGAGGGACATGCTCTGATCAGCCCAATTTTATAGCTGAGGGGAGGCGGGAGAGCTGCAGGGTGTTCCCCACTGGCAGGTGGAGGGAGGGGCAGGGAGTCTAACTCAGGGAGAGCCTGAGCTCCCCACTGCACAAGCCTCCTCCAAAATCCAGGACCTTAGGGGGCATAACCAGGCATGATGGGGGCAGTGGCAAATGGTGACTAGGGCCTCCCTCCTCTGCTCAAAGCCCTCCATGGCTCCCAAATCCCTGGGTGTCAAAGTCCAAGTCCTCCCTGTGCCCAAAGGACCCTGAATGACCTTCCCTGTCCTCTCCCAACCTCTCCTTCTCCTTGCTGTGCTTCCAGCATGCTCAGTCCAGTCCTGCCCCAGGACCTTTGCACAGCTATGCCCTCTTCCTGGAGCACTTTTTCCTTCAATAGCCCTATGACTCTCACTTCTTCTGAGTATACTCAAATATGGCCTTGTTGGTGAAGCCTTCCTTGACCATCCTACTAAAAATGTGCAAGCACCAAAAGTGTTATCCCCAATTCCCCTTCCCTACTTCATTACTACTAACAGGGTAGTTACCTATCATGTTCACTGTCTTTGTAACTCCTGCGCCAGCTCAGGGGGATTTTGTTTTCTTCACTGCTGTATCTCCAGAATCTAGGGAGCATCTGGCACATAAATTGTCAACTAATTATCTGTTGAACAAATGCCCCACTTAAAAGTAGTGAAACTTACATTTAAAAATAATTATTTTTATTGTACAAACATGTGGGTGCCCTGTGATGATCTGACCCATGCACAGTATGTGATGATCAAATCAGGGTAGGTAGTAAGTTCTCCTTAAACATTCCTTAAACTTTTGATTAACGTGCGCTAACTGTACAGACTTACGGGACCCAGTAAGAGACCTCAATACGCGCCTACGACGTGCGACCGTCCATCAGGGGCACCGTGCTGCCAACTCCTTGTCCTTACTTGGGAGCCTTGCGCTCCTGCCTTCCGGTTATTATAAAAACATATAAAAGGTTACTGGGAACTACTTTCCTCCACGCCACTCCCCCTCACAGAATTTATATTTTTTAAAGCAGAGCAGAACACTCCCTGTGGCCCGCAGGTGTCAGGTTGAAGCCCTTGAGGACCCTTTTTGGCTTCCCTCTGACCCACAAGCCCGTCCGAGGACCCACCCACGCTTGGCTCCGCCCCGTGACGCCAGGCGCGCATAACAGCGTCATTGGAGCGCTGTGCGCATGCGCACTCGCCCTGTACGGCCATGGAGCACATGCGCGACCCGGAAGGCCTGTCTGCCACATTCCACAACGGCCTTGAGTTGTCGATGGCGGAGGGAGAGAAGAAGGCCCCAGCAGAGAGTGGAGGTGACAGCGACTCAGCAGTCAGCGCGTCAGAACGGGGAGTCGCGCCCATTAAATCTCAGTGAGTCTCCAGAGCAGCAGGGGGCACCTGATGTAGTCTTCCCGGTACCCGTAGTGCTGCCCGAGCGGCGCATGCCCGGATGTGGGGCACGGTCCAGAGCAGGGAACTTGCAGTCTTCAGTCCGGGCTATTCCTCCGCTCATAGCCCGCAGACTGGTCAGGCTAACACCCGCAGAGGTGTGCGTCGGAGGCTGTCACTTGTGTGAGGGGCGGCCACGTGCGTGCTGGATAGGCGGGGTTCTAGGCGAGACCCGCAGTGTGTGCTGGGGGCTGTAGTCCCTCCTTGTGGTGGGAACGGCGCGTGTGCACCTACAGCCGCTGTTGCTGGAGGGGGTTTGGCGTCGCCGCGAATGCCGCAGGGCATGCTGGGGATTGCAGTGTCTGTGGGGCTGGAAGGCGAGTTGGTCCTCGCTGCAAGGCATGCTGGGACTTGTAGTTTCCCACGTTAGGCCAGGGATGTTCCTGCTTGATAAAACTTATGTTTAGGCCTGATGCTCAGGGGATTGGGGAACCAGGAACAAAGTAGGTTCTCCCTCTGGCCTTGAGGTTAGCCCTGGATGGGAGCTGGCTGCTTCTCAGTAGTGAGTTCTTTGTCAACTGAAGCATTTAAACAGGGGTAGTGCTCAGCCTCCTCACCCCAGTGTTCTGCGCTCACAGGAGGACCTCCTGGACGAGTCCCCTTTCTTCTCCCTCTCTGCTGGCAGATACCTCACCACCAAGGAACAGTTTCACCAATTCCTGGAAGCCAAAGGGGAGAAGCTCCAGCAGGAATCGGAGGCAGGAGACCCTGATGGCAATGACTTGGCTGAGCCTAGGGCCAAGAGGATCCGACTGGAGGATGGGCAGACCGAGGATGGGCAGTCGGAGGATGGGCAGGCGGAGCAGGCAGCTGAGCCGGGGCAGCAGCCACAGGCCCAAAAAAGGGCCCGGGGCCAGAACAAGGGCCGGCCCCACGTGAAGCCCACACACTATGACAAGACCAGGCTCTGCCCCTCACTGATTCAGGTGAGCATGACCCCATGAGTAGGTTCTGGGGGCTTCAGTCCCTATTTGATCCTCAGGATCCCGTCACAACGTAAGTACAGCCGGCAACTTGGTGTGACTCAGCCTCTGATCTGACGTTTTGATGACGGGAAAGGCACACACATTCTGCAGGAACCGCACTTTGAGACTTGAATTTTGATGTTTTCCTGATTTGTAACATGAGACGCTCTTGTGAGTGGTGTGACAGTCACATGATGCTGGGTCCCGTCAGCCCGAGGCTGGAAAGGTGAAGGCCGATGCTCTGCGGGCCCCATGTTTTGGACGTGGAGCATCTTTAACCTACCGTGGGTGTCTGCAGGTGACCTCCTGGCAGGTCGAGGACCGACTGTGTTGCTCTTGGTCCCCAGTCACAGATGGAGAGCCTGAGGCCTGGGGAGGTTGCCGCCGTGCCTGAGGACACAGGCAAGACGGGGATCTGGGACGCACAAGCAACCTTCCCGGTCTTGTGACGTCCTCCCTCCGCTCCACAGGAGTCTGCTGCAAAGTGTGTCTTTGGTGACCGCTGCCGCTTCCTGCACGACGTGAGCCGCTACCTGGAGACCAAGCCGGCCGACCTGGGCCCCCGCTGTGTGCTCTTCGAGACCTTCGGCAGATGCCCCTATGGTGTGACCTGTCGCTTCGCTGGGGCCCACCTGGGGCCCGAGGGCCAGAACCTGGTGCAGGAGGAGCTGGCCTCAGATTGGGCCCACCGCCAGCCAGTGCGCAATGGCCTGGACAAGGCCCTGCAGCAGCAATTGCGCAAGCGCAAGATTCGCTTCGAGCGAGCTGAGCTCGCCCTGCGCCAGCTGAGCCAGGGCCAGCTGCCAGGCCCTTCGGCTGGTGCCGTCCTCGAAGCCACCGCAGCCGAGGGCACCCCAGGGCAGAGCGACTGTGGCGCCCAGCAGGCCCCCGCTGGGCCAGACGCTGGCTGCTCTCCCAGCCGCCCTGTGCAGACCTGCGGGCCCCTGACGGACGAGGACGTGGTCAGGCTGCGGCCCTGTGAGAAGAAGCGGGTGTGTGTTCCAGGCCCCACTGCAGAAGGTGCGGCGGCAGGGCTGGCCTCACAGCACGCGCCTGCCGGGCACCAGCTGTGTCACTCCTGTGCTAGACGCCTACAGCCAGGTGCCTGGAGAAGCCCCGCTGACCTTCCCCTCTGATCTCCAGCCTGGGCCCAGCCTCAGCTAGCCTCAGCGTGGCGGGCAGGAGAGCTGGCCGCACAGCGCCGCCCTGGAGCGCCAGGGCTGGGCATGGGGGCAACGCAGAAGGCTTCTGAGAGCAGGGGCATCATGGCTGGGGTTTGGTGGTCAGAGATGAGCTCTCCAGCACAGGGAGTGTGGGGCAAAGAAGGAGTCTTACGAAGGGTGGGTGGTCACCTGCAGGAGCCCTGGGTGGAAAGGAGCCAGGATGGCAGGACAGAGGGGAGCGTCCTGGGCTGTGGGGGAGTCTGCCTTCACGTGGTCTCTTCCTTCCAGCTGGACATCAACGGCAAGCTGTACCTGGCCCCCCTCACCACGGTAGGGCCTGGCAGAGGAGGGGGCTGGTTGGCCCGGGCCCCTGGGTCCCTGCCCGCTGTGGCCTCACATGTCTTGTGTCCTGGTGGCCCAGTGCGGGAACCTGCCCTTCCGGCGGATCTGCAAGCGCTTTGGGGCGGATGTGACATGTGGGGAGATGGCTGTATGCACCAACCTGCTGCAGGGCCAGATGTCCGAGTGGGCCCTGCTCAAACGCCACCAGTGCGAGGACATCTTCGGTGTCCAGGTCAGCGTCTGCCCAGAGGCGGGGTGGGCCCTGTGGCTGCCAGGTTTCAGCGCCACTTTCAGGATCTGCCTGGGTGACAGCCCAGTGGCCCTGGTGCAGGCCTGGTGCCTCAGAGATGATGCCAGCAGGGCGGTTGGTTGACCACCCCCTGGGAGGCCAGGGCGGGTGGCCATGGCCGTGTGGCAGTCCCCAGGTGCGAGGCCCTGGGGTCTTCCTGCTGTGCCACAGCTGGAGGGCGCCTTCCCCGACACCATGACCAGGTGTGCAGAGCTGCTGGGCCGCACCATCGAGGTGGACTTTGTGGACATCAACGTCGGCTGTCCCATCGACTTGGTGTATAAGAAGGTAAGGTGGCCGGGCCTGTGCCTCAGTTCCCCCCACTTGGTCATGAAGGTGTCGCGCCAGCTGGAGACTGGGCAGGTGGCCGCAGACGTCGCCGTGGCGCGAGTCCTGGCAGGGCTGGGTGGTCGCGGTGCCGGTGGCGTGGGCAGGGCTGACCTTCCCTCTCCCCAGGGTGGGGGCTGCGCACTCATGAACCGCACGGCCAAGTTCCAGCAGATCGTCCGCGGCATGAGCCAGGTGCGTGATGGTTGGCCCTGCCCCAGCCCGTCCCCGGCCCATCCCCGGCCTGTCCCCGGCCCCGCCAACTCCCTCCTGTCCCCAGGTGCTGGACGTGCCGCTGACGGTGAAGCTGCGCACGGGCGTCCAGGAGCGGGTGCAGCTGGCGCACCGCCTGCTGCCGGAGCTGCGGGACTGGGGTGCGGCCCTCGTCACGGTGGGTCCCGGCCTGGGCTGTGGCCGCCGTCCCCATGGCCCCTGTCCCCACGGCCACCTGTGTGCCTGATGTCTGCATCTCCACCTCTGCCTCCTCAGCTCCACGGCCGCTCTCGGGAGCAGCGCTACACTAAGCTGGCCGACTGGCAGTACATCGCCCAGTGCGCCAAGGCCGCCAGCCCCATGCCGCTGTTCGGTGGGTGCCCCAAAGCCATTTCTGTCCCCCTGCCACCTGAGGCCACCCCCTTCATCAGACTCACCCACCTGCACCTCTTTTGCCCTGACGGGGGCCACCCAGTGGTGGGGATCACCCAGAGCAGCTCCCGAGGTGCCCTCTCTGTCCCCTCAGGAAATGGGGACATCTTGTCATACGAGGATGCCAACCGCGCCCTGAAGACGGGAGTGGCCGGGGTCATGATCGCCCGGTGAGTTCCCTGTAGGACCTAAGGCCAGTGGCAGCTGCGTGGGAGTGAGGGGCCCGCTGTGGTCCTGTGGGACCAGGACAGGCAGGGAGCGAGGGGAGTCGCAGCAGGGAGGGCTTCTGGTGGCTGTGGCCCAGGGCCCAGGCAGCCGCCGGCTGATGCCCCCACCCCGTAGCGGGGCCCTGCTGAAGCCGTGGCTGTTCACGGAGATCAAGGAGCAGCGGCACTGGGACATCTCCTCCTCCGAGCGCCTGGACATCCTGAGGGACTTCACCAGCTACGGGCTGGAGCACTGGGGCTCAGACACGCAGGGCGTGGAGAAGACGAGGCGCTTCCTGCTAGAGTGGCTCTCCTTCCTGTGCAGGTGGGTGGCCCCTGGGGGTGGCCCCTGGGGGGCAGCGGCCCAGGCTGGAGGCTCCTCTTGACCTGCATCCCTGCAGGTACGTGCCCGTGGGCCTGCTGGAGCGGCTGCCGCAGAGGGTCAACGAGCGGCCACCCTACTACCTGGGCCGCGACTACCTGGAGACGCTGATGGCCAGCCAGCAGGCGGCCGACTGGATCCGCATCAGGTGCCCGGGCGGTGGGGCTGGGGCGGGCTGCCGGGGTGGCCAAGCCCCAGGTCTGACCCCCGCCCTCCCCACAGCGAGATGCTCCTGGGACCTGTACCGCCCGGCTTCGTCTTCCTGCCCAAGCACAAGGCCAATGCGTACAAGTAGTAGCCCACAGGCCCCGGCCCCCGCGTGGACAAGACAATAAACACGGCTCACTCTGGGAGCCCAGGCCTCTCTGCGGCTCGGCTGCTCCTCGCCTGCCCCCCTGCCGTCCCGGTCGCCCCCGCCTCCCTCCTGGACGGCAGCCCTTCCCAGCCGCCGCACTCATGCACCAGGCCTCCGGCCACCCGAGGGCCCGGTGGGGCTGTGCTTTGTGCTGCCCAGAGGCCAGGACCACCAGGTTGCCAGCGGGTGGTGGAGTGGGCCTCGGGTGAGGTCAGGGCCCCTGCTGGGGGCCATGGCTCTGAGCAGTGGACAGTGTTGCCGGAGAAGAGAGGCCAGGCCAGGGTCTGACCACCCCAGGTGACACCTGGCTCTCACCTCTGGGTGTCCCCTCTGCCTCCTACCCACCCTCCCACCCCCGGAACCCCACCTGGTGGGCAGGCCTTGGCCTGGAACCCACTGCCCCAGTAACCAGGGGCGTAGAACCCCGCAGGACTCTGAGCCTGCTCTCCGGTGGGCGCCTCCACTCCCACCTGCCAGGCCCCGCCTGCCCATGCAGCACCCCAAGCCCTTCTACCCCACCGCAGCCCCCCAGGAAGGCTTCAGCCCCAGGGGCCTGGAGAGCACCGAGGGGCTGGGCAGCCAGCCAGCGCCCGCCTGCCCCGAGCCTGCTCCTGCCGTGGGTACGCGTGGCGGGGGTGGGGGCGGCCTCGCGGAGGTGGTGCCCAGGGCGCCTCCGCAGCTCAGGCCCCACCCACCGGGCCCCTTTGTCCACAGCCTCGAACCTCCTGTATCAGCCCCTAAGCTCGGAGAAAGAGGCGTTTCCCGCCCCTCCAGCAGGTACCGGCCACCCCAGCTCAACGAGGGCCGGAGCAGTTAAGAGTGGGCAGGGCTCATCTCCCTTCTCTGCCCCCATGGGACCCTGCAGGTGGGCCTGAGTCCCCAACCTCAGGCGGGTGCCCCAGAGCAGGGGCCAGTCCTCTGTGCCAGGAGGCAGGCCGCTTGCCTTGCTCCCCGGGTTCCCCAGAGGCGAGCTCTGCCCCCCCTTGCCCAGCCTCCAGAGCATGCCCTGGGCCCTGCCCGTGGGGACCCAGAGTGAGGCCGGATCCCAGTGGGTCCCTGAAGCAAAGCCTGGGGCCCCCATCCCTCAGGAAGCTGCGGAGAAAGCCATGTCCTCGCCCAGACAGACCCCCAGAGAGTTCAGAGCGAGGGGCCCTTAGTCAGGAGGCCCCTGTCCCAACCCCGTGGGTGCCCACGCCCGCTGCCTGCAGGCTTCCAGATGGCGCCCTGCGGCTGCTTCTTCGACCCCCGCATCTACCGAATCGAGTGGGCCACCACCGACTTTGGCCAGTCGTCCCTGTACAAGCTGGCCGTGGCCGGGGGCCCCGCCTCGCCAGGCAGCTACCTCCTGGAGCCGCAGCGCTACCTCAAGGGCCCCGTGCCAGCCCCGCCAGCGTACCCCCACTACCAGCCGGCGCCCGGGGGGCCCCAGTACCTCATGCCCTACTTCCCCCCTGAGGGACCTGGGCCCGAGGCCCTGGGCTTTGTGGGCGATGGGGGGCCCCCCGCCTTTGTGGACCTGCCCCCGCCGCTGCTCAAGGAGAGCCTGGCGCCCCCCAAGGAGAGCAAGCTGCTCGTCACGCTGCCCACCGAGGCCACCCTGCCCCCCAGCACCTACGGCCCCCTCAAGGGCCACCTCAGCCAAGTCCCCGGGTCTGAGGGGGCCGCACGGCCCAGTGAGCCCCTGGCTGTCCCCACCAAGGAGCCGCAGGGTGGCAGTGGGGCCGTGCCCAGCCTACCGCCTGCCACGGATCCGGGGGAGATCAGGGCCCCGGAGGCCGCCCGGGCCTTTGTGCTCCCGGACAACGTGCTGCTGGAGGACGCCATGAAGCTCTTCGACTGCCTGCCTGCCGGTGCGGAGCCCGAGGCCACCCCGCGCAAGCTGCCCAGGCCCGGCCTGCCCGACTGCGGGGGCGGCGGCGACGACTCCTCCAGTGACATCCGCTCCCTGCACCTGCCTGACGAGCTGCTGTCCTTCGACTACAGCGTGCCCGAGATCCTGGACACCGTGTCCAACGTGGACTGCTTTTTCAACTTCAAGGCGCTTGACGAGGACCCGCCGCCCCGCCTGGGGCCCCCTGCTGCTGACCCTGCGGCCCCTGCCCTGAGGTCTGACCCCCCGGGGAAGAAGAAGGCTGCCTCTGCCGTCAGGAAGGGGAAGCCGGGTGGCAAGGGCAGGCAGGTGGCAGCCCCCGTGGGGCCGCGGCAGGACCTGGGAGTCACCCCCCATTAAAAGTTTTGATCTCTCGGCTTGGCATCCCTTGGCCTCCGGGGGCAGGAGGCTGTGTGCGGACACCTGGGCCCTGGCCCGTGTCTCAGGGAAGGCAGGGCTGTGCCCTGCTGCGTGCTGAGGTCGGGAGGACCCAGCACTTGGTGATGCTGGCCTCCAGGGCTACTCGCAGGAGACAGGCCCGTCCCTGCGCCAGAGGCCCGAGCAGGGGTCCTCGGGAAGTGGGGAGCTTGTTTTTTCTGGTTCAGGAAGGAACCCTGGGGGTGCTCTTCCCCTGGCCCCATCCCCAGCCGTTTTCATTTTGAAACGGTCTTGCCAAGTCCTCAGGAGCTCTGAGCAGCCGGGATCAGGGGTGCGCGGCACTGCGTCCAGCCAGCACGAGGACTTGACTTCTGTGTTTGGTGGTGGAAATCAAGGTTCCCCAGGGAGTGGCCAGCACGCTCGGTCTGTACCCTGCTGTCTGCCCTGCGTCCCAGGAAGCTGCACAGGTGGGAGAGGGTGGGAGAGGCCCTGACTCTGTGGGGCCTCTGTGGAGCCTGGGGCCATGGGCCAGGCCCTGCCGCAGCCCTGGGCCAGTGGTGGGCGAGGGGAGGCAGGCCAGGGGCTGGGCTGGTGCTGCCGACTGGCCGGTGGTGAGGGTTGGGCACAAGCAGACCCCCCTGTGGTGGGGGCAGCGCTGGCTCCGGGTGGGCGAGGCCGGTGCAGGAGGGAGGCCCAGTAAGGAGGGCGGGGACACGTGTGGCACGTGGCCCCTGAGCCCAGGTGAGGGTGTCCAGCAGGGCTCCAGTGGGGACTGCCTAGGTGCTGATCTGAGAAGCCAGAGACAGCCCAGTCCAGGAAGGGCAGGGTGACCCCAAGCGCCAGTGTCCTCAGCCTCCCCCCTTATCCCATGGGACTGCCCATGCACAGGCCTTCCCCTGCCTTTCTGCTGTGCCCAAGGTGACCCTGAGGGGTGCCACCCCCAGGAACGTGTGACCAAACAGCAGGTGGCAGGCCGCCCCACCTGGGACACCCCTGTGGGATGGCTCGCCTGGCCTGCTCCTCCCAGGATGGGCTGGGAGTCCTGCCCGCCCTGGGCTGTCCCCTGGTGCTGGGACCTTCATCCGGGGACCCGAGGTCTGTGCTGGGGGAGCCCAGGGGGCCTGGGACCTGGCGGGGTACGCCACCCTGCTCAGCTTCGCGAGCTGAGGTCTGACACGGTGTGGACCCTCGTCATCGGTCCAGCCAAGTGAGCGGAGGGGAGGAGGCAGGGCCGCCCAGAAGCACAGGACTGGCCGGGCGCAGAGGGAGCTGGGAACACAAGGCAGGGTCCCTGCTGTGGTTTTGGCACAAAAGGCAAAGGGTGGGCAGGCTCTGTGTGGTAGGCTCTCGGCCCTGGGGCTGCCCTGGACTGCAGATCCCAGTGACGGGAGGCTGGGAGCCTGCGCTGGGCACTGCTTGGTTTGCACGTTACAGACGTGAGGTTTGTGGAGAGGGCACTGAGTGTCATCTCTAGGAAACCGTGGTCCTATGGGCTCGGCCTCGGGATGCCACAGTGTCACAGAATCAGTGAGGATTGAGTGCCTTGGCCACACCTGTCATCCCAGCAGCTTGGGAGGCTGAGGCAGGAGGGTCACATGTTCAAAGCCAGCCTCAGCAAAGCGAGGCGCTAAGCCACTCAGGGAGACCCTGTCTCAAAATACAAAACAGGGCTGGGGTGTGGTCCAGTGTCCCTGAGTTCAATCCCCGGTACCAAGAGAAAAAAAAGGACCGGGGTGTGTCTCCCAAGGCAGAGCACCCTCCCGGCCTGGGCCCTCTGGGTTCCAACCCAGCAAGACAGACGGCGATCCTGCCGGCGGGGAGTGGGAAGAAGGCGCCTGCTGCCTGCTCAGTGTGACGCTTTACTCCGAGGCCCCCGTGCTCAGCCCTGGCGGGGCCGGGGCTTCAGTGCCTGGCCCTGGCACAGCCGCAGCAGCACAGGCTGGCACAGCACTGCTGGCACCTGTGGCCCTCCTTGGTGTGCAGGACGAGGTGGGCCAGCCATACGGCCAGCAGGAGGCCGCTGACGAGCAGCACGATGGCGGCCTCTGGCGGGATGGCTCTGCGCGGGTAGGCCCCGTACACATAGATGCTGAAGGTGGTCTCCAGCTGGCAGTAGCTGCGGGGGCAGGAGGGGAGGCGCTGGGACAGCCGCAGGGCCCAGGACAGCGGGCTGCGGACTGAGGGGACATGGCAGTGGGCGCCAGCCCTGGGCCCAGGAGGCCCCATGGACATCTGGGTGGACCTTCATCCACGGTGATGGCTCAGAGGACTCAAGCAGGGTGAGGAAGTCGCCCGTGTCGTCCCCAGGGGGACGCTGGCCACCAGTACTGGGCTGGCTCCAGGTGCTCCTGACGCCCCTGGGTGGGGACTTCTGATGGGACAGGCTGCCTGGAGCCACCCCCCATGCAAGTCGTCAGTCCCCTGGTGGCCGGCTCACAGACCCCCTTCCCCCGAGGCCGGCAGCGCTGAGTGGCTGAGCTGCCTGCAGCCTGCCCCCACGGTGTCCCCCACTGAGGTGGCAGGAGCACTGGCTGTGAATCCGAAATCCAGCTGTCCCCTGTGTGAAACGGGCAGTCTGGGCACAGAACCTGTGTCCTCCCCAGGCCGGAAGTCACCTCTGAGGGACGGACCCCTGGCCCCGGGCCGTGTAGCGGTTGTTGTCGTGTGTTACTTAGGGAATGGTGGCCAGAAAAAACCCTGTACGTGTCCAGTACAGACAGGGTTCTTTAAACATTGTGACCACTGGGTGGTTTAACTTGCAGAATCCTCAGAGGGCCAGGACTTCCCGAATGAACCAATGTCAACTAGAACTTAAAATCGTCACTCTGTGGGACAGTCTGAGCTGGGATTTTTGTTCTGTTGTTTGGTACCGCTGGGGACAGAGACAGGCCCTCACGTGTGGGAGGCAGGCAAGCACCCTACCGCTGAGCCACACCCCAGCCTTTTAACTTTTATTTTGAGACAGGATCTTGCTAAGTCGTTAAGGCTGGCCTCCAACTTGCAATCCTCCTGCCTCAGCCTCCAGAGTCACTGGGATGACAGTTGTGGCCCCGGTGCCCCATGGGAAGTCAGTTCAGTCAGAATCTACCAGCCGGTGAGGGAGGGGCATAAAGAGTACCCTGCACAGGTGTGGCCCGCCCCACAGAGCCTGCCCCCAGTTTGCCAGGTGGCCCTGGTTCAGGGCAGACCAGCTGACCTGTAGTAGGGGTCCACGATGGACAGGTGGAAGATGTAGAACCCGTTCCTTTGGTCGAAGATGATCTCGTTGTCTGTTAGGCCCCCCAGGACCTGGTACTGGACATCGGGCCACTCCAAGGCAGTGAGGTTGCTGCTGCTGTCGCGGCAGCTTATGTAGTTCTAGGGAGGGGACAAAAGCACGCCACTGGCCCTGGCCTGTCCTCCCAGGAGCTGCCTGCCACCCTCCACTGCACCCTCACAGGCACAGGGGACCCCCCATGTGGGTGAGGGAAGAGGTGGGGTGGCACGTCCACAAGGCTGGCCAAGAGGGCCAGGGACGGGCTCTCCTCACAGCCCTGGAGGAGCCGCCCGGTGGGACTCCACGTTGGGATCCGGGAAGGTGGAGCCCGGACTCCCCTCCGGGGTCTGTTGTTGGCTCAATGCAGCCAGGTCAGGGGACCAGTCGAGGTGGCAGCTTTCTGTCCTGTCCCCAGATTCTAGGGTGACACTTGGAGGTAGATGAACAGTGCCCTGCTGCGGACTCCTGCGCGTCCGGGATTGTCGTGGGTGGGGGCTTGCACCTCGCCCAGCTGCTCTACCTCTGAGCCACACCCCAGCCCTGTTATGCTGGAGACGCCTTGCTGAGTTCTGGGGCTGGCCTTGGACTCGCAGCCTCCTGCTGGGCCTCGGGAGCAGGGTGCCCACTGCTCTGTGGAGGCGGAGGCCCCTGGCCGTCAGCCTGGGGGGTCTGCAGATGACTCCAGCTTGGCAAGCTGGCCTTCCCCAGGGCTGTCAGCCTGTCCACCCGCACCAGCCGCCCTCACCCAGGAAGCCCGCGGCTGGCCCAGTATGCTGGCTGCCCTCAGCCAGGACCCAGGCCACCTCCCGGCCCTACACTTGGGTCCTCTGCCCCGCCTGCCCGGAGCCTCCCAGAAGGGAGGCAGGTGAGCAGAGGGAAAATCCAGCAACAAAGGAGAGCAACAGGGAGCCAGGGGTAGTTTGTGTGGTGTGAGTGAAGACCAGAGGCAGAGGCCACCCGGGGATGGCACGGGGCCTGACATCAGCCACGAGCTCTCGAAAACCAAGAGGAGACCCCAGCCCGCAAGAAAACGGGCACCGCCGAGGACACAGGACCCAGCACAAAGGAGTGAAGGTGTCCCTCGACAGAGAGGCACCAGGGTCCTCGCTGCAGGACACTCGAGCACACTCTGGTGCGCGCGTCCCTGGGCACCTTGGGACAAGACTGCAGGGGGGAGGCCTGGGGACCCTGCGGAACTGCACACCGTTTAGTCTCTAGCCATCAGAGACGCAGCTCCACAGGACGGGTTCCGGGACAGACACGTCTCGGGCGTGTCTGAAAGCCACAGTGCGCCTGGCCTGCCTGAGGCCCTGGGTCCCAACCTCAGGGAACACAGGAACCAGGCGCCTTGTCATCAGCCCCACAGCTGCACGGCCCAGCACAGCTGCCTGCGCTGTGCTACTGGGCCGCTCAGTGGTGTCCAGAGCTGCACGGCCACAGCACTCGAGGCCCCAGGTGACAGGGCGTCCTCAGCCCTGTCCTGATCTCACAGGAGCATGGCCACACATGCCATCTGTCGGTGACCGAAATACTATGTGGTGCGGAACTCTGACACATTCTCCCTTAAAAGGTCACCAAAGCCGGGGCTGAGCATGCACAAGGCCCTGGGTTCCGTCCTCAGCACCACGTGAAAGTAAATAAATAAATCAAGGGTGTTGCGTCCCACTACAACTAAAAAGTAACTATTAAAAAAGAAAAAAAGTCACCACAGTGCTGGGCACGGTGGCACACCCCTGCCCCTCCACTGAGTGGACGCTGGGCGGGAGGCTGCAAGTTCACGGCCAGCCTCGGCAGCTTGGCAAGACCGTCTCAAAGTAAAAATGAGAAAGGGCTGGGGCTCAGCGATGGCGCCCCCCTGGGTCCGACTCCAGAACCCCCAAAGTTCATGGAATGTGAAGCGAGTTTCATCTTTAAAAACAGGGAAAGCGACACTAACGCGGCATAGCCAGAGCCCTTGACGGGCTGGGGCTGGGGCTCCGCGGCAGAGCGCTCGCCGCGCACGTGTCCGGCCCTGGGTGCATCCTCAGCACCCTCAAGGTGAGCCCACAGGCCCAGGGCCACGAGACCGAGAGCCGGTCACCTCGCTGGACAGCGCTCGGGCGGGGGCGCGGGGAGCGCGCGCCCCCTGCTGGCGGCACCGCTCTGCGCTCGGCCTTGGACCAGGCCAGCGGCCCGCCGTCTGCCTCCCAGCTGACCACAGACCACCCCGTATGGTGGAAACGCTCACGGAGCTCAGACCCTGAGCTGAGTCAGTCCGCGGAGATGGCGTCCGGCGGGCTCACCCCCGCAGCAGGGCCCAGCGGACCGTGGTCAGTTCCCTTGCGGATTTCCAAAGGACGGCCCAGTGCCACGCTCTCCCATCCCCCCGGGGCCTGCGACCCTCCCCCTCATCCAGGCATGATCTGTGCCGACCAGAGGGTCAGCGCTACCTCTCTGTTCCAGGAGAAGGGTCCCTTCTTGGAGGACGAGTCCAGGATGCTGGTCCAGTTCTGGGGCTGGCTGAGGCACGAGGCGGAGCCAGCGGTCATGGCGTAGGAGTAGGTGAACACCCCGTTCACCTCCAGCAGCACGTACTCGGCGCTCACGATCTCCTGGAAGTCCGACTTCCGCCACCTGGGACACAGCGCGGGGCAGGGCTGCTCCAAGGACCTGAGAAGACCTCTGCCGCAGCTGCCCGCTGCGTGGACCTGTCCTGGGGGTGGGGGGCCGCGCCAGGTGCAGGGAGAGGGGACAGAGTAGGGGCCAGGCACCGGGCAGCAGCCTCTCTGAGAGGGACCGATGAGCAGGGACGGGAGGAAGCTGATGCCGTGTGTGGGAACCGAGTAACCTCATGATAAGCACAGGGACAGATCCCACGCGCACACTGGGCATGTGTGAGGACCCGGGCCTTGCACACTCTAAGCATGCCATCACCAAGCGGCACCCTGCCCAAGCAAACAGGACGCTTGCCCGGCCCCAGAGGTTTCTGGTGACATCTGCAGCTTAGTTGGCTCCCCTCACGTGGCAGCTGCACCGTGGGTCCCACCAACCAGAGGCAAGTGACAAATATTTGAAAAGCCAGCTGGGCCTGGCGCAGTGGCACACGCTGTGATCCCAGAGGGCAGAGTGACCACCGCCCTGAGGAGGCCCCCGACCAGGTGGGCCCGAGGCAAGGGCCCGGAGGTGTCCCCCAGCTGGGCACCCACGGGGCTCTTACAGCTCGATCACGGGCTTCCAGGGGGTGTCGTAGTAGACGAGACGCGGGCAGCCCAGGTCCTTGTACGAGTACTGCACCACCAGGTCCTTGTTGGACCGCTGCCCCTGGTAGCTGGAGTCGTAGGATTCCCTTTAATAAGAGAGCAGGAAGCAGCGACAGGCAGTGGGGTCAGCTCCTGCCCTCTGCCAGGCCCTTTGCAGCCTGTTTTCCCTCTGCAACAGGGACTTTCACCCGAATGGAGGTGACATCTAGGGGGCAAGCTTCACAGTCAAGACCCAGAGACACTGGGATTTCCTGTTGATTTTGTGTATCAACGTGGCTGGATCACTGGGTCCAGGCCTTTGGTGGAACATGATCTGGCTGTTTCTGTGAAGGTGTCTTTTCTGGTTTCTGAATGAGACTGACGTTTACATCAGGGCTCTTTGAGTGCTGTGGGGGACCCACCATGTTGGGTGGGCCTGCCCGAATCAGGCGAAGGCCAGAACAGAACAAACACCTACCTGCCCCCAATCCCAACCCTTGTGCCGTAGCGGATGGCCATGAGGCTCAAACTGCAGCTCTTTTCTGGGCTCCAGTTTCCACTACCCTGCAGATGTCCGAAGTTCCAGGCCTCAGCCAATTCCTTACAATTAGTCTTTCTCCTTCCCTCCCTCCGTATCTACAGCTACAGGCATCCCTCAGGATCCGAAGGGGATTAGTCCTACGGGGATGGGTTCTGGGATCCCCCGAGGACTCCCCAATCCACAGATGCTTGAATCCCTTATGTAAAAAAAGTGCAATATGCCAGGCTGGTGGCCACACCTGCATCCCAGCAGCTCGGGAGGCTGAGGCAGGAGGGTGGCGAGTTCAAAACCAGCCTCAGCAACTCAGCGAGGCCCTAGGCAACTTGGAGAAACCCTGTCTCTAAATAAAATACTTTTTAAAAAGGGCTGGGAAGGGGACTGGGGATGTGGCTCAATGGTAGAGCGCTCACCTTGCACACGTGAGGCCCTGGGTTTGATCCTCAGCACCACATTAAAAAAAAAGTAATAAACAAAAACAAAGATGTTGTGTCCATCTACAACTAAAAAAATATATTTTAAAAAAAGGGCTGGGGCTGGGGCTCAGTGGATAAGTGCCCCTGGGTCCAATTCCCGGTGCTGGAAAAGGTGTGGTATTTCGCAGAACCTGTGTGTCACCTGTGGGTGGCCTGCGAACCCACTTGTAGGTGTCGGTGATGGCTCTTGTGCTGTGGTGTCGAGGGCAGTGGCGAGGCCACACGTCCGGCCCAGACAGTCCGGTTGCTTGTCTCGGGCGACAGGGCCTGACTATGCTGCCCCGGCTGGTCTCTGGCTCATGAGCTCAGGTGACACTCCTGCCTCAGCCCCGGGGTCAGGGACTACACGTGCGGCCACCAGGCCCTGGTCCGCTGCACCCTCCCATCCAGGCTGGGAATGTCCAGCGGTCCCGCTACCTCGGGGGAGACCCAGAGCTGGGGCAGCTGGGGCGGTGTCCAGGGGTGCCCAGGGCCTGGCACGGTGGCTCTTTCTGGGTGGCTTGGCCCTGTGGGCGGCGACCTCCTGGCTCTGGTCCTCGCCCAGCATGGACTCCCTCTGGCCAGCTGTCAGCCCCTCACTCCTGCCCTGCCCTGCGTCCTGGGGGAGGGGCAGCCTTACTTCTCGATGACGTAGGAGAAGTTTTTCTGGAGCTCCACGGCGTTCAGGATGCCCTTGGAGCAGGCTGAGATTTTGCTGTGAGCAAGAAAAGATGGTGAGAGCTGCCTGGCCTGGAGGGGACCTCCGCAGCCGGGGGCTGGGAAGGATGCAGGCAGTGGGGCCCGACCTGGCCAGGGGACGGTTCGCCACCTAGAGGGTGCAGCTGGGCTGGCGCTCAGTGGCAGAGCGCTTGCCTAGCACGTGGGAGGCTCTGGGTTCCATCCTGGGCACCGCAGAAAAACAAATAAAATAAAGGCATGCTGTCCTCTACATCGACTAAAAATAAAGACATAAAAATGTCACCTAGAGGCCGGGCGCGGTGGCCACACCTGTCATCCCAGGGGCTCAGGAGGCTGAGGAAGGAGGATCATGAGTTCAAAGCCAGCCTCAGCTACAGCGAGGCCCTAAGCAACTCAGTGAGACCCTGACTCTAAATAAAATACAAAATAGAGCTGGGGATGGGGCTCCGTGGCTGAGTGTCCCTGAGTTCAATCCCTGGCACCAAAAAAAAAAAAAAAAAAAAAAAGTCACTTAGGATGTGGACCGCCCCACATGTAGCAGGAGCTACCGTCTTGATGAGACTCCAGTGCGCAGTCCAGGGTCCCGGGGCAGACACAGGGCTGTGCAGCCGTCCCCACCACCCTCTCCAGAACATTCCATCTCCCCACACTGAAGCTCGGCCCCTGCCACACCAGCTCCTGGGGGTGAGGCTGCCGCGTGTCCTGCTGCGTCTGGGGCTGCGTCTCTGAGCACAGTGTCCCTGGGGTGCGCCCACGTGAGAGCAGGAGTCAGGGCGCCGTGGTGTGCATGGCGTGAGGGTCCCTCGCCCCTCGTGACCCACGGTGCCCCACGCCTCGGCTCTCGTGGGTCCTGCTGCTGAGGACATGGTCCTTCTGGGTTTGCTCCCAGCAATGGGACGGCCCCAGGGTGTGCAGATCCTGTGTTTCCCTTCTCTGAGGGCCGCCAGCTCCCCACAGTGGCTTCCCGTTCTCCCCTCCTGCCCACGGTGCGCAGGGTCCGACCCGGCCTCGTCCTCCCAGTGCCTCTCATGCTGGGTGCGCTCCTCGTGGGTGTGACCTGCCCCTTCCTCCCGCGTGGCGCGGGGCACTCTTTCGAGGGCTCGCTGGCCCCGTCTGTCTTCCTTGGAGAAATGTCTACTCAAGTGTTTTTGGTCCAGCCTTATTTTCTTACTATGTTTCAGCTGTAGTTGACACAACACCTTTTCATGTGCTGCTGAGGATCGGACCCAGTGCCTCACACGTGCCAGACGAGCGCTCTGCCACTGAGCCCCAGCCCAGTCCTGACACAGCTTTTTGAGACAGAAGCCTGGACCCAGCAAGTCTCCGCAAAGTTCATCTTGAAGAGCCCACGCCCTGGTGGTACGTGAAGATGGGCACACAAGGCTGGGGGCTCTGTAGCTTCACGTGCAGCTCAGATGTCCCTAAAGACAGGGACAGCTTACTGGCCACATGCAGGAACACTATGCAGCTGATAAAAAGGTGAGGCCTAGCTGTGCAGCCTGAAGTAGGAAAGACGTCCCAGGTAGAGTGTCGGGGAAGGAGGTTCAGTAGATGGAGCTGCTACGCGGCCCCTAAGGAGAACAGAGGTGTGCAGGACATCAGGAGTGACAGTGACGTGCTGCAGGGGTCCTCTGCTCCCCACCCAATCCCTCACCAGCCCCTGTGACGGGCTTCTGGGCCACAGTGTTGATTTCCACCCTCTCCTGTGGGTTTCTTGCCTTTACGGCCTCCCTGGCCCCAAGGCCTCGGCCGCACACCTGGCCGTCTGCCTTGGAGAGCTGGTCTCCATCCGTCCAGGCTGGCTGGCGGAAGAGGAGAGCAGAGCGAGAGGCCGCCATGGGCAGGGGCAGTGGGAGACGCCCAAGGAGAGGACAGCACGGCCGCTGGATCCCGGAGGGCGAGGGCCTCGGTGCACAGGCCTCCGTCCTGGGTCCAATTCTGGGTCTGCACTCCCCTGGCCGGCAGGTGCACCACCAGCCTGTGGCCAGGACAGGCGGTCCAGTGGGGCAGGCCGGGTACTGCTGCATTGGGGTGGGCTTTGTCCCCACCGAACCTCCAGTGAAGGTGGAGAGTCGGGGGGCCACAGTATGGCCTTGGGGTCACCAGGGACCTGCCCTGGTGGAAGAGCTGATGACCAGTGTGGCTCCTGGGAGTGGTGAGTCACGGTGGGGACAGGGGGCCTCGGATCAAGCCACCTGACACGCACAGCACGAGGCCACACCAGGTGCAGAGCAGGGCCTCACGCAGTGCTCTTGAGTTAAACTGACCTCTTATCTTTGCAAATTACTGAGTCTCAAGTGTTCTATCAAAGCCACAGCAACGGGCGAGGATGGACACATCAGAATACGCAGGGTGGCCTCCGTGTGGCCGTGGAGAGGTAGCTGTGTGCTCTAAACTGACCAGAGCAGGACGAGTCTTCCCAGAGTAACCAGGCAAGAGCACGAGGCACAGTCACACACTTAGAAAGAAAAAGTGTGTGCGTGTGTGTGCATGTGTGTGCGCGTATGTTTGTCAGTTGGCCTGGGTGACACAAAGTCTCAAAAATCCACCTCTAGGCCCGGTGTGATGGCACATGCCTGTAATCCCAGGGGCTCAGGAGTCTGAGGCAGGAGGATTTCAAATTTGAGGTCAGCCTCAGCGCCTTAGCGAGATCCTTTGTCAAAATAAAAATTGAAAAGGGCTGGGGCTGGGGATGCGGCTCAGTGGTAGCGCACCCCTGGGCTCAATTCCCAGCACCCTTCCCCCCCAAACCCACATCTCTATCTGTCCATCCGCCCGTCCCTGTGTGACCCATTTCTCTGTCTCATCTGTCGGACCCCCGTGTCTCCGCCCCGGGCACAGTGCTCCCGTACCTGCCCCCACAGATTGTTCCCAGCGGTTCTGCTGGGACCCTCGAGCGCCCCAGGCAGCCCGCCCTCCCCTGCAGCAGCGCCCTGCTCTGTCCCGTGCCGGCCCCGCGGGCTCTTGGGAAGCAGGTTTTCAGAGCTGACCTCAGAGGACTGGGGCCAGTCCTGGACCCTGACGGAGGCCGCCGTGGCCCTGACTTTTCTCTCTTGCTCCTGGGGACTGACCCAGGGTGCCTGGCCACTGCGCCCTCCTCATTTTGAGACAGGCTGACCTTGAACTGGCCTCCTCCTGCCTTCCAGCGTGGGATCACAGGCATGCGTCCCCGAGCCTGGTGGCCCTGGGTGGCTTTATTTTAGGTGGGTTCTACGTTGGCAGAGCACTTGCCGTGGCTCGGGGACCCAGTGAAACACTGCTGTCACTGGGCTCTTCTGCTGCCGTGGCTTCCCCAGCACCCTCCCATCCTGCAGCCCCACGGCCTCCCACGCGACATCCTGTCCTCAGTCTCCTTGGGCTCCTTGAGGCCGTGGCAGCTGGGCAGGACTGGCCGGGCTTCGGCAGCGTGTCCATCCTGGGGGTCTGTCTGAGGTCTCCGCCGTGGGGCTGGGGGACCACGGAGGGGCGGGGCCATCTCCTCAGGTCAAGGCACAGCAGAGCCACCAGAGCCACCAGAGGCTGGCCTTGGCGCAGGCGGCCGCACTGCGGGGGCAGGAGGAAGTCCTCAGGTGCAGGTGGAGCGCAGACGGGCAGGGCTGCAGTGGCCCGCCTGGCCTCCTGTCGGTGGCTCTCCCTGCACAGGGGACGTGGCCTGGCTCCTTCTCTTCACTGTGACATTCTGCTATGTCAGAACGTCATGCTGGGGTGCTTCACTCCCTCTGGGGCACGCGGCCTGGCTCCTCCTGGAAGCTGTCAGGATAAGCCACTGTGACCACTCTGGGCCGCTGGGTCCTCGGGGGCTTGCAAATGGCTGGAAGACGTACACCCCAAAAGCGGCTCTGAGCCTGGAGCTATGGGACCCCAACCTCACGGGACTCCCCGCTGCCAGACTCTGGAGCCTGGCCGTCCTCAGGTGCGCGTTACCGGGTCTCGTCAAACTGGGATCAGCCCGGAAGTCTCCACCACTGAGCTCCACCTCAGCCTTGTTATTTGGAAACAGGGTCTCACCAAGTTGCCCAGGCTGGCCTCCAATTTTCAATCCTCTTGCCTCAGCCTCTGGCAGAGCTGGGTGGTGGGCGTGGCGACCCCACCAGCTCTCCTGAGAGCTAAGCTCTTTAACGTGCGTCCCCCGCTCAGTGACCTGGTGCCTTCCCCGCAGCAGCGTCCGGTGTGTTCTACAGCCACTGGCGTCTCTTTTCCCTTCCTTGTTTGGAAAGTGCTGGTTCAAGCCTTTGCCCAACTTTTTTGGAACAAACTGTGTGGTATTTTACAACCATTTCCTGCAGATAAGGATCAGGGTATGTAATCCATCAATTGCGCAGACCCTTCCATGTTGGGGGGAGACCTGGGGAAACTGCCATGGAGCCTGTCATTACCCTGCGCTGCCGCGAGACAGCCACCTGACCCTCGGGGGTTCATGAGCCTGAGATCAGCGGCCACCTTGGGGCGTTTACACCACAGGAATGGGCAGGTGCCATGCGTCAGGTGTCCACCCAGAGCAGCTATGGTCTGCCCACCAGCACAGCAGTGTCTGCGGGGACAGGGAGGCCAGGAGCCCCACTCGGTTTCTTTGCTGTTTTCCTTGGGTTCCCATGACTCTGTTTCCGGGGGGCGATCATGGATACTGAAGGCAAATTTTCTAAATTATTCTTAGCAAGAGATCAAAGCCGAAGACCCTGCGCAATCCTGATCAAAACGAGGAATTAGGGGGCTGAAAGGAGGAAACAGAACACGCCGGTGAGAAGGAAGAGGAGGCAGTGCGGGAGGGACGTGGCAGAAGCCGGCTCAGCCTGTCCACGGTGGTTATTTAACCGACTTTTTGGGGTTGGTGCCTGGGTGGACCCGGGCCCCAGGCATGCTAGGCAAGCGCTCTGCCAGCAGATTATTTGACATTTTACTGTGGGAATGGGAGACGAACAGGAAACAGCCGAACACACACGACACCCACTTGAGCAGCTGTCCCTTGCGGCCACCCAGCTGTGTGCCACCCCACCCGCATATTGACACACTTACTTCTGCACAACGATCTTCTTTTCCAGATCACAACCCACAGAAATGAGCATCGACTGCAGAGGACAGAGAGGGACAGGCAGGTCAGGGAGGGAGGGCTGCAGCTGGCAGAGAGCACGGCCGGGCACATGCTCACACAGGGAGGGGGAGGCAAAGGGTCAGGGCCTACCTGTGGCTTCATGTCCACACACGAAATCTCCCTGTTGGCTATGTCCACAGTCAAAGTGGAGATCGTGGGGCGCCTTATGCTGTGGAGCAGGGGTGTGTGCTGTCAGTGGACACGGAGCATGGTCTACCCTCACCAGTCATCTACCAATCCACCACCTGTCCACCATCCATCCACCCACCATCCATCTCCCAATCCATCCACCCACTCACCCACCCACCCACCCACCCATCCATCCATCCTCCCACCACCACCCATCCACCTAATCCCTCAACCCACTCACCCACCCACCCACCATCCACCCAAGCACCCACCCATCCACCCATCCATCCACCATCTACCCACCCACCCACCATCCATCAACCCACCCACTCACCTACCCACCATCCACCATCTATCCACCCACCATCCATCTCCCAATCCATCAACCCACTCACCCATCCACCATCCACTCATCCACCCACTCACCCATCCACCCATGCATCCACCATCTACCCACCCAACCACCCACCATCCATCAACCCACTCACCCACCCACCACCCACCATCTATCCACCCATCCACCTAATCCATCAACTCACTCACCCACCCACCACCACCCACCCATCCACCCACCATCTATCCACCATCTACCCACCCACCCACCATCCACCCATCCACCACTCACCCACCCACCCATCCACCCATCCACCCATCTATCCACCATCTACCCACCCACCCACCATCCACCCACTCACCCACCCACCATCCACCCATCCACCACTCACCCACCCACCCATCCACTCACCCATCCACCTATCCATCCACCATCTACATCCACCCACCCACCATCCACCCATCCACCACTCACCCACCCACCATCCACCCATCCACCCATCTATCCACCATCTACCCACCCACCCACCATCCATCAACCCACCCACTCACCCACCCACCACCCACCATCTATCCACCCACCATCCATCTCCCAATCCATCAACCCACTCACCCATCCACCATCCACTCATCCACCCACTCACCCACCCACCCATCCACTCACCCATCCACCCATGCATCCACCATCTGTCCACCATCTACCCACCCACCCACCATCCACCCATCCACCACTCACCCACCCACCCATCCACTCACCCATCCACCCATCCATCCACCATCTACCCACCCATCCACCCACCATCCATCCACCCACTCACCCACCCACCATCCACCCACCCACCTACCTATCCATCTACCCACCCACCATCCACCCACCCATCCACCCATCTCTAAGTGCTGAGAACCTCTGCTCAGGTGGAGGCCAAATTTCTCTCAAGTTTCCACCTCTTCCTGTGTCCGTTTTGTTGGTGGTCGCCTAGCTGCTGTGGATTGAATGTGCCCCCAACGCTCACGTGTTGGAAACCTAGTCCCCAAGACAACACTTTCGCCAGGTGGGGGCCGAGGAGAAGCCATTAGCTCAGCAGGATGAGTGGCTGCTTCCGGGGAAGGGGGGTCCGCTCGCACAGGGACGGGAACCACAGTGAGCCTGCCCCGTCACTGGCTGGGGCTCGGGCTCTCCAGCCTGCCACCTCCCACCGTGGGGTGACACAGTGAGAAGGTCATCACCAGACACCAGCACCCTGGCCTCCAGAACCAGGAGAAGTCGTCTGCTCTTTGCAGTCGCCCAGCCCTGGGCAGTCCACCATGGCCGCAGACACCCGGCAGGGCCGTCACTTGTTAAAACCACCCCTGACGTCAGCGTGTCACCGCTGACTCTGCGGCTCTGCCACCAGCTTCTGCGCCCCCTGTCGGACCCTCAATCCGGACTGCGGGGTGTTCCTGTCAAATCCGTCTGAACAGCCGCCGCATCTGCATCTTTATACCCTTCCCTTCCACCCGATGAGCTCCAGGGTACGGGCTCCCGCTCGCGACTCTTTCTTATTACTCCTCGGGCTCCCGCGTAACTATGCCTTGTCTCCCTGTCATTCAGGTCCCCTAAGGGTAGAAGTGCCTGGGGCGCACATTTCCTGAGACGTAAGTGTTCAATGGATGAATGAATTTGTGAACCTCTACAACTGGCATCCCTGAGGCTCCCCACGCGCCCTGCAGCTCAGGAATTCCCAGGGTCCTTTATTCGACCCCTCCTCTCGGTTGCTCGGCCCCGCCCCCGCCAGCTCGGCCCCGCCCCGCCAGCTCGACCCCGCCCCCACGGCTCGGCCCCGCCTCCCCCAGGTCGGCCCCGCCCCCGGCCCTTCTTTTTTCACGGGGGTAGAATCCACGTAGCTCAAGGCTGGACACACCAGCCGCGTCTGCGGGCGCAGCTCGGGGACGCGGCCACCCCCGTCCCCACCCTCGCCCCACTCAGTGCCTGGGCCGCGGCCCCGCCCCCCCGGCCTGCTCCCCACACTGCCCGGGGTGGACCCGGGAGTGGACTCCGCTGCATGCCCTCTGTGCCCCGCTCATGTCACCAAGCACCACTGCTGCGCTCCGGGTTTCCCTCTTTCTGAGCGCGGACCGGGGCTCGGGGAGCTGCCGCTGCCCATGCTGGCCACACGCGTCCCTTTGAGACGCTGCTTTCCGTTCTTTGGGGAGAACCCTCAGCGGGACGGCGGCCCCCGCGTGTGCCAATTCTGTTTACTTTGCAAAGCGTTTTCAATTGTTCTCAACCCGGTGTCCTGAGCTGGGGTCCAGCTCAGCCTTGTCTCTCTCCCAGGGAACCCTGCAGCCAGCAGGAGCCCCTCCTCTGTCCAGAGGGCCACATACCTGGAGGTGAAGTTGGGGGAGGCCCTGCCCCAGTGGTGCTGCTGCTTGAGGTCAATGTCCTAGGAACCAAGGAAAAGGCCCCACCTGGAGCAGGGCTCCCGGATGTCCCCCATCAGAATGAGGAGAGCTGAGGAGAGGGTTCTGGGAGGAGCCCAGAGCCCCGCAGCCCCCTGGCCAGGCTGCCCTTGGGGGCCCGGCTCCTGGAAGCTCCAGGGTGCTGCCCCAGCTGAGGGCACCCACTCCCTGGCGGTGTCTGTCCCTGGAGCAGCCACGTCCCAGTCACCTAGGTGTGAGGGGGCAGGCTGGACCAGACTTCCCTGCAGCCAGTCACACCGGCAGGCCCCGTGCAAACTGCCCTGTGCTTCCCTGGCGCTGGGTCCAGTGCACACTGCAGGGGTGACTGCGAGGCCTGATGGGTGCACACGCACAACGGGTCCCAGACTGCTGGGCTGAGTCCCTCCCTGGTGTGGCCCAATCCTGATACCTCAGTTGGCTCACCTTGCCCAGGGCTCGCGCCCTGCCTGGGCTGCCAGGCTGTCCTGCCAGGCTCCCATGTGAGTGATGAGGTCAAGTGTGGGTGACCGCTGCCTGTCCCCTGCCAACAAGGGGCAGGGGTGCATCCCCCCAATTCCCCGATGCTTCACCCTCTATATGTGCAAGCAAGGGAAGCAGGAGGGAGGGTCCCCTCCATGAAGGCCTGAGGTCCCCCAGCCTGACTGCTGGGACTTACCAGTTTGTACACGATGTTGCCGTCGAAGGTGTTGTCAGCCTCCTCGTAGATGGTGGCCTGCAGCCCCAGGGAGTAGGGGTTGCTCACCATCACCTGGGGAGCGAGATGGTGGGGGGCGGCTGTTGGAGCTAGCAGCCCAAGCAGGGCAAGTGCAGGGGACCCGTCCTCCTCCGGAGAAGACCAGCCTCGCCCTGAACTGCGGCTGCTGGTCCCACGCCCCGCCGCGTGCCCTCGTCCACCCACCCTCTCTGGACCTCAGTGCCACTCTGCAGGTGGCAGCAGCTGGGCGACCCAGGCCTTTCCCGTAGAGGAGGTGGGGGGAGGGACCCCTGGGGAGAGCAGAGGCAGCCCCGGTCCCAGGCCTGGGTTTGCAGGGGTCATGCGCATGCCATCTCAAAGAGGCAGCCTCGCCTGGTTTGGGGCCACCTCTGTCATCCCAGCTTCCTCGGGAGGCTGAGGCAGGAGGATCACAAGCTTGAGGCCAGCCTGCGCGACTTAGTGAGACCTTGTCTCCAAAAGAAAAAAAGAAAAACTCTGGGGAGGGGCGGCGTCCTTCACAGACTAAGGCCAGGAGACCACCTTGACCACTGGACTGGTGGCCGGGGGGCAGCGAAGCTGAAGAAAAACTCTGGGGAGGGGCGGCGTCCTTCACAGACTAAGGCCAGGAGACCACCTTGACCACTGGACTGGTGGCCGGGGGGCAGCGAAGCTGAACAAACTCTTTGAAGTAAGCTTGACTTCCACAAGCTTCCACAGCCCCCCCCATGTCCTAACACCCCGATTTCACTCCCTGAGGCAGAGGTCCATCCCCGGCTAGTCCTCCCTAGGTCACAGAGGACACCTGAAAGCAAAGCGTGGCACTCCCCTCACTGCTCAGACCTGGCTGACTTCTGAAGATCCCCAACTGCAGGATGCCTGGATCCAGCCAGAGCCCGCACAGAGCTAAGCGGGGTCCTGCAGGCGGCCCACTGCCTTCCCGCCACCTCAGGCACACGGTCCCCACCCTCACGGTCCTGGAACCTCCTGCCTTTCCCAGCACCTCACCTGGCCTGGGGCTGCTCCGTGAAGGGTGGGGAAGGGCCCGGTCAGCCACAAACTCAGCACAGAGGGCTGGCTGTGGAGTCACCTGCAGAGGTCTCACAGTCACCCGAAGAGGCCTCTCTCCCCAGGGGACGCCAGGGGCGTCCAGAGTCTGGGCACAGCCTGGGCGCTGCCAAGGCAGTGTCCTAGCACTGACCGTCAGGGGCATCAGAGACTCACTCACCAGTGGAATGGGGGACATGCCCAGCCGGGGTATCAGTGTGAAGGACAAATTCAGTTTGCTGTTCATGTCAATGGTGTACATCTCGGATTCTAATCTGCTTTCCAGAAGTTCTATCTGGTCAGGAAGACAGGATGAAAGGGTCAAGCCCCTGCTTCCAAAAAGAAGGGGCGGTGAGTGGTAATTGACGCAGGGGCCCTGGGGATGGAGCCCAGGTCTGGCTGGGCGGGTCACCTGGACTTCCACTTGTGCCACTGTCCTCCCTGCCAGCCCCGGGGAACCCTCCCCGCCCCCCAGCAGTGCTTCCTGTGCATCTCGAGCGCGCCACTGCCTAGATGTGCGTTCCTGCGCCTCCTGGCTCTGCTGGACACGGTCATCTCTTTGAGGTCTCTGTCTGCTATGATCCAAATATGATTTGTCTCCCGGAAATCAGGCAGAGCTTAATCCCCAAAGTTCAATGCCGATGGTATTGAGGAGGTGGAAGCCTGATCCCTCGAGGCACAGAGGTGGGGCCTCTGGGAAGTGACTAGATGGGACAGGTCATTAGGGTGGAGCCCCATGACCGGAGGGAGGCCTGGTGGCTTTATCAGGACAGAAATGGAGACCACACACCTCTGCCACCATCTGATGCAAGCTACACTTGGAGTCCAACCTCCAAACCAGAAGCCAAAAAAAAAAAACAGGTTTTTTTTTTTTTTTCCCAAAACATAACCTGCCTCTAGTATTTCATTATGGTAACGAAAAGCCAGCTAATACGCCTGCCACCAACAGGTTCCCTTTATTTCTTTAGTTCCCTTTCTGCATATCTCTGGGGAACCCTGGCTGTTGGGGTGAGCCTAGAGCTCTCTGGGATGGCTGAACATGTTCCTCTGCCCTCGGCGTTTCTGGGAAACTCGATGGCAGGATCCAGGCGACCCAGTGGACATGGGTTTGCTGGCGCTGGTGGGACGTGGTGGGTGATGTGAGCGCTCAGTGTGGCGCCTGCTCTCTAACGTAAACCACTGTTGTCCTCTGAGCCTCTCTGTTCCCTCGCTGGGTGGCCAGAAGGACTGCTTCATGCTTTTAGCCAGGATCATTTGTCAGGAGACCAGCTGCTCACCCAGTGGAACAGGTGCAGGAGAGCGGGGGAAGGACACGGCCTGCGGGCCAGCAAGTAGGAGGCTGAGGCAGGAGGACCACAACTTCAAGGCCAGCCTCAGCACTTAGTGAGGCTCTGCCTTAAAATAAAAACAAAAAGGTCTCGGGGTGTAGCTCACCCCTGGGTTCAATCCTGGATCCCACAAAAAATATTATCAAAAATATTAAATTTGGGGCTGGGGATGTGGCTCAAGCGGTAGGGCGCTCGCCTGGCATGCGTGCGGCCCGGGTTCGATCCTCAGCACCACATACCAACAAAGATGTTGTGTCCACCGATAACTAAAAAATAAATATTAAAAAATATATATATTAAATTTGGGGGCTGGTGATGTGGCTCAAGTGGTAGGGCGCTCGCCTGGCAGGTGCGGGGCGCTGGGTTCGATCCTCAGCACCACATACAAATAAAATAAAGATGTTGTGTCCTCCTAAAACTAAAAAATAAATATTAAAAAATTCTCTCTTTAAAAAAAATATATTAATTTAAAAAACTTAACATAGGGATAGCGCTGCAAAAATAAAAAATAAAGAATGAAAGGAAAACATGAGAGGAACATCTGTTCCTTTCTGCGACAGGGACCCGGAGGTGCTCCTGAGGAGACTCGGGGTGCAGGGCTGGCGGACTCAGCTGACCAGAAGCCCGCCCGCCACGTGTGCTCCCGTCCCTCCTGGAACCCTCTCGGGGACTTCCCGGGCCTGCTGGCCGTGGCCTCCAGCTCTGGATCTTTTCCCAGTGCTGGGCTGAGCCCGGCCCCTCCCCAGGCCCACGGCTCGGCGCTGGACGTGCACCTTGCACTGTTTCACCTGGAGGCCGGGGTCCGTGAGCACGGCCTGGACGTTGAGCCGGCACTTCTGCAGGTCCAAGGTGGGGAAGGCGGCGTCGGGGAGCGGCGTCAGGATGTCCAGCATCCCCACCCCGGAGAACATCAGCACCGCCTCTGGGAACCAGACGGAGCCCTGGGCCAGCTAGGGGAGCCAGGTCGGAGGTGAGACGCGGCTTATCCTGTGGCTCGGAACTAAAGACGCCCCCCCAAGGCAAAGCCTTGGGTCCCACGGGGAGCTGCTCTCTGGGGCTCCCAGCCTGGGGGGCCTCGTGGGAGGTGGCCAGGAGTCTCGCCTGGCCACAGGGCACCAGCCTCGCGGGAGAGTCAAAGGCAGCTACAGAATTTGTCCCCAGGACACCACAGCCCTGGATGCCACCATGGGGACCTCAAAGAAATGTCCTCACATTTGTGCTTCACCCAATTAACTCACTGTAGTCGCCACCAGGAACTTCCGGGAAGCCTGGGGGGGACAGGGGGGAGCACGGAAAACACGGCAGTGGGGGAGGGCTGCCGGGCAAGGCACTGGGAGGCCCCAGGCCAGCGCCTCTGCCGCCCTGGTGGACGGGCCGGCCGGGCCGTGGACCCCGCTTCTCCACCTGTCAGATGGGGCAGCAGAAGTGACTTCCCCAAAGGGCCCACTGAGGACTCTGGGCAAGGTGACAGCCGGGACTGAAGGGGACCTCCCAGGGGAACAGGGGACAGGGGACACAGCCTAGGCAGGGGCCAGGAGTGCAGGTGGGTGGGAGGAGGGCTCAAAAGTGCGAGCAGGGAGGGGCTGGGGCTCAGTGGGCAGGGGGCTCGCCCAGCAGGCACAAGGCCCTGGGTCCACCCCAGCACCACACACACACGCACACACACGCACACGCACACATGCACACGCACACGCACGCACACGCACACACACACAGTGCCAGTAAGGAGGATTTTGAGTGTTTCTGACACAAAGGAAAATGGACGGCTGAGGTGGTGGACAGCCAATGACGCTGGCCTGTCGCCCACTGAATACACACATCGGAGCACGCAGCTCAGCAAGCACACATATAAATAAACAAGCCGCGGTGCACACACCTCCCCTGCACACGTGTCTTTCCATACACGCACGTGTGCATCAACGTGCATCGGCTGACTTTAAACCCAAGTCCAGCGTCTCCCACACCCACAGACGCAGGGGGCCGGCTCTGCTGCTCCTTAGGTGCTCAGGGTCTTGCCTCCCGCTGCTGCTATGTTAATAGCCCCGAGGAGCTGGCCTCTGGCAGAGGAGGGGGAGGGGCTGTCACCCACCTGGATGATGGAGTTGGACAGGAATTCCAGACTCCCGAAGTACAGAGTGTCCTCCTTGGTCAGCACGGCCAGCGTGTGCTCATCTAGGACAGACAGGCAGACCCGGGTGGTGGCCTCGTGGCCTTGCTCTGAGTGCTGCAGCGAGCGCCCTCCCGGTGACCCACGGCAGTCACCCCACAGACACCTCTGGAGCCCACACGTGGCTTTAGGTAACAGGCACAAGCTGGGCTCCTGCCTTTTTCCTTCTGTCCTTTTTCCTGATCACAGCCAAGGAATAATGAGTGTGGGCTGTGTCTCACCAGGGTGGTTTTTTTGGTTTTTTTGCGGTGCTGGGGATGGAACCCAGGCCTCCTGCAGGCTAGGCAAGCGCTCTCCACCAGCCACAGGCAGCCCTCCTCAGGCTTCGACTGGCATTTCCCTACTTTCACATCCGCTGCAGCCTGATTTACAAACCCAAGACGTGGAACAACCCAAAGTCTATTGACGAAAAGATGAAGGAAATGTGGTCCAGCCATACAATGGAATATTATTTGGCCTTAAAAAGGAAGGCAATTGGGGGCTGGGACTGTGGCTCAGCGGTAGAGCGCTCGCCTAGCACGGGCGGGACCTGGGTTCCATCCTTGGCATCACATAAAAATAAAGACATTGTGTTGTGTCCATCTACACCTAAAACATAAGTATTAAAAAAAGGAAGGAGGGGCTGGGGATGTGGCTCGAGCGGTAGCGCGCTCGCCTGGCATGCGTGCGGCCCGGGTTCCATCCTCAGCACCACATACCAACAAAGATGTTGTGTCCACCGAAAACTAAAAATAAATATTAAAAATTCTCTCTCTCTTAAAAAAAAAAAAAAGGGAAGGAAATTGGATGGTGTGGGTGTAATCCCAGCTCCTTGGGAGACCAAGGCAGGAGGATGGCACATTGGAGGCCAGCCTTGGCAACCTTGCAAAACCCTATCTTGAATAACAGCCAACCAGGGCTGGTGGGGCTCTATGTCCAGCATGTGCGAAGCCGGGGTTCCACTTTTTCCAGTCCTGGGGGAAAAAAACAAAAACAGAAAGAAAGAAAAGCACCATGTACCGTTGGGTTTTTTTTTAAAAACAAATATATGTTTTTAGTTGTTGATAGACCTTTATTTTATTTATTTATTTTTATGTGGTGCTGAGGATCGAACCCAGGGCCTCACACATGCTAGGCGGGTGCTCTACCGCTGAGCCACAACCCCAGCCCGGGATTGCTTTTTTTTCTTTTTTCTTCTTCTTCTTTTTTTTTTTTTAGAGAGAGTGAGAGATGGAGAGAGAGAGAGAGAATTTTAATATTTATTTTTTAGTTCTTGGCGGACACAACATCTCTGTTTGTATGTGGTGCTGAGGATGGAACCCGGGCCGCACGCATGCCAGGCGAGCGTGCTACCGCTCGAGCCACATCCTCAGCCCCCCCTGGATTTCTTATATAACTAATTTCTCTAATTATAAATTAATTTTAAACAGATAAATGGACACAGAGGATAGGATGCAATGTACAATTAGCAAACGGGAAGCACTGGCTTTTCTTAAAAAGTCAAGTGGTCCTGCAAATTTTCTCACTGATTGCCTCAGAGTCTCTGAGCTAATAACTGTCTCAGGGGAAAATTATCCTGGAAAATCTCACTTATTGGACAGAACCTGTTCCTCCAAAGATGGAGCACAGGACTGCCCCAGCACAGCAGTGGCCCAGCCGGCAGGCCCAAGGGCGCTGGAGTCGGGGCGAGTTGCTTGAGATGTGTGTGTGTGTGTGTGTGTGTGTGTGTGTGTGTGGATACAGTCTCTTTATTCTACATTTACGTGGGGCCGAGGATCGAACCCCATGCCTCGTGCTTGCTGGGCGAGCCTCTGCCCCTGAGCACAACCCCAGCCCTTGCTCTGTGTCTTCAGAGACAGACGTTCGGGTCCTGACCCAGGAGCCGGGTGTGGCCTTGCAGACGCCCTGGACCCGCGATGGCCTCACCCGTGATCTCTCCCATTTTCCCGGGGGGTGGTCGGGGCACAGGGAGCCTCTGGGGCCACGGTGGCCGCAGCTTCAGTGGGCGGGCTTTGGGCCGGCTCGCTGGACCCTATCCAACCTGAGAAACATCTGCATTTGGGAACAGGGTCTTTGCAGAGGTGACTTTGGTAAAAGGAGGTCGTGGGGGTGCCCTGGTCCCACATCACCAGGGACCTTGTGAAAAGGGGAACTCTGGATCCAGAGACGGACAGGGACAGAGGGAGGACGGCCACCTGCAGGTACAGGCTCAGCCAAGGCTACCGGAGCTGGGAGCGGAGGCCTGCCTGGAGGCTGCAGAGGGCCGTCCGGCAGGCCCTGGGCGGCAGAGCGGGGCACAGACGTCGGGGGTCAGAGCCGCCCAGTCTGTGGCTCTTGGTTCTGGCAGCCCCAGGGTGGTGCCCAGCTGGCCCCGTGCCCTCGCTGAGGCACAAGCTGTGTCTTCCCCGTGTGCCTGCTTTGTGGCTGGGCTGCGTCAGGCCGGTCACTGGCTAATGGCTGGGCATGGAGGTTTCTAGAAGGTACCGGTAGGGCAGGCACGCACTGGCAGTGATGCTGTGGATGGAGATGTTGAGTCTGGAGATGGAAGTGGACAGAACCTGGGATCCGTTGTGCACCTGGACAGTTTCGAAGAGCTGACCTACGAGGGGACAGGGGAGAGTCATGAGGACCCGTGAGCATGCTCAGCGCTGAGACCAGGGCCACCCCTGCCACCAGCCTCCTGCCCTCCAGTGGTGACCTTGCTCTTTTTCTGTTTTACTCCTCTGCAGTTCCAGGGGTCAAGCCCACGGGTGCTCTAGGCCCCCACCCTTCATATTTTGAGGCAGGGCCTTGCTAAATTGCAGAGGCTGGCCTTGAACCTTGATCCTCCTGCCTCAGCCTCCTGAGATGTTGGAATGACAGGTGTGGCCTCTGCCCTCAGCTCAGGCCTTTTAATAGAGAGAGTGTCAATCAGGGACGAAACAGAGCTTTTCAGCTGGGTGTGTGTCCACCATGCCGGAGGCCCAGGTTCCCCACCAGCACCAACAAAACCTCAACGCAGTGCCTTCTTCCTGGGGTGGGCTTCCAAAATGGGTGGCCAGCCTGAGCCCTTTTCTTCCACTGGCAGGGTGGGGGCCACACCCACGTCCCCAGCTGCTCTGTGCCTTAGGATGTGGCTGTGTGCCCCCAGCCCAAGTGCTGCAGAGGCCCTGCCCGCAGATCCCTGGTGGTGGAGGGCTGAGCCACAACCACGGCGCTGTCCCTCTGCTGGGGAGGTCCCGTCCATCCTGGATGCTATAACACGGGCAATAGCCCGCCCACCTCGCGGAATCACTGACTGTGGCCCCAAGAGAAGACCTGAGGTTTCCTGGTCAAATTGGGACCCTGTGCCTGCGGAGCCTGGGGCTTTCGGAACCTGCCCACCTGCCCTCCAGAGCCGGCCGGGGAACTGGGGAGGACGGGTGGGTTTCAGTGGAGCAAGAACCTGCCGCGTCCACCGGGCTCTGCCGAGGGGACCTGGCTCTGCTCCCTGTCCGGTCCCGCATCCTGCAGGCCGAGAGCGCAGCCCGCTCACCTGAGTTGGGGGAAACCAAGAGGGTCTTCTCAGACCAGAGGATCAGAAAGCCTCTCAGGCCGGGGCAGAGGAAGACATCCAGGGTCTCGTCGTAGCTGAAAGCCAGCCCCGGGTTCCGGTCGAGGGGCTGCTCCGAGTACACGAACACGCCCTAGAGAGACCCGTCACGGGGACAGAAGCCACGTGTGGGCAGGCCGCGGGTTGCACACTCGGTGCCCGGCAGCACGCAGGAGGCCCTGGCCCCCGCCACACGCGCCCCCTCTGTGGTCAGTGGAACTTGCCCTCCAACCTCGGCCTCCTCGTGAAGGCCAGCAGGTCTCGGCCCGGGACCTCCACCGCGGAAGATTCTTCCTCCCAAGCAACACCGGGCCACGTCTGGGGGTCTGTGGGGACTGGGGGGCTCCTGTGTGCGGTGCAACACCCGGGCACCCAGGACGCCCACCCAGAGAGGGGCCTGGCCCAGGCCCACCACCCCAGGGCCGGAACCAACCCCTGCCTGCTGGACGGGCCCTGTGGTCCCTGCTGTGCTGGGCTTGCGCTCTGCCCTCTAGAGGTAACCAGGCCACCTGGGAAGGGACAAATGCCTACATCGAGGCCTCGAGGACTGGACTGGTCACTGCGAGGTGGGCTGTTACAGGCGAGGCTGTCCCGGTGTTCGGCCTGCTCACAGGCTCTGCCGTGGCAGGGCAGCCCGAGAAGCTGCACGTTGGGGCCACGTGGACTGGCATCCAGACGGCTTCCCGAGCTGGTCCCTCTCTCCTCCAAATCGCTGGCACATGCAACTTAGCTTCTATTCCTAAAATCCCTGTGAGGGGCTGGCTCTTCCACTGTGCCGTTTCCAAAGCCCCTTCCTATCTGCCCGTCATAGAGTTCCCAGGACAGGGTCAGAGTCCCTATCGCACAATGTCAGCCTGACCACGCCTGTCATCCCAGTGACTCTGGAGGCTGAGACAGGAGGCCTGCAAGCTTGAGGCCAGTCTCACAACTCAGCAAGGCCCTGAGTGGTTTAGCAAGACCCTGTCTCAAGTTAAAAAATGAAAAGGCCTGGGGATGGGGCTCCCCAAAACAGAGAAGCATGGAAGTGGAAAGGGCAGGGGGTGGCCCGGGTGCAGCGCCCGCACAGCATGAGGCCCGGGCACATCCCCAGCACCGCCACCACCCATCACCCCAGCAGCAAACACACAGCATCCTGCCGCGTGGCCCCACCGACCCGGACGCCATCCCCCAGGAGACGCACAGTGCAGAGATCCCAGGGGACTGCCGACCCTGCTCTGGTCTGCCCGCCCCCCGCCTGCCACCCCCATCCAGCCGCTGGAGGACACAGACCAGCCCTGGGCAGGAGAAGTGCTGCGTTCCAGGGCCTGCAGGGTGCTTGAGGGACAGAGGGGGTCTGCAGCCCTCACTCACCCCCACGGTGCCGCGAGGGACTGTGGCTGGCACTGCCAGACGCTGGTCAGAGGAGCCAGGGAAGCACCAAGCACCAAGCCAAAGGGCGAGACTCAGCCTGCGCTCGCTGCGCCCACCCACACGGGTCGCACTGACCCCTGGCACTTTCCCCACAGAGGTGCACGGGCGGGAGCCAAGGGGACTGGCCCAGTGGCTCCGGGTCATGTCCCTGTAGGGAGCACTGCAAAGAAGGACCCAGAGGCCAAGGGCAGGGGTAGAGGGCTGGGAATGGAGAGCCCTGGTGCGAAGCGGAGGGTCAGCCAGCTTCTGCCTCCTGCCCCACTGGGGACCTGGCACAGGCACGTGAAGGAGCCTTCAGACAAAGGAACCGAGTCCCATGAGAGCACGGGCAGCCAGGAGGCCGAGGCCTCGACTCAGCGCCTCCCAGCGGCTCTGAGGCTCGACTCCCCCAGGGGGTCTTGCCTGGAAAAGCCGTGGACACCTGCGGCCTGGCTTGAAGGCACCACAGTTCTTTGGTTTTCAGTCCTGGGGGCTGGACCTGGGGACTCTCCACCCCAGAGCCACACCCCAGCCCTTTACAGTCTTCATTTTGAGTCAGGGTCTCACTAAGTTGCTAAGGCTGGCCTTGAACTTGCAATCCTCCTGCCTCAGCCTCCCAGGTCACTGGGATCTCAGGAGTGTGCCGTCGGGTCGGGCACCTTCTTTCCTGCTCTTTTCTGTTTGTTTCGTTTTCAGTACTGGGGACTGAACCCAGGGCACCTGACCACTGAGCTACGCCCCAGCCCGGCTAGCATCTTCTGACCTCTTTTTTTTTCTTTAATATTTTTTAGTTGTCAACGGACCTTTATTTTATTTATTTATATGTGGCACTGAGAGTCGAACCCAGTGCCTCACACATGCCAGGCAAGCGCTCTGCCACTGAGCCCCAGCCCCATCTCCTGACCCCTCCACCCATCCCGACCACAGGAGCCCGCAGACCCGGAGCAAGGAAGAGAGGACCAGGAACATGGCCTAACCGCAGTGTGATGGCCCCAAAGGAGACAGAGGCGGGGCTGGGGGCTGGTCCAAGCTTCCAGGTGGACTCCTCTCTGGGATGGGCCACCTTGAGACCTCCCCTCACCACTGCTCCCTGTGGGAAGCCTCTGATGGGACAAGGCTCTTTATTCCTTCATCTCCCTACCAGCAGCTCCTGGGGACTGGCTCTCCCCAACTCCAGGGCTGCGCACCCCCTTCACGGCCTGCCAAAACCTGGGGTTAACCCACTAAATCTGGGTCTGAGCTTCATTTTGCACAGGCGGAATCATCGTCCCAACTCAGTGAATCCACCACAGGGTTCAGAGTTTCCAACGACACAGGCGCCACATTCGCCCTTCACCCCGGGAGCCAGGGAGCACTGCTGGGTGCAGGGGAGAGAGCGGGGAGGAGGGCCAAGTCGCCTACCTTCCCACTGTTCACGAGCAGCAGCCCGATCTGTGACAAGGAATGGAAGTAGAAGACTCCCCCTAAAGACCCGACCAGTCCTGCCTGTGAAGCACAAGACAGTCCCCGTGAGTGCACACACCCGTGGCTGTGACGATGCGTGCTTCCTTCTCACTCTGAGGGCTCATTATCTTAGAAGCCATAATGAAAGCCTTTTTTCTAGACCCACTTCCTGTCTGTGACAGAGGAGGGGTCCTGCAGGAAGGCGGCTCTGGTGTGGGTGTTTGGAGGACCCCACGTGGCCCGGCCCCAGGAGCTGCCTGGTCTTCCACGCCGGGTGGATCCTCATTCCCAGCTTCTGGCTGTCCAGAGAAGCGTCCAGCAGCCACCCGCAGCAGGAGACCAAGGTCCGGGCCGTCCCGTGGGGGAGCGAGGCCTCTGGGACCCCGAGCTCCTGGGCCGACCTCTTTGGAGCAGCGCCTCGCACCAGCTGCACCACCCCCTCTTCTCTGGCAGCGGAACCTCCAGGAACCTCGACTCGGGAGCAGATCAGCCTGCGAGCTCAGCTCCACGGGCACTGCCCGGGCTGCGGGGCAGGTGACCCCCTGGCTAACGGGTGGGTGGGCCCGTCTCCGGGAGTGAGTCCACAGAGCACGTCTGCCACCTTCCTCCCACAGGGCAAGGACGGCTCACCTTGCCATGTGTGCTAATGTCATCAGGGCCACAGTCTGGGACGAGAGAGGGAGGATCAGAACCCAGATGTCACCCTCAGTGACCCGCAGGCCACCATGCCAGCGTGGATGCAGGAGAGGCCCGTTGTTGGCTTCGGGGGAAGGGGACGAGGGGGCAGTCAGACGGTGACAGGAGTCAGGAGACCCACGCGTGGTCGGCCCTTGTCCTGGCTCAGTGGCCCTGAGCCCAGATAGTTCCTGAGCGGAGGGACCTTCCTGTCGAGAAGTCCATGGGAAAACAACTCCGAGGCATGGGGAGGGAAGAGGGAAACCGTTTGGTTAATAATCGGGGACCTCAGTGATGCGCGTTTGCGACCAAACCCAAGGTTCATTCTTATCTTGTGACCAGGTCCTTCCAGGACTCATTTTGAATGAAATGTGTGGCCAGCTCAGTTCTGGGTTTTGCGGGCTTCTTGGTAGGGCAGAGAAAACAGATTTGGGATGTTGGGGAGCGTGGCAGCGGGCCAGACTCCTCTGGATGCACCCCCAAGTGTGTCTTCTGAGTTACACCAGAACTTCCCATGCCCTTGGTGGCCTGAGGGGCTCTTGTCCTCTGAACTGCTCTGCCATGCTGTGTGACCTTAGGAAGGACACTGCCCTTCTCTGAGCCTTAGCCCCTGGGTTCATTTCCAATGGCTGCCACGGCAGAAGACCGCATTCAGAACAGCAGACATTAAGTGAAGACAACAGAAATCCGTTGGCACAGTTCTGGATGCTCAGAGTCTGACATCAAGGTGCCGGCTAATCAGGAGCCCCCAGAGCCTCTGAGGAAGAAGCTGTGTCCTGTGTCCCCAGGCTTGTGACACCAGAAATGGCCCCTTGTCCCAGGGCCTTCTGTGGACCCTCCCAGGTCCTCTCCTCTACCAGGACACCAGCCTGGACTTGGGGCGCGACCTACTCCATCCAGCTGCGCACACCATCTGGACTCGTCACAGGGCCAACACCCCATTTCCCAGTCGGATGACCCCTGGGTGCACACGCCCACCAGTGTCCTCTGAGATTCAAGTTGAAAGGAGTGGGCTCTGTAAGGTGGTGGCAGGGCTCCATCCTCCTGCCAGGGCTCAGGTTGGAGAAGTCGCCCTCCCCTCTCCTGCTCTCCTGCCCTGGGGGCGACAGGTCTGCCTCCCTGCCTTTCCTGCCTGCCCTCCCTTCCCTCCCTCCCTGCCCTCCCTCCCTGCCCTCCCTCCCTGCCCTCCCTGCCTTCCCTCCCTCCCTGCCCTTCCTGTCTGCCCTCCCTCCCTTCCCTCCCTCCCTGCCCTTCCTCCCTGCCTTTCCTGCCTGCCCTCCCTGCCCTCCCTCCCTGCCCTTCCTGCCTGCCCTCCCTCCCTTCCCTCCCTCCCTGCCCTTCCTCCCTGCCCTCCCTCCCTGTCCTTTCTGCCTGCCCTCCCTGCCCTTCCCTCCCTCCCTGCCCTTCCTCCCTGCCTTTCCTGCCTGCCCTCCCTGCCCTCCCTCCCTGCCCTTCCTGCCTGCCCTCCCTCCCTTCCCTCCCTCCCTGCCCTTCCTCCCTGCCCTCCCTCCCTGTCCTTTCTGCCTGCCCTCCCTGCCCTTCCCTCCCTCCCTGCCCTCCCTCCCTGCCCTCCCTCCCTGCCCTTCCTGCCTGCCCTCCCTCCCTTCCCTCCCTCCCTGCCCTTCCTCCCTGCCCTTCCTCCCTGCCCTCCCTCCCTGTCCTTTCTGCCTGCCCTCCCTCCCTGCCCTCCCTCCCTGCCCTTCCTCCCTGCCCTCCCTCCCTGCCCTTCCTCCCTGCCCTTCCTCCCTGCCCTTCCTGCCATTCGAGGACACAGGGTCGGGTCCCGGGGCTGAAGCAGCACAGGGGCACCGTGACGCCCCCTGTGAAGCAGAGAGCAGCCTGGCCAGAGGCCAGTCCCCCCAGAGCCTTCGCCTGGCTGCCCCGCCCCCAGGGCTGGGAGCAGCTTCTCTTCCTGGCCAGTCACCCAGTCTGGGGTAACTGCACAGGACACAGATGGCCTAAGGCTGTTACTTCTGAAGTCTGGAGGGACGTGCATCTTCAGGGGACACGATCCTACCCACTCTAGTTCTCCCACCTGTGAACTGGGTGCCACGGTGGTGGCTGAGGGCACTGTCTGGGTGGAGGGGAGTGGACGTGGTACAGCTCTCTGAGGTGCTCTACCATGGGTGCCATGTTCGTACCCCCTTCCTTCCCAGTGTGACTTCCTGGGAGTGTCCCCCCACCCCTAAGCCAGCTGGATCCTGCAGAGAGGAGACTGCGCTCGTCCTCTGCCAGCCCACGGCCCATCTCGCAGGCGGGTGCCTGTGTGTGAGTATCTATTTGCTTATGTTTTGGTGACCGTGTCCCCCAGGCTGGCCAAGCATCCTCCTGCCTCAGTCTCTGGAGCAATGGGGACAACAGGTAGGACATATATCATTTTCACTTTCTTGCCCAATTGAACATACCTGGTTTTTGAAGGTAAAATTGGTGAAACTTATTCCTCCGTTTTCGGAGGAATAAATAGTGGTCTGCGATACCTGTTCTCCACGCGAATATGCAAAAATGGAATTGTTTATCTCCTGGGAAAACAACACACAGGAAACAACCCCTCAGAAGAAGACAGCAGGGACAGCTGCCCGCCTGTGCCTGTGCCACCTCGTTCTAGAGACGGGGTCTCGCTGACCCCAGGCTGGAGGGCAGTGGCCCTTCACGACATGTCTGTCTGGCCGCTGACCAGCACTCGGTGGTGTTTGGGGCTGGGAAAGGAGCCAGGGCCGCGCAGGCCGGGCCTGTGCTCAGGACTCTGCTGCCCGGTGGCAGCCCCAGCAGCCCGGAGGCCTGGCCTGTTTTGTTTCCCTCCTGGGCCGGTCGGTCCCTCCTCGGACACCTGGTGGACTGACGAGGCCCAGGTCCCATGGCCGACCACTGCCGTCACTCCATGGGAACCCAGGGTAACTCTGCCTAGTTCAGGTGGACCTGCCCCCTTCCTCCTAGACCCCGGGGCCACATACTCAGTCCCCAAGGACTGTGACCTCTGTGACCTCTATTGTGGGGGGGAAGGCAAACCTGACCAGCCCTGACAGACACCCAGCCTTGTCTGGGCTTTGACTGTCCGATTTTCACCCACTCCCGTTTGGTCACTCCACAGCAGCCCGTCCCCTTGTGGGAAGAGACATTCTCACAAAGGTGGGGGCTGCGCTTTCCTCCTCCCTCATCTTCGCTTCCATCCAGACTCACCTGCCGCGCCCCTGATCCTCAGCCTCACCTTAGGACCATCCCCTAGTCCATCGCCAGGGCCTCCCATTACCCGCCCAGGGTGGACCCTACTGTCTGGGATGTTTCAAGCCCTTCTGTCGCCTCACACTGTAGGGGTTCTGTGTTGGGATGGGGTCCCTGATGACTCCCCGGCTGTGACATGCTGGTGCCTGGGCAAGCTTCTGTGCCAAGGCACAGGATGCCCGGTTGCTATGGCAACGCCCTCTGTGCCAGCATCTCATCAGCTTCCACCTTAACCTGAGGCACATAACCCCAGGAACAGAGGAACTTGCTTGATCGATGATATCTACAAGGCTTCCCCAGGCTCCGGTGCTCCTGGAGCTGCCCGCCTAGCAGTGACTTCACACAGTGACCTCCCTGAGACCGCACAAAGCTCCTGGCCCTGTGTACGGTAGCGGTAGCTGTGACGCGTCACTCGGCGTAAGCAGCCTTCCTGGACCCTGAGCGAAGAAGTGGTTACGGTACTAATGACTGGCATAGATAGAGGACAGAGCCCCTCGGCCACCTCTCCTCCTCTGCACCTTGTCTCTGCGTCCTCATTCTCTGAGATTCTTTACAACACACCACGAGCCCGTTCACATCGTCTCCAAAGCCCTCCATTTTCTGCCCAGTCACAATCCCGCTCTCCCCGTTGCTGCTCCCTTCTGCAGGGCAGCCTCCTCAGCTCCCTTCCAGCCCCAGGTGTGTGTGTGGCCAGGCCTGCGCACCCTGGCCTCGGGCCCAGGGCAGTTAGCACACACCCTCCTCCGTTCACCTGGGGCTCCTTCTTCATCCTCACTGTGGCCTCCTCTCCCCCTCCCCATCTTCATAACTTTGCGAGCACTCGGGAGAGTGGAAGGAGATCCCTCACAAGCAGCCTCTCTCCTTTCTCCACGCTGAGCCTTCCCCGCTCCTCCTGCCCCCCGCCCAGCTCCTACTTCCACTAATGGCCGGATTCCTCCAGAGACCCTCCTTCTAGACACACAAGGGACCAGAACTCTCCTGCACTGTAAAGCCCTGGGCAGCATCTCCCTGGCCACAAAGCACAGGGCCAGCAGGCTTGATCAGGGGCCTGGGGGGGGTGTCAATTTAACTTTTCCTTTGGCAACAACACAGAAGATGGACTTCAAAACTTTCTCTCTGGGGCAGGGGGCGGGGGGCTGGGGCTCAGTGGTGGAGCCCTTGCCCAGCACCCGTGAGGCCCTGGGTTCGATCCTCAGCAGCACATAAAAATAAGTAAAATCAAGGTTTTGTGTCCAACTGCAACTAAGCAAACAACACTTTCTCTGCCTCTCCGCCTCCCTGACCTCCCACGCCCATTTCACCTTCAGGTGAAAAGGCAGGGATTGGCTCTCGGGGTCCTGGACCCATGATGTGGGATCAACCTTTGCCCCGTGACTTATCTAAGGGGTGGCCCCTGGCCTGAGAACACGGGCCACAGCCTCTCTACTCATTAATGAGTCAAAGGAACCCACCTTTGGGGCCCCACTCACCACCCTGGCTCCCCATCCCTCAACGGAACCCCCTCCTACCAGGGCTACCTTCCTACCCGGTCAACCTCTGTCTGCTCAGGTTCCCCTGGGGGCCAGCCACTGTCACTCTCCACGCGTGCTCGCCTTTAAACCCCGCTGCGCCCCCTGCCCTCAGGACTCTCCCCTCTCCTCCTTTCCTGCACTAAACTCTGGGGGAGCTCCTTCCACACCCCCACAGGAGGGCCCCTGCTCCAGGGAACATGCCCGCGGCCCACACATGGCTCCTCCTTCCCTGGGGGGGGGTCCGCCAGGCAGGGTCTGCTGCAGTCTCTGGAACCTCCCCAGCAACACGTCCAATCGCGGGCTGAGCTTGGCGCCTCCTCAGAGCCTCCCTGGGGCAGAGGGAGGCCCCCGACGTCCACACTGACTCCACACACGCTGCCCACGTTCTTCTCTCCCACTCTGCTATCGGGAAGGAGCGGGATTCCTTGCCACCAAGGGACTTCATTACTCATGTCCCCTTCAGGTCCCCAGGCTTCCCTCTGCCACTGGAACGGGAGGATGGCAGCTAGCACCCCTCTCCTGGGGCACTTCCTTTCCTGACCCCCTCCTCGCCATAGCCTTCTGCTGACGCTGGCCCCTGCCTCATTACCTTGATTCAAGGCCAGACTCAGAGGGTCTCCAACCAAACCGTGAACCAGCTGCGGTCACAGACTTCCAACCCCCACCCACGTGGGCGTCCAGGGTCAGCATCACCCCCCGACCCTCACCACGGCCCCAGTGACACCCCGCGCCCCTGACAAGCATCCAGAGGCCGCCCCTGCCCGGCAGGAAGAAGCCACAGAAGATTGACCTACGCCCCTGTCCCTTAAGGTCCCTGCTTAGCATCGGCTCGGCCATCTTACGTGACAGCTGCCATCTTAAGAAAGACTTTCACTTTCCGCCCCAGGGCGCTTCTGAGAAGGGCTCCCCACTCCCTCACCCCAACCCACCCTTAACCACGGCGTCAGGAATCCGCTCTAATCCCTGAGCCTGCCCCATAAAAGTCCTGGAGCCCAAGCGTCTGTTCCCCTCTCCATCTAGGGAGGCGGCCTTTATTCCTCAGCTCTGGCAAATGAACTCCGTGGGTCTCTCTGCCTGGCCTCCGTCCGTCCTTCCTTTCTTGCTCCCCCGTCTCCAGGGCCTCTCTTTCCTGACCTCTCTCCTTGCCACAGGCCTTCCGCTAAGCTGGCCCCTGCCTCATTAGATTGATTCAAGACCAGACTCAGAGGATCTCTGACCCATCAGTCCTGGGAACCAGCTTCCGTCACAGGACTTCCAACCCCACCAACGTGGGCGTCCAAAATAGGAGCTGCTGCTCTTCAGGACAATAACCCCTGCCCACGGCCTTCCTCTCCTCCGTCTTAACACCCTCATTCCAGCATGGTCCAAAAGTACTAAACGGAAAATTCCAGAAATGGGAATAACAAGCTTTTCTGCACAGTGTGACGCAGTCCCCTTCCCCACGCTCCCCTGGCCCGGGGGAGAAGCATCCCCTAGTTCGGCTGTGGGGGGAGGCCCAGCAATGGCTGAGTCCTCGGGGCTGTGCGGTCTGTGGTGTGGCCAGGGCCGGGACGACCAACTGCGTGGAGGGGCCCACCCGAGTCCTGAATGTCAGCCTGTGAGCCTGGCCCCTGCAGCCTGGTGGTGGTGGCCTCCTTTGTTTGGCTCCATGGAAAAGGGCCTAAAGGAAAGGCTGGGGGGCGCTGAGCGGAACTGGCCAGGGCGGAAGCAAAGCTGAGGCTGGCCAATGGCCGTGTCCACCTCTGAACAAAGCACGTGTGCTCCCCTAACTGGCCTCGCACCTTCTCCCACCTGCTGGACACGAATCTGCTTCCTGGGTCGGAGCCCCCACCCTACCTGGGTGCCTCCGCGCTGTGTGTGCCACCTGCCCCTTGGCCATCCACTGAATGCCACAGCTTCCCAGAGCACAGCCCCGACTTCGTGGAACAAGGCCCCAAGCATGGGAGTGGCCATGTGGGCCACTGGACCCACCACAGAGGGGTCCAAGTGCCTCCTTTAAGGGAAAAGGAAAAACACAGTGGGCCCTGCTGGGAAGGAGAGCCCCGCACCCTGCAGGACTCTGGTCACAGGAGGTGACCATCTCTGTTCCGTCATTCCTTATCGTTGCTGACCTCTACCTAAATCACAAGTTGGACTTTACCATGGGTCTCCACGTATATGAAAAATAGTTCACATAGACACCTGTGTACTTAGTGTGTACACGTGTGCGTATGCAAACACACACACGCGTGGCCTTGTGCTGTCCTCAGTGCCCAGCACCCTGGTCTCGAGACACGTGCCTTGCAGAGAGAACAAGGCTGTCTCCGTGGCACTGGAGGTCACGGGGTAAAATGGCCTAGAACTGGGAATGGGCGTGGCTCCCGTGTCCATGTCCTGTGTGAGGCGTGACCACTGGGGAACTGGCGGAAGGACACCTGGGACTCTGGTCTTTTAGCAAATCCCTACAGTGTCTATAATTATTCCAAAATGGTACGTTTGTTGAAACAAGATAGACAGGCCCACAGGGGGCGCTCTTTGATCTGAAGTCTCTCCAGGGCCCCTGCCAGCTCTCAGGCCCTCTTCCCAGCTCCACGGAGGTGACGTCCCCCGAGCCTGGCATGGGGCCCATTCAAGATGACTTGTGTTCGGGACAGAGTGAAGAAGGGAAAATCGTAAATCGTGCTTACCGTGCAAAAGGTGTTTCCAACAAAACAACAATTGTCACCAGAGATGTGTGAAACGGGATGCTGAATACCTGAAAAGAACAGGTGATCCTTACGTACCACTGTATACACCATCAGAGAACGTTCTAGAATGGAGTGTGTCGGCCTCGACACTAGGGACGTGAGGCGGTCACCCTCAGCTCAGGCCCTCTCTAGGCACCACAGGAGGCTCAACAGGTCCTCCTCTCCCCTCAGTGCCGTAGCCTCTTCCCCCGGCTTTGGAAATGGAAAGTGTCTCTGAACATCGCAGGATTCCAGTGAGACCTGCTGGCTTGGGGGGACTTCCAGGGCTGCCGAATCCCAGGTGGGGCTCCCTTCTCTTCCTTTCATTCTATTTAAAAGCAGAGGCTTCTCCTCCAGAGCCACACAGTCCCTGACTGTTAGGGAAATGCAGGTCAAAGCCACGAGGAGGTGGCCCGCACCCCACAGGGATGGCTGATCAAAACAGCAGAGGCCCAAGTGTGCCGAGGACGTGGGGAAGGGCGATGGTGCACTGCCTGGGGCTGGAACGCTCGCAGTTCCCAGAAACCCACAGTCACGCGAGGATGCCCTTCCGCCCCTGGGGACACACCCGGAATCACTGACAGCAGGGACTGGGGAGGCCTGGCACCTGTGTTCCCCGCAGCAGGCTGTGCCAGAGGTGGAAAGGACCCCAGTGTCTGCCCACCGGGGGCACGGCACCCACGTGGGAGTAGGCACGGTCACCACGTGGATGACCTCAAGGGCTTTAGGTCAGTGAAGACTCCAGAGTAGGAGGACACAGGGGGCAGGACGGCACCTGCGTCAGGTCCCGGAGTCGACATGACATGGAGACAGGACAGAATGTGGGGACCCGGTGGGGAGCTGCCCTGAAGGCTCCCCGGCCACCCCCTTGCCGCCTGCACTGGGGTTCCCTGCTCTCCTCCTCAGGACGCTCACCGGGCCCCTAACGAGCACTATGTGGGATTGAGCATCCCCACAAGACATCGGGGAGTCACTCTTGGCCCCCCTGGGTCCTCCTGGGTCCTGGGGGTGTCTTCTGATTCCATCAGGCCGAGCGGGTTTTTGTGGCTGGGGCAGAAACAATGGGTTCCCACCCTCTGGGACGAGGCTTCGGCCAATTTTCATTTGGTCCTTCCCCCACCCCCTCCCTTCCTTCTTTTCCTCTTTCCAGTCCTGGGGCCGGAACCCAGGGCCTCACACACCCAGGCAAGTGCTCCTCCGCTGAGCCACATCGGGGATGCACACCTGGCATCCCACCACCCGGAGGCCTCGGCAAGAGGACTTCAAGTTCCAGACCAGCCTCAGAGACTCAGCAAGACCCTGACTCAAGTGCAGTTCCCCTGACCGTTTTATTTTGGGCGCGCACCCTTGGGTTCAATTCCCAGCACCTGGGGGTTGGGGGGAGACAAGGTGACATCCAGGGACTGACTCCCAAGTAGGAAGGCCATGTATGTTTCTGAAATTGATCCTCTCTTCTCAAATGTTGGCTAAACTCCAACAAAGTTCAAAAACACAAACCCACGCACCTGTCGCCATCTGCCAGACATCCTCCTTGTAGGCATAAGTATAGACTTTCCCATTCACTACCAACAGCAGTAACGCGTTGGCAAAATGTGCTGATGTCACTTCTGGCACGCCCACCTAGAAAGGAGGATGCGGTCACTGCGCTGTGCGGGACGTGGATCTGCTAAGCTGTCCCCGACCCCCTGTCCGTCCTCGTCTCCGGGACACAGCTAGATGTCTGCAGGACAGGCCAGCAGTGTGAGCAATGAGGGCTGCACAGGGCCAGTGGCAGAACTTCCTGAGACAGTGACTGTGAGGGTGGTTCTGCTTTGGCTGAGGACAATTTAGGGAGGACTTGAAATGACCTCAGGAAATGAGGATACCATCCCATCTCCGGGACACACAGTGGAAGGAAGACCCTGGGCCACTATTGTGTTTCCTTTCTCTCAAAGAAAAAGCCCACTTTGGTAGTAGGAAGAGAACAGGACCAACCCCCAACCCGGTTTTAGCTTAGAAATTGCTCTTGGCCTCAAAGGGCACATTGTCAAAGAAACCTGAAACTAACGAAAGCAGGCCACTCTGATGCTTTTGAACTCTGTCTTCCCCTGAATATTATGTATCTCAAAGATCCTTCAAACCATCTGGTAAAGTAACTACCGTCATGGATGTAGGGATGGTGAGTGGAAGGAGACTACTCTCAAAGTTGTCTCTCGTGAGAAAAATGTGTTTTCTGAAATAAACCATAAAAGAGTTAAATTAGGACGATTTCACACAAGAAAATTTTATAAGACCATGAAGTTACTCTAAAAATGTTCTGTTCAAGGGAAATTCCTGTTTAGCCAGGAACCATCCAGGTAACACCTGTTACTGAATTTGCAGGAGCACCTCTTTATAGCTCTGGTATTTGATTTTGTTGTTTTGTTTTTGGTTTTGCTACTGGGGACTGAACCCAATGGCGCTTAACCACTGAGCCACATCCCCAGGCTTTTTAATATTTCATTTAGAGACAGGGTCTCACTAAGTTGCTGAGGCTGGCCTGGAACTTTCAATCTTCCTGCCTCAGCCTCCGTAGCAGCTGGAATTGCAGGTGTGTGCCACTACGCCCCAACAGGGATGCAATTTTTTAAGAAAATTTTTTCAGTCTGCGGTCGGTGGAATCCACAGATGCAGGACGTGGACGCTCTGCTGTGACTGTTTTAGTTACTTGCTGCTCTCTGTTCCCCTTTCTCCAAGCCTAGCCCTAAGCGTGGACTCCCTGCAGCCAGCTAGGAGCAATGAGGGCAAAACCATCTCTGCTCGTGTTTGTGGGATGAGTAAGTTTCAATGTAAAGGAAGGAGACGGTGAATAAAATGGCCACTTACCCTAGATACAGTGCTATGTTTTTATCACAAGCATGTTTAATCAACCTGGTCCCAGACTGAAAATACAGCACATCCTAGAGAGAATCACAGTCTCAATGAGATCAACGCTGATAACCAGGCAATACAAGAACAACCCAATGTCAACATTACAAATGTAAAGGGTGAAATATCCATTAGGTAGGTGGCTTGTGTCAATGTCATCTCCTCTTTTTTTTTTTCCTTTTTTTTTAATGGCATCTCATTATGTCCCCCAAGCTGGCCTTGAACTCCTGGGCTGAAGTGATTCTCCTGCCTCAGCCTTCCAGGTTACCTGCGACGACAGGTGTATGCCACCATGCCCAGCTTCATTTTCCTCTTTTGGTTTTAGAGTGTGGTCAGGTCAGGTGTTACCACTGAGGAAAGCTGGGGAGGGGCCCCTAGAGCCTCCCTGGACTATTTTTGCAGTTTGACGTCAATCTATAATCACAATGAAATAAAAGGTGTCATTCATATCACACCTCATTCCTGTAGATGTTGTCTACTGACACATAGTAGCTGGGTACCGTGGCCCACGCCTGTTGTCCCAGCTACTTTGGGAGGATGGGGCGGGAGGATCATTGGAGCTTAGGAGTTCAAGGCCAGGCTGGGCACCATGGCAAGAGCCATTCTCCAGGGGCTGAGGCTGTAGCTCAGTCGTAAAGTGCTTGTCTCACATGTGTGAGGCACTGGGTTCGATCCTCAGCACCACTAAGAATAGTGTGTTCATCTACAACTAAATAAATATTTTTTTTTTTTAAAAAAAGAGCCCTTCTCTAAACAAACAGAATACCCAGATGATTACTTGGAAGAGAGGCCTAAGGATGGAGAATCTTATGCCAGAATGTGAGAATCCAGAGACTTGAAGATTTAGAAAGACTACCTTTGAAATTGCACAGCGTCAACAGGAAGCTTCCTTGGAGGGGAATTTGCTTTTTAGGCATCTTAAGCACGTGTTGGGTAATGTGGTGCTATCCGCCATGCTGCGCCACGCAGAGCACCTCCACGTGACTGCATTTCAAAATCTATCAGATGTGATAGCAGACCTAGCTGTGGGTGGAGGGTCAGGTGACCTGAGTCCTAACCCCTTGGTTAGGTTCCTTGATCAAAGCTCTCATTAGGGAAATGGGAGTGATTATTCCCTACTGCTAAGGAAAATTAATTAAGGATTAAATAAAGCAATCTCCTTAGAGACCTGATGTACTGCTGCCTCTCAGGAGATATGAGGAAATGTTCCTTCCCCTCTAGCCATTAGATAAAAACTCAAGGCAGAATGTAGGGGGGAGCCACGTACCCCTTGGACTTGCTGAATGACGTTAAACACTTTTCCTGTCCTCACCGTGCGAATCCTGGAGGTAACAGATACATTTGCAGTCAATATTCAGACTATGTTAGTTACTGCCCTTGACTTGTTTTGAGGGTTGTGGGTGACCCTAGAAAACTCTGAAACTGTGGGCCCTCCGCTCTGTGAAGCAGATTTGTGTACAGGCCTACACAGAGATGGAGCCTGTCAGTTCCCAAAAGCTCATTCACAGAGCCCAGATGAGGAAGATAAAACTCCTGCTCCAAGCCATTAGCTTTCCTGCTTCTTTCCTTACGAGATGGTGGGAATGGCAGCATAGTTTGTAGCAGAGATTCAGCCTTGAACCTTGAGTGAGCGCCACATGACCGGGAACCTTTGACCCAGTAAGTTTGGGGAATTGTGTCTCTACCCAATTCTAACCAATTCCTAGGTGCTGCGCTGCTTGGCCAGGGACCAGCAGCATGGGGGAAATGGGAGAAGTAGACACAACTGATCCTTATACACTTTGAGATAAGTCCTCCTAGGAAGCCTTACAGGAAAACCTTACTTCCCACTTAGCTATATGTCTTTCAGCAAGTGGGTCTAAAGTTTTCCTGGGTCTGTTTTCACATCTATTAAATGAGGTGAAGGAATCACTAATTTGTGAAGCTTGTCATAAAGACCCAAAGGGTCTTAGGCACACACTGACTATCTCACAGTAAGCAGGTCCCTGCTGAGTGACAGCTCACTCCTGTGCCCGAGGGTGCCAACTGAGCTTTGGCATCTGCGTGGCCCGTGGCCCTTGCACACTATCCACCCGTCTACTGGAGTCTAGAAGTGTACTGGGTAAGGAGTGAATGAAATGGGCAGCCCAGAGCCCACAGGCTCACGGTGCGAATTGGTCAAAAAATTAAATAACAGCAATTAGTGACAGAAAATACAAGAATCAAGGGATAGAAAGTAACAGTGGAGAAGGGCTTAAAAGGGGGAATGAAGAACTGATCATGGAGAAATCTGGAAGCCAAACATGCCAGGCAGAGGGAACAGAAAGCCCTAAGCCTGGACCAAGGACGCGGACGTCTTGGCTGCAGCCCTGTGACCCAGGGGTCAGGCCAGGAGCTCTGGGAACCCCAGGAACCTCTCGGGTGATTGTGAAGTCTGGGAGAGGACGTACTACTACCGGCCCCCAGGGAGCGGAGACCAGGGACGTGGTCCAGCTAAACGTGGAAGGAGGCACAGGACAGCTCCGGCCGGCTGTGCAAGGGGACTGCAGGCTGCGCGAGGGACGTGCGTTGTCCCGGGTTTCGGCGGAGAACCAAGGCAGGGGAATGCCCAGAAAGAGCCGCTCAGGGGTTGGTCAACGGACAGGAGGAAAAGCCTAGGGTGGAAGCGGCCGAGGAGTCCCGGGGTAAAACTGGCGGACGCGGAGATGGGCTGGGAAGGTGGGAGAAAGGGCAGTACCAAGCCTGACTCCTACAGAGTCCGCGGCCTCAAGGACGGCGCCCTCCCCACCGCTAGCAGCACCCCAGCCCCCGGAGGGCAGCCCCACCGGCACAGCTGACTAGCTCCGACCGGCGCCCAGAGCCGGGCGGTCGCCGCCACCACCAGCATCAACACCAGCATCTCGCTGGACACGGCTACCACCGCCCTACAACCGCCTCGGGCACTAGCTCCACCGGCAGGGCGTGCGTAGACGAGCCTGGGCGCTCCCGTGCCTGCGCATGCGCACATGGCAGCACCCTGCGTGGCCTGAGCATGCGCGACTGGATCCTGGGCTCGCAGGGCCCGTCAGTGTGGGCATGCGCGTCCTGTCTCCTGGGAAGCTCGAATGCAACTTCACGGCCCAGAGCTTGGCCATGCGCATGTCACCCGCTGCCCTAAGCGCGTGCCCAGGGAGCCCATAAGTTCTCAAAGGCTTGCAGCATCAGTTCTTTCCACAGCTTTCCCGGTGACCCGAAAGCTCTGCCGCGCGTGAGGTGGGAGGCCGAGGGAGTTACCCCGCCCACCGCAAGCCCCTCCTAGAGGCGTGACTTCTAGCGCCACGCCCTCCTCGGGGCCGCGGCACGCGCCAGGCGTCACGTGCGCCGCGGCCCGGAGAGCGGAAATGACGCGACTCCCGCGCGCCCCCAGTATGGCCGGGCCATGGCGGCGAGCACAGGCTACGTGCGGCTGTGGCGCGCGGCGCGGTGCTGGGCTCTGCGCCGGCCGCTCCTGGCCGCCGCCGGGGGGAGGGGCCCGACCGCGGCCGGCGCGTGGCTGCCCAGAGGCCGGAGGGCCTGCGACGCTTCGCCTCCTTGGGCGCTTTGGGGCCGAGGCCCGGCAGCCGCCGGCCAGTGGCGAGGGCTTTGGGAAGCGAACAGCCGCGGCAGCGGGGCATTCTCGGGCGGCGAGGATGCCGCCGACGGGGGCGGGGAGGAAGGCGCAGGGGGCGGTGCAGGCGCCGGGGAAGGTCCGGTCATAACGGCGCTCACGCCCATGACGATCCCGGACGTGTTCCCGCACCTGCCGCTCATCGCCATCACCCGCAACCCCGTGTTCCCGCGCTTTATCAAGATCATCGAGGTAATGGGAGCCCCCGCCTCGGCCTTGGTTTCCCCACCTCTGCAAGTGACAGGTTGGACCGAGGGATCGCGTAGCGCCCTCAGGCCGCAGAACTTTCTCCGAAGTTTTTCAGAGTTTGCAGTTGGAGTCCCGTCCGCGCGGCACCGGTGGGGTGCTCCTGAGCAAATGCCTCACCCTTTTGAGTTCCTTGGGTTTGTTAGAGGAGTTGGGCTCCGTGAACTTAGGACTCCCTTCGAGCCCTGGTGATGGAAGGCCGGGCAGACCAGAGGCAGTATTGCAGCCTGCTTACTCTTCTGTAACTCCCTCGGGTGACAGTTTAGGAACCTCTTTGGGATCAGAATTCATTTCCTCGTTACACAACCATTTCTTGATTGCTTGTGCTCTGTCAGGTAGTTTTAGATTCCCGGCCTTTGGAGTGACCTTCTGTGAGGATGAAATAAGCAGCATTGACCGCCAGGAATAATAGAGCGAGGAATGGTAAAGAGGCTTGAGGGAGGGGAAGGAGGACAGTGTTCTTGATGACTGCCACGGGGCAGGCAGAGGAAGGCAGCGGTGAACATCTGGCCTGAGGAGCAGATGTGGAGGTGGAAGAGGCAGTAAACCTGGTCCTTTCAGAGGAAGAGCCATGAGGGGGGCGGGAAGGAGCAGGGTGATGTAAGAGGGAGAAAGCAGTGACTGCAGGAGGCCCCTGTCATTCAGCTTTCAGAGTGGGAAGAACCCAAATGCCTCTCCCCCACCTACCACCCCCTCCCCTTTAAAATCAGTGGGAGCTCAAGTCCAGGGAGGAGAAAGGTTATCAGTTAATCCTGTAAGCAGGGTCACACAGTGAGTCAGCTTCTGCGTTCACATTCCAGAGTCTGGATAAATAAATAAATCCCAAGGATCCCTTGGAAGGGGAAAGGGCAGTGCAGAGAGGCAGCAGCCCATGAGTGGGGAGGGACAGATGAAGCCCCCCTCCAATTCTGTGTGTCTGAGCTCCTTTTCAAGACCCTTCCTTGATGTTGAGTAATGGTTTCTGGGGCACACACCAGAGCCAGACCCCAAGGAGTCATTCTGGTCCCACTACTCTTCCAGTTACTCTTCAAGGCCTTGATTTTCTTGTCTGTGAAATGGACATCAGAGTAGCATCTTACTGCTGGAGCTGTTGTCGGACTTATATGAAGTTCTGTGTCAAGGACTTGGATCTGTGTCTGGCGCTTAGTTTGCCTCAGTAGTGAGATGCTGCTGCTGCAGTTTGCTACCCAGAGGAAGTTAGAAGTTATGTGACAACTCCTCCGAGTGCCGTGGCAGGTGCACATGGAAGATGTTGGTGACATTTCAGAACTCCTCCCTGAAGGCCTCCGGCCCAGCTTTGACCCCACCCCCAGCTGTCCTCCTTATCTTCCCAGGCTTCTGGGGCCAGGACTGTTCACCAGGCTTGCCTCCCACCCCATAATGACAGATGCCCTTTGCCCCAGTACCCCAGCAGAGAGATGACTCCTCAGGAAAGTCCTGTGCCCATCTGGAGCTAGCCAGGAGGGCCAAACAAGTCACTGTGGACTGCATTGGGAGACCTGGTCGTCAGTGTTTCTGTCCGTGTTACCCTGGAAATAACAAGGGTTTTGCCACGGGGATGGAGAGATAGGTGTGGAGGGTGTAGCAGTCAGCTGATGGCAGGGGAGAAGTTGGGGTGGCTTTTTTGGGACCCAGTAAACATTTCTGAACCTGTTAGCAAATCTGTTTATGTTCGATTTTGTAGTTAATACTACTTGCTCTAATAGCTTCTCTCCTGATTGGTGGCCTTTGAATGTGGAGCAGCCTGTCTTAATTTTGGGGTCTTGCATCCTCTTACTGGATACTACACACTTTCTTTCCAGAAAAAGTATGTCTAAGCTGGATGTGGTAGTCTTGCCTGAAATCCCAGCTACTCAGAGGCTTAGGCAGAAGAATTGCAAGTTTGAGGCCAGCGTCAGCAACTTAGTGAGATCCTGCCCTAGAAAATAATAAGGACTGGGAAGGTTGCTCACTGGTAGAGGACCAGTGGGTTCAATCCCTAGTACTGCAAAAAAATAAAAAATAAAAAAATAAATCTACAGAGTCGGGTGTTCCCACCACAAGACAAGAGCCTCTGTTGGTCCTCGGTGTGGTCCCTGGGCCAGCAGCTTCAGTGTCACCTGGCAGTCAGTTTGAAACGCTGTTTCTGGGGCCCACCCCAGGCCTCCTGGATCAGAAATTGCATGGCTGGGGCCCTGCCGACAGTTTAAGCAGTCCTGCAACTGATTCTGGTGCCTGTTAAAGCTTAAGGTTCGTTAAGTAAGATCTGGCCAGGAATGAGTGGAGGGAATCAGCTGAGTCTCAGATGGCTGCACCCTGCCAGCCAGATGTTTCCTGGAGGACAGTGGAGCCCTGGCCCGCCCCTGGGATGGCACTAAGAGTGCTGTGGTTCTGGGGTATGAACATGACTAGCACAGGTGGATGAGGAGGTAGTTCCTGTGAGAGTGTGGCCTGTGCAGAGGCCACGTTTGACCTCCACATATGTTGTCCTGACATTAAGAAAAACAGAATGGTTATGATTTTCAAACTCAGACATTTTGCCACTGAAACAGCTTTATTTATTTATTTATTTATTTATTAAAGAGAGAGTGAGAGAGGAGAGAGAGAGAGAGAGAGAATTTGTAATATTTATTTCTTAGTTCTCGGCGGACACAACATCTTTGTCTGTATGTGGTGCTGAGGATCGAACCCTGGCCGCACGCATGCCAGGCGAGCGCGCTACCGCTTGAGCCACATCCCCAGCCCGAAACAGCTTTTTTTAAAAAGTATTTTTTAGTTGTATTTGACATAATACCTTTATTTTATATGTGGTGCTGAGGATTGAACCCAGGGCCTTACATGTGCTAGGGGAGCGCTCTACCACTAAGCCACAGCCCCAGCCCTGAAACAGCTTTTTGAGTGGGATGCTAAAGCAATTTCTTGGTTCTGGTCATTTGTCTACTTTGAACTTTTTTTAATACTTTTTTTAAAAATATTTTTTAGTTGTCAGTGGACCTTTATTTTATTTATTTATATGTGGTGCTGAGAATTAAACCCAGTGCCTCACATATGCTAGGCAAGCACTCTACCACTGAGTCCCAGCCCCTGAATTTTCTTTGGAAACGCGGGAGGGACCACTACACTAGGTAATACTGTTCTGCCCCATCCCCTTCCAGTAACCCCAGCCCTGTCCTTTTGGTCCAGATTCCTGGACCATGTTGATTAGTGTCCTGAATCAGGTTAGCATGTCCGTAGAGAGTAAAACTGTCGAGTGTCAGTAGAAGACCTGCCCTGCATTTCACTCGGGTTGTTGTCATGCTAGGTTAAAAATAAGAAGTTGGTTGAGCTGTTGAGAAGGAAAGTCCGTCTTGCCCAGCCATATGTCGGCGTCTTTCTAAAGAGAGATGACAAGTAAGTGGCATTTTTCCTTCATTCTTTTGTTGAAGGGGCCTTGGCGCCTGGCTCCCTGCAGTCCTGCTGTGTAGAGTGGACCTTTCCCCTTGACCTAAGAGGAGCCCCGGCTAAGGGCTGGGCAGAATGCCTCTCTAGTCGCAGCTGAGGACTCTGGTGGCTCCTGCACTGAGCTCCCGGGCTCTGTGTAGAGTGCTGGCCGCGCCTGGCTCCACCCTAGCACCGAGCAGGGAATCTCTGCAAACTGTCCAGATGAGGGATCTAGCTTCAAGGACCTGTAGTGTTAAAAGGCACCTGGGAGGCTGCTCGAGTGCCGAGCCAGCCGGAGGGCTCTACCAAGTTAAAGGAGAGTGGAAGAGAGCCCTTCCTCAGCTCTGAGCTGGCGAGGAGCTGCCCTGTGGAGGTCACCCTGTGGGAGCCCAGGGCGCCACTCTGCTTTTTGCTTTAATTGTTTTTCTTCTAGCTGTAGGTGGACAGAATGCCTTTATTTTATTTAGTATGTGGTACTGAGGCTCCAATCCAGTGCCTCCCGTGTGTTGGGCAAGTGCTGTGCCACTGAGCCATGCCCTAGCCCCAGGCCACTGTTTGTAAAGTGGCGGCAGGGCGCTGGCAGGGCCCTTCTATCCAACACCTCCCTGACGCTGTGCGCCCTGCAGCTCGGCTCATGCACCTTTCTGCTGTCCCTCAGCAATGAGGCCGATGTGGTCGAGAGCTTGGAGGAGATCTACCACACGGGGACGTTTGCCCAGATCCACGAGATGCAGGACCTTGGAGATAAGCTGCGCATGATCGTCACAGGACACAGAAGGTGTGTGAGCTGACCAGCAAGGGGCTTTGTCATGTGGGACCCTTGCAGATGAGGCAGGTACAAAGAGCAGCCCTGGAGTGCCCAGTCCCTGCATGGATCCACCCTGTCAATCAGCCTTATGCAGATTCATTATAAGCACTAAGAGCAAAGCAGTGGACAAAGGCTGAGGTTTGTCACCCCAGAGAGTAGCAAGCTGTCTCAGATGCTGGCAGGTGGGAGAGCCTTTCCTCCAGGTGCCTAGGCCTGTACCTACCAGCAAGTGCCCATAGCTGGCAAGTTCCACCACTTCTCTGACCGGACATACACGTGGCCCCCAGCTTAAAGTGCCTCTGTCCATGGTTGTGTGAGTGTGAGAGTGTGTGGTTCTGCTGAAGGTGGAACAAGGGCCTTGCACATCTGGGCAAGTGCGTCACCACTGAGCGCACCCAGCCCCTGCTTAACGTTTGCAGCAATGGGTTTTCAGTAGGAGCACCTGCCTGTATCCTGTTGAGGAGCACGTAAAACCTTCATAACCTGCTTAGCCTTTTGGTCATTGCCAGTCACTCAAGAACATCTGTAATCCCAGCAGCTTGAGAGGCTGAGGCAGGAGGATTGCAAGTTTGGCTGATCAATCAAGAGGTCAAAAGATGCTGAGGGGTGGCGCTGGGGTGGTGGCTCAGCGGTAGAGCGCTTGCCCAGCACGTGTGAGACCTTGGGTTTGATCCTTGGCACCACATCAAAACAAAATAAAGGTATATTGCATGCAACTAAAAAATAAAAAAAGATGCTAGCCTGCCTAGGGATGTGGCTCAGTGGTTGATGTCCCTGGGTTCCATCCCAGGTACCTACCCCCCCCCTCCAAAAAAAAAAAAAAAAAAAAACAGGCTGGTGTGCTCCGGGAGCATCCTTCTGGAGCATGCGTCTCCTCAGAGCCCTGCACCTGGGTCCCTGTGGGAAAGGTCTCAGCGAGTGAGTTTCTAAAAAGCCACCTGTGGGGCCCCTCTTAGAGTCTGTTGAGCCTGGAGTCTTCCTTGTTCTCCTTATTCTGTGTGTGTGTGTGTCTCTCTTTTTTGGTGGTGCTGGGGTTGGACCCAGGGCCCTCTGCCAGCTGAGCTGCCTCTCCAGCCCTGGGCCCTCCCTGTTCTTAGAGAGGCTTTTCTTGTGTCAGCGGAAGGACTAGGCATTGGTTCTGAGACAAGCTGGAGGTGTCCCACTGCCACAGGCTCCCAGGCCCTTGTCCTCTGCTCCTGGGGTAGGGATGAGCTGCTGCTTCTGCCCCTGGAGGGATTCCTGGGCCAGGGGAAGGAATAGATGCAGTGGAAATGAATCAAAGCAGAGGAAACCGCCTGCGCCCGTAGGCTGTCAGGGTTATTTTGCTGGGTGTTCTCAGTCTCTGGCGGGAGGATGTGCGTGGCTGCGCCCTTTTATGCAAGGGATAAATCCGTGTGGGGGTGGGACCAGCTGCCTGGGGACACCAGGGGCAGCAGGGAACCCTACAGAAGCAGGCCTGCCAGCCCCTGAGGCTTGAGGTTTGCCCAGCACCCTGGGGCCTGTCCTAGGCACATCAGAGGCTGGTTGTCAGGGGCCCAGTATCAGCCAGGCTCTGACTACATCCCAGGAGGCTCTCAGGCCACCCTCTGAGGAAGGTACTGCTACTACCCAGTGTGGCGGAGGAGAGACCCTCAAGGCCAAAGGCTTATTTCTGTTTATCTCACACTGAGGGCCTGTCTCTGGTGCTAGGCTGCATGAAGAAAGTGGGCACAGGAGGGAGGACAGACAGAAGCTCTGAGTCACACTGCATTCTTATGGAAGGGGGTGTTGGGGGTGGCTGCAGAGATGCTCTTCAATCTGAGTCGGAAGGGAATGAAGAAACCCCTGGGCGGGTGCCACAGTCCGGCTGCAGCAAAATAGCTGGGGGGTGACGAACAACTTGTGTAGATTGATGTGGAAGCCGTTTATTGTAGAACAACAGAGGTATTTATACAGTCCACACAGCTTATCTAATTAACATAAACTAGATACAGCAGTCAACCAATAAGAAATCTCCACACTTAATGGCTCGCTGGCGTTACTTCACAAACCACTCCCTCTGGCATTTTGCCAGGCGCCATCCAGACTTGTTTATAAACGCTAACATTTCCCCCTTTTGTTTAATTTAAATAACGACCATAGTGGGTTTTACACAAACACCATAAATAATCTGTTACAAGCAGAAGGAGAGGATACAAAATGCCACGATACCAAGCCAATTGATGGCTCCATGCAAGAAGCCCTTGGAAAAATTATACCAGCAATGACATCGTTTGCAAAGATACCGAGTTACAATTTGTTGTAGATTACAGTTTGTTGTCTCAGTCCAGGTAAAGCAGTGTCTCAATAGATTAATTCACAGTCCAGGTAAATCACAGTCCAGGTAAGTTCTGCAGGCAGCTAGCTTGATCCGAAGTCTCGTCTGGTTCTCAGCCGAAGTCTCCTCTGGTTTTTGGCAACACTGGAAATTCTTCCACCCTCGTTTTCACTGGGACGAAGGCAGGAACTCCAGCAATGATGTTAAAGAAAATCCTGTAGTATTCCAGCAGGCACTAAGAAAACAAACTTCTGGAAAATTTAGTACATTATCTCAAGGTTTTTTACATTTGAAATAAGCCTTAATAGTGCTCATTACTCATCAGCCTTCAGGTGTGGGAGAACCATTGTAGTTTAGTTATTGGCATTGAAAATGACCAAACATCAGGGACGTCTTCTGCTACCAGCTGTAGCATCCTGGGCAGCCCCAGATGGCCCCGGGGAGTGTCCCGGACTCAAACTGCTACTGGGCACAGAGCAAGAGCCTGCGAGACTGTGCCTCCAGGTCAGGTCTAGGTTTGGGCTCCCGGCTGCCGCCGCTTGGAAACTACTTGCTGCGCCACGACCTGCTCGCGCACGTAGCAGCCACTGCCCCGATTCTGATTCACGCACCCTCCGGTAATGAAAAGTATTCAGTAATAGCCTTTTGCTGCAACTTTTTTCCTGATAATCTTTCTTCTTCTGAACTTTTTCTTTCTGACTAGAGTTCCTGGGCTTCCATCAACACATGCCCTAACTGCTCTTGGTTCCACTGGGGTGCCTCTTTCCCTTATCAATTTACTTCTCACCCCTTACATATTTTCATCACAAAGACAATACAACATTTCAAGATAAAACAAGACACAAACATACTGTATCAGTCTTCTCCATTTTCTCGAAATGGCCATTTTTCCTCTCGCCGTATCTGCCTAGGGACGAGCAGATTGCTCCCGTCCATCTGCTCCCGTCCTATCTAGGGACGGGCAGCTTTTTTTCATCACTTACCCCCGAGTGTCCCGGGGCTCCCCGTACTGGCCGCAGTCTGGCTGCAGCAAGATAGCTGGGGGGTGAGGAACAACTTGTGTAGATTATACAGCAGAAGTGGGAGCCGCTTATTGTAGGACAACAGAGGTATTTATACAGTCCACACAGCTTATCTAATTAACATAAACTAGATACAGCAGTCAGCCAATAAGAAGTCTCCACACTTAATGGCTTGCTGGCGTTACTTCACAAACCACTCCCTCTGGCATTTTGCCAGGCGCCATCCAGACTTGTTTACAGACTCTAACAGGCGGGGGCGTGGTCACGGTGCATGGCCTTGGGGAGGGGCCTGTGCCCTGCTAGCTGGCATCTCATCCCGAAGACTCAGGGGCTTGACTCCCTCGGATGTCCTGGGCTGTCTCTGGGCCTCTGAGAAAGCAGCTCAGCCTCTAGCACAAGGAGCCTGTGTCCACTCTGCCTCTGACTGAGGTGCTGGGCTCACTGCCTCAGCCTCGCCTCCACCTCATTCCCTTCCCAGGATTCATATCAACAGGCAGCTGGAGGTGGAGCCAGAGGAGCCGGAGGTGGAGAACAAGCAGAAGCCCCGGCGGAAGCCCAAGCGGGGCAAGAAGGAGGCGGAGGATGACCTGGGCACCAAGCCCCAGCTGGAGGTGGCGCCGGAGCCCACCTTGGACTCCTCCAGTGGGGTGCTCATGGTGGAGGTCGAGAACGTCGTCCACGAGGACTTCCAGGTCACTGAAGAAGTCAAAGTGAGTCTTGTCGTGCAGGTCTCCCTCTAGTAGCCCCGTGACCTGGGCAGGACTTGCTGCCTGCCCCTGGGCCAGGCCCGCAGGAGGCCCGCCCTGGAGTGAGCAGCACACGCTCCTCCCAGCAGCCTCAGGTGGAACTGGGCCAGAGGGTGAAGGCTGAGCCAGGCCTTCCTCTCATGGGGGGCAGGTTTTGACCCGCGTCCAGACAGCTCGAGTCCACCCTGCAGGAGTCTCCAGCTTCCACCAGAGCACCTCTGTCCCCGCTCCACCCTCCAAGCAGGGGACCCCTGGCTGCTCCATAGGAAAGAATCAGCCTTTGGACCCCAGACCCCAGACCCTGACAGTCCTGCCGCCTTCTTTGTGCCAAGAGCCAGCCTTTGATGTCCCTGGGGGCAGGGCCATTTAGCAAGCGAATCAAAGGCCTGGGGTGTATGTGACTCTAGGGGTGTGCCTCGTGTCACTGGCTGCCTCCCTAAGGACAGCATGAGCCAGGTGGGGCCACAAGGGATGGTCTGGGCCCTTTGTGGTTGTGTCCCCTGGGGCTCTGCTGAGGATGCGGGGCTCCTCCTAGCAGTGCGGGATCAACCGGTGCTGTTGGCTGTGGGTGCTGCACTTGTGCTGGCCTGGGTAGACAGACCCATGCACAGAGCCACGTGAGGCCCTTGAGACCCATGCTGGTGGAAACGGCCTTTCAGTGACCTGCTGTGGCTGAGGACAGGAGGTGAAAACTTACTTACACTCATTTAAACTCATTTAAGCTGCCCGTGGTGTGATCCCAGCAGCTCCGGAGGCTAAGGCAGGAGGATCACAAGTGCAGGGTCAGTCTCAGCAACTCAGCAAGGCCCTAAGCAACTCAGTGAGACCCTATCTCTAATTAGAATATAATAAAGGTCTGGGGATGTGGCTTGGTGGCTAAGCACCCCTGGGCTGCTGGAGCCCAGTTCAGTCCTTGGTAACAACAAAAAAAAAGCTTGGCTAGTGGCTCTGCTGCAGTGGCATTGGTGTCATTGGTGGAGATCGTGGTATTGGTGTCCCCTGGGAATCTGCAGCAGGGCTGGCCGGGCGGGCCTCACAGTGCTGTGGTGATGGGTAGGAGGCCTCCAGTGAGCTGCAGAGGTAAACTCAGGTCAGGGCCACACCAGTGACTGGAGGCCAGGCTGGACGTCATACAGGTGACTGGCAGCCCCTGCAGGCCACTTGTGTGCTCATGGGCTATGCCCTGCTCTGAGCCTGTGGCCTTTTGGGAACAACTGAGGTGTGGTTCATGCTCCAGCCGTGACACTGGCCTCCCATGGCTTCCAGAGTTGGCAAGAAGGAAAACAGGCCTCTGTCACGCCCACAGCGGAGGGTCCCTGTCTCTGGAGAGAGCCTGGTGCGAGGTTCCAGGGTGTGGTGGGCTGAGAGCCTGTGGCGTATAGGCTGTAGTGTGGGTGAGGGTGAGGAGCACAGAGCTTCAGGTGCAGGAGGCCGAGATGGGCCCCACCCTTTCCTCCCAAGGTGGCCTATTCTGAGGTCCAAGCTCAGGGGGTCTGAGGAGACAGGCTTTGGTTTTAGCTTTCACTCCTTGAAAGTGAACGTCTTTCACTGAAGATGTGGGTCTCCTTGGTTTCCAAGCCCAGATCTAGCTTCAGTGGACAGGGAGCTGATGGAGTGGAGGATGGACAGGGCTCCTGGGCCACACCCCCTGCTGGCCTTGGCTTCCAGGCCCATGCAACTGCCCCATCTCCACTCACCAGGCCCTGACCGCTGAGATTGTGAAGACCATCCGTGACATCATCGCTTTGAACCCCCTCTACAGGTCTGTCCCCCACGTGAGTGGCTGGCGTGCCCTGGGGTCACGCTGGGCTTGCCTGAGGCCTTTTATGCAGTGAGGGGCAGGGGCGTTCCAAGAGGGCCATCCTGCAGAACACAGGGACTGCTCTGTGCAGGGGACACCCTACACCTGAGACCTGGGGTGTTTCCCCTTCCTGCCCTTCCTGGAGTGTCCTGGAGCCTGTGCTTTCATCTCCTGGAGGAGAGGGCGGATCACCCCCTGCTGCAGGGGGCCTCAGGAGCTCTAGGCTGGGGCACAGCAGGCCGTCTTGGCTCTGGCCGTGGAGGGGCGGCACTAGGCAGTAGGACGGGAAGGCCTAGGCCTCTTTGGGGACAACAGTGCAGTGAGGGTGAAGGCCTGGCTGCTGTGGCCATGTCCCCCCTTGTCCTTTGCAGGGAGTCAGTGCTGCAGATGATGCAGGCAGGCCAGAGGGTGGTGGACAACCCCATCTACCTGAGCGACATGGGTGCTGCGCTGACTGGGGCCGAGTCCCACGAGCTGCAGGATGTCCTGGAGGAGACCAACGTGAGTGACCTCCTGCCTGGCTGTGCCCGTGCGGTGCTGGGCGCCGGGCAGCCTCCGGGCTCAGCACTGTGAGGTGACTGCGGTCAGCAGGCTCTGTGGGTCTATGTGGGCCACTGGCGAGTCAGCCTGCCTTCAGTCATGTCCTCAGGTGTCACCTGCCTTTGCCGTTCTGTGGACGTCTTGGGCATGTGGCCGCAGACCCCGGGCCTTGTCGGGAAGGCGTTTTCAAGACTGCTGTGTTGGGGAGGTGTGGGCAGCTTCCTCCCTCTCTTGGCAGCTCTGGGGTGTTGCTGTCGCTACCCTGCACGTGCGCAGGCCGACTCCTGACCACGAGGTTGTCCTCCCTCTCTCGGCAGATCCCCAGGCGGCTGTACAAGGCCCTCTCCCTCTTGAAGAAGGAGTTCGAGCTGAGCAAGCTGCAGCAGCGCCTCGGGCGGGAGGTGAGCCAGCGGCTTGGCTGCCCCGGGGAAGACGGGCGACCGGGTCATCAGAGGGAGTCATCAGGCTGGTCGCAAACTCCTGGGCTCAGTTGATCTTCCTGCCTCAGCCTCCCAAGTCGCTAGGAACTCAGGCGCCACTGCACCTGGCCGACTCTGACTCAAGGTCTATAAGCTCTCGGGCCTTTTATTGTTCTGGCCTGTGAAACCGTCCCAGAGTCCTGAGCCCAAGAGAATGAGAGCTGTCCCAGGTCTGTCCCGGGTCTGTCCCAGGTCTTCCCAGTCCTCGTGAGAGTTTCTGTACGCTGCTCCCCCAATGCCGGCTGCAGGTGGGAGTCAGGCTGGGAGGGACCAGACTGTACCTGTGCTGGGTCCTCAGAGGCCCTGGAGCCTATCCTTGGCTGGTCTGGACGTCGCTCTTGGAGCCCCGGTGGTGTTTTGGTGTGACCCGCTTTTCCCACTTAGTTTTAAGTAGAATTCACGCCCGCCTAGATCTGGGAAGCCTAGAAAATTGGGCAGCTCTCACAGGAAGCAGGGCAGTAGGCGGTGGGCTGAGCTGCAGCGCAGGCCTCTGCCCTGTCTGAGAAGCGGGGAGGCCAGCCAGCCAGCCTTCCTGGGGCACCAGTGCTCACCAGGAGCTGCGCTGGGGGACACCGGGTTAAGCACAGGAGGGGCTGGGCATGGCAGTGCCCCTGTGGGGAAAGGGAGCATGGGCAGCATAGCAAGACCCCAAGTCTTGACAAGTGCAGCTCAGTGTAGGATTCGCCTGCCACATGCCAGGCCTGGGTCCCACCCCAGCACCACGTGCACAGAGGAGAAATGGCATGGGGCTGGCACTCGAGCTCTTGAGTCCTGAGTGCGGGCGGACCGCCTGCCGCTGCCCTGAGTCCCACCCCCCCTCACCCCCCCCTCACCCCCCCCCCCGTGTCTTTGCAGGTGGAGGAGAAGATCAAGCAGACCCACCGCAAGTACCTCCTGCAGGAGCAGCTGAAGATCATCAAGAAGGAGCTGGGCCTGGAGAAGGAGGACAAGGACGCCATCGAAGAGAAGTTCCGTGAGCGGCTGAAGGAGCTGGTGGTGCCCAAGCACGTCATGGACGTGGTGGACGAGGAGCTGAGCAAGCTGGGCCTGCTGGACAACCACTCGTCGGAGTTCAAGTGAGCGCCGCCTTCCATCCCCAGCAGTGGGTGGGCCAGGAGGTGGTGTCTGTGGTAGATTGTCACAGAGTGTGTGGAGAGGCTCCAGGTGTGTCGCTTTCCTTGTCCCGGTTGGAACTGCCACTGTCTCCCTGATTGTACAGATGAGCAGGTTGGGGCTTGGTGATCAGGGCCCTGGGCTGGGAGGTGACCACAGGATTGAGGGCAGGGGTGCCTGGCTTAGAGCCATTACCCCAAGACCACCTCTGCTTCTGTCCCCTGAGAGCAGCCAGGAAATGGCCAGGTCTTCCTGTGGCCCTGGCCTTGCCGGGCCTGTTTCCTCGAATACTGTCGCAAGTGGGGAAAGCCTACGGGGCTGGAGGAGCCCACGAGGAGCCCACGCTGTACCCATGCCTGCCACGCGCTGCCTGGCCCCTCCCTGCACAGCTCCCTCTGCCCGTGGCCCAGGAACCCAGCTTCCCAGCAGGCTGCTCCCAGGAGTGGAGAGGCTGGCCTCAAGGACGTGTCAGTGGGCTTGGTGGCCGGGCTGAGGCCCTGGGACAGCTCTCATCCGTGGTACTGGGGATTGGGCCCAGGGTCATGGTACAGCTGAGTTCTCTCCCAGACCTGTTTATTTTTTGGAGACAGTCTCCCTAAGTTGTTGCTGGCCTTGAACCTGGCAGTCCTGCCTCGGCCTCCCAAGGCTCTGGGATCACAGGAGGCTCTGGGACAGCTCTTCAGAGGCGGCTGGACCCAGGCAGGCACCCAGTCCTGGGGGTCTTGGTTACTGGGCCAGATCCCCTGGCCTGGAACACTTGGGAAGGCATTGGAGCTTTAGCACCCAACTCCTGCTTCTGGGGTGGCATCTAAATGTCCCACTGCTGCTGTGACAGTCCCTTAAGATGACAATGCCTTAAGAAGACCTAGCACACCATCTGAGTTCTGGGGCGGGAGTCCAGTGGAGGTCTCTCAGGCTGGTCCCTCCTGAGGCCCTGGGAGAGTTGCATCCTGCCTCTTCCTGCTCCTAGAGTCCCCAGCCTTCCAGGAGCTCCTGGGCCCGTCGCCATCTGCAGAGCCAGCAGCACAGAGTCCTCTAGGCTCTGACCTCCTGCTCCCTCACTCCTAAGGACCCCTGGTGACACTGGGTCTCAGATGGCCCAGAGTGTCCCCTCTGGGGCCCTTCTGCAGGACTCCTGGGAGGCGGCATGTTTCACAGGTGGAGGTGGGGGTGGATGTTTTGGAAGCCATTTGTCCCCCTGCAAGTGCTGTGTCCTCCTAGGGGCTTTGGAAACTTGGGGACCAGCCCTCCAGGCCTGGAGCTCCCTTCCCTTCCGGATGTGCGCCAGTGTGCGCGGCAGACTCTGCGGGGCTCTGGGGCTCTGTTTGCTGACCTGGCTGGGCCCTTCCTGAGGCTCCTTCAGCCCGAGGCTGGCTGTGGCACTGCCTGGTGACGTCCTCCCACTGGGCTTGGTTGTCCTTATGTGAATCCCCCGGGCGTGGGGCCCAGTGGGCCATTGATCTGGGCACCCCGTGCCCCAGAGGGTGGTCTTTGTGGCAGCACGTTCCTAAGTTACCCAACACCTTTCATTCCTTGATGGCAGTTCTTCCCCAAGGTTAAGAGGTCTCCACCTCCCCCCAGCCCACGTGCTCATGGCCCAGGGCAGCTGCCATCCAGAGATGCACAGCCCCAGCTCCGGGTCAGTCTGGGTGGCCCTCCCAGCCTGCAGTAACCCTGGCCTTCTCCTCCACCCAAAGCTTTGGGTCCAGTTTCTCCCCCGTCCTAAGCCTTGTCCCCTCTGTGCATCTCCCTCAGTCTTGGCCTCGAGGGCACAAGAAGGTCAACGTGGCTGTGATGCACATTAGATCTCAGGCCCTTCTGCTGCGCATCCAGTGTTTGGCTGAGAAGTAGAGCAGGCAGGGCCCCTGTCCCAGGAGCAGAGAGACCCCTAAGTCCCCACCACGATGGCTTTCCAAGGCATTGACTGCCCAGGGGCACTGCCCTGTGTGGGCCCACATCACCCATGGTGGGCACAGCATGGGGTATAAAGGACCCGTACAGCCGTGCGGCTGCTGCAGCAGAGGCCAGGGCACTGGGACCCCACTCACCAGGCTCTGTCGTGGCAGTGTCACCCGAAACTACCTCGACTGGCTCACGTCCATCCCCTGGGGCAAGTGCAGCAAGGAGAACCTGGACCTGGCCCGCGCCCAGGCAGTGCTGGAGGAGGACCACTACGGCATGGAGGACGTCAAGAAGCGCATCCTGGTGAGGCCGGGAACAGGGGGCCCCACTGCTCTCTTGGTCTGATGCCAAGGCTGAGTTCCAGGAACGGGGACTTATAAGGGACAGGACTTGACTTGGCTCAGTCCTGGAGGCTGGGAGGGCCCTGAGCGTGGTGAGGCGGCCAGCTGGGACCTCTTCCTCTCCTGGGCCAGTACTGCCCTCGCCAGGCCCCACCCCAAACCTGCTGCCATGTGACCACAGAGCCCGTGTGTCCAGTGGTAGGCTCTAGAGGACACGTCACACCAGCGCTCCTGGCCCTTGCCCCCACCAGGCACCTTTGGCCCTCGTCCTGGGTACCTGGTTGGGGTGCCCAGGGCACGTTGGGGAGCAAGGATTGCCATGGTCTCGTGGCCCTGTGCTCTGAGGGCCACCTGGTAAGGGTTTGAGGGTGCTGGTGGAGGCTAGTGATGTTGAGGGGCGGGGGCCCTGGGCCACTGGCCCCGCCACCGTGGAGGGCTCATGGATTTGTCACGGGGATAAAAGTTGTACTGGGGGCAACAGAAGCTGGACAGGAGGGGTGACAGAACAGGAGCCGGAGGGAGGTGGGTGTATGGGGTGGGTGTAGCCAGATTTGCTGTGCCTCTGGGCACCTGTAGTCTGGCACCTGGTTGTCCAGTTGGAAGTGCTGTCCTTCCTGGGGCTGATGGCAGCTCTAGCCAGCCCTTGGAACAAGCCCAGCGCCCTCCTGAATCCCAGGCACTGGGGAGACGGGGAGGGAGAGCTGCTCACCCGCTTGGGGAGAGGCCAAGCCCCGCTGAGCCCCCCTCTGCCTGCAGGAGTTCATTGCCGTCAGCCAGCTCCGCGGCTCCACCCAGGGCAAGATCCTCTGCTTCTACGGCCCCCCTGGCGTGGGCAAGACCAGCATTGCCCGCTCCATCGCCCGCGCCCTGAACCGCGAGTACTTCCGCTTCAGTGTCGGGGGTATGACCGACGTGGCAGAGATCAAGGGGCACAGGTGGGCCTGGTGCACCTCCCCTGCACTCACCTCGCGCTTCTCCCCCTGGCTGCCTGTTGGGTGGCCGCCAGAGTGTGTCTGGAAGTGGGCGGGTCCCCCAAGTCCAGCTGGGGGCTTTGGCCCCACGCCCACTTCTCCCCCCGGGAAGGCTCTTTGGGAGGCTCTTGGCCAGGCTCGTCGGAGGCCCCGCAGTTGCAGCTGGTGTCCTGGCATCCCACGCCCTGGTGCCCTGGTCTCTAGGCAGAGTCCCTGGGTAGCCTTGCGCCCTGCCCAGCTGCGCCTCCCAGGGAGCTGGGGCCGAGTCGCAGGTGCTAGAGACAGCACCTGCCTGTTCTCTCCTGCCTTCAGGCCCAGGGCTGGGGCTGGAACCGTGTCCAGTGACTGCATGCTGTGGCCTTGGGTGCGCAGTGAGGGTGCTGCCTTCTCTGAGGGCCTCCTGCCACCCCAGCCTCTAGGCGGTGGTTCTGGAGAAGCTCGGCTGTAGCTTTGGTGCGAGCCAAGCGTGTGCTCCAGGTCGGCCTCGCTGTTTACAGAGCTTGGTGGGCGTGAGGCCTGGGGCCCCATCCCCAACACCACAGCAAGGAAGAGAGTCAAGTCTGTGGAGGAGGTGACATCTTTCTTCCCAGTGCTGACATGTCTGGCTGCCGAGGCTCATGGGCATGCTTGGCAGCCTCCCTGCGGGGCAGGGGGCTCTAGGAAAGCAGGGGACAGGAGCCACAGCAGGCTGCAGGAGCGGGTACCAGGAGGCTGAGTGTGCCCTTCCTGGGCGTGCCTGCAAGGCAGAGGCCACTCCCTGGGGGTGAGGAGACCTTGGCGGAGCAGAGGAGCCAGTGGGCGTCCTCTGAGGTGGAGGGGAGGACACAAGCGGGGCTGAGGATAGAAGGGCAGGCTTTCTGTGACGACGTCAGTCTGGGTTCCAAGGCAAGGACAAGGACAAGGACAGGACACTGATAGCTGGGCTAAAATACGTCATCATAGCAGCAGGCCCACAGCCCTCCACAGCTCCCACCTCCCTCTGGATCAAAGCCCAAGTCTTCCTGGAGGACCACAGGCCTGTACCCTGTCTTGTCCCCTCCCTGCCCCCTCCCCCTGCCCCAGCACTTCCTCACTCCAACTCGCCAGCCTGGTCCTGCCTCAGGGCCTTTGCGTGAGCCGTGCCCTCAGCTGGAGAGCTGCTCCTCCAGACCCCATTGGCTCCCTCTCCACCTTTGCTCAGAGCCTCTCCCTGAGTGTTTCTTGCCTATCCCACGAGGCCTTCCCGGCACCCCCGCCCGCTTTCCCCTTCCCAGCAGGTGGGGTCTCTGTGCCCCATGATCCTCCTCTGCCTCCCTGGGCTTTGCCCTGCTGGGCCTTCGCGCAGGACTCCTGTCTCACGTGTCCCTAGGCAGAGCAAGGAGCTAGCTTATCAGGAAGCCCCTGGAGGGAAGGCGCCGGGCTGTGGCTAGGCCTGGGGACGCGCCTCGTGTCCTGTAGTGAGGTCCTGGAGAGCTGGCCTTGCAGCTGTCCCTTAGGAAGACTCGGACGGGGCTGGTCTGCCACGCCGGGATGGGTAGGAGTTGTGAGCTGCTGGGGGGACCAGGGAGCCCTGTGGTCCAGGCCACTCGTGTCTGGCTGGAGAACCTGCGTCTCCGGCTCAGGTGCGAGGCAGGTCAGGGGTGACTGCGTGTTATTGCTGCCGGCGGCGGCGGCTGGTGGTTTCCTCATTGCTTGAGTGCAGGGTGTGCTGAGGCCCTGGGGCCTTCCTGGGCTCCTGACCCAGCTGTGCCCCCCGCTGTAGGCGGACCTACGTGGGGGCCATGCCCGGGAAGATCATCCAGTGCTTGAAGAAGACCAAGACGGAGAACCCCCTGGTCCTGATAGACGAGGTGTGTGCCGGGCTTCGCCCTCCAGCCGCCCTGGCCGTGCTGCGGCCCACCCTTCACTCCCCGGCACACATGCCGCAGGGTGCAGGGTGCAGGGTGCAGGGTGCCGGGTGCCCAGACCAGGGAGTGCTGTCACTGTGGGGGATCCACCCTACTGGGACCGTCTCAGTGACACTGGCTCTGATAGAGGGAAGGTGTCCCTCTTGTCCCTTGCTGTCCTGAGTGGCACAGGAGTGGGGCAAAGTGCCAGTGCCACCTGCCTTCTGCCACTCCAGGTGGACAAGATAGGCCGGGGTTACCAGGGGGACCCCTCCTCAGCACTGCTGGAGCTGCTGGACCCGGAGCAGAATGCCAACTTCCTGGACCACTACCTGGACGTGCCTGTGGACCTATCCAAGGTGCGTGTCCTGCTGCCTGGGGCTCGCGGGGCAGGGGCTGGCAAGGCCCCCTGGAGTGGCAGCACCTGACCACCTTCCCCAGGTGCTGTTCATCTGCACGGCCAACATCACTGAGACCATCCCCGAGCCGCTGAGGGACCGCATGGAGATGATCAACGTGTCTGGCTACGTGGCCCAGGAGAAACTGGCCATTGCGGAGGTGAGGGCCAGCCGTCCCTGCTGCCTCCGGCCCAGAGGCAGGAGCTGCCTTGCTTGGGTCTCGGCTCTGCAAACCCACCTCAGTGCCGCCAGCTGCTGGGCCTGGTGCCTGCAGTGGCCCGCTTTGCAGAAGTCCACTCACGGGACTGCAGGGCGGATGTGGCCCTGGGCAGGGGCACTGTGGACTGCGCAGCGGAAGGTAGATGAGGCCAGAAAGCAAGAAAGGAATTCAGGCACAGGTGTCCTTGGAACACTCCTGCCTCGGGGTCACGCTGTTCCGTGGCGGGAGCCACTCTAGCGTCCCCTCCCTGAGGTCACACTGAGATGCCTGCCTGCCAGAGACCACTGGGTGCAGGAAGTGTGCTCACTTGCTCTTGGTGTCACGCTGGGAGTTCTGGCCCAGGCCTGGGTGCTTTGATAGACTAGATTGGGTGGTCCCCAGCAGCACAGTGGCCTCTGAGGCGCCTGGTTCCACCCGGAGCAGGATCTCCGATTGCTTTCTGGAAAGGCTGGGGGGGGGCCTCTCCCCTCCCCACCCCCAGTGTCCTCCCCCTGCCTTGCTGAGCCTTCAGTGTCTGGGGCTGGAGGACAGGCACACAGGACCCCTCAGGAGTCTAGGGACCAACCCCGGGGTAGGATGAATGTGGCTCTGGCCCTGTGTCTCAGATGTCTTAGGCCACACTGCCAGAGCTTAGGGCCACTGTGTGACGGGAGCCGTGCTGGGCTCTGGGTGACCTTGGAACCTGTGACCCCATCTTCCTGTTCACTGAGGCGGGCAGTCAGCAGCCTCACAGACTCAAGTCTAGTGGTGGGGTGACCCCAGGGGACCCGGGGGCTTGGCTTTCCTGTAGGGAGTGGCACACAGGGTGACTGGGACAGCAAGAGGGTCTGTGTTGATGCAGTAGCCTAAGAAGGGCAGGACGGGGGCATGTGGCCTCTGCAGGGCCAGGCACCTGCAACCCCGCTTGCTAGTGCCTGCTGGTCCCATCTGCCAGCCAGGCCCCAGGTGGGTAGGTGGGGCCTGAGGTCCTGGGCCACTTTGGGCCCTGACAGTACTCCTCCTGTAGAGGTACCTGGTGCCTCAGGCCCGCACCCTGTGTGGCCTGGACGAGAGCAAGGCCAGGCTGTCCTCAGATGTGCTGACCCTGCTCATCAAGCAGTACTGCCGGGAGAGTGGCGTCCGCAACCTACAGAAGCAGGTAGAGAAGGTGAGCAGCGACTCTGCCCACTGGCCCTGCTCCTGCCCCGCTCTGCCCCTCCACCCCGCACCGCCCACCTGCACCCTGCTGTCCACCCAGGTGCTGCGGAAGTCGGCCTACAAGATTGTCAGCGGTGAGGCCGAGTCTGTGGAGGTGACCCCTGAGAACTTGCAGGACTTTGTGGGGAAGCCCGTGTTCACAGTGGAGCGCATGTACGATGTGACGCCGCCGGGTGTGGTCATGGGCCTGGCCTGGACCGCCATGGGTGAGCTGGACCCCAGGGCTGCAAGGGCTTGTAGCTCACCATCCCTTTGAACACCTCCCCCCTGAGGGACCATGTGGAACAAAGCCCAGGGATTCGGAGCTAAGCAAGAAAAAAGGTGTGGCAGCCAGCAGTGTGGTGACACCTGGGAGGGTGGGGGCGGCCCCCAGTCTGAGCCCACCCTGACCTAAGGGCAGGGAGCTGGGGAGTGGGCTATACTTGGCAGCAGGGCAGCCTGTGGGTGCCAGCTGAGGGCAGCACTGGTTACTGGGGGGGAGTCTTCATAACCCTGGGCAGAGAGGGCCGGGGTTGGCCACGGGTGGGTGCAGGTTCTGGGCTGTGCAAAGGAGGTTCCCAGTGACTAGGACCCTGCTTGCTCAGGCTGGGTCCACTGTTAGTGCTCTGCAGAGGCAGGTTTTCAGGACCCACTGGTGCTCACAGGCTCCACCCCCTCCTCCAGGAGGATCCACCTTGTTTATTGAAACGTCCCTGAGGCGGCCACCATTCAAGGGCAACAAGGAGGACCAGGATGGCAGTCTGGAGGTGACGGGCCAGCTGGGGGAGGTGATGAAGGAGAGCGCACGCATTGCCTACACCTTCGCCAGGGCCTTCCTGATGCAGCAGGACCCCAGCAATGGGTACCTGGTCACCTCCCACATCCACTTGCATGTGCCTGAGGTGAGCTCTCCCCTCTACCACCCCAAGACCCCTCCTGCCACCCTCAACAGTGGCCACCTGCCCACCTATGTCTCCCACCAGGGTGCCACCCCCAAGGACGGCCCCAGTGCTGGCTGCACCATCGTCACGGCCCTACTGTCCTTGGCCATGAATCAGCCTGTCCGGCAGAACCTCGCTATGACTGGTGAAGTTTCCCTCACAGGGAAGATCCTGCCTGTTGGTGGCATTAAGGAGAAGACGATTGCAGTGAGTTCCCAGACCCTCCACGGGACAGGCCGGCCCCCTGGACCCAGAGCCCAACTTGAGCTGGCTGTCCCAGCTGGTCCTCCAGCCCTGTTTTAAGACAGTGGACAGTCCCTATTGGTGTGGGGTATCATGAGGTGGGGCTGGTGTGGAGCAGGGGGGTATGGGTGTGTCCCAGATGACCAAGAAACAAGGGACCACCACCTCCCTAGGCTGTGGGGAGCCCAGGGTCCTGGACCTGGCACTCAGCATCCTTGTTTCCAGGCCAAGCGTGCTGGGGTGACGTGCATCATCCTGCCCGCGGAGAACAGGAAGGACTTTCACGACTTGGCGGCCTTCATCACCGAGGGCCTGGAGGTGCACTTCGTGGAGCACTACCGGGAGGTCTTCGACATCGCCTTCTCCTGCCCTGGGCAGCAGGCCGAGGCCCTGGCTGTGGAGCGGTGATGGCAGCAGGCCCAGCCTGGACTGAACTGTATGCTTGGGGAAGGACGCTGGGCCTGGCAGCAAAGCCACCCACCCATTGGCTTGGCCAGGTGACCTGGGTCCCAGGTCCTCAATTATAGCTTGATCATGCAGACCGGTGCGATCATGATTAAAGAGCATTTCCAGGACCACTTGGCTACCTGCTTCTGTGTCAGCTGCCTGCCCCCAGGGCATGTCTGTCCCCAGCAGACGACCCCCCACACCAGGACGCAGGAGCCATGGTTTTCTGGGATGGTTTATTGAGGAAAGGGGGCTCAGTCCTTCTTGGCAGCTGCCTTTCTCATGGCGGCCAGGACGTTGCTCAGCTCCTCTCGCTTCCTCTTGGCCCGGATGTGTGTTCCCACCTGTGCGGCAAGAAGGCCACCCATCAGCCTGCGCCCCGGGGCCCCTCGCGGCGCACCCCCGTTAGCAGCCCACCTACCCTTTTCTTGATGAACTTGAGGGCCCGTTTGTCCTTGGAGACCTTGAGCAGCTCCATGGCCCGACGCTCGTAGGGGGCGAAGCCACACACCTCGCGGATCATGTCCCGCACGAACTTGGTGTGCTTGGTCAGGCGCTGGGGGCAGGGCGGCCGTCAGGGCGGGGCCGGGCCGGGGCGCACCCGGCCCCTGCACTCCAGCCCTCAGCCTGCCTGCCCCCGGCTGCCGTCCACAGTATCGCGACACGGGACGGCGGTCCCCGGCCCAGGGCCCATGCCCGCGGCACACACCCGAGCCTCGCGCCGACGCGGTCCGCCAGGGCTCGCGCCTCTGCCCGGAAGGCCCCGCCGCTCCCAGCACTCACCCCTCGGCGGCGGCTGTGCCTCGGCTTGCTCACGTTCTTGGTCACCTTGTGGCCCTTGTTGAGGCCTACGGCCATGGGGTAGCGCAGAGCCATGGCTGCGGGAGGCGATGGGGAGAAGGGCTGGGGTGAGTCCCGGCAAGGCGCCCGCCACCCCGCGCCGCGGCTTCCTCGGGCACGCTCGCCGGGCCCAGCCACCCTCCAACCCGCCCAGCGGGCCTGGGGGCCCGGATGGCGAAGGATGAAGAGTCAGGCGCGAACGAACTCACCTGCTGCTCTCCAATGGCTCCCGGAGCGGAAGGGCCGGCGCCACACGGAACTCTGGGATATCTACTCGCTGCTGGAGGCGCAGACCAGAGAGGCAAGAACAACGCGCGCGCCCCCTGGCGTCCGGAGGCTCCCTGAGCATGCGCGTTGACCCCGGGACCAGCGGACGTGGTGGTGGTGCCTCAAAGGCCGCAGAGTTCGAAGCTGCAGCCTGTTGGTTAACCCGGACATAGCAACCTCACCTCCCAGGCCCCCCAGTTTTTCCATATGTAAGGTGGCACGAAAAAACCTCCATCAACGGGTTTATTGATTTCATGAAGGGAGTGGTCACAGTGCCTCCTGGTGGCATTTGACGTGACGTAAGGTCGTGCTGGGATGATGCCAGGCCGAGGGATGCCTGCTGAACAACCTTGAATCAGGTGGTGGAAACAACAAGATCTGGAAGTTCTGATTTCCGCGCCCCTTTTACCCCTTCTTCTGTCAATCTTACTTGTCTCTAAGAGACAGCCTCAGTTTGGGACTGGTGTGACGAGGACAGTCTTTCTTGGACAGAGCCCTGGACAGCCCACAGTAGCAGCTTTTTGTAACATTGTATCCATGCCAGTTATTTTTTACAATTGCTTTAGACCAGCAGCACTGGCTTTCCATTTTGAGGAGCGTCCGTTTTTAATTGACAGATGTGCAGCTGTGGCCCTCATTAGCCCAACCTGCCTAAGCTACAGCGTCATCCTCAGAATGGGAACAACTGTAAGACCAAACTCCAACAGCGAGGCCCAAGATCCTTGACCTCAAGGGCGTGGGGCCCGGTTACACTATTGCTGACGCTGCAACCAAGTCCTGCAGGTCCATCAGTGCCCCTGCCTCTCCCACTGACTTCCTGAGGGGAGCCCATCCTGTCTGTCTCCATTTCTCCACCTACAAAACAGGTTGATAGTTCTAGCCCCTCTCCCGGCTCCGGAAGGCAAAAGGAATTTGAGTAATAGATATATGTACATAAGCAAGGGAAGACCTTTTATTATGAAACGGGAGGCTGAGTCTAGCCCAGAATATGCTCTTCTCCTCTTCTTCCCACCTGGCCATCAGGTGGACCGCAGGTGTCAAGAGTACCAGAGACCCTAGCTGGGGGTGGGAAATGCTCCCAGTTGGAATAGTGGAAATCAACTGAGACTCAGAGGCTCCCAGAGGTGACTCAGGGCATCCACCTCAGGCGACCTGGGGAGGGAGCATCACTTTTCTGGAGACTGTTTCTTATTTGCACAGTGGAAGCAATGATCACATGTCACCAGTGACCTCCAAGAACCCCAAGTCTGGGCTGCTGCCTTCCAAGACTGAGGGGGTGCCGAACACCTGCAGTTTGTTTCCAGGTGCCCGCAGATATTCTGTTTGGCTTTTGCCCTGATGACTCCATCTTGGACTCCGGCCACCCTCTCGGAGGTGTCTTTGTTAGTGTCCCGACTCCAGGAACAGCTGGATGGTACCCCCCCGTCTGGGAAGACAGGAGCCCCAGGGGACTCAGGCTGCAACTGCAGAGATGTTGAGGTCCTGGCGAATGAACCAGGCCCTCGGGTGCGGCAGCCAGCCTCGCAGCAGACAGAGCAGGTGCAAGCGCCACGGGTAGAAGACACAGGAGGCTCGTGTAGCACCACCTCGGATCACAGCCAGGGCCGCCTTGGGTCCCGGGGACGCCTTGGCTCTCATGAAGCCCCTAGGGAGGGAGATGGTAGGGACTGCGGTGGGTTCCCACGGCATGCAACCGATGGTTCCCTGCTCACACCCAGGCCTCACCTGACTCCCTCCACAGTGGAGGCCGGATCCCGGAGGCCCAGGACGCACATGGTGATGGCCACATTCACGTCCTGAACATCCAGCTCCCTCCGCAGGGAGCCGAAGAAGCTGTCCAACGCGAACTTGGCCGCTGAGTAGGGGGTGGAGAAGGACACGGGCACACGGCCTAGGGGCGCAGGAGGGCAGCTGCTGAGGGGCCACAAGATGCTCCTCTTCTTCCAGGGAGCAGTCCCGCCCCTCCGCTTCTCCCGCACGAAGCCCGTCCTCTCCAAGCCCCTCCCCCAAGAGCTAGAGCCACATTCACGCACCGAGCAACGTGGACACCACCACCAGCGAGCCCTTGCTGTCAGTCAGGCTGGGCAGCGCCAACTTAGTCAGTTGCACATAACTCAGGAAGTTCACCTGCAGGCGGCGACGGCGAGTCACAGGGCAGAGGCGGGGCCCGGCCCGACGGGCGGGGCCCGAGGACACAGGTGGAGGGGTACGGGCTCCATACTAGGGCGGAGCCAAGGCCAGGAGGGGCGGAGCCTAGGACCCAAAGGGACGGGGCCCGGACGTCCCCCGGGAGGAGCCGAGGAGGGAGGAGCGCCTTTGCACGCGGGGCGGAGCCCTGGGCTGGGATGGGTGCGCTCGGGAGGAGGGCAGGGCGAGAAGGGGCAGGGCCGCTGGTTTCGGGGAGCACCTGCACGAGCCAGTGCGTGGCCTGGGCGCTGCGGGCTTGCATGCCGGCCGGAAGGCCGCCGAGGTGGTTCAGCACGAGGTAGTCCAGACCCCCTGGCCCAGAAATGCTGGTCAGCGCAGGGCTGGCCCGAGGCCCTGCCCGCTGGGCTGTACGAATCCCCGCCCCGCCCCGGGTGGGGTTCTGTCCGGAGCGCCGAGGTCCTCGCGGCAGGTAGCACCCCCCACCCGGGAGACCAAAGCATTTCTCTCCTGGCGTCCGGCAAGTTTTCGCCCCTGGGAGTGGGCCTCGCCCCCTAGTGGTGAGCCTCCATCCCCGGCTGCGCCCCAGGCCCCAGACACCCGCCCCCACGGCACCCCACCCCAGTTCCGCCGACCCTGAGGCTCAGGCCAGGGTACCCTGCTCCAGACTCCAGGCCCCGCCCCTCACCCAGCTTGTCCAGCGCAAACTGCACCACGCGCTCGGGCGCCTCGGGGGAGGCCATGTCCGCGGCGATGTAGAAGACCTTGGGGGCGCCCAGCTTCCGGCAGTTCCCCACCACCTGGGGGGCCAGAGCTGCCCGTGGGCCTCTCCTCCCCAGCCGCCCCCCCTGCCGGCCACACGGAGGATCCCACCTGAAGCCCCGCCTCTATTCTGAGCTCAGGTCCCAAGGGCATCCTTCTCAAGGCTTCACACTGCGGCTAAAAAGAGCCGCGCACCAACACCCAAGTCCCCGGGGGCTCCACACACGTTGATTTCCGGCTTCTCTCGGGCATCCCCCCAAGCACTAACAGCTGTTGCTAAGGAGGGCCCCTGGCCTTTGGGTTGGAGACCCTGGCCATCAGCAAGGCCTTCCTGAAGGGCACTTCCTGCTTTCCACTCCTTCACTGTGCTCAGCGCAACCCAGAACCCAAGGGAAGGTCTGTGTCTCCATTTTGCAAATAAGGAAACTGGCTCAGAGAGGTTAGGCGACTTTCCCGAGGAAGCCCATTACAGAAGTTCAAACTTAGGTCTTCTTTCTCCTCACAAGCCCCCAGCCATCCATCTGGAAATGGGGTGGCTCACCTTCTGCAGGAGGGCCTCGGCCTGGGCAGTGAGCACCAGGTGGGAGCCCAGGCGGGCGTAGTGATAGGCCAGCTCCTCACCAACACCAGCGCCGCCCGCAGCCCCGGTCAGCAGCACGCGGGCTCCCTGGAGACGGGCTGCAGTGAGCAGGGGGTCAGGCAGGGGCAGGGCAGAGCCGGCGGGATTCCTCCCTCCCCACACCCTGGGCGCTCACCTGGCTCAAAGTTGTCGTCCCAGTAGTAGGCGGAGAACAGGGCCCCCAGCCCCGTGAGGAGCAGCACCTTCATGGCCTGGGGGCCTGAGCCGGGAGGGGCTGGCCGCAGCCACACCTGTTTGGTGGGCCTTCATTTGATGAGCATCTGGTAACACTGTGGCCCTGGACCTGCCCCTCCTCTCCCCCTCCATGGCGACCACTAGGTCCAGCCCCCCACTATCCTCCACCTGAACTCGGGACACTTTTCAGTGACCCCACTTCTCAAAGCCACCCAACAGGCAGATCGCAGCTTCCCTCCCCTTTGATGACTCTTTCATTGAGGACAAAAGCCAGAATCCTGATGACCAAAAAGCTGTGTGGACAGGATCCTTCTCCCCTCTGCTCCACTCCACTAGCCTCTTCTCGGTTCCCCAAACCGGCCACAGCCAGGCGCCACCCTGCCTCAGGACCCCTGTGCTGGCACTGCCATCGGCCTCTTGCTTCTTTCAAGTCTCAGCACAAGAGTGACCTCCTGTAGAGATGCCCTACCCTGAGCCGCCTCCCTAGAGCTGCTGCAGCCGCCCCCTCCCTGACCCCGTCTTCCTCCCCACCTCCGCACTTGTCCTGGCCTGGAAGCACGTTCCTGTGTTCACTGCCCCCTCTCCCCCCAGAGGGTCACACCTTGAGGGCAGGAAGAAGAGCGACAACGGCTTCTGTGTTCCTCCCTGTAGGGCTGGTTGGTTTTTGGTACTGAGCCCCAGCCCCAGCCCTTTGATGTTCCCCTCTCTGAGCCAGGGTCTCACTGCATGGCTCAGGGCCTCGCTAAGTTCCTGGGCTGCCTTGAGCTCGCCAGCCTCCTGCCTCGGGGTCCTGAGCCACTGATTAGAGGTATGGTCCACTGCACCTGGCTGTTGGTCCTCAGTACCCAAAGCCATGCCAGGTATACAACATGTGCTCAGTAGACCCTAGGTTGACATGGAGTGCTATGGGGAATGGATAGGCAAGAGCTGGAGGAGTCCAGAGAGACAGGTCTGTCTGGAGACACCAGAGGGCTGGACACTTGGGGATGGGTGGACACAGAAGTGCCCCTCATGGGGTGAAGACATGCCTTCAGTGTGGGGGAGAAGGAGGAAGAGGGCAACAAGCCAGATTCCTCACGTTCTGGGGACCACGGTCTCCCACAAGCCCATCCAACCTTGGGGTTGCTGTCCTCTGAAGTCCACGGGACAAGGACGGGGGTCTTCACAAATCCAGAAGCTGCGAGGGCGGGGAGCGGCGGGATGATGGGTTGGGGGAACCGGATCTCCGCTCCTCTCCCTAATTTCCCGCCCCCTGGAGCCAGCCAGAGGGGTCTCTGGAAGGCATCCTGGCCGAGCCCCTTGCAGCTGCAAGCCTGTCCAGGGCTCCCCCTGCCCCAGAGGGCCCAAAGCCCTCACCACGGGCCACGCGGGTCTGGCGCTGCCCACCCATCACCCCACCGCCTATCTCTGCACCTTTGGGTGCTCAGAGGAGCGGATCCCCCAGCCGTCCCAGCCAGGGCCACCAAGCCCGACACGCGCTTCCACGTCTCACTCCCAGGGACTGGGCACGAAGCGCCCCGAGGGGCTCCTCCCACCCCTGGTCCAGCAAAGGAGGCGGGTGCAGAGGGACAGGCAGGCGGGCCGGTGGCGGGTGGAGACGGGGGCCTGGCAGCCGGGACGCAGCGGGCGGAAGGGGCACCAGACCTGGCAGAACGCACGGGCGCCGCGACCGCGCCCGGCCTCGCTTCCCGCCGGGACAGGGGGGCGTGAGACCCCTGCGTGTCCCCAGCCGCGCACTCACCCCCTCGGGCCTCAGTTTCCCCGCCGCCAGCGGGGCCGGGGTCCGGGCGTGAACGACCCTCGGGCCTACCTTCCCGGCGGCGCTCGGCCGGACCCCGACCGCGCCCCCTCCCGTAGGGCGGGGCCACGTGACTTCGAGCCCACCTCCTATGGGAGGGGACGTGAGCGGGACTCCGCGCCCCGGCGTTGCCAGGCAACGGCCTCCGCCGGGCTCTCCCGCTCGCCGCCGCCCCGAGCCCGGTCACGTGCTACGGGCCCGCCTCTCTCGAACTAGCCTCGCGTTGCCGTGACGACCGCTTTCTAGACGTGCTCTTCCAGTCATTTGCGCCGGCTCGGGATCCCTCGTGATTCGACATCTTTCTGGGTCACCTCAGGCTTCACTCCAGACCCCTGAGGCCTCTTACCCCTGGGTCCGGCCGCACTACATTTCCCAGAGAGCTGTGCGGCGGACGAGTCCTGAATTTCCCAGAGGCCCCTGCGGAGGAGCCTGAGGCGAAACAAGACACCACTCCCAGAGGGCTTTGCGGCAGACGAGGAGGACTACGCTTCCCAGAGGCCTGTGCGGCACCGAGACCGGAAGCGGCGGGCGAGTGCAGTGTCCTTGCGCGCGGAACGGAGCGACCATGGTGTCGCGAGTGTGGTCGGTGATGAGGTGCGTGGGGCTTCGGGCGGGCCCCCTCCTGCGGGCTCCTACTCGGCCGGTTCTCCGAGGTGTCAGTCCCCTCTCCCTGGCCGACGTAGGGAATCGGACTCTTTGGGACGGGCCTCGCCGGGTCGCGGTCGCCTCCCGCTTCCTCCTGGCGATCCCTGGTCGCTCGGCTCACTTGCCCGAGAGCTCTCCAAGCTTCAGCTGCCGCGTCTGTGAAACGGGAGTGCCCAGGGAATCCTACCGTTCGCGTTTGTCCCGAGGTTAATGCTCCCAAAGCAGCGAGTGACATACGGGAAGCGCCCTGCGACACTTAGAAAAAAACCAGCGGCTTGCCCGCCGAGAGCCCACCCTGGGCAGGAAGGCTCCCGACAGGTTAGGTGTCTCAAGTCTTCACTGTCCCTTGCACTCTGAGGGACCTTGAATAACCCCAGTGACCATTTTCCTGCCTCATTTTCCAGTTGCAGTGGCCCTGAGTGGCTCTGCTTTGTGCAGTGAGAACTCAGTGCTGTAGCACCTTTGGGCTCTCAGGGTGCCCTTCGTTTCCCCAGCTAGCTGTCAGGCCACATGAGTGTCATCTGGACTGGGAACCCCCCAGGAGGGTCACATTCCTCGTGGGTGGCCAGCAGTACACAGTGAGCTCCTTTCCCTGCGGCAGGTTCCTCCTCAAAGGCAGTGTGGCTGGTGGTGCCACCTACCTGGTGTATGACCAGGATCTGCTGGGGTCCAGTGACAAGAGTGAGGCCGCCCTGCGGAAGGCCGAGGAGGTGGTGCCCCCTGCCTTGCACCAGTTCAGCCAGTACGTGTCCCGGCAGACAGGCCTGCAGATACCACAGGTACGGCTGGGAGTGCGTGTGGCTCTGGGGTGGCCTCAGTCCTCCAGCCTGGCTTGGTGTCCTCTGCATGCCTGGGGCTGCTGGGAGGCAGAGCCCTTCCCTGTTCCCCAGGCTCTGCTCCTTTTTCCCCCAGCTCCCAGCCCCTCCAAAGATCAACTTTCCCATCCGCGAGTCCTGGAATTCAGGTAGGCCCTGTGCCTCTGCAGAGTGTGGCCCATGGCACCCCAACATGGCTCCCCTCCTGGCTTCCTGGCCCTTCTTTCCTGTCATCCTTCCTCCTGTCTCCCATGGATCTAAAAGAGGCGAAGGGGTGGGGATTCTGGGGAAATGGAGGGGGGTAGAGCCTCCCGGGAGGGCGGGGCTGTTGCCTGGTAGAATGGGGGCAGGTGGCCAGGGCCACACTGAGCCAGGCCCTGCCCTGCATCTGCTTCAGTTGCCTGTTGCAAGTTTGGGGCTTCCCTGGGGCGCGGCTGAGGCTAGGGGCTGGAGCCTCACAGCGGCCTCCCCCCCCCCCCCCGCCCCCTCAGGCATCATCAAGGTGATGTCCCTGCTGTCTGCGGTTCCCTCCAAGGCCCAGGAGTACTCCAGGGAGGGCTGGGAGTACGTGAAGGAGCACATCAAGTAGGAGTTGCAGAGGCTGTCCACCTGCGGACCTGGGCAGGGTGCCGGGGGCTCCCGATTCCCGACTGGGACCCCACGCCAAGGGCAGCTCCCAGCCTTGCTGGCCCAATAAAGGACTTCAGAACTGTTCTGCCACCTGTGTGCTGCCGGGGTCACGGTTGGGCCTGAGCTTCTGGCTCCTCCTAGTGGTTCCTTGAGGCTGGACCTTGTTCTCAAGCTGGTTTACTCCTTTGCTGTCATGGACTGTCAACCTGATGTGGGGCGTCACGGTGGACAGCTGGTCCTGGTCAGGAAGGTCGAGCCTGTGCAGGGGCTTCATGATCCCGGCTGACTGAGCCTAGGGAATCAGTCTAAGGGGCTCAGTCAGTGAGCACCCACATGCCACCCACAGGAGCCCCAAGGCCACTGATTCGCTTGCTTAGCCCCTTGGGTCCTAGTCCAGTCCTGGTCTCCTGGCCACCACCGTCAGCCACTCTCTCTCTGACAACCTGGTAATTCCTGAGCGCCCAGGCCTGTGGGCCCTGTGCCTGAGGGACGTCCACCAGAACCCAGGCCCTGCCTCCTCTCCCAAGTCTCCCTTGTTCCTGGGGACACTGTGTTGGCTGCCTGTGCTCTGTGCCCCCACAGGACGGAAGCTCCAGCAAGGTGGGTCTGTCTAAGGCTCCTGGGAAGCCCCTGGTACCCAGCCACAGAGTGTGTCCCCATGGCTCGTGACGGCAAGGAATCAGTGTCAGGAATCCAGAGAGCAGTTTCCCTGGGAGGAGACAGCCTGGGTGGGAGTCGGATTCCTTCCCAGGATGCTGTGCCAGGACAGGGAGCAGGATCCCCATTCCTAGGAGTTTCGGGGAGCAGGCGAGAGAGCTCAGCAGGGGACAGATATTAGAGGTGAAGGGAGCAGAGGACTGGGCAGCTCTCCAGGCTGTCTGACTGGCCTGAGTGGGGAACAGGGCAGGGTGTGGCTGGGAATGCCTGGGCAGGGGACGGGCATCCCATAGGTCCTGTGCCACTGAGACCCAGGAATGGGGACTCCCTCACTTCCTCATTGGGAAGCCACATGGCTCCTTGTGCCCCTCTTGTCCTTGATAGCCCTTGGTGAGGGTGGAATGAGGGGGATTGGCGAGGATCCCCGTCCCCTGGTGCTGTGGAGGAAGAAACCCATGCCCTGCCCGGCCTGTCTACCAAGCCCTTCCAGCAGCCCTGGGAAGGGACAGGCTCCCAGGCCTGTTCTACCAATGACGGGACCTGCCTGGCCAAATGCAAAACCTCCTGTCACTTGCAGCCCAGGCGGTGAGCCACATCGCATACCTCACACCCAAGGTGTCCTGGTGTTTGACCAGGATCTGCTGGGGCCTGGCCTGGTGCTCAAGATGCCTGGGTTGTGCCAGGTGGCAGCCATTGCTTCAGGTGGCCCCAGAGTTCAGTGGCTGTCACAGAGGGGGAGGAAGCCTGGCCAGGAGGGGACTCGCCAAGGTGCTCCTGCCCTGTGTCACAGCTGTTAGGGGCCCAGTGCTGACCCCCCACCACGTATTTTTTTATTGGTGCGCCATAGTTGGACATACTGGTGGCATGTGTTAGGTATTTGTGCCTGCACGCAGTAGAACAATGTCATTCCCCTGTTTTTTCCCTTCCCGCCCCCCCTGTGATGCGAGTCCCCAGCAGAGCTGATGGGAAAGCTGACCAGCCTTTGGAGGCCGCTGATGGCCCCTGTGGGCCCTTCACCCCCATCCAAGCCGCCGAGTCCAACAGCTCGGGCACTCTGGTGGTCCAGTGTGCCCTGGGCCACGTGTGCAGGCTGGGGTTCCAGGGGGCAGGCGTGGACGCCCGCCAGCCAGGCAGGGCTGGAGCCCCTGCCAAAGGCTGAAGGCTGGGGTCCTCGGGGCTCCCCTTATCGTGAGAAGGTGAGAGGCAGCAGTGGGTGGGGGACCACCAGCACAGGCACCAGGAGGGGCCGCCTGTAATCAAGGCCACCCTGTTTGAACTGGAGGCTGAGGATGTGGTGGGTGCTCACCCGCAGGTGGGCCCGTCGTCCTTGTGTTCCCGCCCACCAAAAAATCATAGCTGAGTTCTGCTTCCAGCAAATGCACACTGCCTGGGTATTCAAAGGAAGGCCGTGAGGGGACTTAGGGTTAGGTTAGGCTGAGACAGGAGGATTGCAGATTTGAGGCTAGTCTCAGCAATTTAGTGAAGCCCTAGCAATTTAGCAAGACCCTGTCTCAAGATAAAAAAATGGATAGGACCTGGTGCAAGGGAGAGGGTGGCGCATGCCTGTCATCCCTGCTGCTGGGGAGGCTGAGGCAGGAGGATCAAAGCCAGCCTCAGCAAAAAGTGAGGTGCTAAGCAACTCAATGAGCCCTGTCTCTAAATCAAGGACAAACAGGGCTGGGGATGTGTGCTCAGTGGTCGAGTGCCCCTGCGTTTGATCCTCCTCGGCACCAAAATAAATAGAAAGTGGGACAGTCTTCACGGAGCCGCCCGCCTGGACTTCCTGTTGACGTCCACACGACCACCTTCTTCACTGGAGCCAGTGGCTGTTGGCAGAGCCACCAGTGCTTTGGAGATGAGGGGACCCAGAATGAGGCGAGCCCCACTGTCGTCCTTGCCTCTGCTGCTTCCTGTCAGGCCCAGGCTGGGCCAAAGGGCTCGCCACCTTGCAGCTCCAGGTGTGTCCCGCACGGCCGCCGCCTGCTGCTGGTGTAGCCTTCTCCACAGCCTGTGCACTCAGGCTGGCCCTCTGCTGTCTGAGCTCTTCCAAAGCAGGCAGGTCCAGAGGGTCCCCTGCCTTCAAGTGCACTGACCCCTCCGCCGGGGGGCCACTCTGGCCAAATGCCACTCTGACGATTCCCGCCTAACATCCTGGAGCAAGAGGCTTTGACCAGTCACTGCATAGGGACCTGGACGTTGCCCCAGTTCAGGAAGCTGAGGGCACGTCTTCAGACGTAGGTGTGCTGCCCATGGACAGAGCTTCGCCCACCTGTTCCTTGGTGATGTTACCCCTTGCCCTGTTTGGGACAGAATGTTCCATGGAGACACTTTGGGTGTCCCCTTCTCTTGCTCTGCCCTTGGGGGTGGCCTTCCTAGATGTCAGTCAACCTGCTGACAGCAGACATCGCGAAGCCAGACTCGGCCCCCTGAATCCTGACCCCAGCCTCATTTGAATGGCTTCTCCTCAGCACTGGCTCGCTCTTTCCGCGGACCCTTAAGGTCAGAGGAGCCGTCACAGGACCCAAAGAAAAAGGTCTCTGTGGGTTGTTTGGTGCTGCCCAGTTCCCCTGGAGAGCGGCTTGTAAACCCCGTGGGCGTGGCCTGCAGGGAGCTCAGTGTCCACAGCACCAGCCCCGTGCAGGTGAGCCACAGGAGGAGGCCTTCCCTCACCAGAGGTGGCTGTGTACCGTGTCCTCGGGATGGGACTTCATGGCACCACAGAGCAGCCGATGCCCTTCCAGTGGTTCTCTAACACCAACAGGGTCAGTAGACACAGCTGGGACACCGCGACCCAGCAACGCACACAGTGGGACTCACAGGTACAAGCGCTGCCAGGTGCATCTCTACTGGAGACACTTGGTGGCACAGCTGTGTTCAGCCACCCAGGTGTGTTGTGGTGGCCCAGCACCCTGTCTCGCCGCTCCCCTTTCCAATTTAAGGCTCCCTGAGCTCCCTCCCACGGACACTGGAAACTCGACACTACCACCAGCTGTGCTGGGTGACAGCAGGCCACCCCCTGGCGTTTCTGTCAGCTGGACCTACTTCTGGAGGATTGGTGCCCAAGTAACTCAGACGCTCCTCCCCAGCTGGATTAAACTGCGTTAAATTCATGTTTTCAATGTCATTTGCTTATTCCTTTCCTGGGCAGGCGGCCAAGTCCCACCTGCCTGGATCTGGGCGGGTTCCTGGCATGGCTGCCAGGGATGGAGCTCAGTCACCAAAACCGCTGAGCCTGGGCGAGGGAGGGACAAGATGGCCCTGCCGACCCTGTGAGCCCTGCACCTCTGCATGGGCTTTGGCAAGTCCCTCGGCCCCACAGCCCCACCCCCTGCCCTTCACTGGCAGAAACAGAAGCCACACTTTATAAATGAGTAAAGGGCATGTGAACAGAAACACCTTTATTACAAAAAACAAAACAAAAAACAAAAAACAATTCACATTGTATTGAGCTACAATATGGCAGCAGATAAAAAAAATGGTTTGTACACGGTTTAAGAGAACTCCTAACAGAACATACTCTGGCCACGTGACAGGAACACAGGATTCAAATTACTTAGTAGCGGCGAGTGAAGCGGGCATCGCTGGGCCTGCTGCCCCGGCTCTGTCCTCCGAACCCGCCCTGCATCCCTCCACGCGGGATCACGTGGCCCCGGGAGGCCCCGCCTGGGGCAAAGCTGCCTCGCCTAGGAAGAAGTCAGGATCTCGGGTCTGGAGCCCTCCCACAGGCCGTGGCCGTTCCCAAGCCCCACTCTGTCCTGGGACTGGTGGGCCCAGGAAGGGTAGGCCCCCTGCGACTGCCCAACCCCGCCTGAGCCCCTCCTGAGCCGCAGCCCTCTGACCTGGTGTCCCACTCAGAAGGCAAGGGGGCTAGCTGGGGATTTTAAATTGTCACCCTGGCAAGCCATCATGCAGAGAAGGAACAGGTGGAGCATCCCAGCAAGAGTCTCAAGTGTCACCGACCACCACCTTACCCTGACATGCCGCCCCGGTTCATCATGTGGCCAGGCCCCGAGTGACCAGACATGCTCCTCTCACCACCTGGAAGAAAGGCCGAGCGAGGTCACACGGGCATCGGTGCTACAGCACTCGGGGCCTCCACTCCTCCCGCTTCCCCCGCCCTCCAGGCCTCACCACTGAGGCACCTGCGTAGCCAGGAGCTGGCAGTCCCCGCGCCCTCACTGCGTCAGGTGGGGAGGACCTCGGACACCCCCTGCACAGTGCCTATCCAGACCCCCAGAGCACCTCCAACCGCCAGCTCCAGGTGGCCTGAGGGGCCGGAGCCCCAGGGCAGGCGCTCTCCTCCCTGTCCCGGGTCTCCACCCACCAAGTCACTCCTTACCTTGCCACCGCTTGTGGTCCCGGTCTATCATGCCCCCGTCAGCAGCTCCCTGCCAGGCCCGGTCATCCTCTAGTCTTCGGCCATGATCCCCCCAGTCACGTCTGCCCCTTGGAAAAAGAGATCTCTGATCTGGAGTGTCCCCTTCTCTGGCTTCCACCCTAATGGCGGAGGTGGACGCTGAGAGTGGGTCCAGCGTTGTCCTCTCAGCTGGGGGCGTTCCCATCCCTGTGTCCCAGGAGCCGCAGGAAGGACATGGGTTCAGCCGGCAGCTGCTCAGTGGGCTCTGGGGCTCCCTGAACTACGGCCAGCTGCCTGGGCCTGGCCCTCTCCACCTGGTGGCTCACCCCAGTGACTGAGTGGCCCTGGCGAGACAGGTCTGTCTTGCCAACTGAGAGGCCCGGGACAGGCAGAGCAGGGGGAACAAACCTGGGGGGAGGGGGCAGCCCTCGGCCTTCGCTCATTCTCTTGTCAGAGCCATAGCCCCACCCATCGCGGGAGTCGCGGCCATGGCGCTCCGGACCTCCGTGGCGCTCAGGGTAATGCTGGACATCAGAGAGAGAGGACGAGAGGAAAGCTTTGGTCATCAACTCCGCCCAAGGCCTTATGGGCGACAAAGCTGGTGATGACAAGGGCATTACCCAGGCCCCTGCCCGGGGGGGCTCGCAGGTGCGCAGGGCCACCTCACTCACCCCACACAGCTGCACCCCCTCATCTCCACAGGCCAGAAAAGCCGTGGCCCGGGTTGTGGCTGAAGGAAAGAGCGACTGGTGACGGCAGGCCGAGGTCCCCCAAGCAGGACGCCAGAGTTCTCCAAAGGACTCTGAGCAGAGGCCTGGTGACTGCCCAGCACCCAGAGCAGTCGAAGAGGTGAAGAGGACACTCACCAGCTCTCCCAGGCCTCCCCCTTCATCCCCGGGCACCGTGGCTGCACCTTCCTTTCTCCAAGTGCCCTCCTCCCAGCGGAGGAGGTAACAGCCACGCGCCCCTTTCCTTATTTCACGATCATGGTGGCTACCCAGGAAAATGTTACGGGCACGGCGGCACCAGAGGGGCCCTAACCAGTGTGTGCCAAGGCACAGGGGCAATCCCCGCCACTCTCCTGGCCTCATCTCCCAGAGCCTCAACAAGCCGAGACCAGGGGCTTCACCGTGGACAAGCCAGGGCACACCCACGGTGCGTCCTGCCACAGTCAAGGACAGCTTCCAACACGGGCTCCAGAAAACACTGCTCCCTCCCTAGGCGACCCCCAGGACACACTGATCACAACACACGCACCAGCCCACAGCTTAGACAGCTTCACTGAATTTTTGAGAAAACATTTGAATGACGTTTTATCAACATATCTACCTACCTACACCAGGGGCACGTACCTGCTGAGCCACACCCCCCACTTATTTTCATTTTGAAATAGGGTCTCACAAAGTTGCTGAGGCTGGTCTTGAATGTGGGATCCTCCTGCCTCAGCCTCCCAAGCTGCTGAGATTACGGATGTGGGCCACTGCACCTGACTCAATAACCTTAAGTTTTAAGGCGCGAAAGTGGACAAATCATTTACTACAAAGTAAAAGACTTACTGTTGAGACCTACTTCTCTACTATTTAGCCATTTCCACTTCTCCTGCAATTTTAAAATCAAACCAGTATTTTTTTTTTGTCCAACCAAACCCCCTAAGAGCTCAACAACAGCCCAAGTTCTGAACTAGTTTTCTCTTTCTGTGACCTTTTCTTGGGAGCCAAACACCACCCCATGCTGCTAGGGCAGCACTGCTCCCTTCTGCAGGCCTGGGCATGTGAGAAACACTGTCAGTTTCGGGAGGACGTCGTCTACTAACCCCACGGAAAGCAGCTGGTCATGACCAATGGGAACTATCCACACGTACGACAAGGTGTGCGCAACACCTCGCCTAAATCCTCTGCCTTATGTGGGAGGAATAATCACCCCCATTCTGTAGCCAGAGGAACAGACTCGGCAGATAGGGTGTCACCAGAATGTGACCCGGTTCTGTCTAGATTCCAGAGTGTGGATGTGTGGCCACTGTGTTCTAGCTGTCCCGGGGAAATCAGAAGACCAGCTTGTGGTGCTGTTGCACAGAAGGTTTACCCCCAGGAACCAAGAGGAAGTAATCCTGTAAGGACACCCCAGTGTAAGCCAGGAGGCTAGCTGTCCTCAGTCATGCTGAGACACCAAAGAGGGGACAAGATGGGACAGCGAGGCACAGCTCTGTCAAGAACACGCCATGGGAAGAGACACAACTCGCAGGGCATCTCCTCTGCCATAAGCACCTCCTGAACTCCCCCTTCCCCCATTTCTTCCAGTAAAGCGCCCCAAGGTGCAGGGCCCTGGTGGGAATTCTCCACCTAGAAGCCGACAGAACTGAGATGACTGCGCGCTCTCTCCTCTTGGGACTGGGCATTTTAAGAGTCCTTTGTGTGATTTGGTAACAGTCCTTTACTAGACGTGTCTTTTGCCAACACTTCTTTCGGTTCACAGCTTGTTTTCTCTTAAGGATCCCACATTAATTTTTTTCTTTTCCTTTTTTATTTGTACCAGGGATTGAACCCAGGGGATTTTACCCAGAGCCACATCCCCAGACCCCTATGTTTTTTGAGGTCTTGGGACCTTACTGAGTTGCTGAGGCTGGCCTTGAAATTGTGGTCCTCCTACCTCAGCCTCCTAGTTGCTGGGGTTAGAGTCAGCGCCCCCGCCCCCAGTTTATTTTTCTAATGGGATAAACCTGCAAAAAGAACAAGTACGGACCGAAGACTTGGCTGTTTCCAAGGCTTAGTGGCAGCCCGAGCTGTCCGAGTGTGCCCTGGGAGTAGACGCAGTGGCTGCTGCCTCCCCAGGCCCATGGGGCAGAGGACCTTGCAACAGGAAGTGCTACTGCGCGGCTCTGCACTTTTCAGCAGCACAGGTTGGCCTGCCAGGCCTCCAGCCTAGGGAGCCTCGGCAACAGCCACAAAAGGCCTTGAGGTGATGGTTTGGAGACGTCCCGACTAAGCCCAGCAGGTCCACTAGGTCTCAAGTGGGAGGGGGGTTCTGCAGCGGGGAAGGGACTGGACTCCATGGGAACTGTGGGTACACTGTCGCTCTGACTTACCTGTCCTTCTCTTTCTCCCATCATTGACCTGGAACCTTCTCTCCTGAAAGAGACAGTTTAAACCAATCCATGAGGAAAAGAAGCTTGCTAACCAGAAGGGGCCACCCAGACCCCAGGTGGAGTGGCTGGAGCATGAGCTGCTCTGGATACAAAGTGATGGGTCATGTGGGTGCCTGGGTCAAGGAAGGCCAGTGAATGACCAGAGGGGAAAACACCCACACCACCAAGAAGGGGCAACAGGGCCACACTGACCTGTCCACGGAGTGGTTGGGGTAGCGGCCCCGGTCCCTGTGGTCGAAGTCATGGAATCGGTCCTGGCGGTTGAAATCAGAGTGGTAGCGCTCATCCAGAGCGGCCCGCTTGGCTTCTGGCCAATAGGCATCGTCCCGCCTGTGAGGGGTGCAGGACAGGATGGAAAGAGGCCTTCCCAATGACAGCCCTGTGGAGCTGGAATTAAGCCCCACGGTCCCGTCCCCGTCACATCCTGAGCGTCTCCCACACAGTATTCTTGGCTGCCTGGGCTGGGAGAGAAGAAGGGCTGTGCTGCCTGCGTGCAGAGGGCGCTCGTTTTCTCAGCAGGGCAGCCATCAGGAGGACTGTCACAGGTGACCCTGGGAACCCAACCCAATGCCACTGTGGGGAAACCAGGAAGACCTCTGTTCTCCAGAGCCCTTTCAGGAGACTCTGCCGTTGCTTCTAGCCTAAAGCTGACTTGCTGCCTCTCAAAGAGGCCCCGAGAAACCCACTGACGAATTAGTCACTCAGCGGTGGCTAAAGCAGACTCCTCTCTTAGACAAAGGCGCAGAGACCGATGGCAGCTGAGAAGGCCCTTGATGAGAGTGGCACTGGATGGCACATGGGTTCCCTTTAACCTATCCAGTGGAAGACAGAGGCCTGTGTGGACCTCAAGGGAGGCGTTTCTGGGTCCCTGGCTGCCTCCCGGTGCTCCTCCTCGTGCGCGACCTGGAGGACTGCGCACCCCTCCTGCGCCTGGGCTTGGACCTGATGCCTGGACCCAGCGCCATCTCTGCTGAGCCAAACCACCAGGGCACCCCGCTGAAGCCAGGAGGCAAGCTGAGTAGAAGCCCAGACCCGGGCTTCCTTTTGGAACAAGATTGCGGGCCTCCATGACTCTGGTGGCCAATGCCACACGTCACACCAGGACACCCAGGTGGCCAAGCTCACCGGCCATCAAGGTCGTAGGGCCTCCTCACTGCCGGCCGCCGCTCTTGCTCATAGCGCAACTCCTGCTGGCGCCGTAGCTCCTCACGCTCTCGGTGGATGCGCTCCTGCTCACGCCGGCGCTCCTGCTCCACGTGCATGCGCTCTCGCTCCAGCCTCTCCCGCTCCATGCGCTCCCGCTCCAGGCGGTGCCGATGGAAGGCCAGCCGCTCGCGGGCGATCTCCAGCCGCTCCCGCTCCTCACGCTCCCACTGAGCCTGCAGGCGCTGTTCCCGCTCGCTGCGCTCGCGCTCCCTGTGGCAGGACAGCAGGGCTGGAGTGTATGGCACCCCAGGGGGTCTCGGGCACACCCAGGGCCACGGCTCCCACTCACACTCCAGGATGCATGAGAAGCAGCGGGAGAGGTGCTGGCCACAAGGGGCTGGTGAAGCGCAGCAAGAGCCCAAGGATTCCACTCCCAGCCCTGTCCACCCCAGCCACGGAAGAGGGAGCACAGGTGTAGGACAGGAGAGGCCAGCTGTCCTATGAACTGGCCTCATTTCTTAAACATTTCCTGAAGTTCAACATGTGACACCATTTGCCACCAGCCTGATTAGTCCGTGTGAAATGGGGCTAAAGGCAGAATGGACTCTCATGCCCACACCTCCTATTTCTGCAGCAACCCAAAACCGAGGATGGGGCCTGCTCAGGAGGACAGCCCACTGTCTGCTTCTGGCAGGGACATGGTGATGTGTTAGTGCATTTCCTTCTGGTGCTAGTCTCTGCAATAAAGGTGACCCACACCTACACTGGCAGAAAAATACCACCCAGGCTTCGTTTTGTGTACTTTGAACACATCTCACCCCACCATGGGTCGCCTCTATGGATGGACGACACTCTCAGGGGAAGCAGGCCACCCTGTGTGCAATAAGGTGTGGTCTGCCAAAGCAAGGCCCCAAACGGCACAACCCTGACCCCTCGTTCACCCTTCCCTGTGCGTGGGTCCCCTAGAGGTGACAAGGAGCAGTGGATCACGTGGACCTGGAGGGCTCTGTGGCACGTGTCCGCCCCTCCTTGCCCTGGCAGAAATACCACCTCTTCACACCTCAGCCCTACACTGACACCAAGGACATGACAGAAAACAACAAAAGGTCTCCGGCGCTGCCACCATCCACCTCTCTGACCCCTGGTGAGGCTGAGCAGCACTCCCTGCGTTTCAAGGCAGGAAACCCTGCTGCCCTGCGAGGACTCTCCTTTTCTCTGGTGGCCCCGTTATTCTGACTTCTTATTCTCCTCATGTGGCCGTCCCTCCTCCGCGCACGTCCTGACTCTCGATTTCCACGGTGCAGATGCACAACTCTGACCGGGGCAAGTCCTCCTTCCCGCTGGTGAAGGACCTCAACACCGAGTCCCCCTTCACTGGTGGGAAATGCTGCTCTTTTCACGTGACTTTCCAGTCATAAAGGTCTCTTCCGTTGATTAGTTTGCCAGATAAACAGGTAAAGGCACCTGCTTCACTGCCCACCAGAAAACCTCCAGGGACAGGGCAGAAACTCCCTGCTCTTGTGCCCACCCCTTTCCCTGCCGGCCTTTTATTCATTTTTTAACTGCTCAATACAACACAGAACGACAACCCTGGGGGACCAACATTATCCCACAGTTTTCCTTGGCGCAGTTAAGAATGTGCTCACTGTTGGATCCTCCCTTCCCAGCTCCTGAGGCAAATGTGACACTATCGGCAAAACAGCATCACCGCAACAGGAAGGCAGGCCACCTAACCACCTCGCTACCTTCCACAATTCTGGGGAAGAAATGGGTGATTTGAATGAAATCCTTTGAAAAACAGCCAGAAGTTGAAAGCCAGCACACGGCAAATCCACAAATAGAAAGCCACAGAACAAAAAGGCTTAAAGCAACGTTCCACCCACTGGGAACTTTGAGGATGTCCGCTCAGGACAGGGGCATGACCACAGTCTGGGGACAGCCACATCAGTGAGTGTTCCTGGACCATGACTCACCTCCGGGACTCTGAATCTCTTGACTTCCGAGGCTCTTTGACCTTATCAAAGGACACAACGGACCGTTTCTCTCTGCTGGCCGACTTGCGATCCTGGCTTTTGGAGACCTAGTTTATCAAAGGACAAAAGTTAAGGTAGAAAAGACAACAGAAAAAAGGAGGAGCATCTGTGTCCAAAAATGAATGCAGACTCTAGGGAAGAACTCATTTGGAATGAGCAGTAAGAAGGAAGCATTCTCTCTAAAGAAATCTCGTGCCTCGAAGGTCACAGGCTTCCCTCTATGTCTAACATGACATAAACTCTTCAAACAATGATCTACTGACTCCAGCCGACAGAGCCCGAATGAAAACGAGTATTTCTCACGAAGAAATTTAAGATCAAAATGAATTTTTATACATCAATTGATGCATCCAAAATAAATCTCTTAATTTTGCACTAGATTCATAATATTCAGTGAATTAAAAAATGCAGCCAATTCTAATATGCCTAACAACTTCCTTATTTGTGTAACATTTTAATGAGAGCTACCCATCTGAGCCCTGGAATGTGTGTGTGTGGTTCTGAGGCCAGAACCCAGAGGCACTCGATCATCACTAAGCAACGTCCCCAGTCTTCTTCATCTTTTGAGACAGGGTTTTGCAAAGTTGCTGAAATTGACTTTGAACATGAAACCCTCCTGCTGCAGCCTCCAAAGCCACTTGGATTATAGGCGTGTGCCACTGCACCCAGCCATCCCCTGCCTTTTAAAACAATGATTTTATTTTGAGATTACATCTGATTTTCCCCGAGTGGCCTTGAATTTGTGACCCCCTTGTCTCAGCCTCCCCAGGTGTGTGCCGCTGTACCTGGCAGGAATTAGTTTTACTTTTGCATCTTTCAATCATTATCATAACACAAAAGTAAAAAGATATAACATTTACAAAAAAAAACATGGGCTTCCATATTGAAAGGCCAGCTTAAAACTGATCTGCACCACTCAAAACCATAGCCAGCTCGTCCTCTGTGTGTCTCAGACTGACAGAGCAGGCCCATGACTGCTCTCTTTAGAAGGGTCTCTGGTCACTCAGTGTTCCAAGTCTGCAGACAAAAGCTTAAGTTAAAAGATCTACTTTCCCTTCGGGATGTAATCATTTTGGTTCATGCCAGGCAGAGGGTGGCCCTCGCGACCAGCCTCCTAACATCCTGCACAGCACTGCTCCAGGGGGCTTCTCTGGGTAGGAACCACACACACACACCACTGCACTCTCACTGTACCACATGAGACCCAGGGGCAGGCGTGATTGCCGAAGCAACCTGCATAGGGACCTGTCTCTGTTGTCATCATCCCCTCATGACCTGGGTGTCCTGCCTTCACCACTGCGGTCGCCGTTAGCCAGAGTGTACCTGGGCCGAGAACCTACACAGACACTCTGGTTTCTGTCTCCTGTGGAACATTCTGCCAGAAGACAGGCCAAGAATAAGCCCATGCCTAGAGGCATCTGTGTGAGGGCTCAGGCTCACAGAGGAGAGCCGCTGCGATGCAAAACACGCCCACTGCTCTCAGATTCTACTTTTGAAGACAGCTTTAGGAGATAAATAAAAACCAACAACTGATGTCAGAGCAGGAATGAGTATGAAGAAAACCTTTCCACCTTTTTCCTTTATGAATTCTACATTTTTGGGAGGCTGGAGCTGTAGCTCAGTGGTAGAATGCTTGCCTAGCATGCATGAGGTAGTGGGTTCCATCCTCAGGACCACATAAAAATAAATAAAATAAAGGCATTCTGTCCATCTACAACTACAAAAAAGTTATTTTTAAAAATTCTATATTTTTGTAAAGGTAGAAAGCTTATTTTCCAATTGAACAGTTCAAGAATCTGCTAAAATATGCCCAGAAATAATGTTAACTGTAAAACAAAACAAAACACCACGAACAACTACAGGTAGGAGGAAATTCCGACTCACTCTCTCCTTGGACCCAGATGTCTTCACACTAATCACAGGCACACCTTTGGATTTGTCCATCACCACAGTTCGCTCGGTGCCCCGACTTCCTATAGAAACAGAGGAGGACATCTGAGGTGAGAAACACACCTAGGGGCTGGGCTGCGGCTCAGGGGCAGAGCGCTGGCTGCCAGCATGTGTGCTGCCCTGGGTTTGATCCTTAGCACTACATAAAAATACATAAAATAAAAGCATACAGTCCATCAACAACTACAAAAAAGAAAAAAAAAACCAGAAAGAACAAAACAAAAGCAGCACCTCAGGAAGGAAGCGCCACACTGCACACTATGCAGGAGGACTCTTGGTGTGTGGTGTCACTTGATCACAGCAAATCAACAAGTCACACCAGCTAGTGACAGAGGAAAGATGGAAGCTCCTACATGGCTGGGCAGGCTGGCTACCTGATTTGGTGGCTCGAGAGCGCTCCGAGGGGCCAGGCTTCTGATCATCGGGCTCTTTAGTCTTTTCTCCACTTCCGTCATCACCCTTTTTGGTGTCTTCTTTTCTGTCGGCCTTATCCTCCCTCTTAATGTTTGCAGATCTGCAAGTGACAGCGCCAGACACGCCACCGTTAAAGCAGGTGTTAGGGAAACACAGCAGCTGTGACTGCGCCCTCGCAAGAGCACCGAGTGACTAGAACGAAGACAGTGTCACCAGCTTTCCGGCCCCATACAAATAAATGCAGGGGCACGGGTCGCAGTGGTCGAGCCACAGACACTCAGCCTGCCAAGCTGCGGTGCCCTCGCCAGCCCCAGCCCGCTGGTTTACCAGGGAAGAGCACACCTGTCACTGGTGCCCGCCTTCTCCTTCCGCCCTTCGCCGTCTCTCTTTTCCGAGGCTTTCTTGCCAGCAGGTTCATTTTTTGCCTGAAGAAAAGAATCAAGTGCAAGTGCCCCCTCCTCTCCTCACACTGCTGCACCCCAGGAGAAAACGGCCACTCACTTTCTCCACGGAGATCATCTTCCCGTGGAGCTCAGTCTTGTGCAGGTGGCTGATGCATTTTGTTGCCTCTTCTGCTGTGGACATCGTGACAAAACCGTAACAGCGAGCACCAGGACTCCGGGCGTTCGTCACGACCTTGGCGCCCACCACCTGAAGGAAAGCAGCAAATATGACTCGGACACACCCCGCAGCAGGGCAGGCCCCACACCACAGCAGCAAAAGCACAGGGGACCGGGCACACGGAGAAGGGACAGCTCCATCTCCCTGCAGTTCCTCAAAGGCCTTCGGTCCTCCTCACACAGTTCTCTGGGCTCCCTGGGAGGGCCAGGAAGGCAGGGTGAGGACAGGGAGGGGGAGACAAAAGTGCCAACTTGAGGGCTGAGAACACAGCTCAGCTGGTGGAGGGCCTGCCCCGCCTGCCCGAGGCCCTGGGTTCAACCCCCAGCACCACCAGGGGAAAAAAAAGCAAAATTCTGCCTGTGCTCTTTTAACGTGGCTTAAATATGGGAGGAAATGAGCCTAAATGTACAGCCAAATTAGGAGAGGGACATGGGCAATGGGGCAAAAAGTCACATCTGTGACCCACACAAAACCAGGTTGGTTGCTTTGTTCTTCTTTTGGTACCAGGGATTGAACCTGTGGGTTCTTAACCAGTCACACCTCCTGCCCCTTTAAATGTTGAGACAGGGTCATAAACTGCTTAGGGCTTCACTCAGTAGCTGAGGCTGGCTGTGAACTGCCATCCCCCTGCCTCAGCCTCGTGGGTTATGGGGACCACAGGCCCTGCGGGCTTCATTAGCTACTTGTACGACTGCGGTGTCTTCAGCTCCCCCTCCTTCAGCAATTGGACATCAAGAATCAGGGTGAAAGTTCTTAGTTTTCTCTGTCATGGTACACTGAGCTCTTCCTGTGAACAAGGCTGGTGTTAACCTGTGATTATCCCTAAAAGTTTATTTGGGAGGCAAGTCCAGAATGCACAGGGACACAGGAAGCGAGGAGAGCAGGTGAGAAAGCCAACCCCAGTGTCACCCTATAGGGACTGCAGGACGTACCTGCGATGGCCATCACCCACCAGCCTACATAGGTGTAAGAGAGGCAGATGCTTCAGACAAGCAGGAGCCAGAACTGCCCTCCGGTGGGCTAAGGTAGCAACCTCAAGGCCAGGCAGTGATACAGTTGCAGTCAGGGTCACCCATCTCAACAGGATGGCACAGGCCCTCCTCTGAAGCACTATGCCACAGTGTCACTCCTGTTCTTGTCCAGTCATTGTTATTTCTCAAACACTGACCACAGCTCTTGTCCATACCTCAGATTCAACCTTACAGCAGCCCTCTCTGGGTTTTAAGACCTGAGGGTCACAAAGCCACCAATAGGAAGATGGCACACTTACAGTGATGGAGGGACCCAAGCCAGATGTGGGCTGTGGGAGCGCCCACATTCCTGACTAGGGAGGGCCAGGGTCTGCAGAGCATCAGCACATGAGCCCCAGGACACCTTGGAGCACACAGAGACCTGCACTGGCAGAATACCCCTGGCTCTTACCTTCCCATATTTGCTGAAAAGGTTCTTCAAATCTGTAGCTCTGGTCGTAGAAGAAAGTCCACTAACCCAGAAATTTCTACCACAACTGCTACGACCTATTTCAAAAGAAAGTTCTGGTCAAGAATACAAAACCCACATGACCCCAAGTCTTCAAGAAAGTCAGTTTAAAGCTGAGACAACTCCCATTTGCTCTCGGATCATGACACAACCTAACGTCAGTTGGGGTGAGGACTCGGCAGCTGTCCATCAAACCCAACAGCACTGCCAGGAATGCTGATTACAACAGGAACCAGGGCTGTGGGATGGCTCAGGTTTCCTTAGACAATGACCAAGTAGCTAAACCACAGGGTAAGGTGGATAGAGCCCAGGGCATCAGGCACGCGAGTAAGTGCCTGCCTCTGAGCTAAACAGGGATCCTGAGGGAACCCACCCCACCCTTTTACTCTCTGCGGAGCACTGGAGAAGGAACTAGAGGCCGGTGAAGCTGTTTCCTCAATGAGTGGTTTAAGGCAGGGTTACAGGATCAAGGAATTCAAAACACTCTCAAAATCATGTGTCCACATCAAGACACTGCATTCACTCTTAGGAACTGGTTCGCACTCTATAATCCAGGAGGGAGCGGAAAAGATCTCCCGAAAGACTTAGGCACGTCTGGGTGGGCACACAGGACACCAGGGATTAGAATTAAATGCCCTGCCCGCTGATCCTGGGGTCCAACATGCTCCAAGAAAATGGCACTGCCACGGGGACCTACCCTTCTCCTCCCGGGAAAGTCTTTTTGTGTCCGAGTCATCTTCAACAGAACTAGAGACAAAAGACAGTGTCACTCCAGGAGGAAGCAGCATTGAGGAGACAAAACTCAAAATTATAAAATACGTGCTGAGGTTGCATACCTACCCGAAATTTAGTTCTGAAAAAATGATACCCCGACAAACTTGTATTGTAAATCTGACCTAACCGTAAGATTTCAGACCCACAGGAGTTAATTAATTCTGCTGGGCTAAAGGTAATTAGGAAGAATTAAAGAAAACAACCATGATAGGTTGAGAAAAGAAAAAAAGATTATGTAATCAGTGTAAAATAAACAAAGAGAAATAAAACACTGTTGGGAGGTAAACTACAATTTCAGCAGTCTGGCTGGCCAATTGCAGAAAAAACAGCTTATGTGTGTCATTAAATGACCAATGAAAAGGAGATAGCGTCTGGTCTAAAACTGAGAAACAACAAACCTCATTTTCTGATCAGCGCCCTCACTGGTTGAGGACTCTTTAGGAGCCGGAGGGACTTCATTACAAGCTTCAAAATCAAACTTCTTCACGTCTTCTTTGCTATCTCTGGGCTCTGGGCTCGGAGCTTCCGTGGGCGCTTCCGCGGCCTCCTGGCTAGAGGCCTCCGCGAGCTCGGAGCCCGCGCTACTCTGCTCAACTGGCTTCTCTAGCCCTACAGGCTCACAGTCCGTCCTCGCGCCTTCGCCTGTCTGCTCCACGGGCTCCCTTTTCACTACCGCTAACAGGGTGTCTGCCTCGCTCCACTGAGCGCGTGTTGACTCGCTGGCCAAATCTAAATCTCCCTCCTCCTCCTCCTCCTCCTCCTGCTCTTCCTCCTCCTCCTCTTCCGGGTGGGCGCTGCCAAAAAGGTCCTCTTCCTCCGCAAGCTTTCTGTCTGGCCCCACGCTACTTGTATCCTGTGCAAATGGCTGCTCCAGCTCGGAACCTTCTTCTTTTACTGGCTCAGATTTACAAGTTTCCCCCAAAATGTCGAGTATTTTCTCATTTTCTACGGATTTAACAGGAATAGAATGGCACAAGGTTTAATTACCAGGGAAATAAAGCAATCACAATGTGGAACTGGCACGGCTGCCACACTAACACGAAGAGAACTGCTAGCTACACAGAGATTGGAAAACCCGTGGGTGTACACAGTTACACTGGTTACACTACCTGCGCGCCGCCTACTAGGTAAGCCTCTACACTACAGGGGAGAGAAAAGCATCCCAGAGATTTAACCCCCAAAACCTTCTGGCTGAATTCTTGACAGTCTTCATTCTGTCGCCGTGTATATATGACTCTTCCAAATTTAGCTTCCGAGGTCCAAGGTGCTTAACTGAATGTATCACCGTGCACTGAACAGCTCAATTTCCAAATTTCTTTGAATTTCGTTTAATAGAACAGTCCAACATGAAAATCAGAATCTCTTCCGTTGGTGCTGAGATATTTGCAGTCCAGAAGGGGGACAGTGTTTGTTTGGAATTCTCATGGAGGAGCTCTTTCCTCTTCTGGAGTCCAGGCACATCCCAATGGTTCATATGGGTCTCCCTAGCACTACCTACACTGCCTGAACCAAACACCACAAAGTTAAGGTACTGCCCGATATCACAAGATCTGTTTCGTGGGGTACAGAGGCATCAGCTCCTAAGAGCGTGCAAACTTGTTCCATAATGTTTAAATGCCGTTTATTTAAAAAGGCATAAGAGCATTTCATCTTACCAATAATGTTTTGCAAAATGAGAAATTAGCCACTTTCACAGATCTGGTGATACGGCTGGGTTTCCAATCTCTATGATCCTGGTATGTTCTGGATTGTAAACCTTTAGAACAACGTACACTATAGTTCTGCAACTTTTAAAAATTAAAGTATTCAAATTAAAGAAGGTGGAAGACTAGAATAGTTCCAAACCCCAGCTGCTAAGTTTTTCATTGAACAGTACCTGGCTCCAGAGATGGCTCTTCAATTTCCTGCAACAAAAAAAAGCAAGTAAGACTCTGCCATGGACAACACCTAAACTTCATTAAAATCAAGACTCTAATGCCTCTAATGCCTAAGAAGGGAATGTGAAATCCAAGGGGAACTTCATACAAGACAGGTGGAACATCTGCTTGTTTAAGGAAAGACCCCACACAGCTGGCATCCGCCAGCTCGTCCCCAGCCCCACATGCCAGCCTCCTTTTCAGGGGACCCAATTTTCTTCATAAGGTTTTCCCGGCCTCTGGGACCGTCTCACTAGTCACCCATTTGTCCCTCAGAAGAGAACTCTTAAGCTCAAGGACAACAGGGCTTTCATTTTCCTTTCATGTCTAACAGAGAGCCTGGCAATCACTTCATTCATTTAACCCAGATCTAGCTTTCTGAAAACTCAAGACTTAGTGACATCAGTTATATCATGTAGTGGTGCCACCCTGCCCTCCGGGCGGGGCACAGAATCACCCTCCAGCATTCACCCCTCCTCTATCTCCTCCTTCCCTCAATTTCCCACCAGGTCATCTATCGTATCAATAAAATCCCAACCCTTCCCAGGAAGCCTTGCAGGAAGCCCTGTCCCATCTATACCCTGCTTAGAAGGGGCATGCTCTTGACCCTCTGTGAACTCCAACCTTAGGCTCCCCACACAACCTCCCACCTTTGTGCTTGGCTCAGGGGCACCTCCTCTAGAAAGGTTTCCTTTAGGGCTCACTACCTCAGAGTCTGGCTGCTGCCTACTGAGGGCCCATGTCCCCAGGACACTCTGCTTGGGAGCTCCAGACCACACTGAGCGTTGACAAGGTTCCAGGCATAATCGTGAACACCTTAGACACAAACGCTGGCCATCAGCAAGCCCTGGGAGGCTGGTACTATTTGCATTAACATTCTTTTCAAAGGTTAGGAGACAGTATCCCAGAGGGACTGAGTAATTTGTCCAAGGACACAGAGCAGACTCTGAATGAGGCCTATGTGAACATGAATTTGTGCTCCCAATCCTCAGTCCAGGCCTCTTCCCAACCCTGGGGCCATGGGAACTTCACACTGGGAGACTAGGCCCTGTACACAGAGGATAGTCCTTATGCTCATTCACACCTATCCCTGGTGGCCAACACCGCATGTGACACATCATAGGAGCTTCACAAGCACTCAGTGGTGGCTGGAGTGTCTGCACCTTCCACGGAGAACTGCCCTGCCATTCTGTGACGCCTAGGAAACTGTCCACTTTCTTCCAGGTTTCATTTGGCAGGGGGATGATACCAGGAATTGAACTCTGGGGCACTCGACCACTGACTGAGCCACATCCCCAGCCGTATTTTATATTTTATTTAGAGACAGGTCTGAGTTGCTTAGGGCCTCTCCGTTGCTGAAGCTATCTTTGAACTTTCGATCTTATTGCCTCAGCCTCCTGAGCCGCTGGGATTACAGGCGTGCAACACCGTACCCAGCCTGGCTTCATTTATTTTTGATTTGCTTTCACCTGCCTCTGTAACCTACCCAGTATTGAGAATTAAGACATTATCTACAGCTGAAGTGAATCACCACTCTCAGAATGATTCCCCTCTTTAACATTGTTTAGAGAGAAGTATCCATCTCCAGGAGACACTGTATATTTTCCATCTTTAACAAGGGAACCTTTGACCTAAGACATAGAGAAAATGGCAAGATCCAGTTCCTCCTCTCCTTCCTGAGTCAGGAATGGTTGTGTCAGTTCGCAGCTGGAGTGACATCAGCTCTAAAGATGAGCTGGGCTGCACCAAATTTCCTTGAGGACTGCACCCTCCTTGAGGCTGGAGTTCTGGCTTTCCAATACCTCCCTCGCCCCTGCCTGGCAGAAGCACATGGAGATCTCATCTGAAAGGTGATTTCTAATTAAACACATAGGTGACATTAAGGAAAAGGAGGATCAGCGAAAGCTGACACTAACTTTTATTAAGACTAGACAGGCACCTAGGTAGGCTGGCAAAGACATTCAAGGAAACAAGACTCATGTTTACAAAAGCCACACCCATTAATTCTCTTCTGATTTGTTCAACATTCAGTACTCACACAGATGCTGACACAGTAGTCAAAAGAAACGTGGGCAGTTTCTACAAGAAAATGCCTGAAGGACAGGCCCAGCTGTGGCATCATCTGCTCACACCTCAAGCCCTCACCAGTGCCCTGCTTGTATTTCTCAGGGAGCTCCACCCTCTGCTGCCTCACCTAGTACTCATCTTTCTGCAGGGGATGCATCCAGATGGGCTCAGCCAGACTGCCCTTCCCTGAGCAATGAAATTACAGGCTGAGCATCTCTAATCCAAACTGCTCTAAATCTGAAACTTGGGGCAGCGAACATTGACACTACAGGAGGAACACGCCACACCTGACTTGTGGCAGGTTGCAATTTAAATACAGGCATGCTGCGAAGAGTATATAAGTGCCCTTCAGGCCATGTATATATGATGCAACAACAGCAACACAGGAATTTTGTGTTTAGAATTAAGATTCCATCCCCAAGACAACTCATTGTGCATTTGCAAATATTCCAAAACCTGAGGTCCAAAATACTTCTGGTCCCAAACATTTTAGACGAGGGATGTTCAACCTGTAACAAGAATGCCAAAAAATATGCCATTCAATTATCTGCTGATAAGCTACAGTGCTTCAAGGAAACCAGTCAAACTTGGGGAATCTTTGGCACCAGGCACACTGTTATGTCGGGGATAACAGAAAGCAAAACCCCTGCTGAAGACCCTGTCAAAGGGAACAAACCTTGTCATGACTGTTAGCTGGGACTGCCATGCAATGTCTCAGATGGTTTCCAGAAACTGTGGCCTAATCTTTGATTCTAAAGTGGAGACATGTAACAATTTACCTGTAATATAGTGAAGTCAGATGATGATGAATCTAAATTGTTTATGGTTTCTTTGTCATCTACCTACGAAACAAATGAAGAACACAATTTATTACATCAATAAGGTGATGTAACAGCGTATCTGTTCAATGAAAAGCAACAGCCATGAAGATCATTTATTACAAAATGGTAAAAACCGTGAGGGGATTAAAACAGCGTAATAGCATTCTGGCTAGAAAGAAAAAATGCTGGACATAAACGCCCATCTCCAGACAGACCTGGAAACCCACTAAAACAGTATGAGCGTGGATTTTGAGATGCAAGCCTCTAAGAAAATATCCTGGGCTACACGGGAGAGATCAAAACTGGGCAAAACAGGGGATGGGGATGTGGCTCAAGCGGTACCACGCTCGCTTGGCATGCGCGGGGCGCTGGGTTCAATCCTCAGCACCACATAAAAATAAAAGATAAAGATGTTGTGTCCACCGAGAACTAAAAAATAAATATTAAAAAATTCTCTCTCTCTAAAAAACAAAACAAAAAAAAACTGGGCAAAACACACACTAGCAAGTTTTGGCTGGCTTTTCAAGAAATAGTGTCTAGAATCCAAAAGTGCTCAGAAGCCCCGGCCCAGAATAGAACAGCACCTCTGACTACTCCGCCTCCAGTGGTTTCCCAAGCTGTATTGGGGACAGGAGCACAGGGCAGACAAGACCCAGATCTATGGCCCACCTGCAAGGGAATAACTGGAAGCACAGAGTTTCTATTCTAGATGAGGGCTCTGCCCAGCAAGGCATGGGATTCCTCACACTCAGAAAGGGGGATTAGCTTGAAGAAAGATAATTTTGGCTATTCTGCCAAAGCTCCGAAAGTTGGTTCATTTTTAAGGTGGATATTTTTGAAATATGAGCATATGTTATCATCACCTTGGTTTGACTAGGAAAGACACTCTCCCATGATCAAAAACCTCAAATGGTCTACAAAAGCTATACATCAAAAACCACCCGGGGTCCATTTCTTCCTTCCCTCGGTGCACTGTTGCCCCAAATGCAAGACACACACACTGAGCGCAGTGCCTGTGCACCAAAGATCACCCCTTCCTCCGTTTGCAAGAAAGGCAGCACAGTATTCTGTACCAATTCTCCCTTCCCTCCTGGAGGTTGTTTTAGTTCACTTCGATGGTTACACAACAGCAATTACCACATTACTGGTTGTAAAAAATTTCATAATTCTATGGTGCTTGCTATGTACTAGGCGCTGGTATGGATCAGGCAAACTTCTGTTAGGACCACGCAGCAAGCAGGGCTTTGTAGGGCTGATGGGCTTTGTTGTGACTACCGACCTTTCCTACTGTGTGCAGCTACGACAATAGCAATAACAGACATGGCTGTGTTCTAAGCAAACATTATAAAAACTCATGGATGGACAGGCTCATGATTTCCGTTCTACTGTTGTGGTAAACATTCATCCATTTAATCCTCCCAAAACTTATTATTTTTGCAGTTGAGACCTAGGGACTTTAAGTAATTTGTCCAAGGTCACACAGCAATAAGACATTCAAAGTAAATGCTCTTAACTCAAATTATATTGTTCCCATTAAATCAAAATTATTTAGCCATTACTGACAGAAATTTAGGATGTTTCCAACTGACTGTTACACAATGTGTTATTTTCTACTTAGTAGGGGAAGAAAAGAGCTTTAAGAATATACAGTCAATTATAAATGGTATCTACTGCTCACCACTATGCAAGTGTTTCTGCTATTCCTTTTTAGGAAGCTGAAGACACACACACACACACACACACTCACACACAGAGAAAAACAATTTTATACTCTGTTATCAAACCCCCTATTCAACAATAATATGCTACCTCTCAAGATACGGTTAACTGGTTCCAGGAGGACGTGCCCACTGACAGGCACGGAACAGGGTGCACGTGCCACAGTCAGCAGGCCGCTGAAGGGATGAGTCCTCCCACAAACCACATCCAAAGGCCCCAAGCCACCCCCCAATTAACAAACAAGTGATGACACTAAGACAAGGTGGTGTCTGACTTAACTATATGGACACTGGGACTGGCCTGGTCCGGTTCTTACTCTAGTATGAGCTGTGGGCTATCTGGTGATATTTCTTACTTCCTTATGCCCCGATTCCCTCAACTGACAAGCAGTGTCTACACAGTGTCTACACAGCACATTGTGGAAGGCTCACAGGACACAATGTCTACTGCTTGGCAGGTGGAGTTCAAGGAACACCACCAGTAACATCTTGCCACAATTGACTGTTTCTGACATGAAAAAAGCTGAGGCTTCAAACATAATGTCGAGGTTAGTATTAAAGATCAACTGTTGGGGGGCTGGGGATGTGGCTCAAGCAGTAACGCGCTCGCCTGGCATGCGTGCGGCCCGGGTTCGATCCTCAGCACCACATACCAACAAAGATGTTGTGTTCGCCGAGAACTGAATAATAAACATTAAAAATTCTCTCTCTCTCTCTTAAAGGAAAAAAAAAAAAAAAAAAAAAAGATCAACTGTTGGAATTCCAGTATTTCATTTCAGTACTGGGATGCTTTGAAAATACTAACACCACAGAGCAACTTCCTATAATAGGAAAGACCTGAACAGCCTTCCTCAATGCTTCATGCTGCACCACTGAGTGGACAGCACGTACTTAGGTACTTTATGAGATTCCACTTTCCAACAAAGTGTTTTCAGAATTACTGGAACCATTATCCTACAGTACTGGCATTATAAGAACTTCATTCCAATTATAACGTTTATCATCTACCATGTACCTATGGATGGCATTCAGGGTACATTCCAGGGACACTGCCGAGTTACCTACAGCATGTTCTTGAAGCTGCTCCGGAAGCTCTTTCATTTCTCCCTCGACCAGCTCTCTGCTGTCAGAAAGGGACTCTGGGAGGTTGTCAGCATCTTCCTCCTCCACACAATCTGCAACACTTCCATTATCAATTTCTGCTTCATCTAACACACTGATATCCATCATGTCTATGTCCTGCAAGTTCTCCAAACTGGTTTCCACATCTTCCTGTGACAAAACAAAATAAAAACCATTACATGACTGCCCCCCCCCCCCGGCTCATCCACTAAGTGTATCTGCTCCTAAGGCTGCACATACCTGTCCGTCCCCAGAATTCTCCTCGAGCCCGTTATCTTCCACACCCTCTTCTTCTGGTTTACGCCCTAATGAGAGAACCATTTACAAAAGATCAATGAGCTGCATTTTCCAGAAGCATGACTTTTATGTGTATAAGCCCCGGAACACCATCGAAGTAGCCATCTCCAACACCTACGGCACTTCCTGGTTTAGAAACACTGCAACATGCAGGCCTGGAAGGGCACTCTGAGAAATGGGGGCCCGCACGCCATCTTCAGGGTAAGAGCAGAGGCTCTGCTCTTAGTTGGCTGTGAGCAGGAGGTGTGGAAATAGGTTCTCACTAAGGCCAAGGCAGATTAGACCTGTCCTAAGTGGCTGTTTGTGGGAAGAGCATCTGGTAAAAATGTGCTGCTTTTTAGTCAAGCAACACACAGCATATTCCTCAGAGAAACAATGATACAGAGCAAAACATAAATAAACAAAATGATGAATATTAGTAACTCCAGGACCTACAGTTAGCTCTGATGTTACAACCTATTGACATACAGCTTCCCACAGCTGGGTAAAAAGTTAAAGGGCAAATCTTTTATGCTAAGCTAAAAAAGAATGTCTGTAACTTTTTTTTTTTTTTGGGGGGGGGAGTACAAGGGTACTCAACCACTGAGCCACATCCCAGCCTTTTTTATATTTCATTTAGAGATGGGGTCTCACTAAGTTGCTTAGAGCCTCACTAAGTTGCTAAACTCACAATCCTCCTGCCTCAGCCTCCCCAGCTGCCACCGCACCTGGCTGTAAGGAAATTCTTACCTCAAAAAAACAAGCTTTATTTAAAAAAAAAAATTAATAGAAATACTTAAAAAGCAAACAATCTAGCTTTACATGTCCAGCTATATTTACATGTCCAGCTATATAAAAGGGTGCAGCACATGCTCACTCTTTCTGTTGATCAATACAGGGTCTTGAGCATTAACCATTGAGCCAGAACTTTAGCCCACAAAATGTTTCTGATTACAAAAACATTTTGCAATTATATGAATATTATCATAACTCACTTCAATAACAAAAGGTTCTGTTTCCCTCTTCCCCACTTACAGAGGATGAAACCCAGGTCCTTATACATGCGAGGCAAGTGCTCTACCACTAAGCCATATCCCTATTCCAATGTTATTAAAGATGCACTCATCTTTGTACATGAGTCATGTTTTCTTTTCCTTTCTTTCCTCTTTTTTGCATGTGTGGTACTGGGGATTAAACTCAAGAGCATTCTACCACTAAGCCACACTACCACTCCTTATTCTTTATTATTTTTTTTTTTAAATCTTATTTTGAAATGAAGGTTTCCCAAGGCTGGCCTCAAACTTATGATCCTCCTGCCTCAGCCTCTCAAGTAGCTGGAATGAAAGGCATGTGCCACCAATTTGTTTTCTGTGAATTGCCTATACATTCTTAGCTCTTTGTTAACTGGGTTTTATCTTTCTTACTGATTTGTAAGAATATTTAATGTTCTCTGGACAGCATACTTTTGTGTATTCCTTGTGGGGAGCCAGTCTGAATGATTTGCATTCTCCTTCCTGAGCGGAGAGGCTCTGACGTCGCTACATCTCATAGTTACCTGGACACTGCCCAGGTCCTGGAGGTTGAGGACCCCATCTTCAGCCCCATGGATTGAGCTATGCTCACCTGTTCCTTTGTGATGTTACCCCCTTGCCCTGTTTGGGATAGAATGTTCCACAGAAACGACCTTTGTGTGTCCCCTTCTCTTGCTCTGCCCTTGGGTGTGGCCTTCCTAGATGTCAGTCAACCTGCTGACAGCAGACATCACGAAGCTAGACTCAGCCCCCCGAATCCTGACCCCAGCCTCATTTGAATGGCTTCTCAATACAAGGGTTCAGCAAGCACTGGCTGGCTCTCTTTCTGTGGACCCTTAAGGTCAGAGGAGCCGTCACAGGACCCAAAGAAAAAGGTCTCTGTCTCTTGTGTGGTTATTTTGTGCTGCCCAGTTCACCTGGAGTGACCCTGAGTGTTTTAGTTGCGAGGAACACAATTCCTCACCATATTTGCTCTCTCATATATCATTCGTTGTTTTTTCTGTTAACAGAGACTTAAAACTTTTTTTAATACCTTTATTTTATTTATTTTTATGTGGTTCTAAGGATGGAACCCAGTGCCTCACACATGCTAGGTAAGTGCTCTGCCACTGAGCCACAACTCCAGCCCAAGATTTAAAACTTTTACATAAGCAAATTTTCCCCAGTTTTAGTCTCACTTTGCGACTTCCATACTTAGCTAGAATTCATGTTTTGCATGAAAAGATATGAGAAAAGCAATTTTCCCCACTATCAGTCAGCTAATTGTTCCGGCGTCATTTACTATAAAAATGCTTTTAAATTGCAAATCTTCAAACTTTCTGTCCACTGTTTACAAAATCCTATCATTACAGTTAAAGCAAGCTCTCTTCACTGTTCCCCCCACCAGAGTTGTAGTTATTCTGGTGTATTTTCTTTTTACATTAATTTTAGGACAAATTTGTACCTTTTAAGGTTACTCTGGGGGAAAATGACAATTTTTTTATATGAAATCATCTAATCTATGAAATCTTTCTCAAGTTATTTAGGTCACATCTCTCGATTGCTTCTTTTTATTTATTTTTTTGGTTGCCCAAGATTGAACTCAGGGGCACTCAACTAGCCATACCCTAGCCCTATATTTTATTTAGAGACAGGGTCACACTGAATTGCTCAGCGCCTCATTTATGTGAAGCTGGCTTTGAACTTTCGATCCTCCTGTCTCAGCCTTCGGAGCCACTGGGATTTCAGGTGTGTGCTTTTGCTTATTATTTTAAAATGCTGTGTGTATATGTATTCACATATATGGGGATTCTGGCTGCCTAGGCAAGTGCGCTACTATGGAGCTACACCCCAGCCCAATGGTAATATCTTCATTCTGAAGACTATGGTTATGCAACATTCTTTTTTTTTTTTTTTTTTAAGGAAATACTGTAGCACGCAGGTTAAAGGGGCCACTTGTTATCACACAGCTAAGAGGGGTGCTGTAAAGCAACCGTACTAAATGCACACATCCCCTTCAGGGAACCTGGGTGAATGATAACTGGGAATTCCTCTATTTTTGTAACTTTTCTGTGAGTATGAAAATGTCAAAACAAACCCAAACAAAAAACAATCCAGCAAAGCACAGGATTAGGAAACACTTAAAAAGCAAACAATCTAGCTTTACATGTCCAGCTATATTCTCAACCACCACGACATTATTAATTTGAACTTTGTGATAATGCTGTTAAAAGAAATTTACTGATAAATTAATATTCTGCTAAATATATTATGGGTATAAAACTATTTTGGAGAACTGCTGAGATTACTTGAAATATACTTCCCAGAATTTCAAACTTTTTTGAGTTAATTCATTAAATAGATTACTGTATATTCAGTTCAAATCTTTTTAAAAATATTTATTTATTTATTTATTTTTAGTTATTGGCGGACACAACATCTTTGTTTGTATATGGTGCTGAGGATCAAACCCGGGCCGCACGCATGCCAGGCGAGCGTGCTACCGCTTGAGCCACATCCCCAGCCCCCAGTTCAAATCTTTATGAAAACTTTCAGACCTGCCCTGTCAAATGTCAAATGTACTGTAGAGTTCCAGAATAAACCCCACCCAGGGGACGCAGGGTTAAGAACAGTACTGCATGGTTCCATTTTACATGAAATAAAACAGGCAAAACTAATCTGTGGTGAAAATGATGTTCTGTTATTGCTGGGGTGGTGGGTGGAATGGGAGACTGGGAAGGAGCTATCTTTCTGATGCCAGAAATGCTTCATGTTGGGGCTGGGGATGTGGCTCAAGCGATAGCGTGCCCCTCTGGCATGCGTGCGGCCTGGGTTCGATCCTCAGCACCACATACAAACAAAGATGTTGTGTCTGCCGAAAACTAAGAAATAAAATATTAAAATTCTTTCTTTCTCTCTCTCTCTCTCTCTCTCTCACTCTCTCTTAAAAAAAAAAAAAAAAAAAAAGAAATGCTTCATGTTTTGATTCCTACTTACCACCTCATACCACATGCAAAAACAAATTCTAAACGAATTAAATACCCAAAAGAAACCATAAACGTTACTCTATAAGGTAACTTTTTAAAAAAAGCCAGGTAGAACCTTTTAAACCACAATGAAAGCTGCCATATAGGCACAGGTTGACAACATTGTCCACGTGAAAGATTAACTCTTTAATGACCAAAACACCACAAACAAGTTAAGTCTTAAAATTTTATCTGCAGAGAGGAGGAGATGAATATAAAAAATACTTTTATCCTAATAACAGGTAACTTTTTGTTTTTTTGGAAAGGACGGAACCCGGGGCGCTCAACTACTGAGCCACATCCTCAGCCCTTTTTTATATTTTATTCATAAACAGGGCCTTGCTAAGTTACTGAGGCTGGCCCTGAATTTGTGATCCTCTAGCCTTAGCCTCCCAAGCTGCTAGGATTACAGACTTGCACCACTGTGCCTGGCGTAAAAGGTAACTTTTAAAAATACAAACAAATAGAGGCTGGGGTTGTGGCTCAGTGGTACAGTGCTTGCCTAACACATACAGGTTCGATTCTCAGCACCACATATCAATAAATGCATAAAATAAAGATCCATCAACAATTAAATTAATTTTAATCAACAATTAAAAAAAAAGCACAAATATTCAGTGTTGGGTTGTAGTTTAAAGAAATAGATACTCAGGCTGGGGATGTGGCTCAAGCGCTAGTGCACTGGCCTAGCATGCGAGGGTCGGTGGGTTTGATCCTCAGCACCACATAAAAAATAAAAATGTGGTGTCCACCGAAAATTAAAAAGTAAATATTAAAAAGTTCTCTCTCTTAAAAAAAAAAGGGGGGTACTCTTGGGGCTGGGATTGTGACTCAGTGGTAGAGCGCTCCCCTCGCACGGGCAGGACCTGGGTTTGATCCTCAGCACTACATAAAAATAAAGGCACTGTGTTGTGTCCATCTACACCTAAAAAATAAATTTAAAAAAAAAAAAAAAAAAAAAGAGGGACTGGGGTTGTGGCTCAGTGGTAGAGTGCTCGACTAGCATGTATGAGGCACTGAGTTCGATCCTCAGAACCACATACATGTAAAATAAAGACATTGTGTCCACCTAAAACTAAGAAATAAAATAAATATTAAGAAAAAAGAAAGAAAGAAACAGGTACTCTCATCTACTATTTGTAGGGACATTAATAGTACAGCCTGCTGGAAAACTATTTTTCTAATAACTATTTCAAACTAAAATATCATACCCTTTAACCTCAAACTTCTTTTACTTATCAAAAAATATCTTCCTTTTCCAGGCACAGTGGTACGTGCCTAAAGTTCCAGCTATTTGGGAGGCTAAGTCCAGAGGATCACTTTAGCCCAGGGGTTCAAGACTAGTCTAGGCAACACAGCAGGACCTCAGCTCAACAAACAAAACAAAAAATTATCTTAACTTCAAAGAGGAATTTCTGGTTTGTGACAACAATGAAAACTGAAAACAAAGAAAGCCCTCAACAGACTAATAGTAAGGAGAGTTAATAAGGCAAATCATAATACATTGATGTGGAAAATTACTGTTAGGGTGTTATAAAAGGACAAGGCCTGATCATTTTTCTTTTGTCCTTACCATATTGAGTGAAAAAAGCAAATTATAGAGAATTTTGAATAAGAAGACTAAACAAATGTTTTAAATACCTTTATTTTATTCATTTTTATGTGGTACTGAGGATTGAACTCAGAGCCTCGCAAGTGCTAGACGAGCACTCTACCGCTGAGTCACAACCCCAGGCCCACGACTAAAATTTTTTAGAGAAATAAGTACATACATGTATGTGTCTATTCGTATGTCTACTTTTAAATGACAGAATACACACAGAATATCTGGACATTATGCCCCAACTTTTACCACTGAGTGGCTACCTGACTGGGAAGAAGTTCTCATTTTTACTTAAATGCATATTTTGGTTTTTGGGGGGGAATGGTGGCTGGAGGGCACAGGAAACAGAACTCAGGGGCACTCACCACTGAGCCACATCCCCAGTCCTTCTTTGTATTTATTTAGCAATAAAGTCTCACTGAGTTGCTTAATGCCTCACTTTTGTGAGGCTGGCTTTGAACTCGGGATCCTCCTCCCTCAGCCTCCCAGCTGCTGGGATTAAAGGAGTGGGCCACTGCACCAGACATAAATACATGTATTTTATAAAACTTTAGCAAAACCATTTCTTTTTTTTAATCTTTTTAGATGTTGATGGACCTTGATTTTACTCATTTATTTACATGTGGTGCTGAAAATCAAACCCAGTGTCTTATACATGCTAGGCAAGTGCTCTACCACTGAGCCCCAGCCCAGCCCAAAAGCATTTTTTTTTTTTTTTTTTTTTTACTAAATGGAAAAGAAATAAAAAAGGAGGCCCACAGGCATGTCAACCCTCTAGCAATCTTTTCCTCTACACAGAGGTTTATTTGGGCAAAGCCAAAAATGCAAAATGTACTCAAGTGACTTCATTTCGTGTGAGATCACTGGGGCTGCTCTCCCAGGACCTATCTTCCAAAATATGGTGGACACTGGGCCTGTCTCTGGGACACTTCAAACCCCATTCCTTGTGACAGGCAGGTACACAGCAGTATTTAGGTTTGAGGTCTGAACACCACGGCCTTCAATTATCAAAAGATAATTGAAGAGGCCCAAATGCATAGCTTTAGATGATTCTTTCAAAATACGAAGACAAACTACCAAGGGAAAAGAAGACAAGGCAAAAATCTTCCCATCCTAAAAAATCTAGTCACGACACAAAGCAGGATAGCTAAACACTGAACAAGGTTCAAGGGAATTAGGCTAAGGGAGTGCAGAGGACCTGAGGTGAGCTGCTATCAATGAGATCAGAAGCTGTCTCTGGATGAACAAGGCCCTGAACACAGAGAGATGGGAAAGAGAGGCGGGTGAGACACGAAAACCAAGGTCCAGAGGGCCAAGAGTGAATAGAGGGAGAGAGGAAGTGGGAGAGAACGGATCAGATGATGAAGGTTAATGTTCTGTGAACCTGGCTTTCATCCTACAGGCAGTTTTTGAAAGAAATGTGACCATTCTTTATTGGTCAGGTGGTATTCAAAGAAACTTTACATTCTAGCAAGTTAGAGCAACAGGAGACCCAAGCAACCTAAACACTCTATTTGGCCAGTTACAGTAGGGCACACCTATAATCCCAGCACCTCAGGAGGCTGAGGCAGGAAGATCTCAAGTTTGAGAGCAGCCTCAGCAATTTAACGAGGACCTAAGCCATCTAGCAAGACCCTGTCTCGAAATTAAAACACAAAAAGGGTTGAGGATATATTTTAGTAGCAAAGCTCCCTGGGTTCAACATGAAGGTATCCACCACCCCGCAAAAAGGGTTTGGTTAAACAAGGGCTACTGACAAATCCAAAAACAAGGTAAACCCTCTGCTAGAATTCCCAGGTACTGTGGGAAATAGAACTTGAATGACAAGGCAAAGGTCCCCCAAAGGATTCTTGATTGTCACAGGTCCAAAATCACAACCAGATAAGCAAGAAACAGCACACGTGTATAAGTCCTTGATACCTTTGCTGGATCTTTTTGGTGTTTTCTTGCTTCCTTCAGAGGTAATTTCAATTTCATCAGGATTACCACCTTCATCTTCAATTGCCTAAAGGGAAGTAAAGAAAAGCTGACCAAATGACACAATATGTACCTACCATTCCAGCCACTCAGGAAACTAAGGAAGGAAGATCATTGGAGCCTAGGAGTTCAGGGCTGGGCAGGGCAACAAAGTGTCTCAAAACAAACAAACAAACCAACAAACCCACAGCACACACAGACTTTCACAGAACATTCAAGTGAAATGGGAATCCCATCCTGAAACAGAGCTAACACAGACCTGAAAATGCTCTTCCCCAGTGCACACCTATCTACCACAGCTGGTCACTTGTTCTCTTGCTCTGCCTGCCAGCAGGGTGCTGGAGGTCTGAACTGTGGTTTGAGGCAGATTTACCTAACCCTGAGTCTGGTCTTTTCCTCAGGCTGCTGCAAGGACTCTTAAAAACAAACTCATCTCCAGCTCTTCTGGTTCATCTTGTTCCCAGCCAAAAAAAAAAAAAAAAAAACTCAGAAAGGAAAAGGTACATTCTCATTTCCTTTGACTTGACCCAGCAAAGTGCTACTTGGCCCAGCAGTGACCAGCCACCCCTTTCCCGGCCATGCCCGCCTGGGTCCTGTGGGTAAGCACGACCACTCATTGCCTGAGTTCCAGTCGGGTTAGGCATGGGACCATGAAGGTCAGGGAGCCTGCTGCACCCCAAGGCCATCTCAAACACACTGCCCAGAGATCTCCCTCTCCATCACTAGGTGGCCCTGCTTCATAGAACCACGGATCATAAGAATTTCTTGGCAGGTCCCATCTTTCTCCCCGAGAATTTGCCATTCACTTGAAAGGCCCCAGCTCAGCACAGTGGCCGGCACCAATGAGGCACTCTGCAAACCGGCGCGGTCATGTCAGCGGTGACCTTCGCAGAAGCTGGGCTTGCAGTCGGGTCTCCCTGACGACCCCTCTCCGTGCCGCTGCCGCTTTGTCTTGGCCAGCACCCGGGGCCTCGGCTCCTGGCACACACTCGGGCCCGGCCTGCACCCCCACCGGGTTCTGCTCAAACCCACTTCAACTGCTGGGTTCTGTCTGTAGACGGTTCCAGAAGCCTCGGCGAGGCCCAGGAGCTCCCCGGCTGGGGGCACCGCAGCAGGTGCACGCCGCCTCCGGCACTCCGCCCTGACGGCCCCGGGAAGCCCCTGCCCTGCCCTGCCCTCGGGGACAGCCACCGCAGACACGCCACTGGGCACGGCTCACGGCGGAGACGGGGTCCCAGGTCGCACCCCGGTGACGGCGGGGGAACCGAACTCGAGGCAGGCTGCCGGGCTCGGCCAGTCCCGCCGGCGCGCGGTCAGTGCCCTTCCCGCAGACACGACCGAGGCCAGGGCACCGGGGGACGGCCGAGGCAGCAACGGGCGGAGCGCGCCGGGGTCGCGCCTCGAGGACCGCAGCAGCCCCGCGGGCCTGTCCACGCCGGGAAGGCCGACGCGGCCCCCTCCCCCGGCCCGGCGCCGGCCGCGGCGTGAGGAACCCCAGCGCCCCCGGGGGGCGCGGCCGGTCTCTCCCGCCCCGGCGCCGCGACCCGCGCCGCCCCCGCCCGCGCCTCCCGCCGGAGCCCGGAGCCCCGCGCCGTGACCTTGGCGGCCGCCCCGCCCGCCCGCCGGCCCCAGCGCCCGCGGCCCGCCCGCGCCTCACCTTTCTCAGCCGCTCCATCAAAACGCTCTTGTTGCCGCTCGAGTCCAGATTCCGTTTCCTCAGCTCCGCCCGCAGGTCGATCACCCGCAGGTCGCTGAGGCGCCGCGTCCCGGTCTCCGACGAGGCGGAGCTCAGAGCAGCCGCACCCGCCGCACCCGAATCTCCTAACCCAGACAGAGTCTCCGCCATTCCAGGGACCCTGGCTCCGACACCCACCTCACACAGAACCAGGCCGGTTTTATTTCGGCTTCTCGCACAAAATGGCGCCGCCTGCAAGGGAACCGCTCCAGCCGCCCCGGCGCGCCTCGCTTCTGCGCAGGCGTATCCGGCGCGAGGCCGACGCTCCGGGTCGCCTCTGCACATGCGTGCAGAGAACTTCGGAGAGATCTGCGCCGGCGCGTTGCGCCTTGCCGACCGGCCGCCGCGACGCCTGCGTGCTGCAGGACTCACGCAGGCGCCTTGTGGCGGGGGGAAGTCAAGCAGCTCGACGCGCTCGCGCGGGTGCCGCGGAGAACGCTAGTGGAAGCGGCGCGCGTGCGCGGCCGCAAAGCGGGGCGGGAGGAAGCGAGTGCGTTTTCCTCTCTGGCGGCGCCATTTTGTGCTCAGAGCCGCTACAGCCGCCGGCGGTGTGGTAGAGTCAGTGGCGGCGACCGCAAAGCGGGGATGGCGGAGGCCCTGGCGGGGTCGGGAGACATGGGCTCTGGCGCTGCCGCTCTCGGCCCGGGCCCCTCGGAGGCTGGGACGCGGCGACTCAGCGAGCTGCGGGTGATCGACCTGCGGGCGGAGCTCAAGAAGCGGAACCTGGACACGGGCGGCAACAAGAGCGTCCTGATGGAGCGGCTCAAGAAGGTGAGGCGGCCGGGCCCCGGGGGTGGCGCGGGCGGCTCGGGCACGGCCCCGCTCGGGCTGTCACCGCGGCCGCGGCTGTCCGGAGCGGGCGGCTGTGTGACCTTGGCCCGCTTCCGTCCCTCTCTGTGCCTCGCCTCCCGGCCCCCTCCCGCCTGCGCCCCGGTGCGGCCCCGAACCTGTCGCGGGGCTGGGTCGGGGCTGGGCGCTGTGACCTTGGCGGCGACCGCCGGTCCTGCTGCACCTCGGTCTCCTGCTCTGGAGAACGGGGGAACTGAAGAGCTGGCCGCACGGGGAGGCGCTGCCCGCCCCTGCCCCAGGGCCTTTGCACTCATCCGTCCTCCACTCCAGCCCCCAGGTTGGCTGGAGCCTGGGGTCATCTCGGGTCTGTCTGAGATGTCACCTGCGTGGCCACCTCCACTGAGGTGCTGCTGCTCCAGCTCCCTGCCAGGGTCACGCGTCCTGTGTCCCTCCTTAGAGGCACATCCCCCAGTCGTCGGGGGAGGGTCCCAACTGGAACAAGCTCCTTGGGCGCAGAGGCCTGTGAGTCCTGGACCAGGAGGGGAAGGCCCTGATGAGTGAGGCCACCCACCCAGCCCTTGGCCTGGCCGGCGCGCTCTCTCATTGTTGTCCCGGGGTATAACTTAAAAGTGCAAGGTGGGGCTCTGAGGTGAGTTCTGGGGCCAGGGTCACTGCCTGCCTCCCCTTTGTCTTCTGGGCCTTGGGCCCAAGGAGAACCCACTTGTTCTGGGATGGTCCTGTGTTAGGCTTGCAACCTGCACAACAGAAGTGGAGTTCGCTGTTGTTTACTGGGGAGTTGCTACTTGCAAAGAACAGTGTGTGCTGCTGCCCAGCTCTTAATGACCTTGTAAAAAATCATCATCTCCTCCTAATAGGCGGTTAAGGAAGAAGGGCAAGATCCTGACGAAGTTGGCATCGAGTTGGAAACCACAAGCAGGAGGACGACCAAGAGATGTGTTAAAGGTAACCACTTGACTCTTGGCTGCTTGGAGCCCAGGAGTGGCTCTTGTACACTTCCTGCCCCGCAGGCTGGGAGGAGGACTTTGCTGGCCATCAGCGTCCCCTCTAAGAACTAGGCTTGCTCTTCACTACCTGCTAAGTAGGTGCGCCAGGTGCACAGTGCCAGATAAAGTTGAAATACACATTAAACCCAGCGCCTTGGGAGGCCATGGCAGGAGGAGCACTAGTTCAAGGTTAAGCTCAGCCACTCAGAGGCCCCAATCAACTGAATGAGACCCTGTCTCAAACAAATGAAAAGGGCTGTGTGGAGCTCTGTGGTAAAGCCCCCCACGACCCCCCTGCAGTCCCCAGTATAGGGCACACAGGGCTTGAAAAGAGCCCGGTGCAGCACGGCCTGGGCTGCCCTCTGTTCTGAGCAACTCAGTGTGGCACTTGCTTGGCTCCCTTCCTTGTTCAAAAAGTAACAAACCAAGGAAAATAACACCAGCCCGAGACTAAATAGAGCCCTTCCTCCTGTCTAGGATCCAAAATAGATTGTTTGGGTATTTGTACCCAGCTTATGTCTTACCAGTATGTTTCTTCCAACAATTGAGATAGAATTCACAAATCTTGATTCCTAGGGTGTCCAGTTCAGGGGTTTTTATTGTGTTCACGAGATCATGCACTGACCACCACTGTCTTCATCCCAGAACATTTCCTTCCCCCAAAAGGAGACCCCAGCCCATTAGCCATCACTCTCCTGTCCCTGTCTGTCCAGCCCCCACAACCAGGAGCCCCCATTGACTCTGGAGTCACCCGTTGCAGGTGTTCCATGTGAGTGGGCTCCAGTGGCCTTTCCTGCCAGCCCCCGTCATTTAGCTGCCTTTTTTTTTTTTAAGGCCCAGCCATATGACACATCAGGACTTCATTCTTTTTTGTGGCTGGTACTGGTTATTTTCAAAAGCACTTGGTTTTAAATATTGAAACTCCAGAACTCTGGTTGTTTAATTATTGTTCACATTAGATTTTACAGTGATGGGGACAATATGATCTGAGACTTCTGTGTGATGACTTGTATTTCTTTTCATGGCACTGAGGGTTGAACCCTCAGGTATAGTCCCATTGAGCTACGTCTCCAGCTCTTTTTACATCTTATTTTGAGAGAGAGTCTTGCTAAGTTGCCTTGAACTTGTGATCGTCTTGCCTCAGCCTTCTGAGTGGCTGGAATTATAGGTGTGTGCAACCACACTTGATGTTTTCTTATTTATTTTTTAATAAAAATTTGGGGAAGGGGCTGGGGTTGTGGCTCAGTGGTAGAGCGCTTGCCTAGCACGTGTGAGGCACTGCATTTGATCCTCGGCACCACATTTAAAAGAATGAATAAATTTATTGTGTCCATCTACAATTAATCTTTTTTAAAATCATGGGGTGGGGTACCAGAGATTGATCCCAGGGGCGCTTAACCAACGAGACCCATCCCCACCCTTTTTTTATTTTGAGACAGGGCCTTACTAAGTTGCTGAGGCTGGCTTTGAACTGCCCTCTTCCTACCTTAGCCTCCCAAGCCACTTAGGCATGGGCTACCATGCCCAGATTGTTTATTTTTATTTGTGGTGCTGGGCCTGTGCATGCTAGACAAGTGCTCCGCCACTGAGCTACATCCCCAACTCCTAGAATTGTTTCTGGAAAGGTGCCATGTGAAAATTCTCACAGTTGGGCTTAGGCTGTGGCTCAGAGGTAAAGCGCTCACCTACCATGCGTGAGGCACTGGGTTCTATCCTCAGCACCACGTAAAAATAAAATAAAGATATTGTGTCCACCTATAACTAAAAAATCTCCCAGCCGTACATGCTCCATCCAGATGGTACTAAATTCAGGCAATGGAGGATAGTTGCTTAGAAAGTAAAAATATAACTAGCGTCATGTTTTTATATGATACATAGTATATGTTATGTTTTCTAACAATTTTTTTTATGTTTATCTTTAGTTTGTAGATGGACACAATGAGTTTATTTATCTAGTTACCTTAATGTGGTCCTGAGGATTGAGCCCAGTACCTCACATGTGCTAGGCGAGTGCTCTACCACTCAGCCCCAGCCCCAGCCCTAGTCCTCACTGTATTTCTTTAGCACTTTTTCAAAGAAGTACAACTTCTTCCTAAGACATACTAACCCATGTGTTTTAAGAGGTTAAAGTCTAAGTTAAAATTAACTTTGAAACATTGATGTATCTTTTTGTTCTTGTGTTAGCTTTTCTTTGCTGTGACCAAAATACTGGACACAAACAACTTAGAGGATAAAAGGTTTATTTTGGCTTAAGGTTTTAGTCCACTGTCCACTGGCTCCATTGCCTTGGGCCAGAGGTCAGGCAGAGCATCATGGCAGAGCAAACCTCAACTCATGAGTCCAGGAAGGGGGTGGGGGGGCTAGGGACAGGACACGATCTCCCAGGACAATCCCCCAGTGACTTGCTTCCTCCAGCCATGCCTACCTGCCTACCTGCCTGCAGTTCCCACCTCTCAGGGTTCCTATACATCACTCAGCCCGCAGACTTCGTCGTCCACCCTGGAGGTTAGAGCAACATGGTGCAGTTGGTTCCGAAAAGCCTCATCTCTGGTCGTTACTTCATTGGGGACCAGGTCTTCAACACGTTTGGACCTTTCAGACCCTGACTTCAACACTGGATCGTCTTTGAGCTAGGGACACTGAATGGACTAGACTCTGTAGCACACAGGTGGCTTCTGACGAGATGTTATTTGTGATCTGAAAGTATGTTTCTGAATATTTGTGAAAATAATAGTTTAAAACTTTTTAATGTAGGTACTCATTTAAAACAGATTCAGGGCGTATTAATTCAAATGTCCTTGGCTTCTATCAGGATCTTTGAATCATTAAACCAACTCAACCTTAGTAGAAGTTTAGCTGTTAGTTATTCACACGCTTGTCTGAAAGACTGCTTTAAAGCAGGTCAACTCAAAACTACTTGGAATTAGCATTTTGTCCGCAAAGCTTGGACAGTGGTTACTTCCATGAGTGTAGAGAAAACTTTCATAGCCTTGGCTCTTGAGGGATTAAAGCGCTTCTGGTCCCTTCCCCTTCTTTCTAAATGGAAATTGCCAAGTCCAAAGAGAAGAAACCGGTGGCCCGGGTCCCCAGGCAGAGTTAGACTGAGTGAGCTACCTCCCTCTGGAGGGTCTGGGCATGAGGTTCCTTACGTGACGTGCTGGACCCTGATGGCTAGAAGGTTAAAAGAAGATCCTTGTGTTTCCACGAAAGGGTCTGATTGGGAGGAATTAGCCAATCATTTCTGATCATCGTGCAGCTGAGTTGCACGGATTCCAGAACTTCACGTCCTTAGTGCGGATGAAACATGAGTCTTCTCCCCTCATCCATCTAAACAGGAAAAATTGTTGAAGACTTGACAGTGGATTTTGAAAGATTAAGATGCAAAGTGAGGACTGGGGTTGTGGCTCAGCAGTCGAGCACATGCCTAACACAGACAAGGCCCTGGGTTCGATCCCCAACACCACATGAAAGTAAATAAGGACATTGTGTCCAACTACAACTAAAAAGTAAATATTTTGGGGGGATTCCAAATTGGAATAGGCCAGAGTAAGCTTTAGTTTCCCACCCATGTCCCCGTCGCTTGCCTTTCAGTTAGTGCAGATCAGCCACTGGGAGTTGAGGAGCTGTCCATCTGCAGCACTGGCCTCTTGCCCCCTCCTGTTTGGGAAGCTTCTGGTATGTGTGCCTCCTCTTTACATCCTTTGTGGATATTTGGGGGCTTAGAAATTAGGAGCGATTACCAAACATATTTAAAGCATGTATTTCAGAAGGAGTGACTGTGCTCACTTATGATGGGAGGCAGGACAGCAGAGTTTGGGTTCTGAGCTTTGGAGCTGAGCCAGATTCTCTCTCATGTCACTTGTGGATATTGAAGCCAGGGAGCCTGCTGCGAGTGTTAAGAAGCTCCCAGGCCCAGCCATGAGAGCAGGGCATGGGCTGCTGCGAGTGTGTAGCGTGCAGATCCTGCAGGGTGGAACTTCAATCAGAGAGGTAGGTTTCCTTGTTTATTTTTAGAACTAGAGAGAGTACTTGTAGATAACCTGGAACACGTAAGTGTACTTATATGCTTACAGGAAGCATACTCACCTGCACTCTGTGGCCGAGGTCTCTCACATGTAACAGCGCTTCACCTTCCCAGGTGGTGGGGCTTTGGGTTTGGTACCCCTGTGTTTTACAGGTGCAGCCACATATCCAGCCTGCATGTGTACAGACATTTTAATAGAAGTTGATGTCTTTGTTTTGAAGAAAGTACAGAGGACAGGGGTTTTTCCAAAAATAAAAAGGAACATAAAATGTTGTGATCGGTAATCAGAAAACTGCAGCCTAAACCAGTGTAGGGGCTGGGGCTGGGGGCTGAGGATCTCTACAGACCAACAAACCAGCATGCTGAACTGTTACTTTGCTGGTCCTCCCTACCCGCCACCTACAGGAGGTCACCTGTTTTGTCACTTTGCAACTCAGCAGCAATTATTTTCTGTAAGGTAAAGATGCAAAGGCTGTCAAGTATTCTTTTTTTTTTTTAAGAGAGAGAATTTTTTAATATTTTTTAGTTTTCGGTGGACACAACATCTTTGTATGTGGTGCTGAGGATCAAACCCGGGCCGCACGCATGCCAGACAAGCGCGTTACCACTTGAGCCACATCCCCAGCCCTGTCAAATATTCTTTGAGAGTCTGTTTTTAAGGTCATGAGACCCTGTCAGGCTTTTCTACCTCAGCACTGTTGACAGGTGAGATGACTCTGTGACAGGGCTGTGTCTGAGCACGGCATGGTGTTGAACAGCATTGGCACTACCCACTAGGTGCTGGTAGCATCCCCCAGTTGTGACAACCAGAAATATCTCGGGCATGCCAGATCGCCCCAAACACTAGAACCTCTGGGTATCATTTATGAGTAAAAATGCACCCGAACTTGCTTTCCCTGGGTACCTGGGCCACACCCACTTTTGAGACGGAGTGCACGCGTGCATGTGCATTTTCATCAGGTTTGTTTGCGTGCTGCACACGGACACCATGCACAGTTTTCAGAACTGGAGCAGTGTGCAGCCCAGGGAGCTTGTCCTCCTCTCAAGTCTTGAAGTTTCCTCCCCTCCCGCCAGGCCCAGCATCCCTCCCCCGGCAGTGCCTCTGTGACTGTGAAATTCTTCAGCCTTCAGAAGACCCAGGGTGGCTCTTGACTTTAGGGCAACCTTTGCCTTTTTGCCTTACAGAAAATAATTGTTGCTGAGCTGAAAAGTGACAAAACAGGTGACCTGCTTACAGTGGGTGGCGGGTAGGGAGGTCCAGCAAGTTGATAGTCCAGCGTGGTGGTTTGTTGCTGTGTGGTTGGTTTGGCCCCTGTGTGCTCAGAATGGGACCCTGTAAGTTGGTTTCCTGTTCCTTCACGCGGTAGGGCTGCCCCGCCCCTTACCCTGGCTTAGGATGCAGTTCTCTGATGATTAGAGGGCATCATAGTTTCTTTTATTATTATTTTTTTAAACCCTTGTCTTCTGCGGTTTCTTCTTTTAGGGAAGGAAGGTGATTAGAGTGCTTTTGAAGTGCTTTGAACCTTATAGTTACTTTGTGAAAAATATCAATACCTAGAGAGGTTACTGACACCTTGGCTGTTCCTGTGAGAGCTGGTGGCTTGCTTAGAACATCAGTGGAGACAAAATTACATGATAGAAAAAGACACTTTTCGTTTCCTTTGTAACCCAGTCTAGCCAAGGACTGCAGTCTGTCCTGTGTGAGTTCCTGAGTCCAGCGCCTGCGCGCTAGCTGACTGGGCTGTTATTCTGTGTTCAGGACAAAAGGTGGAGGAGGAGGGCACAGAGGACAACGGCCTGGAAGAAGACTCCAGAGATGGGCAGGTACATGGCGATGAAGGGGAGGTGGCCGCAGCAGCCCTGCGTGCTCTGCTCAGCCTTGCTCATGCCCGTCCTCTCCTCTCAGGAGGACGTGGAAGCAGGTTTGGAGAGTTTGCAGGACACGGGCGTGGTGGACATGCGCCTTCTGGACGGGGCTGAGGCTCAGAGCAGTGGCGCTGCAGACTTTGGGGAGGACAGCGCCCCCGACGGCATTCTCGCCTCCTTCTGCCGCAGTAAAGAGTACGTGGCTGCGCGGCTGGGACAGCTTCCAGCTCAGCTCACGGAACACGCTGTAGGTAACTTGGAGACGCGGGTGTGTGCGAGCAGCCCCAGGCACCCAGCAGTCGGGCTGTTGGTGTGGGGGAGCCTGGGCTCATCCCTTGGGCTCCTGGCGGGGGCCCGGCCCTGGTAGCAATTACCTCCATTTAAGCACCGCGCGGGTCAGGAGTTAAACAGTAGATGGCTTTGAAGTAGAGCATGGTGAGTATCGGAGATTATTTGGCGGGCAGACCCTTTCTCCGCGTGTTGTGATGTTGTGAGCCATCAAACAGACGGCTGACACAGTTAGTGAGAGTCTTTTCCTTTTAAGAAGGTTATATGTGTGTGTTTAACGTGGAGCGTGAATAAAGAGTTAACAAATGGTCACTCACCCGCCATCCGGGCCCTCCTACTGTTGGGGAGGTGCTCGGAATGACAGACCAGACGCTTGTGGCTCACGCCACCCTATCACTGTCATTTCAACCTGACTGTGACACGTGCCCAGCCATTGTAGGTGGTTATTTTATTTTAAGGCATTTTAGCTTTCGCCTTTGGGGAAAAAGGCCCTTATAGGACTGAATCTTAACCCTGACGTTGGAAGTTGTGAGCTCCAGACTCGCAATCCACTCGTCCAGGGAGTGGCGTGGAGCAGCTGGCTTGCCCTCTTTTCTTCGCACCCTGCCATGGTGCCATTTCTGCCATTTCCAGGGTGTGCTTGCTTTCTCATTTCCTGCTTCTGGAAGGCATCTAGGTCCTAGGTTCTGATTTAGAAAAAGGAGGGATCACTGTGCTTTACTATCATAAAAGCTTGAAGGCCCGCATGTAGCTCAGTGGCAGACTGCTTGCCTAGCATGCACAAGGTCCTGGGTTCCATCTCTGGCACTGCTTAAAAAAAAATCCTACAAAAAAGTGCCTATTTATTGCTATCAAGTGAAATTGGAGGAGTTTCCGATTTTAAATTGTGGCTCACTTTTTTTTTTTTTTTTAAAGAGAGAATGAGAGAGGGGAGAGAGAGAGAGAATTTTTAATATTTATTTTTAGTTCTCGGCGGACACAACATCTTTGTTGGTATGTGGTGCTGAGGATCGAACCCTGGGCCGCACGCATGCCAGGCGAGCGCGCTACCGCTTGAGCCACATCCCCAGCCCTGTGGCTCACGTTTTGATTTCTACTTTGGAAAAGTTGGGCTTGGGTAGTGGAAGTAAACCACCGGTGCTTAGAACCTGCCCTGGAAGTCGGTTTCCTATTCTTCAGTCAGCAGACAGCGCGCCCACCACCTGTGAGCCACTGTGGGACACAGGTGTGGTGCAGTGCAGGGACAGGGGGAGGGGAAAACTGAGTGATCTCACAGTGGATCTGCATGTGGCCACAGGCACTTGAAGGACAGGGACACAAGTGGCTAGAAGGTGGCAAATTGCAGGCCTTAGCATTCACAGCCCTGGTGCCCACAAAGTAACGCTCTATCTCCTTTTTCAGGTGGATGGGGAAGGCTTCGAGAGCACTTTGGAAGCTTCATCATTGGACTTCAAAGTGATTCCGGTAAGATATCATCTGAGTCTGCGATTTTAGAGACGTTGATGAACAACAGTTGGTTTTTCCTCAGTGAGAGAAAGTACGTGTGGGAGAAGGGTGTGGACTGAGTGTTGACGCTGAGCCGGGGCTGGGGGTACTTGGTAGAATGGATGCAGTCTCAGTCTCAGAGTTTGGAATGATGGGCTCTTACAGAACCCACAGGGATGTGACCAGGAGCAAGTGCTGCGAGGAAGCAGTTGGTCGGCATGAACGTGCCTCCAAGTTTCTCAGGAGTCCTGTCTGAATCCAGGCCTGGAGTTAGCACAGGGAATAAGAAATGGGAGCCATGGTGTGGGCAGTGGCTAAGAAGGCAGGGTGGGAGTACAGAAGCAGGGCTCAGCTGTCCTAGCCAGGGAGGGTGTGATTGCTTCCTGGAGGGGTAGTCGGGAGGTTTGCAGCAGGGAAGAGAGAGGTCTGGTCTGTTAAACATGACAACTTCTGGTTACAAATAACAGCTGGCCCTGGGGAGATGGTTTTTCTACCCCAATCAGTTGTGAGGTGCAGCAATAGGCTGTAGAACCTCTGCTTTGACCCAGGAGCCCCTGCCAACTATGGTGGCCTTGATCATTTCGGGGACAGAGTATGGTGGCCAGATTTGGGAGTGAACGGGGCAGGCTGGAGTTGCCACTGCCATCCCACTGGTCCCAGAGGAAGTGGCCGTGTGAGAGTGTGGTGGCTGTGGTGCTGTAGGATGGGGTGTTTGGAGAGTCTGGAAACAGGCCTTTCCTTACCGGAGTCTGAAGCCGAGTCTGCGGGGAACGTGCCCATGCAGCTTTTAGGGTGACTGTGAATCTGCTTTTTCTTTTCTTGTCTTTCTTAAATAGGATATTGAAGAACCTCTCTTGGAGCCAGGTACTGATAAGAGAAACACGACAGTATGGTTTGGAATTTTTCGCGCTACTCTTATTTAAAGTGGTGTAAATCTTAAGCTGTGTTATGGTCTTGTAAATTACCCTAGTGGTGGACAATCCAGATCGTACGAGGATCAGAGATTGGAAACCCGTACGTATCACCAGATCTGTAGAGTGTTGTTCTGGCTTCTTGAGGTCAGACATTTTGGTTGAGCTGTAGTGATGATTTTCATCTCTATCCACATGGAGTGGCATTTAAGTAATTCCCCCTGGGTTTCTTCCATGTGTTTCTACACATGAAACAGATCTTGTGATATTTTGCTGCAGTCGATTTGGTGAACGCAGTAAGGCAGGCTAACGCTGGTGTCAGGGCTCGGTAACCCGAGAAGTGACTGGACTCCAGAAGAGGAGGCAGAGTTTCTTCAAGAAAATTCCAACGTCGCATTCCCCTTCTGGACTGTGTTTTATCTCCTGCTGATGGAAGAGATTCTGGTTTTCACATTGAACTGTTTTGTTAACCGAAAATCAAAGAAGTTTGGAAATTAAACTGTTCAGTGCACGGTGATTGCATTTGATTCGGCACCGGGACATTGGAAGATAAGTTGGAAGACCCAGATCTCACAAAACTTGGAAGTCTGTCTTGAAACAGCCAGGGGTTGTAGGTGTTTAAATCTGGGGCTTTTCTCTCCCCTGTAGCGTAGAGGCTTACCTAGTAGGCGGCGCGCAGGTAGTGTAACCAGTGTAACTGTGTGTACCCGCGGGTTTTCCAATCTCTGTGTAGCTAGCAGTTCTCTTCGTGTTAGTGTGGCAGCCGTGCCAGTTCCACATTGTGATTGCTTTATTTCCCTGGTAATTAAACCTTGTGCCATTCTATTCCTGTTAAATCCGTAGAAAATGAGAAAATACTCGACATTTTGGGGGAAACTTGTAAATCTGAGCCAGTAAAAGAAGAAGGTTCCGAGCTGGAGCAGCCATTTGCACAGGATACAAGTAGCGTGGGGCCAGACAGAAAGCTTGCGGAGGAAGAGGACCTTTTTGGCAGCGCCCACCCGGAAGAGGAGGAGGAGGAAGAGCAGGAGGAGGAGGAGGAGGAGGAGGGAGATTTAGATTTGGCCAGCGAGTCAACACGCGCTCAGTGGAGCGAGGCAGACACCCTGTTAGCGGTAGTGAAAAGGGAGCCCGTGGAGCAGACAGGCGAAGGCGCGAGGACGGACTGTGAGCCTGTAGGGCTAGAGAAGCCAGTTGAGCAGAGTAGCGCGGGCTCCGAGCTCGCGGAGGCCTCTAGCCAGGAGGCCGCGGAAGCGCCCACGGAAGCTCCGAGCCCAGAGCCCAGAGATAGCAAAGAAGACGTGAAGAAGTTTGATTTTGAAGCTTGTAATGAAGTCCCTCCGGCTCCTAAAGAGTCCTCAACCAGTGAGGGCGCTGATCAGAAAATGAGGTTTGTTGTTTCTCAGTTTTAGACCAGACGCTATCTCCTTTTCATTGGTCATTTAATGACACACATAAGCTGTTTTTTCTGCAATTGGCCAGCCAGACTGCTGAAATTGTAGTTTACCTCCCAACAGTGTTTATTTCTCTGTGTATTTTTAATGGGTGATTCCATTCCTTTATTTCTTATCAACCTACCATGGTTGTGTTTTTAAATTGTTAATTGTTATCTTCAGCTTAATTGAATTGACATTGACTTTTACGAATCTGACATTGTATTTTTGGGGTCAGATTTTCTAAAATAAGCTTACAAAGGTGTCTTAAAATTTTATTTCAGACTAATTTTCTGGTAGGTATTCAGTTTTAGCACATATCATACCTTTAATTTAGTTCTCTTTCGTTTTTTCCTGTATGAGTAACATTAACTTTTGTCTCTAGCTCTTTTAAGGAAGAAAAAGATATAAAGCCAGTCATTAAAGATGAAAAAGGTAGGAGTTCCCGGTCGCGGGGGCGAGGACTAGCTGGTGTTGGGGGAGGGGCCGCGCAGCCCTGGCGTCGGCCCTCGTGTCCGGGCCATCATGTTGGGCGGCCACAGTTAGCCGCTGATGGTTTCTAGGGATGAGTTGGGTGGTTGGGAGCGCTGTGCTGTGTCGGTCGTGGTCTTCGTCTATGGATACTGCGATTCGCATTCCAAGATGGGGACGCTTCAACCTGTTGAGTAATAGTGAGGCGACCCTCTCAGACACTGCAGTCGTCCAAAGAGGATTCCACCATGGGAGATGGCTCTGCTCTTATGCCTCAGAGACTCTCGCCTTCTGCTGGCAGAATTTCCCTGTCCGCCTTGTGGGTTGGTGGCCCTGCGCTGCCATAGGCAGAGGCATTGGCGCCGGGCACAGTAAGGGTGCTAGAAGGGGCTGCAGTTCTCGGGGCGGCGGCACTTCCCCGTGTGCCTGGAGGTGAGTGCCATGACCTCCCTCTCCCGCAGGCCGTGTGGGCAGCAGTTCTGGAAGGAATCTGTGGGTCAGCGGGCTGTCCTCCACCACCCGTGCCACTGACCTGAAGAACCTCTTCAGCAAATACGGGAAGGTATGTGCAGCCTAAAAAATTTGGGGTTAAAAAAGGAGCTAGAGAGCTTGTTGCTTGTGTTGGTTTCATTGATTCTCATTTCTGGTCTTAAATGTCCAAAAGGGGGAGACCCACCAAGCTCCCAGTAGTGTGCCCTAGTTTCTGGTTCAGGGTTATCAGGATCCCTTGGGAAGCAAGGCAGAAGGCTCCGGTCTTACCCCTGCTTGGGACCGTGTGTAGGTAGCCATTACCTAAGACCCTCTGTCTTTGTGACTTGTCATAAACACACAGACTCTTCTGGCCTGTGCAAACTTACAGCAGTGTGCTGGGGGTGTTTTCCTTAATGGTAAGTGTGTGTTTGGCCTTTCTATCTTCTGGCGTTTTATGTGTACTTTGATAAAGTGGAATGTGATGGTGGTTTAAAGATCAATCACTAGCAGGGCACAGTGCTGTACACCTATAGTCCAGCAGCATGGGAGGCCAAGAGAGCAGGATCCCAAGTTCAAGGCTCACCTTCAGCAACAAAGCAAGACCCTATCTCAAGAAATAAAAGGTGGGGGGGGTGGCTCAGTGGTTAGGCTCCCTGCATTCAATCCCTGGTACCAAAAAAGAAATCACTAAAGTGCTGTTGGAATACACAGGAGAGAAAGTACACAGTTCAGAAGCCCCCCACAGGCCCTGAAGGGCAATTAGAAATGACTGTGCTGTCCTGGAGTTAATGCCTGAAACAGCCTCGTGCCAACCCTCAGGACCTCATGGTGTGAAAGGTGCAGGATTTCAGGCAGAAAAATTTTATAGGTTTCTGGCATGGCCTCATCCTGAGTCTGTCGCTGATCTTGTCGCTGATTAGCCATCCAGGGAGCAGTAGGCAGTCAGCACCCGAGAAAGCGTCCATCATGTCGAGCTTTTCTGAACAGCCGGCTTGGGTAGCTCTTGCGGCGGCTGGCATCGCAGTAGGTACTGCTGGAAATCCCAGGTGCTCGTGGCTCAGGGTGCCTCAGGGAGGCTCCTCGCACCCAGCGAGGCCTTGTGTCCACCTGGGAGGTAACTCTTCAGCTGGGGTTGGAGTGACTGATGGCCCTGCCCCAGGAACTTGGCTCTGGCCAGAAGCTCAAGGTGGTGGACAAGGTGAAGTGGTCAGAGGAGGCTCTGAGGAGCTGGAGACCGGGGCATGTGGTGAGGAATGGGGACACCAGAGCTTATCGTGGTGTCTCCTCCCATCTGGGTCTCATCTGTCCTCGGAAGTGGTGTCCTTGTGAGGACGTTCAGAGTGACAAAGTAAAGGAACCTCTTGGCTCAGTTCCCTGATGCTGGGGGCTGGGAAGCTGTGAGGCCCCGTCTCTGACTGGAGGGCTGACGGCAGAGCCCGGGCACGAGGGCCCTGCGGTGTGTCTCCCTGGGGACCCCGGAGGTCAGGAGGAAAAATGCCTCTCCCAGGCTGACCCTCTGGATCAGTGGTGGGCCTGAGGCCAGGACTGCCGTGTCCACGGCTCTTTCCACGTCCTGAGTCCGTGGCGTCACCAGTCACTGCCATGCTGTTTCCCTTCGCGCCAATCCCTTTCTCCTGTTGGTCTGCCTTCTTGTGGACCGCATCTTTGCGCGACTTTTGGTTTGTTGTCTATAACTTTTGCTGTGTTTGCTATTCCTCTGTGGGGGCTGAACCCAAGGGTGTGCTCCCACTGAGCCACATCCCAGCCATTATATTGCATTTTGAGACAGGGTCTCATTAAGTTGCTGAGGCTGGCCTTGAATTTGCAATCCTCCTTCCTCAGCCTCCTGAACTGCTGGGATTACAGGCCTATGCCACCATTCCCAACTGTTATGTTGTTGTTTAGGGATTATAGCACATACCTTTAAAAAACCCACGCACTGGGCTGGGGTTGTGGCTCAGCAGTAGAGCGCCCGCCTAGCATGGGCCAAGCCCTGGGTTTGATCCCCAGCACCACATAAAAATAAATAAATAAAAATATTTTTTAAAAAAGAAGAACCCATGCACTACGTTACTGGGTGTTTTTTTTTTTTTTTTCCCTTGCCCTTTTTTTTTTTTTTTTTTTTTACTTGGAGCTTTCTACTTTCGCAAAGTAGCTGTATTCATGCCGACAAACTCATCTGCATAGAAATCCATTTCAGGTTAAGATCTTCCCCCTTTACCCTCCTGTCCTCTCTCCCCGCTCCCATTCTTCCTTCTGGGCTCCACCTGACTTCCTTTCGCTCCTGATAATGCATCTTTGACTCTGGATCCTATCCTTCCTCCCTCTTTGTCTTACTCTGCCTTACACAGAACGAGAGGAAACATTAGACCTTTGAGGGCTGGGGTTGCAGATCTGTTGGTAGAGGGCTTGCCTCACTTGCACAAGGCCCTGGGTTCAATCCCCAGCACCACAAAAAACCACACAAACTAGCATGAGACCTTTGAGTTTCTGAGTTTGGCTTATTTCACTTAACACGACATTCTTCATTTTCAATCCATTTACCAGAAAATGCCATAATTTTGTGATTTTTTTTTTTTAATGGCTTAGTAGAACTCCATTGTAGATATACACCACAATTTCTTTTTTTTTTTTTTAATATTTATTTTTCAGTTCTTGGTGGACACAACATCTTTGTTTGTATGTGGTGCTGAGGATCGAACCCGGGCCACACGCATGCCAGGCGAGCGCACTACCGCTTGAGCCACATCCCCAGCCCACCACAATTTCTTAATCCATTCATCTGCTGATGGGCATCTGGGTTGATTCCATAATCTAGCTATCTTGAATTGTGCTCTATAAACCTTGAGGTGGCTGGATCACTGTAGCATGCTGCTTTGGGATCTTTGGAAAAATTCCAAGGAGTGAGTGGGATAGCTGACAATTTGTCAACCATTTGTGTTTCCTCCTTTTGACAAGTTTCTGTTTGTTTCTTTTGTCCATTTATTTATTGGGTTGGTGTTTTGTGGGGTTTTTGGTTTTGACTTGGTGCTAAGTTTTTTGAGTTCTTTCTATATTCTGGATACTAATTCCCTATTGGAGGAGTAGCTGGCCAAGATTTTTCTCCCATTCTGCAGCTCTCTCCACGTCCTAACCCTTTCCTTTGCTAGGCAGAAGTGTTTGTTTTGTTTCGTCTTGTTGGTCCTGGGGGTCAGACCCAGGGCCTTGTGCATGCAAGGCAAGCACTCTACCAGCTGAGCGACAGCCCCAGCCCCTATACAGAAGCTTTTTAGTTGTTTGGCACTCCACTTATTAATTCGTGATTTATTAAATGTGCTTTGGGGTCTCGTTCAGGAAGTTGGTTCCCGCACCTGTGTGGTGGAGTAGCACCTGTAAAATTTGTGGTCAAATTCCTGTCTTTTATCCATTGTGAAGGGTGAAAAAGAGGAGTCTAATTTCATTTTTCTACACAAAGCTAACCAGTTTCATAGCACCATTTATTAAAAATGCTACTATCTTAAAGATACCTTTTTGGAACATTTGTTACCTATCAGATGCCTCTAGGTTCGAGGATCTATTCTTGTGTCTTCTGTGCTGTTGGCCTCCGTGACACCGCTCTGCAGTATAATTTTAGGTCAGGTATTGTAAGTTTCCTGCTTCACTTTTCTTGGGTCTGGCTACTCTGGGTCTCCCATAATTCTTACAAATGAATTTAAGGATTGTTTTCCCTAAATCTCTGAAGAATGTCATTGGTGGTTTGATGGGGATAGCATTTTATCTGTATGGCGCTTTTGGTAATGTGGCCATTGTTAACGTTGTGGTTTTCTGATTTCTTCTTCGGCTGAATCCCTGTTAAGTGTAGGAAAGCCGTTGATTTATGGGTATTGGTCTTCTACTTTGCTGAACTACTTTATAAGCTTCTGGGGCAGTTTCTTGGGTCTTCTAGGTATAGGATCTTATTGTTGGCAAACAGAGATAGTTTGGCTTCCTGTTTGTACCCTTTTATTGTCTGATCACTCTGGCTGTTGTTTTGAGGACTGCATTGAATAGGAGTTATGAGAGTGGACAGCCCTGACTTGGTCCTGGTTTTAGATGAAATTTTTTGAGTTGTAGTAGAATACAATACCTTTGTTTATGTATTTATTTATTTATTAATTTTTTTGATTACTTATTTTTTTAATATTTATTTTTTAGTTTTTTTAAAGTGGATACAATATTTTTATGTGGTGCTGAGGATGGAACCCAGTGCCTCGTGTGCTAGACAATCGCTCTGCCACTGAGCTACGACCCCAGCCCCATAAATGGCCTTGGTGATGTGGAGGAAAGTTCCTTTGATCTGTGGCTTCCCCCGGGTTAAACAGTTAATTTTAAAGAGGCTTGTAAATAAGAACAGAATATGATTACTGAGTCAAGCCTTTGTTCCTGTTTGCTGGGTCCGGTCCCTGTTGAGATCACTTTCAGTGTGGGGCTCTGGTGTGGATGCCTGTAGCGTCTGTACATGTGAAGTCTTCGTTCACCTCCATTTTGAATTATATTTTCCTGGGTAAGAATTCTTAATCTTTCTTTTCTTTCTTTTTTTTTTTTTTTTTTTTTTTTTTTTTTGGTACCAGGTATTGAGTTAAGGGGCGCTTAACCACTGAGCGACATTCCCAGCCCTTTTAAAAACATATTTTAGGGCTGGGGATGTGGCTCAAGGGGTAGCGCGTTCGCCTGGCATGCGGGCAGCCTGGGTTCGATCCTCAGCACCACATAAAAAGATGCTGTGTGCGCCGAAAACTAAAAAATAAATAAATGTTAAGAAAAAGAAAATAAGTGTATACCAAAATCAAACAACTAGAGTATCTACATTTAAAAAAAAAAACATATTTTATTAGAGACAGGGTCTCACTGAGTTGCTTAGGGCCTTGCTAAGTTGCTGAGGCTTGCCTTGAACTTGGGGTCCTCCTGCCTCAGCCTCCTGACCTTCGAGCTGCTGGGATGACAGGCCGTGGTGTCTGGGGTGATCTTAAGTACAGTCTGTCTTTTCTCGCTCGCAGCTTTAAAGACACCTAAACCTCAGCCTGGTTTGGGACAGTTTGGTGACGGTGTGTTGTGCTTCAGTTGTTGGTCATCCTTTCTTTGGGGACTCCTGAGCTGTCAGCTCACTGATATTTGAGTTTGGTTTTTTCTCCTAATCTTTTTTTTTTTTTTTTTCTCGTCTTTAGTGGTTTCTCTTCTGTCTCTTGAGGTTCCCTGATTTTTTTCTTACATGGTGTCTGTCTGGGGTCCCCTCATCTCCAGGAGTTTGGTTGGGGTCTCTGTGGGTGTGGGCCTGATGTGCTTGGCCTCCTCCACCTTCTTGAAGGTCAGGGTGGAGCTAAAGTAACTGTTAATCCTGTCCACTGATCCTCGCCTCTCAGGTCTGGCCCCCCCCCCCCCCCCCGCCACAGCAGGTGACCTGGCCAGGGCTAGGGTGGTCTTTCATGGGGCTGATTTGTCCCACTGCTGGCACAGCATCCCTTGAGGCCTCTGCCTGGTGCCCCACGAGTGAGCAGCTTTTCCCCTCGGGTTCCTGGACAGAGCCTGAACCATTTTGGATCTGAGTGACCCAGCCTTTGGTGTCCTCACCGTGTGCCCTGGTCAGAAGAAGGCCTCTGCAGGTCTCTGGAGGTCTCATGTGCTGCGCTCTCCTGCCGTCCAGTAATCTCTCTGTGTAATGACTTCTCTCTGCCTTGACCTCAGCATCTCAGGTCGGTCTCAACTCATTTGACATCTGCCTTAGTTTCTCCTCCCTGTCTGTGACCTGGAGACTCGGCAGTAACCAGGGCAGTCGCAGGACCATCCTCAGGATCACTGTCCTGGGCAGCCTGGGGTCCAGGGTCTGAAAACTACTGTGTCCACCTTCCCACCAGTGTTCAGTCCTTTCAGACAGCAGCGCAGCACTTTGCTGCAAGCAGTGAAGCCATGCTGGTCAGCACTGCCCCCAGCCTTCCTTGGCGTGGGTGGGTACATATCTGAGTAGATAGCCCCTCGGCCATCCGTGGGTACAGTGGATGAAACAACCCCATTTCTGGTTACTTACCAGGTAGTGAGTGCTAAAGGTGGACGGTGTTGCATGCCTGTGTCTTTCGGAGAGCTGATTCCTGTTAAAAGAGCCGTATTTTGGTCGACCAGGATTCATGAGAGCCAGTAACGGTTGTGCAGAACTCATAATTCGTGGGCCATGATCTGGTTATCTGTTAAGTGCTGGTAATGTCACAAGTTGCACAGTGATCTGAGAGCAAGAGTGCTCTTTGTCTTAAAGGTTGTGGGGGCCAAAGTGGTGACCAATGCCCGCAGTCCTGGGGCTCGATGCTATGGATTTGTCACCATGTCGACGTCCGACGAGGCGACCAAGTGTATCAGCCATCTGCACAGAACCGAACTGCACGGGAGAATGATCTCCGTGGAGAGGGTGAGGCTTCTTGTCAGCGTTGACTGAGGCTCACAGGCGCCGAGACCTGCTAGGGGTCATTTCTGCCCATGTTCTGTTTTAGGCCAAAAACGAGCCTGCCGGGAAGAAGCCGTCAGAGCGGAGAGAGTGTGAGGTGAAGAAGGAGAAGCCTCCCGGCGTCGACAGGCACCATTCTGTGGAGATCAAGATGGAAAAGTGAAGTGATTTTACACATCTTTCCCTTGGGATTCCTGGGAGGAGGCCGGGTGGCCCTGGGTGGGCCTCACGAGGAGAGCAGCATCTCCTTTGTGCCCCCAGTGCAGCCCGCACTCGCCCTTGGTGCACTGCCTGATCTGGCTGCCCACAGACGCGGGTCAGGTGGTCCTCACCTGTGTCCCGACGACTCGGGGGACTTTGAAAGCAATCTTGCACATAGTCTGAAGTGCTCTGGTCTCTGTTTCTTCCTAAGGTTCTCCAGGCTTAGAGGCATTTTTCATCAACGTAGATTTTCATGCAGCCTTTTTTAAGCAGGGAAACTATCAAAAACCCAATTTTTCCAAGATAAAACACCATCCAAAGGAATTCAGCGTGCTCCTGCATTGCAGGGAGCGACCTTGAGCTGGAAGTTTGTGCCGGGCCTGGCAGAAGCCAGAGATTACTGTTCATGTCAGAATCAAAAGTATACCAGAGCGTGCTGTGAGCTTACTGTGGTGCCCTGGGGCACCTTGGCACAGCAGTGGAGAAGCCAAGGGTCTGTGGCACTTTCCATAAAAAGAAGTGATTTATATTTTTAATAAAGATAGAAATAGACCCCAATCTTTGAAAGCAAGCACGGCCCGTTCCTATGCTATCAGGGTCAGGGCTTGTCTTTGCAGTCGGTTAGCCTTGGTGACTTGTCTGGTAGTGGCACCGTCTCAAAGCCCAGTGTGTGTCCATCTGTCTTGTCATGACTTGCTTCTGTGGCCAGGTCCACTCTGCTTTACACGAGGAGCCCTCTGCTACAGATCCACCCATCTCGCTTTTCAAGAGGCAGGATGCGTGGAGGGACCATGTCCCTGTTCTCCATCGAATGCTTGAGACGGGTTGAGCTGGGACAGGACTGTTGAGAGTTCTTGGTGTCCGGGCACATGTCATTCATAACCTGCGTCCCATGGTGACGTGTTGGTAGGGAAAGGAAGGTGAAGACCACTGGCTCGCAGGTTTGGGCCCCGTGCTGGGCTGGAGTGCCGGAGCTGTGTGAGGCCGGTGCCCTGGAGAGAAGAGGAAGCAGGCTGGGAGAGGGGGTCACACAGCCAGCAGGGATTCAGTGCTGTGTGTGAGGCTGCCTCAGCCCTGTGGCTGTAACTGGGAGGTGGGCTCATGGTGCTTAAAACTAAACTGCTTCCAAATGTTCGGCCAGGAGGTGGTGTTTTTTGTTGTTGTTGTTGTTGTTTTGTTCAAACACCTTTGTTGACCTTGCGTTTTGTCTTAAGATTCTGGAGGTTGAGTAGTCGACCCAGGGAAATAGACTCTGCAAAGACGCATCTAGTCTTGGACGTGGTGTTGTGTGGTTGGTTTGGAGAGCCTGGGCACCTCAGAGGGGTCCTTCCACCCAGGGCCTCATATTCACTGCGTGTCCCTTGACTGGCTTGGTGTGGCCGGCCTGTCCCTTGGTGTCTAGGCAGTACCCTGGAGGTGCAAAGAAAGTGGGGGCAGAGGAGGCCCCTCGGGATTCCCCGTGGCTTCCGGGCAGTTGTGTAGAGTGACCTCTGTCCGTCAGAAGGCCCCAGGAAACCGCTGTGGAGTGCTGACAGCAGTTGGACAGATCTATGTGTCCACACAGGCCGTCCTCAGAGCAGGCCGGGGCCAGGTTGCTGGACACAGCCTCCTTTATGCCAGGCCCCAGAACCTGATGGAACTTCTGTACCCGCACCCACACAAGGTGGGTGACAGTAGAGTCGGATGGAGGCAGGGAGACGATGGAGCAGTTCACATCACTTCAGCTGAATCTGTGTGAGATTTTTTCCAAACAGGAGCAGTGTGTCAGCAAGCCGTTTACAGTAGTCCTGGTACATACCAGTTTTCATCGTGTTAGTGTTATTTAAAATGAATATTATAAGGTCGCTCTGTGCTACAGGAGTTAGGAGACAGAGTGGGGCAGGAGCAGGGTCGGTTGGCTTTCCTGCCTGGACCCGCCTGTGGTTGGCACTTGGTAATGGTGCTTTTCAACCCCCTGAGCTAGAATCTCCCTGTGCTGTAGACCGGTTGGTGGCTAGGTGGCTCCTTCACAGCACAAAATGCTTCTGATGTGGTGCAGTCACATTGATTGACACCTGGGGTGCCATTTTAACTCTCCAGAAGTACACGGAGCCCTCCCGTCTGGGTCTTGGTGTGGGGGAGCGGCTCTGGCCCTAGGCAGTGGGTCCTCGTGTGTTCCATCATGTGCAAAGAACGCCTCGTGTCTGGGCGAAGTGTTCTCAGGAAGTTGGAGAGTTCCGCAGCTGCACTTGCACGTCTGTCTGATGCCAGCACATCTCGTGTTTGGAGAAACGTCCCCGTCCCCCTCCCCCCCCAGTCTCCATAGAGGCAGTGGATAATTGAAGTGGGACCCGGGGCTGGGTCCAAAGAGCGTTATCACTGGTTTCCAGTCCTTTCCTCACTGCGCGCTCGCTGTCAGGGATGAAGCTGGGGGTGAGGGGCTGCTCCTGTTGGAGTCTTGGTGCTCAAGGTTGATAACCATGTTTTTAAATAGAACCGTAATCAAGAAGGAAGAGAAGATTGAGAAAAAGGAGGAAAAGAAGCCTGAAGACATTAAAAAGGAAGAAAAAGACCAAGATGAGCCTAAACCAGCACCAACAAATCGGTCTAGAGTCACCAAGTCAGGTGACTGGCATCTTTTCAGTGTTTGTGACGGGGGCAGCCTGAGGAGGACCTGGGTGTGGGGGGCAGAGAAGTCCCGAGTCCCTGTGGCCGAGTTTTGCTCTTAACGGGAACTGCTAAGAGCAGCCTCGGGAAGGCAGTTCTGGTTTCTGAACCACGGCCAAGTCCAGGGACCTGAGGCTGAGCACAGGTTGGAGTGAGTAGACGGCTGCCCTGAGTCTCGGGCAGAACATGGCGGGGGCTCGCAGGAGGAGTTCTCCTGGCTCCTGCAACCGGCTGTGAGTGTGTGGCGCAGTTTCCTGCATTGGTCAAAGCCAGGCAGAGTGAGAGGCAGAGAAGAGCGGCAGGGTGCGCGGGTGTGCGCCTTAGTCCCAGGTACTCCAGAGGCTGAGGCGGCAGGACAGTTTGGGACCTTTGAGAGCAGGAGTCTGGCTAACCTGGGTGACGTGTCCCCCAAGTAGAGAATAACTAAAACCTCAGGACATCTGCGCGCATTGAGGTAGTTGTCCTCGAAGGTGCTGTTTCTGTTGTCATTTTATGGAAGTTGTCACACCCTGCATCACTGCGTTGTGTGATACTCTGAGCTTGTTTTGTGACAAAAAGTAAACCCCCAACAAGCATCAGAGACACAGCCCGACCCGCTGGAGCACTGGGCTTAGCGCTCCAGAGTCGGGGTCGGGACCAGCAGCCTCATCTCGGAACGTGTCTCTTGAATGTTCCCCCAGTGTGTAAGTCTCCTCCAGTAAGGCGTCGCTTCTACAGTCAGAGGTGGCCATCTCACTGCAGGACCTTGCTCTGGAAGCCTTCCTGCCTGGGAGGAGTGAGGGAGCCCGCCCACCTGGCGGGGCACTCCCTCGGGGACAGCAGTGGCTGGTGCAGAGCACAGGGCCAGGCTCCGCAGAGCTGTGGGGCGTGTAGGAGGGTGAAGATGTGGCTCTGGGGGCTTGGCAAGGGGTGAAGGAATTCTGCAGCAGGACTGTCGCTTGGCTGAGACCCTGTGAAGCCGAGCGGTGGCGTGTCCTGACAGGTTGCTGTTTTTCTCCTGAAGGAAGCCGAGGAATGGAACGGACAGTCGTGATGGATAAGTCCAAAGGAGAGCCCGTCATCAGTGTGAAGACCACAAGCAGGTCCAAGGAGAGGGTGAGTACGGCCTCTGCCTCTGGGTTGGCACGGGCTGCTGCTCTCTGGGCCTCAACACTGGCAAAGCAGCGTTGCTTCCCTTTCAACTTTCAAAACCGCTGATGCACTCAGGAGCCGGGTCCATCAACTGCTGAGATTGGGCACATGCAAGATCCATTGTCACATCCTAAAACGTCGCTTCCCCGTATTTGCTTTCCTGAGAATGCTGAGCGCCGTGGCTCGTGTCGGGGCCTCTCCTGGGCGGGAGGGTAGGGGCCCAGCTGGCGTTGGAAGGCAGGCCGACCCCGGAGTTCTGAGCAGCAGTTATCAGTGATCCTGAGTCGACTTCTAGTCTCGTGTTAAATCGACCAGAAGAAAAGCGGAGCCCGCCTCCAGCTGAGCACCTCGGGTTGTCGGCGAAGGCGCTGGCGAGGCAGGGGCTTCCTCTAGGTTTTGTCCACTTGAGAAGACCTCACTGCAGGGCCTGCTGCTCCGCTATGGGGGGCAGGGGGCAGGGCTCCGGCAGTGAGCGCCGAGTCTAGGGTCCACTGAGAACGTGGGGGCAGAGGGTGGCCAGACTGCGTTTAAAAATGACACGAGGGCTGGGGCGTGGCTCCCTAGTGGAGCCCGTGCCCTGCGTGGACCAGGTGTCCTGCACTGCGACTCAGCACTGCGCAAAGGAAGCGAAAGGAACGTTCCAATCCTAGTAAGCATCAGTGCTCGCTTGTCACGTGGGCTCCAGGAAAATTGTAAACTGCAGAGACGTACGAAGGGAAAAACGACCCATAGTCTTACCACCCGGATGACCCAGGGCGAAAACACTCCCTAGAGACAGCACGTGTGATGGGAGCGTCCAGCTGGCGCAGGGGGATGCAGTGGGCCAGCGGAAGCCGCTGTGTGGGTGCGAGCCCGCCCGCCTCACGCACGTAGCACACCTGCAGCATGCGGACGCCACGGGACCCGGTCTGCCACAGTCTAGCTGGGCACAAATCACCAGCCACTCAAGCAGGAACAAACTTTATTTCCGAACTCCCACAGCATTCCACGCACACTCCCCCGGAACTCTCCCGAACGCCACCCACGCGGGTCCTCCAGGAACACACCACACACCACTGGCACTCTCTCCCCTGGGCTGCACACGCACTCACTCTCGGAACCCCGCGAGAACTCAAGGGGAACTCCGAAGTAGGGGGCGCCCGAGGCAGCAAGAGCCATCCTATTACCGGACAGTAAAGGTCTAATATACAGTTGAATCAATCCAGCATCATCTTAATGGCTCGCCTCTCAACCATTACTTCTGGCTCTCAACACCGGTCAGCCCCTGCAGGGAATGGCGGCTGGTTGCCTTAGTTGTGCACGTAATGTCACTTGAAAATCTTCAAAAGCTAAGGCATGCAGTCATTTTTCTTTTAAAAGCACATTTATTTTGAAATAAGTGCTGCTCAGAATGGAGATGATTGGCTGGCAGTGGATCATGCACCTCCAAGTGCCTGTGACCCCCAGCCCTCTGCAGGCACCTCCCTGCGGTGTGGCCCTCACTACAGCTGCAGGGCGAGTGACCTTGCGAGCTGTGGGCTCATCTCAGGCCCAGAGCGTCTGGGTTTGTCCTTGTAACGAGGCTGTCCTCTGTGTCTCTCCCCGTCCTCTTCCACCCTTCTTTCCTGACTGGTGCAATGACTGGCTTTCACCGTTGCCCGTCTTTATTGTCTTTCTCCCTCCCCACGTGAGCTCGTGAAATCATTCAGGGACATTTTTAAAATACAGTCGCCCAGGCCCCCACCCTGGAGATGTGAGTCTGTCGGCAGGAAGCCCCGGGTTCTGTGTTGCTCCATAGCCTCCAGGGACAGTGACAAGTGGCCAGGATGGGAGAGGCCTCGAAGGTCTCAGAAACGGGGGTCAAACATCAAAATTTCATTTCGTCCCAGGAACATGGCGTCCTAGGCATTGGCCACGGGCACCTTGTGCCTCCCCAGGGGCGCTGTCCCATGCGGCCTCCCACAGCCTGTCCTGTATGGCTGGCTGGGCTGGGAGGAGAGGGAAGTGGGCGGTCAGTCACCCAGCTGAGCCAGCAGCTGGTTTCACTGAACCCACTGAGGCCCGTGGCCACGCTTGGCCTCACCTGGCCTGGCCCGTGGCCCTGGGAGGCCTGGTTTTGCTCTGGATGGTGAGTGCTGGGCTCTACTCCGCCAGGAAAGCTCCCTGCGGGATTTCTGAGGTTTCAGCCAACTTTTCTCTTCTGTTAATGCCCTTCAACAATTGAAAGCAAGCTTCTGGCTTAAGCAGCAAAACTCAGACTTGGAGTGAGGCAGCCTGTGCCCAGGCCTCCGGTTCGGAGACCACTGCTTTCCAAGTAAACCACGTGGGACGAAAGAATCTTAGTCTAACCCAGATATGTATCTCCCACTCCCATTGTGTGTGCGACAGTCACTTTTTTTAAGAGTTTGTTAAATTCAGTGTTTTAGCTGGGACACGAGGACTTGTCTGTGCCTTTGGGGTGTCGTGTGGTGTCTTGGTGCGTGATCTCCATCGTGCCGTGCTCACGCCAGGCTGAGCCTGTCTCCTCCGGCGCTTCCCATCTCCTCGTGGCAAAAACTTTCACTACCCTAGATTTTTTAGAGAGTTCCTCTAGCTCCTCTGCCTGCAGTCACTTTTCTGACTAAATTTGATACGTCCCTTTTGGCAAACAGAGCTCCAAGAGTCAGGACCGCAAGTCGGAAAGCAAAGAGAAGAGAGACATCTTGTCCTTCGATAAAATCAAAGAGCAGCGGGAGCGAGAGCGCCAGAGACAGCGGGAGCGCGAGATCCGGGAGACGGAGAGGCGCCGGTGAGGGCGCGGTCGCGGCGCTGGGTTGGTGGCTTCTCTGGGGTGGTCGCCTTTCTCCCTGCTGCCCCCGTAGAGCAAGTCATCTGGCTGTTCCTGGGTTTGCTCAGATCCAGGAGGCAAGGCTGAGCACCAGTTCACAGTGACAAGTGGCACGAAAGTCCTTGAAGCCCAGTTTTGCCCAGTGTTTCCCCTGGTGCAGCTGGACCTTGGCCCTTGTAGGACAGATCACCCTCGGTAACTTGGATCTCTCAGTCGGGGTGGGGGTCTTGGTCCTTCCTGCCGGGACCCTCTTTGTAAATCAGACCAAAGCCTGCAGCCAGAAGTCAGTGGTCACCTTTCTGTGGCCTGGTTTCAGCTGTGCCAGAGAGGGTGCCCACCGTCATAGCTTCCTGAAATGTCTGCCTCAGGAGCGCCCTCAGGCTGCAGCAGCCCGAGCCAAGTCTCCAGCACTCCTCCCTTTGCTGAGGAGATGGTGTCAGAGCAGGGCCTCTTTGTGGGACTGGGGATCAAGCCCAGGGCTTCACACCTGTCAGGCAACCCCTGTACCCCTGAGCTCCACCCCAGCCAACAAAGTTTTAAAGTAGGCTTGTCATTGTCACTTTGACCTTCTGCCACTTCACAAGGGAGACCCGGAGTTCCCTTCTCAGATGCTGCTCAGGGGACCAGAAGGGCTGCAGTGTTTGGACGTTCCCCCTGAGCTGCGTCTGCGTCCCGCAGTGAGGGCCTTCCTGCCCTCTGCGCTAGTGGCTTGGGGACCGGCACCCTGGGAGCTTCCTCTTATTTCTTGGTGCCCACCCTTCCCAGGCCTTGTCATTATGAGGAGCAGTGGCCCTCTGACCCGCAGCAGCCTGGCCATGGGTCTGCAACGGGCCCCCACTCCACCCAGCCCTGAGCCTGTGTTTCTCCAGTCCCCGTCCAGGCTGACAGTCCTGAATGAGCTTGACTCAGGGACTGAGGCGCAGGTCAGCTGCTGGCCTCGGAGTGTGGCCCTGAGACAGGAATCGGGCCTTTCTCCCCTCGGGAGGTGGTTGCAAATGCTTGGGACCAGATGTGTTTGGGATTTTTCCAGATTTTGAAGTATTTACATGAACTTACTGAGATACCTTGGGGTGCAGCCTGAGGGTACTTTTATATGCCACTTTGAGAGCTTTTTGACTGACCCCTCACATGAGCTTGGGGTGGAATCTTCTACTTTTCAGGTTGGTGCTCAGAAAGTTGTAGATTTGGGGATATTTGGGAATTTGGGGTTTTGTTTGTTTGGCACTAGGAGCTGAACCCAGGGGTGCTTGACCACTGAGCCCCTCCCCAGTCCTTTTTATGTTTTACTTGGAGACAGGGTCTCACTGAGTTGCTTAGAACTCGAGGTCCTCCTGCCTCAGCCTCCCAAGCTGCTGGGATTACAGGAATGGGCACTGCTCCCCGAGGTGCAGCTTTGCTCCAGGGTTCCCCACGAGCCCAGCCGCTGTCCAGCCAGGAGGCCTTGCTGCCTGTGGCGGTGCGCTCCTGTAGTCCTGCTGGCTTCCTCGGTGCATTTGAGCCCAGTCTTGCTGGCCTTGACCCCAGCGCTTCTGGGCGAGGGCCAGCTGGGGTGGTTCCTACTTCAGGCTGAGGCGGACTTGGTGTCCCTGTCCGCAGGGAGCGCGAGCAACGGGAGCGGGAGCAGCGGCTGGAGGCCTTCCACGAGCGCAAGGAGAAGGCGCGGCTGCAGCGAGAGCGCCTGCAGCTGGAGTGCCAGCGGCAGCGGCTAGAGCGGGAGCGCATGGAGCGGGAGCGGCTGGAGCGCGAGCGCATGCGGGTGGAGCGTGAGCGCAGGAAGGAGCAGGAGCGCATCCACCGCGAGCGCGAGGAGCTGCGGCGCCAGCAAGAGCAGCTGCGCTACGAGCAGGAGCGGCGCCCGGCCCTGCGGAGGCCCTACGACCTGGACAGCCGGTGAGCCAGGCCTGCCGCCCACACCCCAGTGTCCCCTTCCACCGGTGGCCACCCCAGGCTCTGCAGCCTGTTCTTCCCAGTTTAGCTTTACAGAGACCCTCAGGGTCTGTCCTCGGGGGCTTTTGTTGTGGGCCCTGAGTGACCACACGTCTGCCAGGCCAGGGTTGGCCAGGGCCAGTCTGCCAACAGGCAGAGAAGGCTCCACAGAAGAGGAAATTGCCTTCCCATCCAGAAAGTAGGTTTATTGGTCTCCAGCTTCTTGGAGCCACTTAATTGAGGGTCACCCATCACCCTGCTCCCCAGGAGCCTCCTTTTCTGGTAAGAGCCAGGAAGAAGATAATTGGATGCTTCCTGCTCTGTATGTAGTTCACTATCACCCGATCTGACTCCTTTGCTTTCAAAAAAAAAACCCAGAGGGAGTTTGGTTTCCCGTAGAAGATGGAAGGTAAGAGCGCAGCAACCGGAACACCCTTCTGGAAGGATCACGTATTTCATTTTACTTGCGTCTGAGCTCATGCGGGGATCAAGGTCCTAACAGCCTGTGATACAATTAGCTCCCAGCAGTCCTTCCCCCGGGTGGTTAGCAGCTCGCCTCCTGGCAGTTTGGGGGCTTTTAATTTATCAAATCAAAGCGGTAACGACAGGCTGTTAGAGATGAGCCTGCGGGCGGCCTGGATGGCGGGTCTGGAGAGGGGGCTCCTCCTGCCTTGGCCTTCTCCTTTTCCTCATTCTCTTTCGTCGGTGAAATTGGTGTCCTTTTTATAAAACCAGGAGAGATGATGCCTATTGGCCAGAAGGAAAGCGTGTGGCCTTGGAGGACAGGTACCACGCTGACTTCCCCCGGCCGGATCATCGCTTCCATGACTTTGACCACAGAGACCGAGGCCAGTACCAGGACCACGCCGCTGACAGGTCAGCAGTCTGTAGCCGCGCCCGCGGCAGGTGTCAGCTGTGTTCCCGTCCTGTGTAGGGACGGGTCCTCGCCCCTGCTCTCAGAGTCTTGTTCTCTAGTGTCTTGGTGGCCGCCTGGTCCCTCACACACAGCTCCAGCAGGTCGCTGGAGTCGTGGTCACTTGAGCTTCCTCAGTTTGCCAAGCAGGAAGGCATCTGAGCTCGTTACATCCACTGTCCCCTCCGTACAGGGAGGACACGTCTGGCCCAGGCAGCGTTCTGGGCCTCGCGCCAAGCTGTCAGGGTGGGGTTGGCAGCATCGCCAGGTTCTGAGGTGACGGCTCCCTGGGGTCTCTTCCGTCACCACTCTGCCACAGAGCACAGGGCCCATCCTTCTGGTCATCACAGGGAGTAAATGGGGGAAGAAGGGACTTCGGGGCTGGCTGACCAGCAGAGGTTGCCACGCCAGTGGGCTGCAGAGCGTCGCCTGAGCGCGCAGCACGCCTCGGGCCTACTCCCTTGGTGGTGTGGGTGGGGATTTTAGCCAGGTTTTGGTTTTCATTTTTTTGCTAGTCCCTGTTAGGAGGAGGAGGACAGCATGTGTAGGGTTTTGGGTTTTATTTGGTACCAGGGATCAAACTCGGGGTGGGGGGCCCTCGACCACTGAGCCACATCCCAGCCCTGTTTTGTATTTTATTTAGAGACAGGGTCTCACTGAGTTGCTTAGCGCCTCAGCCTCCCAAGCCACTGGGATTACCGGTGTGTGCCACTGTGCCCGGCTGAGTGTATGTAGCTTATTAAAGTTTCCAGCACTGCAAGGAAAGGTGACCGGGGTTCTCCGGGTGAGCCCCACCTGACGTCTCTCTGCCCTTGGGCTGCGCGGGCAGAGCCACATCACCACCCAGGAGCTCTTGGGAAATGGAAGGGGTCAGAACAGGGGGCTGGGGGGAGCCAGGTGTCTGATTCACAGGCGGATGGCTTGAGTCACAGGCGTGGGTCAGAGGAGACGCTGGGGACTGCCTGAGGCTGTCAGGTCAGTGAGGCCTTCCAGCGAGTCTGCTTTTGAGGCTCCTTCTCAGGGTTTGCATTCAGTCACATCTTTATTCCAACCATCCAGGGACCCGCTGAGCCGGCCAGGGAGTGACAGTGCTCGTGTGGGGACATGGCACCCATGCCTTAGTTGGAGGACTCTAGGGTGACCGGTAGAGTGTCCGTCCCACCAGCTGCCGACTGAATGAGATCTGTTCCTTTTGCAGGAGGGAGGGGTCCAGGCCCGTGATGGGAGAGCGAGACGGTCAGGTGAGTGGGGCCAGAGCCCGCACCAGGGTCCTGCCTGCCTGTGCTCCGGCCTGTGGCTGGTGACTTGTACCAGGCAGGGGTTCATGGGAACAGCAGTTCTGGGAGCGCTTCGCAGAGCGCGTGCTTGGGGTCTTCTCCCAAGTGGTCTCCATGCGCTCCAGCTGCAGGTTAGAGTCATGCACGGTGGCCCGGCCTGTCATCCCAGTGCCTCAGGAGGCCAGGTGTGAGGCCAGCCTCAGCAGCATAGGAACTTCGTGTCCGACACAGTGGGTGCCCTAGAACACCCCAGGTGGCGGCCTACAGCTGGCTGGGGCATCACTTAAGCACATTTGGGGGCCATCTGGCTCAGCTACAGTGCTTGACACTGGGGTGAAGACCTTGCAGGTGGCCCTAAGTCTCTGGCACTGTGCAGGCCCTGTGTGTGCTCAGAGGACAGGAGTGCGGCTGAGGGGCGGGGTGGGCGTCTGAAGCAGGTGTGTTCTCTGAGAAGACGTGGTGCTGGATCGCTCGCCAGGGCCACTGGGTGGTCTGCGTGTACAGCACCGGCCTCGGGTGGCAGGCAGCGAGGGGCCTCAGGGCTGATGTCATCAGTGGCCCTTCAGCCAGGCCAGTCAGGCGCTGGGGTGCTGGGGTGCTCAGGTGGGCTGGTGACAGAGCTGTGAGGGGATGACGAGGGGACTCTGGGGGCGAAGGGTCCCCTGGTGCAGGGCCTCGGGAAGCTCGACGCCCTGGCCCCCAGCCTGCTCCTGGCTGCCCACTGCTCCCCTGGGCCCACAGGTGGACTGGCCCTCCCGGAAGGGGGCGGCCACGGCAGAGCATCCCCTGTCCCCCTTTGCCTCTAGCACTACTCAGACGACCGCCACAGCCATGGAGGACCCCCCGAGCGCCATGGCCGGGACTCCCGCGACGGCTGGGGGGGCTACAGCTCTGACAAGAGGATGAGCGAAGGCCGGGGCCTCCCGCCTGGCCCCAGGTGAGTGGCAGGCCCCGTGGCTCAGGTCTGTGAGGTTGGGCCTCCCGCCCCAGCAGGATGCTTGGTGTCCACGGTGGCCCCGCAGTTCCCAGCCAGCCCACCCCTGCCCCGGACTGGCACTGTCCCCAGGCTGCTGTTCCCGTCTCTGTGGCCTATGTGAGGTGGGGCCCTGCTGCAAGGGGCAGGGTGGCCTGGGCTCCTCCTGTGCCACCTGTCCCTCCATGCACCTTTGCTGGGGACTCTGCTTCTCCTTGGAGCTGAGCTGTTCCTGGTGTTCAAGGACACCGGCAGTTCCCACCCCGCTGCAGGTGGCAGATCGCAGCCACAGTCTGATGAACTAGTGGGACATGTTCTCTTCCCAGCGACCTACTTAGAGCTTGATGCCTCCGCGTCACTTCATCGCCTGTGGGACATTTAAGTGGGAGAGCTGTCCTCAGCCCAGACCGCAGTGGGCAGCGGCTGGTGGGCCATATGGAGGCCTCACTCCCTGGGTCCCCTGAGCCCGGCTGGCCCAGGGCCACCGTCCCACAGCAGTAGCTGGGTATTCACACAGCCCGAGGCTGGGAAGCCCCGGGAGCCCCTGGTGACCCCTGTTGCTGGGACATTGGCATCGCACTGGCTGTTGATCCCGCAGTCTCTGCCTAAAGCTGAAGTCCAGCTCACACGCCGTGCAGTCACCCACCGGCACTGCGCCGCTCAGTGGCTTTCGGGGTATTGGGAGTGGGCAAGCAGCCTCGTGTCTGGCTCTTCACCTCCACCGATGGCTCCTGCTCTGGCTCAGTGTCCCGCTGTAAGGCACAGTGCGCCTGGCTCGCGCCCTGCACCGTGATATTTGGGTCATTTCCCACCTTTTGGCTCCGTGGCTCACGCTGCTGCGTGGGTGCGGGTGTTTCTGTTGGAGCGCTGCCTTCCACCCTCGGGGGCTGCCAGAGCCTGGCGTTGCCGCTCACGGGGCAGGTCTGTGTGAACCCTGTTTTGTTCCCTCATCCCAGACGTGGGACACGTTTATAAAACCTAAATGTGGTATGTGGCATAAATTTATGGCTGTGTAATAACAATAATTAAGAACATGGTCATCTGGGCGCGGTGGCACACGCCTGTCATCCCAGGGGCTGGAGAGGCTGAGGCAGGAGGATCACGAGTTCAAAGCCAGCCTCAGCAACAGCGAGGCGCTGGGCATGTGGCTCAGTGGTCGAGTGTCCCTGAGTTCAATCCCTGGTACAAAAAAAAAGAACATGACGACATTATAATGACGCTGGTTAGCTGGTGGCACACACTCTGGAGTGTGGCTTCTGACCTATTTTAATGTGTCTGTCGATTTCCTTGGAATGTTCAGGGGATTGGAGCTTTTGGAGGGGCCCCAGGTTTGTCGGACAGGCTGCCCCGTGTCCGCTTCCCCTTCTCGTGGCTGAGCTGCAGGTCCCTGGTGGCTCCCTGCTGAGCACCCTCCCCGGGCTTTCCGCAGTGTCCTCTTTGGGGAGACCCGTGCTCGGTGGTCATTTGCCCCCATCTCTCTGGGGCGCAGGACTTGCCTCCTCTCAGTGCCTGGAGACGTGTCGGGACAGCTGTGTCTCTTTTCTGTTTTGGCAAAGGGGGGGACGAGATTGGGCCGAGCACAACCCGCGACTGGAGGAGCATCAGGTCCGGGCCTGGCAGGGTGCCGTGGACGCCAGCGCCGTGGGCCGGGAGAACACGCGGTGGCAAGGTACTCCGGAGGAGAGGCGCGGCGGGGCCCAGGGCCGGAGGCCACGTGCTGGTGTCCTCAGCCTGTCCTCTCCTGCAGGTGCTGAGAGGGGCCTGTCTGGAGCTTCGGGACCCGGGCACGTGGCAGGCCGAGGCGGCGTGGCTGGGTAAGGAGCAGGGCAGCTGTGCTCACTCCCCTTCTGTGCGTGTTTGGTCAACTTTGCTGGGTTGGATGCTTTGAAAACAAACCAAAAAGCAACTCTTTGCAGCTAGTGCAAATGTCCCTCAGTCACCTAGAATGCAGCATGGGTGACAGTTTGTCTCATCGCTGGCCGGGCTGCAGGGAGCTGGGCTTCAGGGACCTCTGGCTTTGTTCTAGGCGAGGCGGCTTCACACATGCTGGACATTCCCAAGGTCACGTGGTGCCTGGCGGTGGACTAGATGGTGGCGGAGTGGCCAACCAGGACCGGGCCAGCAGAGTCCCACACCCTCACCCCCACCCCCACCCGTACCCCCATTTCACCCGACGCTACTGAAGCCCCCGCACCGCGGCTCTGCCGGAAGGCGGAGGCCCCGTGAACTGGAACCTTCGAGACGGAAGCCGACCTGCCGCCGTGGTGTAGGCCACACTGTGGGGACTCTTGTTTGTTTTTTGTTTTGTTTTGTTTTGTTTTGTTTTTTAATAAACATGCTCTGGCCCCGCCGCCGTTTGTAGACCAGGTTCCTGTCGCGAGCATTCCATTTCCAAATAAACGTTGTGGTTCGCACTCCTGCACCGTGTGCCTTGCTGTGTCCACCCAGCTGGGACGCTGCTGGCCCTTCACCAGCCGGTGACCATGTCCGCCACCACCTTCCTGAGCCTCAGAGCTGCCCAGGGAGTGGCTGGCTGGGTCCCCACTCGGCCCAAGCAGAAACGGGCCCGGAGTCAGGCACCTACCAGGGCACAGGCCTTGAAGGTGGCAGTGCTGTGGTCGGAGTCATTTGTCATGGACTGGGGATGCTCCGTGGGCCACCCATCAGGCCTCGTCACTGTGCCTGTCTCTTCCTCTGCCAGGTGGGGGCCAGGGTGGCTGTGGCAGGGTGCCTGAGGCTGGGCGAGAGGAATGCACCCTCCTCCCCCTGGTCCTGCGTGTGCAGCTGATGGGACCTGTGCTGGGCAGGGGCGCTGCCTGCCATCCCAGCGACGACGACGACACTCGGAAAGGCTGGGACGCAGCTCGGGCAGCCCCTGGTGGACACGGGCTGGCCCCAGAGGGCAGCTGCCTGCTGGATCTCACCCGCCCAGGCCCAGGGCCCTCGGGAGGTCTCTGCAGGCGCAGCTCCCCCCAGGGCTGGACAGGGAGGTGGAAGCCCTGTGGGCGGGCGATGGCCGGCAGCGGTGGGACTGCACACCTCAGGGCTTGCACGCTTGCCTCCCCTCTGGGTCCAGGGCAGCCGCCCGCAGGCCAGACACCCCTGCAGGTTGTCCCTGTGTCCCTGCCGGGGTCTGGTTTTGAAAGATCTTGAGAGCCCAGCTTGCTGCAGGGAAGGCCCGAGCCCCACAGCGGTGGCCCCTGGAGTCACTGTACAGAGTCCCTGCCCTGAGAGCAGGCAGCCCAGGGGCACGGTGAGCGCTTTAGGTCTCACCAGCTGCCTGCCGGGGCGGATGTGGGTGGCATCCTGGGGCTCCCCATCCAGGCCTCTCTGGCTGTCCCTGGCTGGGAGCTGGAGGCAGGCCTCCTGGGGCCGCAGGGCTGAGCCAGGCCTGAACACCTCTGTCTGGCAGAAAGGGGACCTGTCCTGCTTGCTGGTGGCCCGGGACTTCGCAGGCGCAGCCCTGCAGGTTGCCAGCGGATCCAGGACGCGAGGCCCCGAGGGAGTTTGTGGTGCCCCCGCCCTGACCGATACCCCTCCCACACAGCTGCTCCCCAGAGCCACCCTGCTCCACCTGCTCCCGCCTCCTCTTAAGACCCACTGCAGCAGCCCGTCTCCTATGGCCACGTCCGAGGTCCCGGGGTGGGGGGTGAGTAGGACGTGGAGGGCACTGCAGCCCCACTGTGCCCGTCACAGCAGTGATGCCTGGGGGTCTTCCGAGTGGGTGGAGGGACGTGCTGTTCAGAACCCGAAGACTTCACACTGCCAGGCTCAGCCTCCTGCCGTGTCTGGTCACGGCCCTCTGCACAGGCCTGGGAGTGCGGGCCAGCCATGGCCGGGGCACTCTGGCCTGCGGCTCCTGCCCGGTGCTGTTGTCTATTTGTTGTGCTGGAGACGGGGCCCAGGGCCTGGCACGGCACCCTGGGCGGCACCCCTGGGCTGGTCTCACGGAGCTGACCGTGATTGATCCTCCTGCCTCAGCCTCCCGAGCTGCTGGTTCACCATCGTGACCACCAAGCCCAGCAGGGCCAGACGGCCAAGGTTCACGTCCCCAGGGGCGCAGTATTCTTGGAGGGGACGCAGGAGTGGGCAGTGCGCGGGCTGGACAAGCTGGCTCCTGTCCACCTCTGCTCCCCAGGTCCACTTTCCACCGTGTCCTCGAGGAGGGGCCTCAGCTGACAAGCGCCAAGAGCAGAACCACGTCCCTCTCCCCAAAGGCAGGAAGCCAGCCTGTGGTTCTGGCCTCAGGATGACACTGTCCTGGGGGTCCTCATCCTGGTTTCACTCCAGGAGAACGCAGGGGGACAGGGTCTCTGCTGCAGGAAGGAGTCGCCGAAGGGCCCTTGGGTCATGGCCACCCCTTGCTGCTGTGAGACACCTCGCCGCGGGCACACCTGCTCCACCACCGGCGCCTGGGCATGGAGCCGAGCTCCGGGTCCCGCGGCTCCCTTTCCCTTCTGGAGGAGCTGCCCCGCCACCATGTCCCAGGTCCTGGGCTCCGTCCCCAGCACCACAAAACACAGACAGCAAAACTAGATGCCTGATGGCGCCCGGGGAGACCCTGAGCCCTCAGATTGACAGAAAGTGGGATGGTGACCGCTGGGGACAGGAGCTGCCGCGGAGTGGGACAGAAGAGTTCCCTTTGCAGAGAGGCGACAGTTGTGGGGACGGGCGTGGGTGCTGCACACCATGAGGATGTGCTTACAGCCTAAAAGAAGATTTCCTTTGGCCAGTGGGACGGCCACACCTGTCATCCCCGCAGCTCTGGAGGCTGAGGCAGGAGGATCACAAGTTCAAAGGCAGCCTCAGCTGCTTAGTGAGGCCCTGAGCAACGCAGTGGGACTCTGTCTCAAGATAAAATACAAAATGGGGCTGGGGTGGCTCAGCACTGGGTCCAGGGCCCTGAGCTCAACCCCCTGGTACACACACTTATGCTGAGGGTGGGGCAGAGCCCAGGCACTTCCCTGGCACCGGGGCCGCGGATGCCTCCCCACCCAGCGCCAGAAGGACTGATCCTTTTTTTTAAGAGATAGAGATAGATATGGATGAGAGAGAATTTTAATATTTATTTTTTAGTTCTCGGCGGACACAACATCTTTGTTGGTATATGGTGCTGAGGATCGAACCCGGGCCGCACGCATGCCAGGCGAGCGCGCTACCGCTTGAGCCACATCCCCAGCCCCAGATCCTTCTTTTTAAAGGAGGGAAGCACTGGCGGCCTCCCAGGAGTGAGCCGGGGGAGGGGGAGCCAGAGTGCTTGCCATGCCACCTTGCTGTCTGCCCACACGGTTGGCCACCAGCTGTGCCTCGGCGGCTTCACCTGAAGAAGGATCGTGCGCCATCCGCCATCTATGAGCAGTGGCGTAGCCACAGAAGAGGCTCAGAATCGTGCCGGGCATACAGTAAGTGCTCCATAAATGTTGACAGTCCCGGGGAGCCCCACAGGAACAGGGCTCAGGTGCTCTGGAGTTTGGTTTGAGGGGTGGCAGGACCAGATGGCCCCTCACCGACGGCTGCACGGCTACAGAGCCGTGTCACCTTCGCCACTCACTAAATTCTGTGTTCACGAAAGTCACCACCTCGGAGCCCCAGAGCGCAGGGTGAGCGCCCTGTTAGGCTGCTTGTCGCCGTACCCAGATAACGTCAAGGGCAGTGTCACTAGAGGGCCTCTCAACTCAAAAGGAAACACCTCATATGGGCGACTCCGGGGACAGCTAGGCCGGGAGGGGCACGGGGTCCTCCAGGGTCCCCAGAGAGCACCCTGGGCCTCGGTTCTGCACGCTGGCCCCCTGGGGACCTCGGTGAGGACGGGCCCCCAGCCTGGGTGCAGGCCCAGGGAGATCCCGGCTCTGCCTGGCACCCGGCGACCTCAGCCCCGCTGCCCGAGCTCCGTCCTGAAGCAGCGTGGGCAGCAGAGCGGGCCGACCCTGCACCCCGCAGCAGAACACCCCAAGGAAACCAGGCCCCACGACCCCCGTGTGCACAGCGTCAGCCGGTGGCCTCCACTGGTGCTGTCCCCCTGGTGGCTTCCTGAGCCCAGGGCCTGGCACGCGCTCCGCCAGCGCTCTGCATGGGCCACGGCAGCCCCAGCCACCTGCCAGAGACCCCTCCCCAGGGGTCAGGCTCCCCCTCGTCCCCGCTGGACCGTCCCCCACGCGGCGCATGAGCAGATATTAGGAGGAGGCCACGGTTTGGCCACTCGAGTGCAGGGAGCCCAGGATGGCGTCAGGAGCCTGCGCGGTCCTGGGGTCACGCACCTTGCCAGCGGGCTGTGGCGCTGCGGGGCGCCCCGTGTGCCCAGCCACAGAGACACAGGCCTCGCCTGGGCAGAGCTGCGGCCAGGCCCGAGGCTCACAGAGGAGACCCAGCGGGGCGGGCGGGGATCACAAGTGGCTCAGAAAACGTCCCCGAGGCCCCACGACTGGGAAGCTGCACCGCGGTCCCAGATCCAGGCCCCAGAGCCCGGCCCGGCAAACGCCCCAGGACCCCCGCCCTGGCTCGGTCGGTGCCAGGGAGGTGGCCATGGCCCCTGCACCTGAGTCCTGCTCCCCAGGGTGGCCAGGCGCCAAGAAGGAAGGGGTGCCACACCTGGGGGACACACACGGAGCCCAGGGGACTTGAGGGCCAAGGGGAGCTGGCCACCCCCTCAGGGGAGGGTCACCAGCCTGAAGGCCAGTCGGGAGCCACAGCAAGTCTGGGCCCTGGAGAGGAGGCCGGCCTCCTGGGGGTCGAGGACCCCGGGCTCCGCGCTCCGCCCTCCCCAGGCCACGGGGGCCCATGGCGGGGTGAGCCTCGGCTGGGGGCAGCCTGCCCCTCGGGGTGCCTGCCCCGAAGGCCAAGCGTGCGAGCTGGCGGGCAGCGAAGCCCAGGAGGCTGGCCGTCCTGCCAGCAGCCCCAGCGGTCAGCAAGATGGCGTCCCACACGGGATGCAACAGGGGACAGGGCCCAGGGGAGGCCGTGTGCGTGGGGTGTGCAGCCACCGAGTCCAAGTGCAGACTGGGACACGCGCTCTGGGCGGGGCCTGGGGGCAGAGGGGCAGCAGGCGGAGGTGGGGACAGAAGAGAAGGCCCAGGAGACACACTGGAGGGACAGGCGAGACGGGAAGACCCCAGAGCCCCGCCTGCCCACTGGGTGGCGCCCGAGAGCCATGCTGTGCTGCCGGCCTGCCTGTCCCCTCCTGGCCGGCCACCCCTTGGAGGAGGCCCTGGGACACAGTGGAGGCTGGAGAGGCTGCCGCTGGGACCCAGGGCCTCCCGAGTGCCCAGGCCAAGGCCCTGGGTCCTGCGTGTGCGTGTCCTGTGTGCCAGTGTGGTCTCTGCGTCTGTGCATCTGGTGGGGTGACCGCCGTCCATGGCCCTGGCTGTCAGGGACAACCCCACGGCCCGGTGGACAGGTGGTGGCATTAGAACGTCCCCTCCCCCGTCTCCTGCATCTTCCCTGGAGCCACAGGGGCACCCGCCCCCCCAGCCCCATGGAGCACCCCTGGACAGTGACCGGGGGACCCGGGATGTGCGAGCTCCTCCCTCCAGCACCTCAACCTGGGTCCGGTGGCCGCTCAGGGCCAGTCCAGCCCCGTGGGCCAGGGGCCCTGCCTGTCAGTCAGCACCAGAGGGCTCTCCGTCCTGGAAGCCACCGCCCAGCACGCCACTTCCTCCTGTGCCGCCCGGCAGGGGACTCACTGTGCCTGCTCCGGCCTCTGCGCCCACCTTCCTGGGTGGCTTCGGGGACGTGGGCCTCACTTTTGTTCCTTTCTTCTTTTTGTGGCTGGGTCGGAGCCCGGGGCTGGGAAGGCCAGCGCTCTGCACGGAGCCGCAGCCCAGCCAGCCCTTTTCCTTTTGAGACAAGGCCTCGCAAAGTTGCCCAGGCTGGCCTCCAACTTGCCATCCTCCTGCCTCAGCCTCCCGAGTCTCTGGATGGCAGACACGTGTGCCACTGTGCCCGGCTGAAACCCAGGGTTTAGTGGGAAAAACGAACTTCACGCCTCCCCTCTTGCCCCTCCTGGAGACCACCCAGGTGGCCCTTGACGGGAACCCTGCTCCGTGTCCAGGGTCTTGGGGCGAGGCGCTGCAGGGGGCAGCGGTGGAGGGCACCTAGCCCAGCGGCCCCGCCCGCACCTGCCTGTGGAGTTGGTGGGCGCAGCCCCGTCCCCGCTGCCGGCCCCCTGCCTCCCACTTGCTGGGGGCTTCCTCCGTCCCTCCGAGCCCTCACGGCCCTGAGGCTCCTCACGGCCCCCTCTGCCCCGACCCCGCCGAGGGGCGGCTCCTCACTGCGCTCCCAGCCCTGGTGGGGGCGGGCCCCGCTGCTGCCCAGCTCCGCGGAGGCTGAGGCAGGAGGACTGCAATCCCAGGCGGCAGGGGGCCGCGGTGGCCGCAGCCTGCCCAGCCTGGATCGCAGAAGGGTTGGCGGGAGGGACGCGTCCCCAGGGCCCGGAGCCGGGCACCCACACCCAGGAGCCTGTCACCGTCCGCCTGCGTCTGCCACCCAACCCGGGGCATTCCGCGGCATCTCGGGGACGGAGGTCACCATCCCGCCATCCCAGCCGCCAGGCAGAGGACCTGCTTTTCCTGGCGACATCACGACCAGGTCACAATTACCGTCGGTCCCAGCCACGCGTCCCTGGGCCTCCCTCTGACCCGCCCGGGTGCCAGCAGCTGATGGGCGAGGCCCGAGGTCAGCCTGGCAGGGGAGGTGGCCGGGCCTGGGTGACCGGTTCTGCAGGCCGAGCCGGCCCGCCCACCTCCTCTGCAGAGAGGACCAGGGGCCAGGGACCGGCCAGGGACGCCGCTGCTACCCGCTCTGGGCCTCCGGCGTCCCCGGTCAGCGAGCTCAGGACAAGGGGCTCCACAGCGGCTGTGTGGCAGGGGGATGGCGTCCTCTCACCGCTGCGTGAGACCGCTGTCCCCAAGCCCCGGCGACACAGCGCATTAACAAATGTCTTCATCTTTGCCAACCTAAAAGGTGGGAGGACAACTGCCTTCCGTGGTGGCTTCGTGTGTATCTGACGAGTCCCTCCGCTGTGTTCAAGGCCGGCTGCGTTGCCTTCCTTTTTCAAAAACCCTGTTCCTTACCCATTTAGCTACTGGCGTGTCGTTCCTATTATTTCTAGAAGGAAGCTTTTTACATATTAAGGAATCAGTCTTTTATCTATCACATCTGAAAAGTTGGCCTCCTCCTCTGTGAAGGGGCTGAGCAGGCGCCAGGTCCCTTAGACACGTGAGGAGGTGCCGGGAGCTAGACCCCGGGCCTCACGTGTGCGAAGCGAGCCTCCACGCTGAGCCACACCCCGGCCTTTTCAAAATTCTGAATTTTGACACAGACTCTCGTGAAATTGCTGAGGCTGGGCTTGAACTTGCAATCCTCCTGCCTCCGCCTCCTGAGTAGCTGGGATTACAAGCGTGTGCCACCGCACCTGGCCATTATTCCTCTTTTAATGAAAGACTTCTGGGTTTCATGTCATGTTTCAACTCACTGGGGCCGTCACTGAAGTCCCCTGTTGTGTTCCAGCAGTTGGTCATTTCTAGCTGGTGGGGTGGGTGTCTGGAAGGGAGCCTGTCTACAATTTATTTTGGTTTTAGCCATTTTAAAACCTCCGTCTGGAGTAGGCCCAGCGGCAGGCGCCTGTGGTCCCAGCTACGGGGAGGCTGAGGCAGGAGGATGGCCTGAGCCCAGGAGTTTGAGGCCAGCCTGGGCAGCAGAGAGAGCCTGGTCTCAAAAATAAACCGACAGCCATCTGAAGTCTGACGGCGGGCGGGTGGCCGCTGGGGCAGAGCCGAGCCTGGGGCCAGGGGCCGGGCTAGTCGGGCCCTCCCCCTTCTTCCTGGGCTCCTGGGAGAGGTCCCGTGTTCTCCCTCTGCTGGGACGTCCACCCGCTGCCCAGGCGGGAAGGCCGAGGCCCAGGGAGGTGAGCTCCTGCCTGAGGGGCCACACTGTCCACTGCTGGAGGGGACGTTCCACTGGCCGAGGGCAGACCTGGAATGGCTGAGGCCACCCCAGGGTCCTGGCCCAGCAGGGTGGCCCGGCGCCTGTCCCGTGGGGCTGGAGGGGCAGGGAAGTGGCTGGGCACCCCGCAGGCGTGTGGTCATGAGGGTCAGCTGCCCCTGTGGGAGCCACGGACTCTCGGTCACCCGCTAACCCCCGTGGAAAGCCCACCCTGAGGAACCGTCCCCATCTCCTGGTTTCCCAGCGGAGGCCCCAGAGGCCCTCCCCTACTCAGGCCCTGGCCACCGGAGCAGAGGACAGTGTGTGCAGTGTGTCCCTCTCTCCCAACTGGGCGGCCCCAGAGGGCAGAGTCCACGGCCCGCAGCCCAGCTGGACACAGGCAGACGCTGGGTGAGTCCATCAGGTCCTTGCCCGGGGCCTGCCCTCCAAGGAAGAAGAGCCAAGTCGTCCCTGGGCCCGAGACCCGCACCATCAGCCGCCTCCCTCCGCCGCCGGCTGGGCTCCAGCCAGACCGGCTGCTCGGCGCCTCCCACCTGCCTGCGCCCTGCCCCAGGGCCTTTGCATGTCCGCACGAAGCCGGAGCCGCCTGGATCCCTGACCCTGCGCTGCGCGGCTCCCTCCTTCAGATCTCCTGGGAGGCCACCGCCCCGGGAGGGAGGCTCCTGCCCGGCCGCGCCCCGCCCTTCCCACCACGTGACCGCGGTCCTCTCCACACCCCGGGTCTGGGCCTCGCCCCACTGGAGCGGGCGCCATGGAGGGGCTGCGGCGCGGGCTGTGGCGCTGGAAGCGCTACCACATCAAGGTGCACCTGGCCGACGAGGCGCTGCTGCTGCCGCTCACCGTGCGCCCGCGGGACACGCTCAGCGACCTGCGCGCGCAGCTGGTGGGCCAGGGCGTGAGCTCCTGGAAGCGCACCTTCTACTACAACGCGCGGCCGCTGCGCGGACCACCAGACGGTGCGCGAGGCGCGCCTGCAGGACGGCGCGGTGCTGCTGCTGGTCAGCGACCCCAGGTGGCCGCGGCGGGGACGGGCGGGCGCTGCGGGTGGTGGCCCTGTCCCCCCTGCCCTTCTCCACCCTTCTGCTCTCCGTGTCTCTGTTTCGTCTCCACGTCGCCGTGTGTCTCTTTCTTCTTGTCTCTGTCTGAATCCGCGTCTGTCTCTGCTTTCTCTCAGCGTGGGCCTCCCGGCCTCCCTGCCTACGGGCCTCCCTGCCTCCCGGCCTTTTTTCCTTTTGCTGCCAGGGATTGAACCCTGGAACCACTGAGCCCCATCCCCAGCCCTTTGTATAATTTGAGTGAGGGCCTCACTAAATTGCTGAGGCTGGCCTTGTCTCTGTGATCCTCCTGCCTCAGCCTCCCGAGCTGCTGGGATCACAGGCGTGGTCCCCGGCCCCTGCTGCCTCTGCCGTTCTGTCCCTGCCTCGTCCCCTCTCTGTTCCTTCTCCGCCCACTTGTCTCTCCACAGTTTGACCTGAAACTTGCTGGCCACAAGGGACTCCAGGGCAGTCCTCTGGCCGAGGTGACTGAGGAAGGGTCTCCCGCCCCAGGAGGGGTCTGCAGAGCGGGGCTCTGGCCATGGAATGGCACCTCCAGAGGGGGAGGCCCCTGGGAGCTGGGTGGCAGCTGGCATTTGGCAAGGTGGGTGGGTGGCAGAGGGGACAGGGGCTGGTCATGGAGTCTCAGACGCCACCTTGAGGTGTTGAGCGGAGAAAGGACAGGGTGTCACAGTGTGGCCCTTGTGACACTTGCCAGGCCTGGTCCACCAAGCTTGGGATATGGTTTGAGAGATGGAGCCTCGGCCGCCATTCTGTCCTGGGAGGCTGGAGGCGGGGGACCCCGCTGGGCCCGATTGAGGAAGGTCTCTGGGGGCAGGGGGAGGCTTGTGGGTGATGAAGGGTGGGGCTCAGGGCTGAGGGCTGAGAGACCACGTTCCTGGCGGTGGGCGACCCTCAAACAGCCGGAAAATGGTCACTCAAGGTGCTGGAAGCTTGGAGGAAGCGCCACTCGGCCAGGCGCGCTCCAGGCCTCGCCTCGGGGAAGCCGCTGTCCAGTTGGGGGCAGATGCGCCTGTCATGAAGTGCCAGCTCTTGACCATGGCTGTGAGGAGAGGCGGCCACTCTGGCAGCAGTGGCCGAAGCCTGGCTGGGAGGGACAGGGCCAGCAACAGGAGGGGGGCGCTCCAGGCAGAGGACACGGCCAGCCGTGCAAAGGTCCTGAGGCACCGGGCGGGGGTCCCTGAGGGAGGAGGGAGCCGTGCAGGGCAGTGGACAGAGGACGGGCTGACTCGGGTGCCCGCGGGCTGTTCTGCCAACTCTGGGGCAGCGGGCTTGGGGGTGAGCGTGGGGTCAGGAGAGGGCAGAGACCATGTGGGCCTCCTCTGGCTCCGGCCCCGCCCTGGGGTTCTGTCCTGTCCCGGGTCCTCGACCACACAGAGCTGGGCCGATGGCAGAGGCCGGCTGTGCCCCCCAGCAGACAGGGGGGACAGGCCCCGGCCCCTCGCTCTTTGCCACCCCCTGGCTGTGTGTCCTGGGGCGGTGCACCCAGCCTCTCTGGGCCTCCAGTGGGCTCTGAGACCTGGAGCTACACGCAGACAGAGGTGGACAGGGCCCCCAGCTGCCCATGAGAGAGGAGGGGGACGCGCTGGACCTGCTGCCCACTCTGCTGGCTGGTGCCTCACCCGGGCGCGGGCTCCCTCCTGTCTCCTCTGGTCTCTAAACTGTGAAGTGGGTGGCGACTCTCCCGCCTCCAGATGGCCGCACTGCCCAGGGCAGTCGGCACAGGGCACCTGCTGCCCATGCAGGCCAGCGTGGACGAGGAGGCGCCCAGGTCCCCAGGGCCCCGCGGCTGCCTGGTGCGGTGGGGACACTCACGGCTCTGACTTCTACTGTCATTTCACTGGGTGGCAAGTGCCGCTTCCCCAGCACCCACCCCCTCAGCCCCAGAGGTGCCCACTGCACTGTCCCTGTCCCCTGCCCACAGCCCTCAGGGCTCCCACCTCCCGGGGGAGTCAAAGCCCAGGTCCAGGTCCGCCCTGCAGACTGCAGGCCCCTGCACATCCTGCCTGTCCCTCCCTCCCCTCCTCCTGTGCCTCCAACCGCCAGGCCCAGTCCTGCCCCAGGGCCTTGGCCCAGCTGCACCCTCTGCCAGGAGCTTTTGCCTAGATGCCATCTCCCCTCCCTCCCCTCCCCCCTCAGTGGTGCTGGGGTCTGCCCAGCCCCTCCCCACCACCCAGCACGCCCAGCCCCTCCCCACCACCTCCTTAACCCACCACCCGCTCCCCTGGGCCGACCCCCAGGGCAGTGCGGGCACACAGTAGGTGTTCAGACAGCGCTGACTGTCTGCTCAGGACGCTGCCTGCCCCGGTGGTGACTGGGAGTGGGCAGGCGCGTCCCGGCAGGCGTGGGGGACGCCTGGGGCGAGGGCTGTGTCTGTCTGAACCTGTGTCTGTCTGTCCCTCTCTTCAGGTAGCTGGAGGAGGCGGAGCCACGCTGGAGGGGCCTCCAGGTGCTGCGTGAAGGAGCTGGCGGGCGCGGGCACCTGGGCCTTCTCCAGGCAGGTCACTCTAGCACTGGAACCCAGAAGGGACCTCGGCAGAAACAGGGTCAGAGAGGAGACAGGACAGGCCTCCGGGTCAGTCACCCTCCTCCGGTGCTTCTGCCCTTGGGGTGGAGATGCTGGCCTCCACTTCTCAACTGCCTGTGGATAAAGGAAATGGCTCTGAGCAGTGCTGCCCCCAACTTGCTGTGTGACCTTGGGAAGTCGCTCATCCCCTCTGGGCTCGGTGCTGCCATCTTGAAATGGAGCCTGGGGCTTTGATTGGCACCTGTTCCCGCCTCACTCTTTGCCTGCAATTCCTGGGTCTGCCACCAGGTGGCCCAACACAGCGGAGCCAGGGGCAGGGGAGCCCCCGGAAGCCACCCACCCCTGTCCGTCTGGGAGGGAACAGGGACATAGGGGTGGGTGCAGGGGCAGCGGCCAACGTCAGAGCTGTGAGGGAAAGGGGAAGGACATGGGCCTGAGAGCCGGTCACCCCCCTGGCCTGGGCTGAAGTGGCCTTTCCCTCTGCTGCTGCCCCAGGTCGGGGCTCCCAGGTGCAGGAGAGACCCAGGGCCTCAGGCTGCGGCTGCACCGCGAACTCTTGGTGGAGCCCTGTCCCCGACGCTGACCCAGGACGTCTGTCCCTGACCAGCTCCACAGCCCAGCCGTGGCCTTCCCTCTGTGCCGTGACCTGGATCCTCCCTGTGGACAGCCAGAGGGGACCCCGTGACGGGCACCAGACTGCACCCACCTGATCCCCCACCCGGCTCCGCACAAGAGGGGCCCCTCTTGCCTGGGACCCTGTGACGGCCCTCCTGCCCCTGCTGCCCCTGCCTGGCGCCCCGTCACCAACCAGCCCAGTGCAGCCTCCTCCAGGAAGTCCCCTGGGACAGGCTCCTCCCCAGCAGCCAGCACCTGTCCCCTCTGGGCCCGCAGGCCTCCTGCTGTGAACATTCACCCCGTCTCCTAAGCCAGAGGGGGACCTGGTGGCCCCAGCCCTGGGCTGGTTCTCGAACCCTGTGTCCCTCCAAGTCCCTGAACATGCATCTGTCCCCCTGCCGCTGGGCGGCCTCCCTGTCCCCCTGCGTGGACTCTGGCCTGGGCCGTGCAGCTGCCCCAGGCAGGGTGCTCTCTCCACCCTGCGCCCTGGGTGGCCGCGGCTCTGGGCTCTGAGCCCCGGGACGCGCCAGCCCCCTGCCGAGGGGGCACCCACTGCTCTTCTGCAGGCCGGGCCCTGCGCTGGGGGGAGGTCCCCGCCGTCCTGGGTGGCCTTCCCGTCCCCACCTGATCCCTGGCTGCAGCCCAGCCCCGGCTCCTCCAGGAGACCTCCCCTGTGCTGGGCCCGACTCCCGCTCCCTGCCGCCGCGAGCCGCTGCACACCTGCAGCGAGGTGGCCGCCAGGCGCCTGGCCGGCTCACAGATGGGCTTCAGCTGCCCAGGGCACCGGCCTGGGACTCCCGCCCAGCCCCTGGATCAGGCCCAGCCCAGGCGGGCGGGAGGACCGGAGGGAGGACGGCAGGGTCCCTGCTGCCAGGCGGGTGGGGGAGGGGGCGTTTTCAGGGCGTTTGACATTTAACAAACAGTATGCAAATCGCATGCAAATTGCATGCAAATCGCCACCCATTTCTTAAGCCCCGACAGCTCAGGCGGCGTGGTCTGAAATAATAATGTCGGACCTGTCCCTGGGTGATGGCCTGGGGGGGGTGCAGGCCTCCTGCCCGCTCCCTCCCTGCCCCTTCCTTTCTCTTCTCCAGCCCACCCTCCCCACTTCTCCCCTCCCCCTCCCCCCTCCTTCCCCTCCCTCTCCCCTCCCCCTCCCTCCATCCGTTTCTTCTCTCTCCCCTCATCGTCAGAGCCCCCTCCAGGCCTGGGGTGAAGGTCATCAGCAGCAGGACTTCCAGCTTCCTGCTGTCAGCGGCACAGAGAGGGCCAGGGTGGCCCTGGGTCACACAGGCACATGGAGGGCACTCCTGCCCAGGTGTCATCGAGGAGCAGAGTGGGCAGAACCTGTGGCTCAGGGAGGTGACTGCGGCTGGAGACCTCCGAGGTCTTCCAGGACTGGCCTGGCTGGGCAGGGCCCCGGGAACCTTGAAGGCAGCGGCCGCCCTGGACCTGGCACCGGCCAGTCCTGCTTCGTCCTCTGCTCAGCGCGGCCGGACACCAGCCCGGGCCCCTCCACTCGCCCATCCCACCCTCACCCCGGGGCTCCCCTGCTGTCCTGGGCTGTCCTGCCTCAGCCACTGATGGCAGAACTGGGGTCCGGCCTCCCTGGGGTCGGCAGCCTGGGGGCTGAGTGGCGTGTGCAGAATAAAAGTCAAGTTCGACCTCCGACCTGGTTGTGTCCCCCGGGTGCCCCCCCCCCTGTCCTGGGCACCTCCTTGCCAGGCAGCGGAGGCGGCCGCCCACTGGCCTCGGCTGGGCCCCACCCAGGGCAAGTCTGGGCGCCCGAGTTTCAGGTGAGACTTGGCAGCCGCCAGGGCCCCAGAGGGTGGGAGGGGCTCCCTGGGTGGGGGGGACCCAGGCGGCTCCGCAGCAGTGTCCAGCTGCCGCCGAAACCGCAGGACCTCTGCCCGGCCCCTGCCCCGTCCCTGACCTGGGTCACCCTGCCGTTCCAGACTGTGTCCCCGACACCCTGCTGAGCCTCCCTGGGCCTGAGCCTCCCTGGGGCTGGGTGCCCTCCCTGGTCAGCACTGGCCCTGCACGCTTGGCCCTGGGCCCATCCTAGGCACCACCGAGTCCTGGGGACAGTGTGGTACCAGGCCACTCAGCTGACGCCCCCGTGGGCCCACGGTCTAACAGAAAGTGTGGGGGCTGCAGGGCGGGCTCCTGGGGGCTCGGAAGCCCCTCGCCCAGCGGCGTCCTGCTGAACTCGGGCGAGGCCTCTCCTGGGCCAGTTTCCCACCTGCCCAGAGAGGACGGGCCTCGGCCAGGGCCTGGAGCATCTTCCTGACAGGAACCCTGGCTGCCCCTCGTGCCCCAGGGGGGCTGGGACATGGGGGGAGGGACCAGCAGAGCCTCCGACCACCTGGGGCAGGGCGGCCTCGCCACTCCCGGGGCATCGAGGAGACGTCCAGTGAGGGCCCCTGGTTGTCCACTGAAGGCTGCTGGCCACACAGTGAGGGTTCCAGGCTGTGCCCTGAGGGCTCCTGACTTGGCCCTGACGGCAGCTCCCCAGATGGAGGCTGCCCAGCCTCCGCACTTGCTGCCTCCACCTTCCAGCCTTCCCCTGCACCTCCCAGTGGCGGGCGGGGGCGGAGCAGCCGCCACCTGGCTTTGTATTCTGGGGACATCCTGTTCCACTCCTGGGTGACATCAATTATTTATATTATTATTCATTGGTGTGTTTCCCCGCGAGCCTCTGGGCACCGCGAGGGTGGAGACTGGTCTGCGGGGCGCCCGGGACCCAGAAGCCCCGGCTCACCCAGGCCCCTCCCCCGCCCAGTTCTTGCCACCTCTGTGCCCGGCTCCAGGCTGCCCAGGGGCACGAGGCCCGGGTGGGGATTCCAGGCGCCCTCGCTCCTGCCGCCGTGATAAATGGGCCAGACTCAGAATTCATCATGGCCTGCGCCAGCGAGCCGCCCGATCCCGACAGATAGAGAGTGTCCTTGCCGCCGTCTACCCAGTGCTTCTCGGGAGTTTATTAGAGGCTGAGAGGCAGCTGGCCAAGAGAAGGAGCCCAGAGGCTTTGGAGCCAGGCAGAGCTGGGTGGGAAGGCCTGGGCTGAGCTGGGCCACTTTGGGCAACTCACTTTCCCTCTCTGGGCCTCAGTTTTCTCATTTGGGAAAAAGGGAAGAAAAAAAATTCTCATCTGTTGAGATGAATTGGTCTGAAGGGTGGGGACTGCCTCAAGCAAATAGAGTGTAGTATGCAACAGGTGTCCAATAAGTGCTGCAGAATCAGTGGGGGTATTGGAAGCCTAATTCTCTCCCCTTGTTGGCAGAATAAAACGGGTCAGAGGTGGAATAGAATCCTCACCCAGTGGACAGATCTGTGTCCCTGAGACGGTAAAAATGTGGGTGGCAAACAGGTCTGAGCTTAAGAACTCAACAACCACAAAGGACCAATAGTTTGCCAGAACTACTTCCTGCTCCTACAGACTCCAGATGGCCTTACCCTGCTGCAGGGCACAGCGCCCTCTGGTGGTCAGTGAAAAAGCGACACATCTTAGCAATTCGATCTCATCACCTGGGCACTGTCCACTGGAAATATCCCGCTGGCCCCAGGGCAATCTGACATGGCACGGGTAGCCGCGGGGGAAAAGGGAAACAGCACAGTTTGAGTTGATTTTCGTAATCTTTCCAACTCGATGGATCCCCAACTACCTCAGTGTGTTGGCTGCCTGTCACCATAACAAATACCCGAGACGGTCACCTCAGGTTCATTTGACTCAGGGTTTTGGCGGCTCCAGGCCGGCATCTGCTGGCCATTGCCCGGGGCCTGCGGGAGGCAGGACATCAAGGTACCAGGGCGGAGCTCGGGTGCAGCCGGGACCAGGGAGCCAAGAGGGAGGGGGAAGATGGGGCTCCCGAGGCCACGCCCCCAATGGCCTAAGGTCTCCCGCCAGGCCCCGCCTCTTAAAGGGTCCACCTCCTCCAATAGAGCCCCTGGGTGCCTCAGGCTCTGAGGGTAGGGGAATGGGGAGAGGGTGCAGGGGCCGTGTGGCCTGTGCCTTAGGGAAGGGGGATGGCTGGGACCCAGGACAGGCAGGTGTGGTCACAGGCCTTTGTCACCCTGGGATGAAGCCAGATCTCCTGACCAGGGCCTCGACTGACCCAGGAGTCCCTTGTCCCACTCAGCCAGACCCTGCCACCTCTTGCACACTCCAGAGGTGCCCGCCCCCCACCCCAGTTCCGGGTCCCTCTGGCTCAGCACCAGCTGCTCTGCTCTGTGTCCCAATGAGCCCCTCAGTCCTGAGGGCAGGGCCCCGGCCAAGTCCCCTCTGGGCACTGGGCCAGGTCCAGGAGGGTTGTGAAAGGACCCATGTGAAGGGGTGGAGTTGAGACCCCTCCTCTGCCCGCAGGGTCTCCAGCTTTCAGAAGGCACAGGTGTCCTTCCCTCGAATGTCACACTGTCCCTCACCTCCCCACAGGACCGCCCACCCGCCAGGGTCCTGGTCGCAAAACTTCAGCAGCTTATCTTGGCTGGAGGACGGGATCAGAGGAGAGGGCCCTGGGCAGAGGACAGGCCGGCCTCCTCCGAGGGCCACAGGGGGCTGGGGAGTGTCAGCGCAGTCCCCGCGGGTGCCCACGGGGGAAGGTGGGACCCAGGACAGGCCAGGTGTGGCCACAGAGGGAGCGGGGGAGGGCTGGGATTCTGGGAGAAGCCCAGGAGTATCTGCAGGACCTGTGTATTTTTACTCAACACTTATTGAGTGCCTACTGCACACCAGGCACTGCAGGGAAGGAGATGAAGATATCACCCTTAGAGCCCCTGTCCAGCGGGGCAGGCAGACCCCGCCAATGAACAACCAAAGGAGACACTCAGTGGCCAAAGTGAAGACCCCGCGGTGCCGCATCGACACAGCCCCGGTCCCGCCCCCTCCATGCGGCCTCTCTGGCCTCACACCTGGAGGCCTTCTCCTGAACTTCTCCTGGTTAAACCTCAATTCCAGGGATCAAGCGGAGGCCGGGCCTCCCCAGGGAGAGGGAGGCCAGGAGCCAGGCGAGTGAGTGGCCCCGGGGGTTGATCCCGGCCCAGGAACAGGCGGGAAGACGCCAGGCCCCCACTCCCCGCCTCCCGCCTCCTCTCCATTTGTTTAAAATAAGCAGGCGCCCCCAGGAGACCCAGCCCTGGTTTTCTTTAATTTTTAGTTGCTGAAGGGCCTCGGTTTACTCATTATTTACCCTGGGGCCGAGAACCCAGCCCAGGGCCTCCCACAGGCGAGGCCTCTCTCTGCCACTGACCCCGCCTCCGTCCCCTGGCTTTTGAGTGTGTGTGTCACTTCGCGCTCCACACACAGGACCTAACTGCTAAGGGCAAGCCGCACGCGCTTGCTGGGTACCCGGGTAACAGACCCTGCTCTCTGAGCACCCAGTAGGCGCCAAGTGTTTGCCCACTCTCTCCAGCTCCTTTTACCCTGTGATAGCTCAGGGTGTGAGCTGCGGGCACCCGTTTTGCAAGGGGTGACAGCCTGCAAACACCCCAGGGGTTTGACCGATTGTTTTCCGTCCAGGGAATTGAGCCCAGAGGCGCGTACCCCTGAGCCACATCCCAGCCCTTTTTATTTTTTGAGACAGGGTCTCACTAAGTTGCTGAGGCTGGCCTTGACTCTGCCATCCTCTTGCCTCAGCCTCCTGAGGGCTGGGGTGACACAGAGGGGGTTTGATTTGAGGCCACTGCCCCCAGGGAACGCCTGGACTTCGGGTGTCAATTCTGGCAGGTGCCTGCCTCGTGAAGCCCCCCCAGACCCGAGGCTGCACCCACCCCTGCCTGGCCCCAGGCTGCTCCTGCCCAGCTGGACCCAGTTTGGTGGGGTCCCTGCAAACGTGTGATGCCGCTGGAGTCCCTGGGGCTCGGGCAGGTGGAGGGACATGAACAGAGAAAATGTCCTGGGGTCTAGGCTCTGCCGTGGGGCCCCTGAGTCCCCTGCCCCCGGCACTGTTGTGCCCAGTCTTACCAGGAGGGGACCAGGCTGGGAGGCAGTGGGGACCCTGCCTGAGACTGGAGCCACCAGTCACCTCGGTGAGGTCAGGGGACGCAGCAGAGCCGGGGACAGCTCCTCATCTCAACAGAGGGCCACGGGGTGGGTGCTGGCACAGGCAGAGGGGCCTGGGGTCCCTGTCCCAGCCCGCCTCCCACCTCCCTCCAGCTGCAGAAACAGGACCCAGTGGCCCCTGGCAGGGTGCCCGGGGCCAAGGTCAAGGGCACATCTAACTGGGCAGGGCCACCCTGATCCCATCCCCGAGGGGCAGACGAGCCCAGAGGGAAGAATGGCCCCCAGCCCTGTCCCCCAGTGGAGACCCAAGCAGGTCAACTGGAAGATGGTGGAGGTGGCCTGAAGCCAGGAGGGGGCGACGGCCCCAGTCAAAGGACAGGCCCCACCGGGTGGACGGCTGGAGCCAGGAGGCCCCGGCAGGTGTGGGTGCCCGGGGCAGCGGGGCCAGGCAGGGCAGCCGAGGCTGGGGAGGGTCCTACCTCCTCCCACCCGCCACCAGCTTGGCCCCGAGCCCTCTGCACCGGCCCCGCCCCGCGAGCACCCAGCACACACGGAGGCCACCCGCGTGTCCCTGCCAAGGACGTGCCCCTGCCCCTCGCCCGCCACCCAGCAGGCCTGTGTCCCCTCCCCAGCCCCCATCATCCCTGTCCTCTGCCTGCTGCCTGGGAACAATTAGAGTGTCACAGAGGCTGTCACAGCCCCGACAGCCCCACCTCATGTTTATTCATCATGGGGCTAATTATAGCCGGGCAGGGGCGGGGCCGACCTGGGCCACGCCCACCCGCCTCGGGCTCAGCCCTCTCCAGGAGCCAGGGAAGCGCCACTCGGTGACAGCGCCACCGGGCAGGGGGCAGGGGGCAGGGGACGGGGAGGCCTGGGGACGCCAGCTGCACCTCAGGTCCCCTCCCCCAGGCTCAGGGCTGACCAGGACCAAAAACCTCCCAGTGGTGCCACCGAGGACCCAGGCCTGGCAGGGCTCTGGGGTGGCTCCGGGACACGTGGGGGTGGCCCTGCTGGTGGGGAAACCGAGGCACAGAGGGACACGCTGGGGCCACAGGCCTTGCTCTGTGCCCTGTCCCCTTCCCTGCCTCCTGTCCTGGCTCACGCGGGGCTCTGCTGTCACCTCGGCCCCCCTGGGGCCCCATTCAGTCCCCACCCACTTGCCAGCACTCGCTGGGGGTGTCACGGCTGGCCGCCACCCTGGGTCCTCTGTGCTGGCCCCTCGGTGTCCCCGGGCCCCGGGGCCGCAGCCTCCGCCCTCTGCCTCCCCAGCCCCGGCTGAGGCCGCCCTCGTGCCCTGGGTGGGACCGCGGGCGACGCCCCGCACCGCAGCGCCCAGCGCGGCCTGGACCTGGGGCTCCCGGGGACAGCGGAGGCTCCGGAGCGGCCCGCAGGCCACCCCGCGGCCGGAGAGGGTGTCCCTCCCAGCCCGGGCCGGGGCGGCGTTGCCATGGCAGCCGGGCGGCGACGCGATTGGGCGTCCCGAGGAGCGGCCGCTAAAAATAGCCCGCGCCGCGCCGACCTCATTAGCCACCCGAGCTTTTGGCGGCTGTGTCCCCTCCAGCGAGGCCAGGCCCAGGCCGGAGGACAGTGGGGAGGACAGCAAGGGAGGCCCCGCCCCAGCCTTCCTCAGGCCATCAGCTGTCACCTCCTCTGCCCTGAAGCCCTCCTTGCCCTCACCCCACCCTGCTGCCCGGGACCAAGGCCTGGCTCCTGGCTCATCCCACCTGCCATCTGCCCCCCTGGCTAGACGCGTCCTGGCTTCCTGAATAGGACTTGGCAGACAGCAGTTGCTCAATAAGTGTTTGGGGAATGAATGAGGCAAGGAAAACATCTGGCTGATAGAAGGTGGGCATTCACACTGAGGGTCCCTGCTGTCCTCTGCCCTCAGATGGGGCCAGTGGTCCACCCTCTCTTGGCCACATTCGCTCTTCTGCTTCCCATTTGGAGAGGATGGTCTGCTGTGTGACCCCTCACCCTCTCTGGTCCCCTTGCTGCTGTATGGAATCACACAGACTTCGGACCTGGCAGGTCCCCGCTCAGCTCTGGTGCCGCTGCTAAAGCCTGAAGGGGGCGTGAGGTCAGAGGATTAGTTGGGGGGTGTCCACACTGCGTCTTGGGGTCTGCTGAGGAAGTGGGCCACCCCCAGGGCAGGGCTTCCTCCAGGCAAGGACAGTGACCAGAGTGACCACACGGTGGCACATTGTCTGGGTACAGCTTGGTTGCTGATGCTGGGAGGAGGGAGGGCTGCAGTCTGCAGAGTGGGCAGTGGCCGAGCTCTGGTCCCTTGGTTATCTGAGATCTACCAGGAAGCCATACAGCCATGGCCTAAACGAGGGAGGTCACTGTCCCGGGTCCTCACCACCTGTGCCTCAGCCAGGCTACAGTGGGGCTCCACCACCACCCTGGACCCAGGCTCCTTCTCTTATGTTTCTCTGCCTCTTTAGCCCCTAATTTCCATATTGTGGCCCACGATGGCTGCCCAGATCCTGCCATCATGGCTGTCTTCCAGAAGGGGGTGGGGGGGCCTGGGGAGAAGGGAAAGAGGAGGGTCTGTCCTAACCTTCTGAGGTTAGAACCTGGAAGTCACACACATCATTTATGCTCCCATCCTGTTTTTTCGCACCAGTGTCCAATGGTCACCCTGAACTGCAAGGGAGGCATCATTTGTAGTCTCTGAAGGGCCAAGTGGGGAGTGGAGATCGCAGCTGACCCTGGTCCCTGCCACTGGGTGAGCTGGGAAGGAGGAGAGGGGTCTGTCACCGTGTCGGCAACCACAGCAGCGAGATGCCCCACGGGAGGCTCTGGTCTCAAAGCCTAAGTCTGTGGCCTCCATCGACCGGCCTCTCCCTGCCTCCTTCCTCCTCTGCTGCAGCCCCAGGTCTCCTCCTGCCCACAACCACCAGGCCCCCTGCCCCAGGGACTCACCCTGCTGCTCCCCCTGCCCCAGCGCTCTCCGGCCTCTCCCTGGCTCCCTCCCCCGCCCCCTCCAGGACGTCCTGTCTGCCCCCTGAGCCCCTGGCTCCCTCCCTCGGGCTCTTCTCCTGCCCTGATTTCCTCCCAGCACAGGCAGCAGGGAGCGCTAACACCTGCAGGTCTCCCGATGGCCACTGTCTGTCCTCCCACGAGTCTGCCCTCCTGCCGGGGCCACCCTCCTCCCTCCCTTCCCCCACTGCCGCCTCCCTGCCTCACCCGGGGTCCTCCCTGGCCCTCAGTCTCCTCTACTGAGAACGGGGATCTTCAAACCTGTCCTGGGAGGGTCACCCAGAAAGTCCCACTCTGCCCAGACCCGGACGCAGGAGGGCCCCTCCAGCCCCTGCCGCCCCAGCCTGGGCGCCACCAAGGCCGCCGGGTGCCAGGCTTCTGTTTAGTTTAATAATCTCCCGAAAGTTGAATTGTGGCTTCATCCACCGTGACCTTTCTCTCATCGGGAGACGTATTATTGCTAATCTACAAATTTCAAGAACCAGATTTATTTGCAAAACCAATTACCTGCCTATGCAAATGACCTCTCCTGGCCGCCTCCCCGGCCAGCTGGCGGGTGGCTGGGCGGGGCCGCTGTCGCCTGAGCCCCCCCCCCACTTATCTGGACTCCTCCAGCCGCGGCCCGGGGGGGCCCCGGGTTAATTAGCATCGGGGATCCAGGAGGCCCTGACCCCGCTGGCAGCCCTACCTCCTCAGGGGCCTCGGTGGCCAGAGACGCTGACCGCCTTCCCAGGTGGCCTCGAGGGCCTCGCGGGAAGGACACCTGCTCTTTCCCCCTCCTTCACCCGTGGTAGCCTCATTCCAGCGGAGGAGCCCGTCCCTGGGGGCAACAGCCCCAGAGGGAGACGCAGCCCCGGAACGAGGTGTGAACCAAGCAGAACCGCCACAGGGAAGCGGTGAGCAGAGCCAGAATGGTGTCAGGGCGCCCCCACCCCAGCATTCTGCTCCAGCCAAAGAGGCAGCTGCCTGGCTGCGGGTGGGTGGCCGGGTGGTTAGCCCTTGCAGGGCACACACGCTGCCCGGGATTGGCTTCAGCACTGCAAAGGGGAGGGGGAGTAGCTAATTCTTAAAATGCAGGACTCAGTCCTGCCACGGTGCCTTTGCACATGCTGCTCCCATGGCTGGGATGTGCTTCCCAGCCTCTGGCCAGTCTGCTCCTCCTCCCACGGGCTCTGCTCACATCTGGCCTCCTTGGGAAGCCGGCTGTGACCACCCCGTCTCTTTCCCCTTCCCCCGCACACCTTGCTTTCCAATTCCAACTGCTTCCTGAAGTCGGATCCTGCATTTGTGTGTGACTGTGTGTCTCACCTGCTTGATTGACAGCTCCTGGAGCTTTGGGGAGCTCACAGCTGCGTCCCCAGGGCTGGAGCAGGGCCTGGGTGCACTGTGAACACCAGTTCAGTGACGGAGGGAGGGAGGGTGGGACGCGGCCCAAGGGCCACCTGAGTCCTGGTGTCTCCTCACCACGAGGTCGGGCTGTGCTCCCTGGGCCCTGGGCTCCCCACAGCCCCCTGGTGTGGGATGCCCCCGATTCTCAGCACATCACATGGACACCATGATTCCTGCAAATAAATCTCACCCTGGGGACTCCATGCCCGGCTCAAAGGAGGTGCTTGATCAGCGGCTGGGGGCGAGGGGGAGGGTGTGACTGACTGGGGGAGGGGGAAGGAGCATGGGGGTGGACCATGGTGGGTGGGTGGCCTCTGGTCCCAGCATGTGCAGGGGCAGGTGGCAGGTGGGCGTAGAGCGTGGAGCTCCGGGTGGGTGGCTGGGGCAGGGGAGGCTGAGCAGAACTGCCCAGGCTCCATGTGTCGGGCCCGGGGCACATGGGGACAGATGCAGCACAGACCTCTGGGCTCGGTAGCTGCAGGCAGAGCGGGGAGCTGATCCGTCCTTCCCTGTGGTGGCTGGGCGCATCCCCCCTGCCCAGGCCCCGCTCCCCACCTCCTGCTGCCGGGCCTCCATCCTGGGCCTCCATCCTGGCCGCCCGCAGATTCAATTACCCCGCCGCGGGGGCGGCAATTTTCTTTGTGGCTGAGGAGCTGCTTCCCCAGTGTGACTTCTAACAGCACCAGGGACACAGGGACAGACACGCAGAGGCGGGAGCGCAGAGCTGAGCTGGAGGGGCAGGGAGGAGGCCAGAGGACAGGGAGAGGCCAAGAGGCTGAGGCTGGGTCTCCGGGGGTCTTCCCAGCTCTCAGGCGGTGACCGAGCTTCCCTTGGGACCTCACTTATCCTGGAACCCCCATTTCCCCGCGGAGACCCGGCTGGTGGCCTTGCAGGCCTCAGGGAGGGACCCGGGCTTTGACCACAGGGAGGCGGCACCGTGGGGGACGGTGGCAGAGGACGCGCTTTAACCAGGAGGTTTCCTGCCCCTCCTCTGCTGGCGACCCTGGGCTGGTCCCTGTCCTTCCCGGATTCTGAGCTCCTCCCTCCAGGCAGTGATGGACAGGGCCACCCTGGCCCCCACCCACGCAGCCGGGGACCAGCTAGGCCTGGCGCCTTATGGGGTGTATTGTGGTCAGCGGCTTAACACAGTCCGCCTCTCCCCAGGGAGGACCTCGGGGCTCAGACACAGGGAAACCGCTTCCTTCCCTCCCTCCCCTCCCAGTCCTGCTGGTTCCCCTGACGCTGTGCTGCCCCGGGTCATTCTCCACCCTCTCTGGGCTTCTGCTTCTCCGTGGCCCCGAGGCTGCGTCTGAACCCCTGGTGAGGAGTGGCCTGAAGAAGTCACAAAGCCACCCCACGGGGACAGAAGCCTTCCTCCCCAAAACTGGTGGTCAGCTGCACCCAGGGTGGCCATCCCCTGGCCAGGCGCCCTGGCTGAGCCTGTCATCCAGCGGCCAGGGAGGCTGAGGTGGGAGGCGGGTTCCAGACCAGCCTTGAAGCTGAGCAGGACCTTGTCTCAAAGTTGAGTCACAAGGGCTGGGTCGCGGGGGCAGGGCAGCCCTGGCTCCACCCGCCCCAGAAAGACCAGGACTTCCCAGTTTCCCGTCTCAGTGCACGGCCACCGTCTCCAGATCCTCCCATTTTCCCCAGCAGGAACTCGCCCCAATCCACACCAGTCCCGACCCCTCCCGGCCACTAGCTCCCACCTGCTGCTTCCTGTCTGTGTGACCCTCTGGCCCCATTCGGAGGCGGAGCTGAGCAGAGGACAGGAGAGAGCAGGACCTCGGTGCACAGACCAGGCCACGTGGTCACTGGCTGCGGGTCCCGCCTCTTCCGGTCCCCGGAGGGACCCAGCGGAGGCTCGGTCATCCAGGCCTCCTGGAGGCTGGGCCGGTTCCTCAGACTTCCCTGGTTGGGGACTTTGGTGGCCTCAGGGAGAGCCGGTCAGTGTGTGACCCTGCAGCCTGGACTCGCTGGCGCCTCCTCAGTGGACTGGGGTGGGCCGGGGAGGACCCTGGCCTCCGTCAGCCCTTGTTCCCACCCGGGTCTGCCCAGGACTCCCACGCACACTGTCCCTTACCTGGACGATGGCCCTCCAAGCCTCGCGACCCGCGTGTTATGGATGAGGAAACCGAGGCCAGGTGGGACCCGGCTCCTGGCTTCCCGCGGGGGCGCGGTGGGGGTCATTGCTGGCTCCGTCTGGTCCTGGTCTTCTAGGGCTTCGTTTCCGCTTTTTATCTGCTGATTTATCTCTGTTTTCACTTGGTGTTTGGAGGGAGCCAGTCGCAGACAGTGGAAATCCTGTCCTCAGTCCCGAGGCTCATCCCGCGAGGGAATTCTCTTCTCATGGATTCTCTAATTCCTTGAGAATCTTCTATAATTTCTACAAACACAATGAAACATACAGTTTGTCTGTCCCTTGTTAATGGCCAACGTAGCTTAGGAAGCGCTGGGCGAGGGAAAGTAGCTTGGAGACCTGCCCCAGAGCCCTCCTTTTCTACAGTTGCGTAGTACTCCACGCTGTGCACACCGCATTCCCTCGTTACTGACCTTCCTGGCTTTGCAACCCTGTCCACCGGGTCTCCCTGGGAAGTCCTCTTCCCCCCTGGGCTGCATGGCCAGGAGCCCTTGCTCTCCTGGGGACGTTAAGACCATGTAGCTGCAGGGGCAGCCGGTGGCACTCACCCGTGAGAACAGTGCCCTGGAGCAGCTCTGTTGGGGACCCTGCCCTGGGGGGTCTGGGGGACCCAGTGAAGGGCCAGGCACGTGGGGGTCAGTTCAGCTCCAGGCAGGAGTGGCTTGTTCCTGGACGTTGCCCTGCCCCAGGTCACAGCCGAGCCCCAGGCGCAGATGGCGTTGTCTGAATCCGCTGGCGTCGGGTCCCGGCCTATGGGTCCATGCTCCTCCTCCTCCTTGAGAGGCCGAGGGTGTGGGAAGAAATGGCCGTGGTCCTCGCGGGGACTCTGTCGCCCTCCTGGGTGGTGGGGGTCCCGCGAGCCCCAGGCTGGTGTCCCAGCCCGACCGACGGCCCGAGGAGCCTGCGCCGAGCCCTCCCTGGGCCTGTGTCCGGCGGGCAGGCTGTGGGACACCCCCTTGGCCTGCCACCCAGTGCACCCGTCAGCGCCAGCCGCGAGTGTGACGAGTGAGCCCCGGCCAGGGGTGCTGTGGCCGGCCAGGTCTTGAGGAGGCCCTGCCTCGGCTGCACCCCGGCCTCCTCCCTGGTGGGCCTGAGCTGAGCAGGGACGGCAGACCTCAGCCCGGCTCCTGGTTTGGGAGTGAGGTGGCGGGTGGCCGGGACCCCGGGCCCTCTCTTGTCCCCGGTCATCGTCCGCCTGGGCTGACCCTCACAGGAGCCGGGCTCCACGGAGTCCTGCGCCAGATGCCTGTGACACGGCTGGAGGGCCCGGTGACGCCTGACTCAGCCCCACAGTCACCCTGCTCAGACCGCAGCAGCCCGTCCTGACTGTCCACCGCAGAGACCGGGACGGCAGCGTGCCCAGCGGCCTCCTCCCGAGGCTCTCTCCAGAGGCTCCGTGGCCCAGAGGGACGTCTGGAGCCAGGGAGAGGCGGGTGGGGTGTCCCAGGGGGACTGTGTGAAACAGAGCGCGGGGCTGTGTCCTGCTGCTGTGGTGGCCGCAGGGTCCCCTCCTTCCTCCCTCCCCATAGCATCCCACTTGGTTACGAGCGTGAACCAGACGTCAGGATCCCTGGGGGCCGTGTTGGGGCTCCTGGGGACACAGGACACACTGGGGAAAGAGCAGAGCTGCGCCAGGGGCCTGTTCAACAGTGACACCTGGTGGCGGATGCCAGCACAGCACCGTGGCAGGGAGGCCCCGGGCAGCGCCAGGGGACAGCCAGGGGCCTGGGGCATCTGTCCCCCACCGCCAAAGGAGAGGCGGGCAGTGGCCCCAGAGGCTCTGCTGGGCCACTGCTGCTCCTGCCACCAGGGTCCTTCCCGCCCCCGGTGCAGCACCGTGGACCTTCCCCTATGTCCCCTGTCCTGCCTTTGGCTCTCGAGGCCCAGGTGGGGCTGCCGGGCCTGGACACCAGGGAAGGCCCCCTCCCTGTGCAGCGGCCAGGTCCAGCCCCTCCCCCCCTTTCCCTCATCAGGAAGCGGCACCTGCCCCTCCCCCGTGGGGCTGTTGGGAGCTGGGGACCCGAATGTCACAGTGGGACCGTCAGCTAGAATAGGGGACATCCAGTTCCAACTGAATCTCAGAGAAACTCTGCCAACGGATCCCAGAGCCTGCCCAGGACGCGCGCCCGCCACCACCGGCTCAGACCCCCGGGGCCAGTGTGGCCTGCGTGTCCCTGGCCCAGCGGCTCAGCCCTGGGGCCCAGAAGGCTCTGGACATGGTGGGGCCGACTCCGCGGTGCCAGTCCTGGGGGCCTCCCCCCTGCACAGAGGACAGAAGCCGGAGCCCAGCCGCGGTCCCCAGGGTGCCAAAGCCCCCCCCCCCAGGTGTCACCCGGGGCATCAGCCGGGCGCAGGCGGATGGTCGGGAGTCGGCTCCTCTCATAATCGTCGTCTTTGATAAATCCCAGCCGCAGGCGCAGGCAGCGGGCTCTGTCCCCATCCCCGGGGACAGGCCGGCGCCCGGCTCCTCGTCCTCCACCCCATTGGGAGGCCGGGTGGCCGCCAGCTGCTGGCCCGCGCGGGCCCCTTCCATGAGGGAATTGCTGAGCAGCATTTTAAGTCACAAAAGGGATCATTCAATTTCTCGCCTCGTGGAGATCAATACGCTCCTGAGGCTCCGTCCGGGAGGCTCCTCCCACTTCATCCACTTGCCAGGGTCTGGCCGCGGGTCCCCCCCATGTCCCCTCAGCCAGTACGCTCGGGCTCGCTGGTCCCCGCCCCCCACAGCACCGTGGGAACAGGCTGGGGACACGTGTGGTGGCCTGATGGGAGCCCCTGGCCTGGCGAGGTGGGGTCAGCTCCCTGCAGTGCCCAGGATGCCCATCCAGGAACCACCTGGTGCCAGGGGACCTGGCTTCAGTGGGGACAGGGACAGGGGCTTGGAGGACCCCTTCTCTTCCCCGTCTCCCTCGGAACCCCGAGTCCTACTTATCCCCAGGTTCAGAAGGAGGGTGGCTCTTGTGACAGCCGACCTGGGCTTGCGCCCCTGCCAATCGCCCGTGACATGGAGCCCGGACAGCGTCCTGGGTGCTCGTCCGCCACCAGCAGGTGCCCAGCGCGCCTGCAGCCAGGGCTCCCCTGCCGCGAGGAGGCGCGTGAGGAGGCCCGGGAGGCCCAGGACAGGGCCTGTGGCGGCCCAGCCTCGCGGGGTCAGCGCGGGCTCACTCTAGGCGTCCCACGTCCCCGCCTGGGGACCTGGCCGGCTGCCTCGGTGCTGTGAGGGAGGGGGAGGAGAGCACGCCCTCTGTGCCGCCTCGACTCACTCGTGGGACACTCATGCCACCATGGGGACACTGTCCCAACCCTCCCAACCCTGGGTGCCTCCCAAGGCCCGTCCCAAGTCCACCCCCTGGGCCTGGGCCTGGGCCTCGGTGCCTGGGTTCGCAGGGTGGGGCCAGGCGGGGTGGCCTCTGCCGGGTCTCTCCGCTCGGTCCTCTTCCCTCTGCCAGGGGCTTGGTGGCCTCTGGTGGCCGGGGCAGGCAGGACCAGCTGCAGGGACCAGGGAGGGTGACCGGCTGGCCCAGGGGAGCAGTGACGGCCTCAGAGCCGGGAGGCAGAGGAGGGGGTGGGCCGGCTCTGGGCAGGTTCTGCAGTGGCCGGCCCAGGGCTTCCCCAGGTCTTAGCGGTCGGCCGCGGGCACAGGCAGCTGCAGGACACGGGGCTGCCAACCCGCCTCTGCCCACCCGCCGTCTTCCAGGTTGTGAAATGGGGCCCGCGTGGCCTCACCAGGGGCCTGGAACTGGCCTGGGTCCAGCTCCAGTCAGGCGGCGGCTGGGCCAGGTCGGAGGAGGAAGGTGCAGGGCGCCCTCTGCTGGTGAGGGGCGGCGCTGCACCCTTGCTGGATCAGAACCAGGGGCCAAGGGGGGTCCTCAGATGAGGAGGAGCCCCGTGTGACGCGGGGATCCCATGGGGATGGGTGGACCCGCTCTAGCGCCTTTGGTGGGGTGAGTGTGTGGGTGGCCCGCCCACACCTTGACCTTGGACTTCTGGCCTCCAGACTCTGAGACGATGCTGCCCGGTGCTCAGGAAGAGCCAGCAAAGCCGGGCCCTGCCTTTGGGAATGCGATGTGCCGTCCGCCAGGCCAGGCCAGGTGTGCGCTTGACCCAGAAGGGGGTCAACAGCAGGTTGGTGTGACCCAGCACGTTCCACAGATCATCAGTCAATGAAATCGATCTGTCACTTCAGGTAATGAACTATTTGACAGAAACTTCAGACATTGATCAAGTCAGGGCCAACACACACAGGGAGACGGGGTTAAGAAACGGAGGGCTGTGGCCTAAGTCAGGGAAGTCCGGGAGGGCCTCCAGGAGGAGGTGATAGTCAAACTGCGAGTTACACACTGGGAGGGGGCTGGGCTCGCCTGGAGGAAGGGCGTCTGGGGCAGCTCACCCCCGTGCCAAGGTCCTGGGGCAGGGGAGCCCGCCGTGTTAAGGCACAGCCAGGAGCCCTGGCGGCCGGAGCAGAGGGAGGGGACCAGGTAGGACGTGGGGGACCCCAGGGCTCAGGGAGGACTTGGGCTTTGACCCTGGGAGGGGGCAGCCCTGGGTTTCAACCTGGCGGAGTCTCGGGGGCTCCCACACCCTCAGGTCAGAGAAAGTGGGGGCAGAGCCCGGCTCAGGGACAGGAGCGGCTCCCGCCTGATCCCAGGTGACTTGTGCCCCCGGGACCCCAGGGTGGCGCCCTCACTGGTCTGGGCCCTGCGGCTCGCGGAGACCCCGCTCACCCCCGGCCACCGTCTTCCCCTGCCGGGCGGGCGCGTCCAGAGAGGAACCTGTGCCCCAGTTCCCTGCGTCCCTCAGGGCCACTCCGGCCTTGGAGGGGCTTGGGCACAGGAGCACTGAGCAGGGGACCGTGGCAGGGTCCGAAGCCCTGCCCCAGCGCGTCCAGCGGGACCGCGGAGGGACAGGTGGGCCGCCAGGGGCTGGTGTAGACCAGGGGCCAGGCCGGCCTCCCCCGCGGCCCCCCTCCACCTGCGCCCGCGCCCTGTCCCTGTCCTGCACCTGACCTTGGCTGAGCCCAGCTGGACCCAGTCTCTGGCCCTGGGTTGGCCTTTGACCCCAAGAAAGCCCCGCCCAGACTGCGCCCCAAACCCAGCAGCTTCCCGCCAGAGCCCCCAGGGCCAGAGGCCAGGACCCGCCCGGCCGAGCCCCCGTCTCCTCCTCCCAGCCCTGTCCTGCGGCTGGGTCCCAGCCCTGCCGTCCCCCAGGGTCAGGCCTGTGGGGGGGGGTCTCCCCAGCCCTTCCCCCAGACCCCGGCCTGGGGGTCAGGGACAGGCTGCGGCTGGCTGCCTGGTGGCCTGGCGCTGCAGCACGAGGCCCCGCCGGGAGCTCCATCTCCGGCCCAGCGGGGGCCGCATTAGCCGCTCAGAACCGTTGGGGAAATTAGACCCGAGGCCTCTGCCACAATCAGGGTCATTCTGCTGCGATTCCCAGGCCTCCCGCCGGGATGACAGCCCAGCAGCAGGTCTGGGGGGGACCGGGAGGACTGGGGGATCCCAGCCGGCCGAGGCGCCAGCAGAAGAGAGACGCAAGCTCAAGGGCTTCAGAGGAGACACTCCTCTGCTCCCACGCCCAGAGGGGAAGGGGTCCAAGGGACTGGGCCTGGGACACAGCCCAGCAGCCAGGGGCTCCCCACAGGTCTTCCCTGAGGCTTGTGGGTTCTCTGAATGGCCCCCAGCTCCAGCACTTCACAAGGCCAGGGGGGGCCAGGTTGGCCTTCACTTCAGACGTGGGTGGACATCAGGAATGGTCTGATCCAGCCTGTTCCACAGATCAGCAAGCATCAAATCCGTCCCACCTTCTGAGGCCCAGCCCAGACTCCCCCGAAGGCTGCAGGGTGTCCCGTCTACTCCGGGTTTTCACGCCCACGGGGGCCTCCACGGACCGGCTGCTCCGGACCCTCTCCCCCAGCTGCTCAGCTGTGCCGTGCCCACAGGCCGCAGATGAGGAGCCCCTGGAAGGAGGGGTCAGGGCCGCTCTGCCCCCCTGAGCCTCAGTTTCCCCACCTGGAGAATCAGAGGGTTGGAAACGGGGTCCTGAGAGTCCCTCCCACTGTGTCACTGACCTCAGCCCCGAGGGGTGCTGCCTGGGGGTCACCTTCTTGGTGGCACTTTAGTGTCAACATTAGGTGTCACTTGCCGTCAGGGGCGGGAGGTCCCGTGGCCGTCGCAGCCTCCCTCCAATGCCCACCCCCTCGGAGAGGCCACTCGCTGCAGTGGGAGGCCAGGGCTGACCTCGCGGCACCACCCGCAGCCCCTCCCGGCCTGGCCAGGACTCCTGGGCCCACGCTGTTCTGGCCCAAGGTGTCGGGTGCCATCCACGGTCAGCAGTTCCACAGCTGGGACCAGGTGGCCCGGGAGGAGGCCTCCCAGGAAGGCCGCGCAGCCTGCCTGGCTCCACAAGGGCCCGGTCCCGTCCCGACCCACAGGGAGGAGGGAAAGAAGTAGAAGCAGAGGGGCCTCAGGCTCCCTCGGAGCTGCCTCTCCCCAGCCATCGGGCGTGTCTCCCTCGGCCTCTCCCCGGGCAGCTCCGGGGACTGCTTAGCCACCCAGGCTCCTCCTGCTGCTGTGACACTCCCCGGCGGCTGGCCGCCCAGGGGTCTCAGAGAACCCGGCCTCCAGGCACTCGCGACCTTGTGGTCCCTAGTGACCGTGTGGCCAGCACCCTGCCTCAGCGACGGTGGACTCCAGGGCCAGCCCCAAAGGCCTCCCGCCTCCTCCTGGTCCTCACCCGCGTCCATGCCACGAGGTGGCCCGGGCAGGGGCTCCTGCGGTCCTGGTGCAGCCTCAGGCCACAGGGCCAGCAGGACTGTCACCTGCAGCCCTGGGTGCCCAGCTGAGCAGCTACCCCAGCCCCTCGTGACACCACGCAGGGTGACAGGCCAGGAGGCCAGGATCCGCGACACCCCAACCCTGGTGACGGGGGCGACACGTCCCTGTGGTGCCCACTGTGTTCCCGGGCAGGTTGGCGCGGGCCTCGGGGCCTGCTGGGCCTGCAGACAGTGGTCCGGGGCGGGCACACGGTGGCCACCACTTAGGACGGACGGGGTGCTCGGCGCATCTCCCACCTCGTGGCCCCCAGAGCCGGGGACTGAACCCGGCTGCTCCCCGTGAGCTCGGTGCTTGGTATTTCTCACTTTGAGGCAGGGTTTTGCCAAGTTGCTGAGGCTGGCCTCGAACTTGGGATCCTCCTGCCTCAGCCTCCCCGTGGCTGGGAGGAGGCTGGCCACGGTGCCCAGGTGAGGTTTTTATTGTTTCTGTCCGGGTCACCTCCTGGTCCACGCTGCCTGGGGAGTGGCGGAACACAGTAGGTGCTCAATTCGTGCCTGCCAGTGTATACAGGCCTCCTGCCCCTGGGGCACCTTGAATAAATATCTCAAAATGACCCCTGGCCATTACTTGCTTCCCGCTGGGCAGGCGGTGGGCGGGCAGCGGGCCTTCGAGTAGCCCTCGGTCCCCGTCCTGGTCCCTGATTCTCCGGGGGCCTCCGTGGTGGTGGAGACGGCCCGACTTCTGGCGTGCGGGGGTCTGTGGCGCCAGCCCCGTCATCTTGCAGGTCCAGGCCCCTGGGCTTCTCCCTGGAGGTCCCCAGGCCGTCCCTCCTCTGGCCTGAGCCGTGTCAGCGTCTGCGCCCATCTCAGAAGTGGCCCGGTCCCCTGTGTCCCTGGCCACCCTCTTGCCCCGCCTGCCTCCCACCCTCTCCCGCTGGTGCCCCTGCCCCTGCCGTGCTGCCCCGGCTCTGCCCTGGCCCTCCAGGCTGGGAGCACAGTGGACGTCCTTCCTGTAGCAGCCGCCTGCTCCCAGGGGAGGCTCCCAGAGAAGAGGGGTTGCCGCCCGCCCCAGGGCCTTTGCACGGCTGCCCCCAGGTCCCAGAGTGCCCTCCCCTGGCTCCTCCGGAGGCTGCGCGCCCTCCTCCCGCCCAGGACGCTGCCCCAGTGGCATCTCCGATCCCCCTGATGCTCGGCGGCCACCTCCCTGGCCACCTCCCTGGCCAGGGTGCGGGCCGTGCTGCTCCTGCTCACCCCCCCTAAAGGACTGGGCAGTGTTCCAAGGACCCCACCCCCTTTTGGCAGGCGGGGAAACTGAGGCCCAGACCCGGGATCCCCCCAGGTGGTCCACCTCCTCGTCTCTGTGGCGGGGCCACCCCGGGGCAGAGGCATCATCGAAGGGCCCTGAGCTGCAGTGGCCTATGGTCACCTCGAGGTCCTCCTAGAGGAGGCAGAGGGTCAAGGCCAGAGAGAGGCTGGAGGACCCTGGGCTGTGGCTCTGGACCCGGGGAGGGGACTGTCCCTGGGCCCCGAAGGCCCAGCCTGCCCAGCTGCTCTGCCCAGGGACTCTCGGCCAGCGGCACAGCCCTCCGGGGGACCCTCCCAGCAACACAGGGGCCGTCCCCAGCTCCCACGGCTTCCTCCCGAGTCCTGCTCAGGTGACGGTGGGCGCTGGTGTCCCCCCGGGGCCCCGCCTGCCCCTGCTGCCCCTGCTGCCCCCTGCTGCCGTCACCACCCAGACCAGCCTCCGGGGGTCACCTGAGAAGGGGCCAAGGTCAGGGTCACCCCAGGGTGACAGAGACAGGGACCACCAGGAGGGGCTGCGCCTGCCACCGCGGCCTCCCCCCGCCCGGCGTCCCCCTGGGCCCGAGGCCACGCCCACCGTGGGTCGCAGTGGGGACTTGCGGGCTCAGCCTCAGGCCACGCCCACCGTGGGTCACAGGCCCGGCTCCAACAAACTTGTCATTCCAAGGTGACTTTGGGGCTGTGCGGCCGGCCAGGGTCCCCCATGAAAACCCCGTGACCTGGGTGCTGTCTCCCTCGGCCACCGCTGTGTCCCCAGGCCCAACACAGAGGCTGGTCCAGGGTGGGGTCAGCCGCTGAGTCGGGCAAGGAGGGGGGAGGGCTGTGGAAAGGCCCCGCCCCCGGGGGCAGCATGGGCGGGGCCTGGAGTGGGGCTTCCCAGCTGGGGGTGGGGGGACACCGCGCAGCCCCTGCCCCCCACCCTCCTGGCTCCCTCCACTGTGGGCACCCACGGGACTGCTTAGTAGCAACAAGGCACAGAGACAGCAGGCAAGTTCCTCAAGGTCACACAGCAAGTGAGGGCGGGAGAGGGGCTGCCCCGGGTGGTCTCTGCTGCCCGCTCCCCACCCGCTGCCTTCCCGAGCTCCTGGTGGGGAGAGCCGAGGGCGCTGTCCCTGGCACAGGCCAGCCACCATCTGCCAGTCAAGCCGCCCGGACGCCGCCGGATCTGTTTTCCTGAATATCCCGACGCTGCCGCCTGGGCCAAGTGGCCGCCTGTCAGTACCCCCTGCCCGGCCAGCAGCCTCCGTTATTCCAGCCTCCGGTGAACTTATCCCCTCCCCCTGCGCGGAGGCGGCGATTAGCTGAAGGCCGCGGAGGACAAAGGACCCACAGAGGCTGGAGGCAGAGCATGATCCGAGCGAGGACGCGGCCGGGAAGGGGCTCTCCAGGGCCGGCCCAGGGCGCCACCACGGGAGGCCAGCCTCAGCCCTGGCCTCCGGGCCCCAGGGACGGGCATCGAGTGGACAGGGCACCTCAGTTCCCTGGCCTCCTTGCCTCTGGTGACCCTGGGACGGGGATTTGCCTCGTGGGGGTTCTGGTCACCTGAAAGTGGGTGACGCTGGGTCCCCCCAGGGAAGTCAGGCGGGGACGCCCCAGGAGGGCCGGGTGTGAAGGAAGGCCCGTCCTCCTCGGCCAGGACACCCCAGGCATGACCACCGCACGTGTCCCTGCCTGTCACCCAGTGTCCCCCGAGGGCAGGGTTGGCCTGGGTGAGACCCCTGCTCCTCACCGTTGGGAGTGGAGCTCCTGCGGCTGCAGAGCTCACCGTGTTGGACCACTGCCCGGCTGCCGCCCGGGTCCCGGCAGAGCCACGTCACCAGGCTGAAACTCCATCCTCCCCTTGACTGCACCCCAGCTTGTGGGTAGACTGCAGGAGGAACTTCCCACTGACTGCCGTGGCTCCCCCACCTCTGCTCACACTCTCCCTCTGCCCCTGAGACCCTGGTGTCCCTGTCCCTCAGCCACCAGCCTCCGTAGAGTGGGGCGCCCCACCCGCGGGGTGGATGAGTCCCGCTCCTGGGGAGGCGGAGCGCTGGCCGTCGGGGGCGGGATCACTGACGGGCCCCCGGTGCTGTCTGCTGGGGACCCGGCTGGACTGGGGGCTGCCGAGGGCTGATGCCCGGCCCCCGGGCCCCACCTCCCGCCCGATTCCCGCCCTCACTCTGGTGCTGCTGCCCCGTGGGTGCCCCAGCCTGAGCTGGGCTTCAGGGCACATCAGTGACCAGGAGGCCTGGCCCTGTCCACTTGCAGCCCCGGTCCAGGAGGGAGGTAGACCCGAGGCCAGGCAGCCACAACACAGGTGATCAGAGCCACGGAGGGCCACCCAGGGAGCCGGAAGGGCCCCCAGAGGAGGCTGCACCAGCCCAAGTCCTGGGGTCACCTTGAAGTGACCCTGGAAGAATAGGAGGGCAGTGGGTGCAGAGGAGGCTGGGAGCCCAGTGGAGGCCAGGAGGAGGCAGGGAGGAAGTCAGAGAGGAGGCCAGGGAGGAGGTTAGAGAGGAGGCCAGGGAGGAGGCCAGGGAGGAGGCAGGGAGGAGGCCAGGGAGGAGGCCAGGGAGGAGGCCAGGGAGGAAGTCAGGGCAGAGGCAGGGAGGAGGCCAGGGCAGAGGCAGGGAGGAGGCCAGGGAGGAGGCCAGGGAGGAGGTGGGGAGCAGGTGCCTGGGGAGGGGCTGGCAGGACGTGGGGACAGGGCAGCACGCTGGCCTCTGAGCCAGGGCTGGGGGGGGACACCCTGTCCCTGAGTGGGAGCAGGAGGGCGGGGCTGAGGTCGGGCCCAGGCGGGTCTGACCCTGCCAGGTCCCAGCGCCCTGACAGCAGGTGACGGCTCCGCCAGCTGCAGAGCGCGGTTTGAAGAGGACAGAGGCCATTTGCTCGGAGTCTCCATTCCGGGGCTGATGTGCGGCTCATCAAGCCACAGCCCCAGACGCTCTTAATCACCAGAGTCCAGGGCTCCTCCGTGATTCGATGTCACTGTTGGGGCGCGATCAGGTTTCTGCAGAGTCCCTGGGGGCTGGGGCCACGGTGAGGTGGCTCTGTCCCCAGCACGGCCAGGTGGGCGGTGGGGACCTAGGAGTGGGACCTGGGTGGGTCCTGGCCCCCTGTCGAGGGGGCGCTGCCTCCAGAGCCTCTTCCTCCTTGTTCTGTGGAGCCCGGGCCTCGCCCCTGCTGGGCCAGCGCCATCCCAGCCGCCCGCCCCCCGCCCCCTGATGTTCATTTACAGACAGCCTCGCCTAGTTGCCCCCGCTGGCCTCCAATGCGCCATCCTCCTGCCTCAGCCTCCCGAGCAGCGGGGGTCACCACTGCCCCTGGCTCAGCCTCTTTTCCTGGTGCTCGGGCTCGGGGTCTGTCACAGGAACGGGGGACCGACCAGCACAGGGCTGTGTTCCTTCCCAGTGGGACTGAGAACAGGTGCGCCTCGTGTCACTGGGTCGAGGCCTCGGTGCAGCACAGGAGAGAGGAGGCCGCGGGTGGGTGAGGATCGAGAAATGCGGCCACAGAGGGAAGGGCAGGGCCATCCTGATCCTCTGGCACAGGCAGGGCCGGCCGCCCACACCCCAGAGGTCAAGGGAGGGGACGTCGGGTTGTGAGCTGCCATCACCCCGTGGTGGCCTCAGAGGCTCGGAGGAACCAACCAGTCTTCAGGCCCCGGCCAGGGAGGAGGCCCAGCGCCCTCTGGGGAACAAGATGAGAGACCGCAGGGGATCAGGAAGCCTGGCGCCAGGCCTGGGCGGCTGCCCCTGAGGCTACCCAGGGCGGCTCCAGACTCGAGGAGCCTCACAGCCAGGAGGAGGCCAGACAGGGGAAGGAGGCTCTGGGGGCCACCCGCCCAGCGCCTCCCCTCCAGGTGGCCTTGAGCGGGGGCACAGTTCAGCTCTTGGTGCTTAGCACCGATGGGCAGCCAACGGCATCACTCCCAGCCGGGCACCAAGGCCACACCTGCCACCCCAGCTTCGATGGAGGCTGAGGCAGGAGGATCACAAGCTTGAAGGACAGCCTCCGCAACTTGTCTCAGAGTTGCTTCTCTGAATGAAAAGGGCTGGGAGCCCGGGCTGCGGCTCGGTGGTCGAGCCCTCGCTTACACGTGTGAGGCCCTGGGTGGATCCTCAGCGCCCATAGAAATAAAGAAGTACAATAAAGGTAGTGTGTCCGCCCACAACCAGTGAATCTTAGAACAAAACATGGCCGGGGAGGGGTTCAGCGGCAGAGCACCCCTGGGTTCAGTCCCCAGCACACACGTGTCAAAATCACAGAAAGGGGGCAGGCAGAAAGACTGGAAAAACTCTACCAGTTAGGGGCCAGGGTCTCCTTTCACCTCAGATCCGTGCCATCTCTGTCCCGACTGTCAAAAGCCCATTCCGTGTGTCAGTCAGGATCAGCTGGGTCTTGCTGCAGTAACAAACAGCCCCAGGTCTCGGGAGCAAACATCATTGAAGGTTTATTTCCCTCTCACACGGTACATTCATTGTGATCTTTTGGGCTAGGGACCTGTCCCCGTCACCTTTCTCCAGGACCCTGGCTGTTGGTACATCCGCTGTCTGGGATATTGTTGGTTTCCGTGGCCCAGGACGAGAAATTCTTGAGGGCGTCTCACTAGCAACAAGTGCTCTGGTCTGCAAGTGGCTCAGGTCGGTTCCCATTGGCCAGTTTCCATTGGCCCCACCCAACTTGACCAATCAGAGCCCAGGAATGGCAATTCTCCCATGAGCCGGTGTGGCCGTCAGCTGCTGCTGCGTGACAAACAGCCCACACGTCTCTGCAGGCGCAACCGCGAGCATCTCCTTCTCACTGTCACACAGCGGGCGGCTGGGCTCCGGTCTCACTGGGGATTGTGTCCAGAGCGGGTGCTTATGTGTCCTGCTTGGATTAGCTGTGACTCACAGTGTAGTTTTGTCCCTAAAGACAGGGACGCAAGACACGCAGAAGATCCGACTCCCAGTCCGACGCTCAGAGTCGGCCTGCTCTCCCTTTGCTCTAGTGCCTTGTCCAGGCAAATCACTCGCCGGGCCGACATCCCTGAAGTGGGGCGTATGTTCCCCCCGTGACGTTTGAGAAGAGCTGAGGTTGACCCATAATCTAACCTCCCGTCTCAGCGGGTGAAATCAGGAGGAATCTGGTGTGAGTTACGGAGCCAAAGCCAGATACAGGAACCCCGGCTTGTAACTGGAAAGTCCAGGGTGTATGAGCTTCAGGAAGGGCTGGATCCAGGAGCTCTCCTAGCGTCTCTGCTCTGCCTTCAGGCTGCATGTGGCCCACGAGAGACGCTGCAGGTTCTGAGCCCCGCAGGGAGTCTGAATTGTCCCTTTCAGGTATCAGATTGCTCAGAGAGCAGGCGGCCAAGAGCAGCCACTTCCTGCTTGATTGACACAAGAAATGAGCAAATTATAGCCTTGTTTTCCCAGGGCTCCTCTCACACTCGGGTCACACCGGCAGCTTGTCCTCGTCCTCGGCAGAACCGGCTTCTCTGTCACCCTCGGCTGCTCACAGTCCCCTCCCCGGGGGGAATCAGATGATACCGTCTGAGATCCCGCCCGGGCGGGTTGGAGCTCTGTTCAGACCGCTGACCCCGGCCCCTTGTCAGATGCCACCACAGCGCGTCTGTGACCCCGAGTCGGGGCAGGACTGGGAGCCCAGCCCAGGGCGCCGCGGCTCCACGGGTTTAATTGATTTGCTCTTAATTGGCCCCTTTCCCAGATGGCCCCGGGGGAGGCCAGAGCAGGGCTGGAGCTGCTGGGCCCAGCGGCCACCACTTCCCGCTTCCTGGGCCACGGCGCTGGCGCCCTGGGTTGGCTCCATGCAGAGCCCGGCCTCGCTCCGGCGGCCCAGCCTCTGTGGAGGAGCGGCCCAGCGCCTGGGTCCCCAGCCCACGTGGCCCCTGGCTCCCAAGGGTCCGACCACTGTGACGTGTCCAGGCCACCTGCCCTGCGGGGGTGACTCGGGTTTCACGTGGACATAAGCCAGGGGACAGCGTGCGCCCCGCGGAGCTGGAGGGCGGGGCTGTCCCACTCGTGAGCCGAGGGCCACCGGCTGCTTCCACACAGAGCGTCCACCCGGGCTCTGCCACCAGGACCCCCAGCGCCCACCGCCCTCCAGGTCGGAGCCCAAGTCCTCCCTCAGCCCTCAGGGCCGCGCCCACCTGCCCGCCCCTCCCTGCCTCCGCCTCCCTCTGCCCCAGGCTCCGGGCTCCTGCCTCCAGCTGCAGGCTTGGCCCTGCCCCAGGCCCTTTGCACAGGCTCTGCCCTGCTGGCCAGCGTCCCTCCCAAAGCCACGCCTCCTGCAGGTTTTGCTGGGAGGTCTCCTGGTGACACTTTCATTTTCATCCTTATTAAACCCAGAAGCCGCCCCCCCCCTTCGGCCTCCTCTGTTCCACCTCCAGACAGGCGTGGGGCTGGGGCTGGGCTCCCTGGACAGGGCTCCTCGAGTGGGCTCTAGAGCACTGGCCTGCCCACGTCCTTGTCCTCAGCCTCCTGTGCCCAGCCCCCTCTGCCCCTCCCGCGGGAGCTCAGGGATCAGATGCCACACGGGGAGATCAGTCGGGCCTCGCCAGGGCAGCCTCCCGCTCCATCAACCGCGGCCATGAAGCGGGATTCATGCGGCTCCGGGGACCCCGGGGAGGGGCAGCCTCCTAGAGAAGCCACTTCCCACGGGGGACTGCGGCCCACTCCCCTCAGGAGTCACCAGCTAACCCCCTTCCATTTATCAGCACCTACTGTGCGCCCGTCCTCCCCCCACAGGGTTTAGATTGGACGGCCACTCATTTTTGTGAGTGCCCTTTATGAGCAAGGAAACTGAGAGGTCAAGCAACCTGCTGAAGGTTGCACAGCAGGACACTGGCAGAGCTGGGATTGGAACCCAGCCTGTGGGGCCCACGATCCACCCTCCCGCCCTCTGCTGTGTCTGCCATCTGCACCGTGACCCGGGGAGACTCAGAGAGGTGACACGGCAGGGCTGGGAGCAGCGGGGGCGTGGGTGGAGCCGTGGTGGTGGGTGGCCCGCTGTCCCCCCAGTGGGGGTCCCTGGTCTCCAGGGCTGGGGGGTCCCAGGTCCTGGCACAGGGGAGCCAGCGCTCTGCCCTGGGCCGCACCCCAGCCCTTCTTATTTCTTATTTTGAAACAGGGTCTGAGTTGCCAAGTCGGGCCTTGGACTTTCGAGCCTCCAGCCTCAGCCTCCCACTGCGCCAGGCCTGAGGCCTGCTCTTCCTTCCTCTGTCTGCCCAGCTGCAGTTGCTGCCACAATTGTCCCTGTTTGGGGCCCTGGGAACTCACTGCTGGGGAAGACAGTCCCCTGCTGGTCCCTGGCGGGTAGAGGCTCCTGGGGCATCCCTGGGGAGGCCGAGGGCGACCTGTGTCCAGACCTCAGCTTTGCTGTGTGACTTGGGGAGGCCTTCCCACTCTGAGCCCGGCCTCCTCCCCAGACCTGGAGGTGACACGGTGGGTGGCGCAGGGCTGCAGCGGCTGGCTCGGGAGTGGGCGTCCGCCCCAGCTGGCCCGAGTGGCCTTCATTGTGTCCTGGCTGTCCTGATGACCGCCCCCGCCCCCCAGAGCCGGGAGAGCAGTCTCCTCTCCCAGGAGCACCCCCACAGTCCCCGGGCCAAGCCAGCGGCCCCTCCTCCGGGCCGCGGGGACCGTTTTGATGACATGTTTTTTGCACGAAAAAAGCTGGAGGAACCGTATTTTGCCAAAAGTGTCAGCGGAGAGAAAATATGTCCAGCGGCTCTGGGAGTGTCGATGGGCGGGATCTGGGCGAGGACGGGAGGGACCTCAGCTGGCCGCCCACCCGCCCCTCAGGCCTGAGCAGCCCCTGTGCAGCCGCCCTGCCCCGTCCAGCTCCTGTCCCCAGCCGCCCACCCTCTCTGACCCTGCCAGCCGCGAAGGGGTAAGTGGAGCTGGGCAGCTCCGTGGCCCTGGAGAGCAGGAGGAGGGCCCCAGGCGGAGGGCAGCCGTGCCAAGGCCCTGGGGCAGGAGGGGCGGGAGGAGCTGGGGAGGCCCCGCAGAGGGAGGCGCCTGGGAGGGTGCGCAGCAGGAGTGGAGCTGGGCCTCCGGCCTCTACCCAGGCCTCGGGCTGCGTGTGGAAGCAGGTGGAGGCTGAGCTGTGGAGGGGAGGTCTGGAGGCCACGGGAGAGGGCCTGGACCTGACCACTCCACCGCCCCGACAAGGGAGAGGGACGGGGACAAGCCCCCTCCCCCAGTGGGGACCGTGGGAGGCCCCTGCTGGCCTGGCCTGTTCTAGGGGGCGCACCTGGGTCAAGCCCCCGCCGTCCAGGGACCTGCCTCCAGGACAGGGCGAGCAGGCCCGGGACCAGGCCAGCAGGGCTTCCGGAAGCTCCCGCCCACAGCTCCCCGAGGCCACCCAGGGGCGGGGCTTCTGCTCGGTGGAGATGAAGTCCACCAGCGCAGAGTGACCCTTGGAGGGCCGCGGGGGCCTGTTCAGCCGCCCAGCCCCGGGGAGGCCCAGCCCCAGCAGCTCTGTCGGATCCAGACATTTCACTGAGGTCGAAGGTCCCGGCGGGAGGCGGCTGCACCTAGTTCCAGAACATTCCGTCACCCCAGAGAAGCTCCCTGCCCGCAGGTCCTCGCCCGCCCTGCTCTCTGCTGTCACTGGGTCACACACGGCCTGGGTCTGGCTCTCATGAGCACAAGGTCCTCGGGCCCGTCTGCAGCTGTCCCCTCCACCCGCCCTGGAGAGGACGGTCCAGGTGGTGGCCAGGCCGTGGGCCCCTCCCTCTGCAGACGGCCTCCTGGGCGCCCCCTGTGGGCTCCGTGGACGCTGCTGTGAAGGGCCCTCGACTGAGCAGCGCCCGGGGCTCTCAGGAGCATGCGCCCAGGAGGGGACGCAGGGCCACGTGGTACCTCCACGCTCTATGGCCTGGTCACCGAGCCCAGGGGGCCACGGACAGACAGGACAGGGCGGTCTTGGCTGCCCAGCTCCACCCGCGCTTCCGCCCCAGGGCCTTTGCACCTCTCCCCCGAGATCTCATCACCGCGTCCCGCACCTGGAACCCAAAGCGCACCTTGAGAGAGCTGGCCCTGACCTCCACCTTCCCCACTCCCAGGGTCCGCGGCCTGCCCCACCTGTCCCCACCCTCCCGGGCCATCCCTGCTCCTCCGACTGGGGCTCGGCAGCGCGGGAGGTGACACCCCAGAGACACTGGCCTGGGCCGCAGCACCCAGCCAAGACGCTGTCACATTTGCTAAATTGCAGGCCGGTGGCTCCCGCAGCGAGAAAGGAGGGTGACGGGAGGGTGTCGGGGGAATGCGAGTCTCGGGAGCCCTGGGCCTCTGCCCGTCGGGGTCCCTTCCCACTGGCAGAGAGAAAGGCCTCGACGTCACTGAAGCGACTCTGCTAAGCACCTGCCCCGGGCTGGCAGGGCGGTGGCGTCCAGGGCCACGGTGTCCAGGGCCGCCCGAGGCCCGCTGAGCCACGTCCTTCAGTAAGTCCCTGACCACGTCTTTGCGTGGCTGTGAGTCTCCATATGTAAAATGCAAAGATGAAAGATTAAGAAATAAGATGTGAGCACAGGGGTGACCCGGGACAGTGCCTGGCTCAACACGTGGTGAGAATAGCTCCTCGTGGAGGCTGACGTCAATGCAGCGCCTGCTGGATACCTGGCTCCCTATTAAGAACTTTTTTTTTTGAGAGAGAGAGAGAGAGGGGGAGAGAGAGAATTTTAATATTTATTTTTAGTTCTCGGCGGACACAACATCTTTGTTGGTATGTGGTGCTGAGGATGGAACCCGGGCCGCACGCATGCCAGGCGAGCGCGCTACCGCTGGAGCCACATCCCCAGCCCCCCATGAAGAATTATGAAGGCTTTGGAGGGTGCTGAGTCTCCCCTGAGCCACGCCCCTGCACCTTCACGACCATCTGAGCCCTGGGGCCCCCACAGAAGTGTTCAAATCCCCGTTTTGCAGATAAGGTAACCGAGGCCCAGAGAAGTAAAGGCACTGTCCCCAGGTCACACAGCCAGAAGCCTCCGAGGCTGAGCTGGGTGCACGCCTCTGTGACCCCAGTGGACGCCCTCCGCCTTGCTCTCCTCTGGGGGAGTCTGTGATGGACCCGGGGAGAAGGGGAGGGGGCTGCTGGACACTTCATAAAAGGTCCCCAGGAGCAGGGTGCTGGCGGTCCCAGGTCCCTGCGTCTCTCCGAGTCCTCTCTGAACCGCTGTCACTCGCAGAGACACCGCCGTCCACCTCTCCTGGAGCTGGACACGGGCTGGGCTCTCGCGGACGCCTCCTCCCTGAGCCGGAGCCGCGGGGGGGCAGGTGGAGGCCGCTTCCCTGGGGGTGGACTCTGCTGGACTCTGCGGTCACGGGACCCCACTGGCCTGGGTCTGGCTCATGAGCAGGACTGCCCTCCCTCGCCTGGCACCTGGGCTGGACCCACGCGGCCACTGCCTCCCCGCGCACTGCCCGGGCTCAGTGGACGGGACTCGGTGCCCAGGGGGTCCCCGCACCAAGGTCCTCGTGCTGATGGCCCCGCGCCACCAGGCGCCTGAGTCTTGTCCTGGAGCCGGTGCCTCGGGCAGGTGCGCACGGGGGTCCAGGCGGGGCGTTTGGCCGGGAGCTGAGGCAGGTCACCGAAGTCGCAGGAGACAGTGCTGTTGGCCGCACCCAGGTCCAGGGGCACAGCAGTGACCACCAGTGCCCTGAGCCCCGCTTCAGGTGGCTTCAGAGTCTCACATCCGGGGGGGGGGGGCAGAGGCCGCGGTCTGCAGAAGCCCCTGAGAGCCGCTCCCTCTGCTCTGGGCTCGCTGCCCCTCAGGGACCACACCTGGGAAGGGGCCTCTTCTCCCCGCCCCCAGCTGTGACTCACCTTGGAAACGTCACGCCCGTGTGCAGGCGGCTCGGGCGGGGGCTGCTGTGCCCACTTCCAGGGAGCCCCGCCCTGGACCCGGCTGAACAGTGAGGGTCCAGCACCGGGAGCTGCATCTTCCCCGCCAGTGGCCAAGCCAGCAGGCGACAGGAATGGGAAGGTCACCCACGCTGGACGCTTCTGCTGACCGTCCCCCACCCAGCCGGGTGCAGCGGGCCTCTCTGTGGGAAGGGGCCACTTCAGTAAATGACTCTGCCTCAGCCTCGCCGCGTCGCCCAGGCTGGCCTCCACCTGCGCTCCTCCTGCCTCGGCCTCCGGGCAGCTGGGGATGCAGCCTGGCGCCCGGTGGGTCGGGGACGGCGGCTCTGCTCAGCGCCAGCTGCTGCACCGGGCTGGGTCCCCCTCGCGGGGCTGAAGGGCCCAGTGGACCCACTCTGTGGGACCTGGGAGTTTCCCTCTTGGTCTGAGCCCACGCCATGTCACGGGAGGTGGGTGGGCGTTTCTCTGGGGTGAAGGGGCCCCCGGGGGCGGGGCGGGTCCCCAGGTGGACAGCTTCGGCACCGAGGCGACCCCTCCGCTGTCCGCGGCTGTGACAAAACGCGTACTGTCAGCCCAAGAGAAGAGGCGCCTCCGCCTGGCCTTGTAGCGGCTGGGCCTGGGCGGCCTGTCCAGATGGGGGCAGCCGCTCCCCTGGTGGCCCGGCTGGGCTCCCGCACCCTGACAGGGCCCCCAGGGACAGACCCCAGGCCCCGCCTCTTAAAGCCCCCTCGGCCTCCTGCTGGCAGCCCCTGGGGACCACGCCCTGGACACACACGCGGCTTCTGGGGACGGTCCAGGAGCGGGCTGGGCAGGGCTGAGCACGGCAGGCCCTGAGGACACGTCCTTTCTGTTCCATCCCTGAGGCCACTCGGTTCCCGAGGGGAAACTGCGGCCAGGCCCTGTGACCGGTGAGTGGCCGTCCAGGGTGGAACCCGGTGCCCCGCGGCAGGCAGGGTGGGACGCGCACCTCAGTGCCTCTCCCACGGGGCCCGCGAGCAGCCTGGATGCTGCGCCGTGTCCTCCCAGGGCTCGGTGTCCAGCAAGCACTTAATGAATGCTCACAGAAACCCAGATGGGAGCTGTGTGTCCAGCAGAAAGTCGGTCTCACTCTCCCCCCAGAACCTGCGGTGGCTCCCTGTGGCCTTGAGTCGCAACCTGCCGGGGCTGTCCCCTCCCTGCTCCCGCCGCAGCCCCAGGGCCTGGCTGGGGTGCAGTGTCCAGGCCTGGGCTGGCCTCGGGCCTCTGCCCCGCTGCTCCGCTGCCTGGACGCTCTGCTCTTGAACTGGGTGTGGACGGCCCCTGGTTGCAGCGCCACCTCAGAGCCACCTCCTCAAGTGACCCCCCTGGGCCTCCCACACCCACGGCCCCTCCTGCCCCGTCCCTGTCCCCTCTGTCCTTGGGAGTCACACGGCACAGCGGCTCACAGTGAGGAGCCAGCGCGGGCAGGGGGCGTGGACTCCCCGACCTGACCACTGTCCCCAGGAGACGAGGGTGTGGGCGGTCCTGGCCACACAGCCAGGGACACCCTCACCCCGGGCTGGCTGCGGTCCCCACAGGACCTGGCTCCAGCCCTGGTTGTCCAGCCCTGGTTGTCAGAGACAGGCGCCCGTGTCCCCGGGGCAGAGGTGACTTGGCTGTTCCAAGGGTCCTGTTGGGCGGCCCAGGCTGTGACCTGACGCAGTCGGAGCCACGTGCGCCTGGTGGGAGGGCGAGACCCCATCTCCAGCGGGCAGAGGCGCTCCTCGGGGTCTCTGAGCAGTTATGGTGCGCCTGCTGGATACCACATCCTCGGGAAACACCAGCAGGGACCCAGGGGCTCACGGCCATGAGGCCTGGCGGTCGGGGTCTTGCGACAGCCACCGGATGAATATTCTGCACAACACCCACACCCCACGGCGCGAGGCTCCGAGCCCCAGAGCGGAGGTGGCCTGGCGGCTGGCTCAGGCGGTGCAGATGTGGCTATTTAAAGCCACGGGGCTCGGTAGACAGCTGTTCCCCCCGAGCGCGGAGTTGGAATTAAATTCATTCCCTAATTAAACACGCGAGCGCACACTCACACACGCGAACACTCGCGCACTCTCACTCACACACACACACACACTCGCGCACACCCTGGGCCACTTGGAGGCGAGGTGGCTCCCGGGGCAGCCGAGTCTCATCCTGTGGGCCACTCACTCCCGCCCGACAAGTCGCGTTGCGGCCCAGCGGTTGCCACTGTGCCTGTGGCCAAACGCCCCGGCCCCCGCCTGCCCGGGCCTGGGCAGTACAATCCAGCCGCCAGCAGGGCACCCCCTCCATGTCCCCGGACCCTGGGGCCCCGCAGGACGCAGACAGGTGCCGGCCTCCCTGGTCCTGGCCTCTTCCACCCCGGGGGGAGTCCAGTCCTTCGTCCTCCTCTCGGGCACCGCGTCCCCCGGCTGGGATCCCAGTGGCCGAGCTCCTGCCTCTGTCCACCTCCAGCCAAGCGGCTCTGCACGCGCCTCCCGCTGCCTGCCGCCGGGTCACTGTCCCCCAGCAGGGGAGCCTCCCCATCGGGCCCCTGGGCCGCACCCCGTGGCACAGAGCATCGGGGAGGACCTTGGTGCCGGGGGAGGCCCGCGTGGGGCCAGGCCGGACACCGTGAGGCGCACTTCAGCAGGGACAGTGGGCAGTGCCGAGGGCCCTGCTCGTCCAAGGACGGGGGACCGCCGCAGTCACGGGTGCTCAGCTCGGTCACTGGTGCCCGGGGCCACCACTGCCCTGCCCTGGGCACCCTGGCCCCAGGCCGTCCCCCCAGGACGGGCGCTGCCTCCGCCTCCGACGTTTCCTCAGTGCCCAAGGACTTCTGTGGGTTTATTTTTTTTTAAGAATTTCATTTTTACATAACTTTAAACTCACAGAAAAACTGCAGAGAGAGCTCGGGGTTTGTGCACCCCGCGTCTCCCAGCTTCCCGAGGTCGACACCTCACACGAGCACAGAGCCCGTCAGACCAGGATGTGCGCGTGTCACCGGGTCACAGAGAACCAATCCACGCGCTTTACTGAGTTCCGCCAGATTTTAAAAATCCTTCTTGGCAGGGCGAGGTGGCGGCGCCTGTCACCCAGCTGCCTGGGAGGCTGAGGCAGGAGGCTCACAAGTTGGAGGCCAGCCTCAGAAACTCAGCAAGACCCTGTCTCAAAATAAAAAGTACCAAGGGCCGGGCGCGGCCCAGGGGTGAGCCCCGGCCTCGTCCCCAGCACCCCCACAGCTGCTCCTCCGCCCGGTGCGCCCTGGACGGCCGGTCTCTGCCACCCTCGGTCCTCCAGGCCCAGCAGCCCCTTCTGGTCCCCCCTCTGGGAGGTGACACGTCAGCCTCCAGACATCCCGCCAGATGCTCCAGCGACGGCTTCCTTCTGTCGGGACCCCAGGACCCCAGCCAGGATCCCGGGGGGCTCCTGGAGAATCCGCAGGCCTCTGCAGAAGGTCGGGGGGCACCTGGTGCTGCCCAGGTCCAGCCGGGCCCTGCCTCCTGCCCACAGGCCACCCTCGGCCCCTCGGATCAGAAGGCCACCGCGTCAGCGCGACTCACTGCTGGACGCTGGCCCTGGGCCTAGGCCACGGTGGCCAGGTTCCCTCCTGGACACTCAGCCCTTCTTTCCAAATGCAGGGGTCTCGGGCGCCTCGGGGACTCTGCGGTCTCCGCCTTGGCCAGCGCCTGGCTGCAGCCCCTGTCCCCTGCCACGGGCACCTGGCTCTTCCCGGCAGAGCCCGGGGTGGGGACCGGGTGGCTCCAGCAGTGGGGGTCCCTGTCCCCACGTTGGTGTCCTGGTGACGGTCGAGGGACCCTGAGTGAAGCCGCCACGCGGGTCCCTGGAGCTCGGGGAGGGGCTTTGCGGCCCCTGGGAACCCGGTGCAGAGCAGGGACCAGGCCCAGGGCTCCCAGGGGACTCCCAGGGGACGTGGCGCTCTGAACTCTGCCCGGAGAAGGCCGCGGTCTCCGCCCTCCACCCACAGGGACCCCGAGGCTGAGGGGAAGGTCTGAGGATCCCAAGGCTCACGAGCGTCCCCCAGGGGACCTGGGAGCTGGTCCCTCCTGTCTCCCTTCCTCCTCGTGGCCACCGTCTCAGGCACCGTGGGGCAGGAACTGAGAGCCACCAAGGGCAAGAGGGGAACGGTCAGTTTGGCCTCCACCACACTAAAGCCGCTCGGCACAGACCCAGTGAAGGAGAGGAGAGCCCAGGAGGGCAGGTGGGGGGAGCAGTCCCCGTGTGGGGACAGGTCCCCCAGGCCTGGGTTTTGTTCAAGATCAATTCTGTCACCTGCGTCCCCAACAGGGATGCCTCTCTCCCCACGGCCTGGGTCGGAGGACAGGGGCACCACCCCAAAGGACCTATGGGCTCTCCACCTTGAAGCAGCCTTTATGGTGTGCCAGCTGTGTACTGTGGACCTGCTGTTATTAGGCACCAATGTGTGCGACTAAAGGTAAAGGGCAGCGTGTGACTGGGATGTCAGGGTCCAACGAGCCAAGGCCGGGTCCTGAAGACGGTGCTCAGAAGCTGGTCCTTGGGCCCTGTGATGGCGACACTTTTATTGGTTGCGGGGAGGCCAGAGCGCTGGGCTGCTGGGGGGACAAGAGAACCATCTGTGCCCGTTCAGCCCACCACAGTTTCTGCCTCACGCTCACAACCGGTGCTTGGAGTCGCAGGTGTGGAGCGTGTGGGCCCAGTGTGTGGGAGGCAAGTGGGGGCTTCTCCCAGCTTGGCCCACAGTGCCGGGTGCCCTCGCCTGCGCGCTCAGCCTTTCCCGTCTTTCCCTGCGCCACGTCAGCACGTGGGGGCGCCCCCGCTCCTTTTCAGGGCCGTGTAGTACTCCTCTGCCTGGCCAGGCTGGGAGCTGCTGGCTCGCTTCCTCTTGCTGGGAACACAGTTGCTCTGTCTCCAGTCACGGTCACACTGCACTCAGCCGGTGTCACCGCGAGATGAAAGGCCACAGATGGAATTTCTGAGTCAAAGGGAAGGGCTTCTGGCACTGGGCAGAACTGAGGTGTTTCAGTCACGGGAGCGCATCCGGGTGTGACTCAGTTTCCCCTGGCTCTGTCCCCGAGCAGGCTGCCATCCGTGTCCTGCCAGCGATGGATGAGGAGCCCTATTTGGTGGGTCCTGAGCCGTGGGGCTGGGGTTTTTCAGGGCAGGAGCAGAATCAGGGGTCCCCTGGGGAGAGGGGTGCCCCAGGTCAAGACAGGGGCAGTGGGAGCCGCTGTAAAGTGCATTGTGGGTAAAGGGAGGAAGCGATGGAGACAGACTGCGAGGCAGCAAGGGGGAGTGGAGCCCAGGACGGAGGCAGGGAGGCTGAGGAGGCAGGTGCCCTCCAGAGCCTGGCCGCCAGTGATGGTCCCTGCGCAGAGGACCCCACAGCTCCTCGTGGGCACAGAAGCCTCTGGAAGGACGAGGGAGACGGAGCCCTTCCCTCCCTGCCTCCCACCAGGAGGGCGAGGAGCCAGGTTTTGACTTGGCGTCAGTCAAGGCTTAGATGAGCTCAAACTGTCCCAGCGGCCCAGTCTGTCCCTCCTCCCGTCCCCATTCCCCAGTCTCCACCATGGCTCCCTGCAGGACGACTGCCCTGGTCCTCAGGGCCACCCTCACCACCCTTCAATCTATTCCGCCAGAGACAACGTCAAGATGTGAGTCAGTCCCTGGCCCCCAGAAATCTTTTTTTTTTTTTTAAATATTTATTCTTAATTTTTAGGTGGACACAATATCTTTATTTTACATTATTTATGTGGTGCTGAGGATCGAACCCAGTGCCTCGTGCATGCTAGGCGAGCGCTCTACCACTGAGCCACAACCCCAGCCCCCCCCAGGAATCTTGATTGCACCTGGAACACAGGGAAATCTTGCTGTGGTCCACTAGGACCTCCAGGGTCTTCTTTCACTTTCCTTACCCATTCTTCCTCATGCTCCCTCTGTGCCATGGCCCTGCCAGCCGCGTTCCCAGCTCTCTGGCCTCACTGGGGCAGCTCAGCTGTATCCAGGAAGGTGGCATTTGACCTTCAAGCTGCCTGAATCCTCTGTGTGTCACCTGGAGCAGGGGTGGGGCTGCAGGAGACAGACGGACAGACACAGAACTAAGGAGACAGAGAAACCGAGACAGAACGACGAAGATAGGGAAACAAAGGACACAGGGACAATGTGACAAGCACATGTCCATAAGGAGATGGCACAGATGTAGGTGACAGAAGATGGACACAGAGCACACAGTAGAGTGCGGGTGGCGGCAGAGGAGCCAGGGCCATGGGGCGCTTGCCGCCAACTCCCCTCAGCCACTGGCGAGGGCTGCTCCCTGGGTGGGACGGACTCCCCTGCCAAGGCCCGGGGGCTCCAGCGGGCAGCAGTGGCCCCGGGCCGGGCTGCAGGCGCGGGGACAGCAGGTCAAATGGACAGAAATGGTGAAAACGGTAAGTGAAGGTCTGCAAGTGGGGCCAGGCCCTGGGTGCCACCCCTGCTAAGGAGGTGCGGGAGGGACAGGGTGGCAGGAGAGAAAGGGAGAGCCAGGCTCTAGCCAGCAGGACTGTTCCAGGCAGCAGATGGGCAGCGCCTTCCCAGCTCAGCCACCAAGGCAGCAGGCGCCTTGCTCCTGCTGGTTCCTGGGGGAAAGTCCCAGGACCAGCTCTCATTGGACCAGGCTGGATCACATGTTCTACCATGAGCCAATCACTGTGGCTGGGAGAATACAGTGCTCTCATTGGTCAGGCCTGGGTCATGTGGCAAGGAGCCGGACAGGTCTGCTCTTTCCCATGCACCCTTGGGAGCTGGACCCTCATTGGCCCAGCTTGGATCACATGTCTCCCCTGAGCCAATCACTGTGGCTTGGAGGATAGCCACACTCTCATTGGTCAGACCTGGGTCATGTGCCTACCCCGCAGGCTGGCTGCCCTGCCCTGCCCCTCGACGCTCAGAGTCCACTTGCGCCGACAAGAAGAGCCCTCGGACACGCTCTGCTGTTGGCCCCAAGCAGATGTCGCCAGAAGTAGGTGGTACCATTGTCGTCCCTCACTGAGAGGCGAGTCGGGCCCAGAGGGCAGCGCAGACTGCGGGTCGCCAGCAAGAACCGCGCGCGACGCTGGGGCCCCCGGCGAAGCTGAGCCAAGGGCCGGAGGAGCGTCGCCATCCGCAGCGAGGGGGAGGCCGCGGCTGGAGGCAGCGTCGTGAAGAGCCTCCCTTGGGAAGGCTGTGGTCCGCGCTGGCCTCCGTTGTCCAGACCCTGACGTGAAACAGGAGAAAGCAGCAGCCCTGTCCCCCCCCTCGCCAAAATGGCAAAGCCAGCCTCCCCGGGGGCTGGCAGTGCCAAGGCGGGGGACCCCACCCCTGGTGCTTCTCCCCGCGGCCTCCCTGGGCTTGGAGCCCACCCTCCGGCCACTGCTTAGCCTGAAGATAGGCCGAGAGGGGGCCTAGTGGGAGCTTTGCTCCCGGTGGCCAAGCTGGCCAGATGCAGGCCTGACCAGACTGAGCCCAGCCCAGACAGGACGAGGCAATCCAAGAGGGAGAGAAGCACCTTCCTGATTGCCATTTCGAGTGCCTGGAGCCAGCCGCACCTGAGGCCCACTCTCCAGGTCTCCTAGTGACACAAACTGACGGGCTCTCTTAAGTCCATGACAGTCCAGTGGTAAGATGTGGACGGACCAGAAAGATGGAGAAGGGAGTGTGGCACCTCCACTCCCCGACTCCCTACAGAGAGGAAGCTCCAGGGTGGGGCACCTGATGTCCCCAGGTCTGCTCTGCCCGCCTTCCTGAGCTCCACCTGGCCCCCACCCCGCCCCCCACACTGAGTTTGAAGGAGAAGTAGGCGTGGTGGCGGGTGCTGAGTGCCCACAGAAGGGGACTTAGCGCCCTGCCGGCGAGCCCGGATTCTGAATTTTATGGTCTCAATCATAAAATGGGGGTTGAGGACCGCTGGTCCTTTCACAGATGTATACCGAGGACCTACTATGTGCCAGGGGCTCTTCTGGAGGCTGAGGACAGCCGAAGCCTCTCCCCAGTAACTCGTGGTCCATGGGGGAGGCAGACAGTAGTCAAGGCCCCGCGCTTGAGGGACGCGCAGTCAGAACGCGGAGGGGGCGTGCAGGGGCTGCTCTGGATTAGGTGACCAGGGGACTGGGCTCTGGAGGACGGAGGGTCTCCAGGCACAGGTGCAGTCGTGCAAAGGCCCTGAGGCAGGGCAGAGCCGTGCTGGAGGCCAGCAGGGAACTGTGGCTGGGAGGGGGCTGGGGGCAGGGTAGGGGAGTGGCTTTGGTCTTAAGAGCTGAACCCATGGGGGGCAACAAGCCAGGTCCTCTGGAGTCTCAGAGGAAGGTGACAATGGCATCTTCTCTTTGGGCTTTTGAGGACTGAACCCGTGTTGGGGACACTGGTCCCTCTGTGGGTCCCTGAGTGCTGGGAGCTGAGGTGCGCTGAGCTTTGAGCGGGTTTTCAGAGGCGCCTGGGCCCAGGTCGGGGCCTGGGAAAGTCCCAGCAGCCCCAGGCCCAGGTGGCAGGACGATGTCACAGAGGCTGGAGGCATCTAGAACCCTGAGGGCTCCTGGCTCAGTGTCATCTGGCAGAACGGCTGGGGGGCAGGAACCCCTGAGACCAGGCTTGGGTGACACCATGCTGGCCGCGCTGCCCCGAGCCGCCTCTGACTAAGGCCGTCCGGCCGCAGCCCGTTGCCCGCCCCTGCCGGCCCACCCCCGCCGCCCAGCGCCCCGCGTTCCCTGCCCAGGAGCCCCGGAGAGGCCCCCGAGATGCCCCAGGGGCCCCTGGCGCCCTGCCCTGGTGGGACCTAGGCGGGAACCGCAGGAGCAGCGGGAGCAGCGGGAGCCATGGGGTGGCCTGGCCCGGCCCTGGCCGCGCTGGTCCTGGCCGTGCTGCTGGGGCCCTCGCGGGCCGTGGTGCGCGCCGTGCTGGAGGGCAACGGCAGCTCGGTGGACTTCGCCGACCTGCCGGCCCTGTTCGGGGTGCCCCTGGCCCCGGGGGGCATGCGGGGCTACCTGATGGAGGCCAAGCCGGCCAACGCCTGCCAGCCCATCGAGGGCCCGCGGCCCGGCAACCGCTCGCTGGGCGCCATCGCGCTGATCCGCCGCTACGACTGCACCTTCGACCTCAAGGTGCTCAACGCGCAGCGGGCCGGCTTCGAGGCCGCCATCGTGCACAACGTGCGCTCCGACGACCTGGTGCGCATGGCCCACGTGTACGAGGACCTGCGGCGCCAGATCGCCATCCCCTCCGTGTTCGTGGGCGAGGCCGCCTCGCAGGACCTGCGCGTCATGGTGCGCTGCGACAAGTCCGCCCACGTGCTGCTGCTGCCCGACGCCCCGCCCTGCCCCGACCTGGACTGCCACCCCGTGCTGGCCATGTCCTGGGTGCTGGGCCGCACCCTGGCGCTGGTGGCCTCCACCTGCTTCATCCTGCGCCGCCTGTGGCTCTGGGTGCACAGCTGGTGGCCGCGGGCGCCGCCGGCCAAGGCGCAGGCGAGCCAGAAGGCGCAGGTGCGCACCTTCACGCGGGCCAGCGACCTGTGTGCCATCTGCCTGGACGAGTACGAGGAGGGCGACCGGCTCAAGATCCTGCCCTGCTCGCACACCTACCACTGCCGCTGCATCGGGCCCTGGTTCTCGCAGGCCGCCCGGCGCTCCTGCCCCGTGTGCAAGCAGTCGGTGGCCAGCACCGAGGACGGCTCCGACTCCACGGTGGAGAGCTTCGGCGACGAGGACGCCTCCCTGCCGGGCCACCAGCCGCCCATCTGGGCCATCCAGGCCCGGCTGCGCTCCCGGAGGCTGGAGCTGCTGGCCCGGACCAGCCCCAGCCGCCACCGCAGCACCACGTCCCTGGGGGCAGCAGACACCGCAGCCGCGCCCCCCGACAGGCCCCTGGGGCCCCCCTGAGCTGGGGCCCCCGGTCTGACCCCGTCCGGGCGTGGGGGTGGCGACGGGTGTTTCTAGAATAAAGTGGGTTTGAATGTGGAGTTTCGCCCTGCGCTGCTGTCGGCCACTCCGGCTGGGACCAGGAGGGACGCCCCGCCCGCTCGCTGGCCCAGGAGGCCCTCCTGGGAGCCCGGCCTCCCCTAAATAAACGGTTACTTTGGAATCACCTCGGGTGTCCAGAAACGCCGTCCACGTGGGGCGAGAGGCCCCCGCCACGGGCGTCTGCGGCCGGACACCTGGCTCTGGGAGGGACCCACGTGCCTGCCCGTCACCTCGGCTCCCCTCTCCCGCCGGCCTCGTGTTCCCGCAGCACCCGGAGGACCAAGGACCGAGCAGCCACGCTGGGCACCTCACTGCCCCCCGACGGTGCCCCAGCCCAGGGTCTGACTGTCGGTTGGTGAGTGGCAGCGGAAGGTAGGAGGCCACGGGATGCCTCCCAGACCTGACCACAGAGGGCACCCAGCACCCCAGGGCCACCACGGCGTCCCCTGGGGCCTCTCCCCCCTGCACGCACACCCCTCCCTCGCTGCGTGAAGCCAACACGGTGGCTTGTCCCCTGTAAGTGTCCCTGGCTCTCCCTGGTCATGCTCTGGCCCTTGCGGCGGGGACACAGACGTGGTCACAGGCCACGGCTGCATGCTGGGGACCGCCACCCAGCTCCCCAGCACATCACAGCAGCCTGTCCAGTGCCACTAGGAAGGCCGTTCCCAGGGCTCGCTGCCTTGGCCACTGGGGACGGCCATTGGTGGCCAGGGCTACCAAGCAAGGGCAGCTCCAGGCCCGAGGCGGGGGGGACATGGGACAGAAGCAGCGAGGGACGAACGGAACAGCCAGGGGTGGGTGGGTTCCAGCACCCAACCCAGCAGCACAGCACCCAGGGCTCTTCCTGCCGTGAGCCGGCCTGTAGGTGGCTTGCAGGCTCCGGGCCACCTGGAACTGGACTCTTTACGTCCTTTTGTCCAAAATCCTCAGCAAGTGGGCTGCTCCTGGGGCCATGCAGCTGCTTCAGCCCCAGCTCTCACATGTGCATTCCAGGCAGTGAGGAGGGACTTGGTTCTCCCTTTAGGGATGCTCTCCAGAAACCCCACACTGCGCCGCGGCCACACTGCCTGGCCCGGAGGTGGGCTGCAGGGAGAGTGATGGTGCCGAGTGGCCAACTGCCCCGTGAGACCCAAGGGCACCTCCTGGGAGTGAGGGCCTCCTCCAGGCAGGTGGGGGGGAGCCCACGCGCCTGGAAATAAGCCCTCACCGAGGCCCTACTGTGCGCCGGCCGGGAGGCCCACTGTGCTCAACCCATGTGGCCTCGGCCTCCCACCTGGGAACTGAGGCCAGACGCCCGGGTGGCTCCCTGAGGGCACTGGGCACAGTCTGGGCCCGAGGGACCCCCCAGCCTGGCTGGACACAGCTGCCCAGAGCCAGGGGAAGAGCGAGGACCGACCCCTCCAACCTGGGCCTCAGGGGCAGGAGGCGAGGCCCCCCACGCCCTGATACAGAAACGACCCGGATGCCCTCAGCGGCGCCCCCAGGTCCCGCGCAGCCGGGCACGCAGCCAGTAGGTGCTTACTGTGTGCACGCACAGCTCCCTGCCTCCGCGTGGGACCTTCTGCCTCTGGGAAGGTGCCAGCTTCTCCCAGCCTCCTCCAGCCTCCGTGAGGCCGCGCTGCCAAGGACTCAGCTGACAGAGGCCGCCGTGCCAGCCCCGCGCCCCCGCCCGGGCTGCTGTCCCAGCGCCGCGGAGGCCCCTCCTGCCCGTCCCCGACACGCGCCTCCGCGTCTGCTGAAGGGGGAGTGGCACATGGCAAAACGGAGGCTCGGAGGAGGCGATTGAGGAGGGGACTAGGGACCAGCAGGTGCCACAGGCAGGGGGCACGCGGGGCGCCAGGTGCGCTGAGCAGAGACCACGCAGCGGATCCCGGGCACAGGGGCAGCCGCGGCCGGGCTCAGGGAGGGGGGAGGACTCCGGCGCCCCCAGGCCTGAGCCCTGCGCTTGGCGATGGTTCGTTCTACTCCGCCGACGATCCTGGGCACCCCTGGAGCGGGCCTCCCCTTGTGGCCTCTCACCTGTAGGGTTTGGGGTGCCCCGCGCTGGCTCCCCGTTCCCTCCTGCCTCGTCACACCTCCGCACACCCCGCAGGAGACGCAGGTCAATCCCACCCTCCAAGTGAAGAACAGAGAGGTTCAGCAAATCGCTGGAGGCCACACAGCGTGCCAGGGCCACGCCAGGGTTCCAACTTGGGTTCCCAGCCTCCTGTCCCTCACTCTTCCCTCAACTGGCTCTGGATCCACACTAAGGAGCACCTACTATGTGTTCAGTGCTGCACTGGGACATGGTGACCAAGGGAGTTCCTTGGCCGACTCTCAGAGTTTGCTATTAGCTGTTAAGGGGGTGGCGTTACGGGGGTGTGGTGGAGACAGGGTGATCATGGAGGGCGTCCCCAAGGTGGTGACATGGGGCAGAGACCTGAGTGCGGCAAGGACTCGGCCCTGGGGAGAAGTGGGGAGATGCAGGGAACAGCATCCAGGTGGAGGGAACAGGCCGTGCAAGGCCCCGAGGAGGAGCTTTGGAGGCGCAGCAGGGCAGGAGTGTGGGGGGCCCTTGGGCCAAGAGGAGGCTGGAGGGGAAATGAGGGCTGAGGACACAGGATCCCGGCCGCGGAGGCCAGTTTGAAGTCACTTCGGGGAGCAGTGGGCGGTGCCCGCGGGGTTCCAGCTGCACAGCAGAGACCAGGGGCCTTTGGACCTCCGAGTCCTGACAGGGGCCTGTGGCCACTGCGCCTGCGCCTAGGGCGCCTCCGACTGGCCGCTGAGCCGCGGTCCTCTTCACCGCGGGTCCTGGGCTGCCCACACCCCGCGCCCTCCCGCGGCTGCGCGGCCTGGACGGTGGGTTCCTTCCGCCCCTGCTCACTAAATCGCTGACAGCCTCACTGAGTTGCAGAGGCTGGCCTCAAACTCATAATCCTCCTGCCTCAGCCTCCTGAGTTGCTGGATCACAAGGAGGCACCACCACAGCTGGCCAACCCCGTTTGTTAGAGGAGGGAACTGAAGCCCAGGGAGGTCAGGTATTTTTCCCTAGGACACACAGCATAGATGGGACAAAACTGGGATGTGGATCCAAAACGCCTATCTCCGGAGGTGGCTTGCCTCGTCCATGCCGTCCCCACTGACCAGGGGAGGAAGGAGCGAATGAATGGACAGAGGGGGGGTGGCCCGCCCTCCCCCACTGTGCGGCCTAGGGCCTCTCTCACCCTGGATCTTGTCCGGGTTCCTCTTCCCGACTGGCTTTGCTGGGAGCCAGGCCTCTCCAGTGCAGGCCAAGAACAGGGTGTCCTCCTCCTCCTCTACCCCACACCCTCTGCTCCTGGTGATAGAACCAGGGAGGGGCGGGGCTGCTAGGCTGTTCCCAGTGGTCACTGGAGGAGGCCACAAGGACGCTGGCTGTGAAGAGCTCCACCGACCGCATCAGGGCTGGTGTGGAGGCTGGGTCCTCCGCCCCCTCCTCCGGGTCCCGCCTCCCCCCAGCCCCGTCCTCCCGTGCCCACCCAGGAGGGGAGGACGTTCTCGGGAACAGATGGCGCCCTTCCTCGCCCAGCGCTCTGCCAGTTAATTAACGCCGCCTGTAATTAAACTTCCCACAAATTAGCTGTCAGCCACGCTAAAGGGAACCGTCCCTCTCAAATGCCACCTTGACTCGCTGAATTGTGCGCCTTGTCACAAAATAATTAAAGGCAGGGGAGGCGCCGAAACCCGGAGTCGCCCTGACGTCTCTATCACCGTCCGCGGCCGAGGGCTCCCGGCCAGAGCAGGAAGGCAGCTGTCTGTTGAGGTCTCACCAAGTCACTGTCACAGGAAGGAACCTCCACTGAGAGCCACCGCGTGCCAAGCACCGTGCTGGGGATGACCGCGGCCAGCCCTGACCCACTCTGCCCCTTCCCGGATCTCATGTCCCCCGACAGCCTGTGCAAAGGCCCAGGGGCAGGATGAGCTGCATGATGGAGGGCCAGCAGGAGCCCAGGAGGGGCTGGGAGCCACAGTCTGTGCCCAGAGGAGGCGGGGCCCTCTGGTGGCTGCAGGGAGGACAGGATGGGGAGGAGGACCCGGGACCCCTGGTCACCTGGGTGGGGATGGGGGCTAGGATGGGGGTGCGCCTGGCAGGGAGGTGCCCGCTGTGCGGTCTGGAAGGGGCGGGCAGAGCTGCTCACCCCAGTCCTCTGGCCGTCGATGAGCGAGGTGTTGGGCTCCGCCGGGCGGCCGCCTTCCCCAGAGACGCCTTATCCACCTCTCGCTGGCCATTGGCCAGGGCCAGGCAACCGTCACCCAGGGTCACCCTGGCCTCACGGACGGGGGTGCTGATGCCCCGAGGGCTGCAGAGACCAGGATGTGCCTTGTCTGCAGAGGCTCAAGTGCCCCGCCTCTGGGGGACAGAAACAAGGAATGGCCTGAGAAGGGGCTGGGGCTCGGGCAGGCCAGCATGGCTCTGTCCTTCCCCTCCCTGAGGGACGTGGGGCCCACGGGGCACCTCTCAGGCCCACGGAGCACCTCAGGGCCTTTGCACAAGCCGAGCCTGCTTCTGGGACACCCTGTCCTCCCTGCCAGGGCTCAGCTTCAGGGCTCTGCTGGGCGTCACCTCCTCCAGGAAGCCCGGCTGGTGGCCCAGCCATGCCCTGCCCCCAGGGCTGCACAGTATTCTGGGAGCAGAAGGGCACAGGGTCCTCCCTCTCTGACCCCAGGGACTGGCGGAGTCTGTGGCAGGGCCCCTGCAGGCCGGCATTCCCACTGACCCAGGGACCTCTCGGGGCCGGGTGTGCCTGGGCCACCGGTGCCCAGGGGGTTCTGGGGCAGTGACAGAGCTCACCCACGGGCCCAGGCTGTTGGGTTCCGGAATGTTCCAGAGCTCGGGGTGGGGGAGACACGCACCCAGCAGGGCTGCAGCCACGCCCACCCCCAGGCTGGCCGCCAGCGGGAGGGTGGAGGCCGCAGGACTGGGTGCCAGTCCACCAGGGCATCCGGAGAGTTCTGGAGTCCTCCAGATGTCATCGACCCTCTTCCGGAGCCTGGCAGGCCGGACGGTGGCCCAGGCGACGCCTCCGTGTGGGGAGGCTCTTCCCTGGCAGCCAAGGAGGGCGCAGGGTGGTCAAGGGCACAGCGAGCGAGGGCCAGGTCCAGGGCCCGCGTTGGAACCGAGGGCTGGGGCAGGTGACAGCACTCGCCTGCACCCCTGTTCCCCCACGGCGTAGCGAAGGGCGGCTCTTGGGGGACCCGGCGGAGTCAAATGAGGTGGCTGCCCCAGGGTTTGGCCTGTCGGCTGGGCGTCACACTGAACATGGATCCTCACTGGTGCAGTGGCACACCCAGGGACAGGAGGACACAGGCTCCGGAAGAGACCAGCCAGAGCAGGACCCCGTCTCAGGAGGGGGGGCGGCCCCTGGGAAAGCGCCCTGGAGTCCGTCCCAGCCCCAAAAGCCAGCCAGGCGGGTGGTGCACGCCGGGATTCCCAGCGACTCGGGAGGCCGAGGCAGGAGGATCCCAAGTTCAAAGCCAGCCTCAGCAACTCAGTGAGGCCCTGTCTCTAAATGTAGAAGGGCCGGGGTGGGGCTCGGTGGTCCAGGGCCCAAGCTCAATCCCTGGTACTCACCCCCCAAAATCAAATAGACTGGAGGAGACTCGGGGGCACTGGAGAATGGCTGAGAGCCGGCAGCAAGTGCCAAGGTGGCCAGGGAGGGGAGGCCGGGAGGGGAGGCCGGGAGGGAGGCAGGTGCAGAGCTGCCTCTCCCAGTCAGACACAGGCCGGGGTTCTCTGGGGAGCGATGCCTGGCGCTGGTGGGTAGCGCTTACTCACAGATCTGTCAAAACTTGTCCGACTGGATCCTTAAATCGCGCCTGGCGAAGCCGACAAGGGAGGAGGAGGAGGAGGACTGCCAAGAACCGACCGGGTGCCCCTCCCTGCAAAATGGCTCCGTCACTCGGAAAACCACTTGGCAGTTTCTTAAGAAGTGAAATGCACACCTACCACTCAGCCCGAGGCCCGCCTAGGTGTTTACCCGGGAGGAGAGAAAGCATATGTCCACGGGGCGCAGCTGTCTCCCCAAGCGCTGCCGCAGGGAACCGCCAAATGCCCCCCACACACCCCACACCCTTCTGCACACTGGAATACGATGCAGCCATCAAAAGGAGACAAGAGGTGAGGGGTCCAGGACTCAGGATCTCAGAGCTATGAGGCTGAGCCAGAGGCCACAAATTCCAAAGTCCATGCTGCAGACCGGCAAAGGAGGTGCCCTGGGGCCTGGAAAGTCAGTGGTGGGGAGTGAGGGAACCTCCAGGTGGCGGAAAGTTCTGCTGGGGCGCCGGGGTGTGGCACAGGGGGAGGGGCAGAGGGGGAGGGGGAGGCCAGGGGCAGGCCGGGCTTTATCTGAGGCGCAGAAGGTTAGAGAGCCCCGACGCCCCCAGCTCGGCCCAGCGACATCTGACTGTAGACCTTTTTTTTTTTATTCAGACTTGGCTCCAAAACATCCCGGGTGACCTGACACCGACGTTCCAAGTAAAGCCCGGTCCACCCTCCCCGGCCCAGCTGAGTCCTGGCTCAGCCCCCGCGTCCGGGGCCAGGGACCCGGCTGGGGCCACCCCGGGAGGCCCCCTCGGCAAAGAAATCAGTGGGTGGTGGCGGGAGGGGAGGGGACGGAAAAGGAAGAGTGTCAGAGACGGCCGGGTGCGGGGACCACCCGGTCACCGTCCCACCGCCCACCGCAGCCCGGCTGGCCCTGGCGGGCTTCCCGTCCCCATCCTTCTTGAGCCCACAGTGGCCGGGGCTGACTTGCCACCCGTGTCCCCCGGCAGCTGGGCGCTCAGGGAAGTGCGGTCGCCGGCAGGGGCGGCGCAGGGTCTCCCGTGCTGCCTGTCGGTGGTCACGGCGACCCTGGGAGGCTGCGGTCTCCAGGGACAGAGACGGGCACAGGCAGGCGGGGGCCTACAGTAAGGGCGAGGGAGGGGCGCGGGTGTCACATGCCACCTGGGCCCTGCGCCCGGGTCAGCCCGAGGCTCGGGACTCCGGGCCTCAGCCTCGGGCGGGCGGAGAGCCCTGCAGCCGGCCAATGGGGACGCGGAGGGGCGCATTACCTCACCAGGCGGCGCGGGCATTGGCTGCAGGCTCTCGGTGGGCGGAGCTGGGAGCCGGTCGGGGACGGGAGGGGACTGCAGAGGCCAGCGGGGAGGGTCCCGAGACGGGGGAGGGTCCCGAGACGGAGGAGGGTAAAGAGCAGAGGGGAAGGGGGAGGGGACAGCGTGGGGAATCGCGACGTGGGCAGGGCCTCTAGAATGGTGTCCTCCGCTCCGTGTCCCCCCCACGTGGGTCCCCTGGCCCGGCCATCCCCAGGACGATCTTGGGGAGTGGGGTGGGGATCAGAATGGAAGCGACAGGCCCCCTCCCAGTCTAAATTAGGGGACCCACCTCCCAAGGGCTCGGTCATCAACCCGCCCTCCCTACGCAGTGTCCCAGGGCGGCACCGCCAGACGCCCCCACCGCAGCGCAAACAGCGCAGCTAGTGGAACTGTGGCCACCTGCCCAGCATCCCGAGGAGCAGGGACCCAGATGTCCCCGCAGCACGCAGCTGCAGGCTCCCTCTCAGCCTGTTCCCCCGTTTTCTGCTGTGTGGCTTGGGGTTCTCGGAAGTCCCCACACGCGGCTGCTGGAAGGTCCACTCCAGCAGGGGACAGTAACTAACTGAGCATTTACTGTGTGCGTGGCCTGTGCTGGAGCTGAGGACGCCGCCCTGACCACAGCCCGCTGGCTCAGCTTCCTGCGCCCTAAGCTCTGCTGGGGAACAGGTGGCTCCTTCCGGAAGATCCTTGTGTCTGTCAGAAAATAACAGCTGGGAGAGGCAGACAGGTGGGGAGGCAGTTGGAGCAACAATCAAGGAGAGCTCACCTGAGGAGGCTGTGAGATGTGGGAGTTCAAGACGAGTACACAACCCGTGCAAAGGCCCTGAGGCAGCACCAAGCCTGACGTGTGGGGGATACAGCAAGAAGCCTGCACGGCTGGACAGAGGGGATGAGGGGAGGGGAGAAGGGAGGGGACAGGACGGGTGGAGCTCTTCCCCCAGGGAGGACTTGAGCTTTTACTCCTGAGGACGGTGGGAGCCCTGGTGGCTGACGGAGGTACCCTCTGGTGGCTATAGGGAGGACAGGCTGCAGGGAGCAGGTGACAGCAGATCAAAGGTGGAGCCGCCGAAGGGGTGGGGTGGAGAAGAGGGGGGTCCTTTGGAGCTGACAGGTGTATTCCAGAAGGATCGTGTTGGGGGTCACTGGTTCTCGCCTGCGGTGGTGCCCACAGTGGGTGGCAGTGGTGTGGTGGGCCACCTTCTCCCCCTCCCTGCTCCCCGCCCCCAGGCCTCGAGGCTGTGCCCAGGGTGCATGAGGCCTGACCCAGCCCGTCCTGGCCAGTGCTCCCTGCCTCCGCCTGCCTGCAGGAGACCTTCCCACCCTCGTCTCCCCTGGAGGCTTGGTGGCCGGCCTCTTGCTCACCCTGGGACAGGAGGCGTTCTGAGTGAGGAAGAGGCCTGACATGAGCCCCCCCTGCCCCAGGTGGCCGTCTTTCCAACACCAACTGAACCGTGCCATCTGCTGGGGACCCTCATGGCTGCCTGTGCCCTCAGAAGACAGGACACTGACCCGCTTCCCGGCCGCCCTGCCCCTCCTCCGCCCTCCCTGCCTTCAGAGCCCCCGGGTTCTTGCCTCTAGGCCCAGCGCAGACACCCGCGGAGGCTAGTTAGGGAGGACCCCGGCCACGCAGGTGGCCCCTTGCCATCAGGCTCACTCGCCCCGGGGCTCCCAGGCGGGGAGCTGCCTGCAGGGTCTGGAGCTCCCGGCTCAGAACAGAGCAGCGTTCTCCCCGGAGCTGCCCCTGCGGCTGTCCCCAAGGGCACCATTAGTCCCTCGCGCTCTGCAGGCTGTGGCCACCCCCGCGCAGCCGGGCCCTTTTGAAGCGTGATTGACTAACAGCCATTAGATTAATGGCCAGGCGCTGGGCCTTCATCTCGCGGCATCTACACACTAAACGTTCCCGTGTAATTACAATTAGGGACACGGCGACGCTCCCGCCTCCAGGCCCTCCCCGGCCTCGCGGAGCCCCGCCTTCTCCCTTGCTTTCCCCTTCTCCCCCTCCCTCTTCCTCTTGCTGTGTGTGGGTCTCCCCCGTCTTTCTGGGTCTCCCCTAATTTCCACCTCCTTCTCTCTGCCCCTGTCCCCAGGTGCGGCTGGCGGAGGCGGGATGCAGGCCAGGCCCCGCCCAGGAGCCCGCGCCCCTCCCCCGGCCCCTTTCCGTCTCTCTTGGCCTCCAACCTCGACCCCCAGCTCTGGCCCTGTAGGTCTCCTGGCCACACTGGCCTCCCAGGACAGGGCCAGATGGGAAATGTGCCTGGGATCCAGGGAGGCCACCTGGGGATGCTGTGATATTCCCGTGAAGCCAGCGGTGACCTGCTGGGCCTGCCCAGGGGCGTCCCAGGCAGAACCCCCTTGGCCCTGAACCCTTTCTGTCCGAGGTCTGGAGATGCCCCCATTTTGGCCACCAGGCCCTTGTGAAGATGCGTGCCCTCCTAGGGGACCTGGCGCCTGTCGATGGGCCTTTGAGGGGGGCACACTCCCTCCCACAGATGGCAAAATGGAGGCTCGGGTGGACGTCCACCAAAGCCAGAGTGTGCGCCCGGCCCAGCCTCCAGGGGACAGCCCCCGCTGCTGGCCTCAGCATGGCCCCTTCTCTTTCCCAAGTCCTGTCCCCACCTGTGAAGGGGGACTGCACATTAAGCGGGTGCTGGGCGCTGTCCTGGGCGGGGCCAGGGTGGCCCTCTAGGGAGCAGCCAGGGGAGCTTTCTCCTGCCCTGAAGTCCAAGGCCAGATGGGGCTTCCAGGAGAGGGAGCAGGTTGGCCGTTATCTGCTTTGCTGTCCCGGCGCTGGGTTGGTCAGCTCTCCCTGGTGACAAGGGACGAGGCTGGAGGGGTCTCACAGAGGGTGTGGCTGCTGAGAATGAATGGAATTCTGTCCTTCGTCCAGAACCCTGACCTGCCAGGCCTTGCTGCCGGATCTGCTGCTTGGCGTTGGCCAGTCCGCCCAGGTCCTCCTGCCCTTGCCCCCCGGCCTCCTGACCTTTGGAAGCAGGGCCAAGCCGGGCGCCTCCCTTTTCTCTCCCCCCAGGGCCGGGCCAGGGGCTGCAGAGGAGCGTCAGTAAGGTGACCCAGGCGCCACACAGCAGCGCGTCACTCCCCCGTCGTGGTGGAGCCTTCTCTGCGCCCCAAGACTTGGGCCCAGACTCCCGGGGCAGTCCAGACCGGTGTCCACGGGTCCTCGGCGCTAGACCCAACCCTTGCCCCCATTTTACAGATGAACAGACTGAAGCCCAGAGAAGGTCCGGCACTTGGCCCCAGGTGGCGCAGCCACTGAGGGCAAAACTGGGATCCGGACCTCATAGGCGACCCCCGACCTTCCCACCCTGGGCTGGGACGTCAGGGGGAGCCCAGCCCTGTCCCCCTGCCTGTGGCTGCGGGGTGTGCGGACGCTGAAGGAGCACCGGCTGTCAGCAGCTCCTCCGGCCTCTGATAAATCGAGAGAATTAAAATCCACTTAGAGGGAGATCTCTAAATAGGCCTGGGCTGTGTTGCGCTCTCCTTCCCTTCCCCGCGTATTCCAGGAGGAGTCGAGTCGCCTTAATTGAATCTAAACGCAGGTGTCACAGCTGCACCTTGCAAGAGGACGCACGTGGCAGAGGCGCTGCGGGACGAAGCGGAGCGTCTGGATCCAGCGCTGCCTGGTCTTTGCACCGAGAAAACGACACGAATTTCCACTGGGGGCTCCCTGTGAGACACCTGAGGCCCGGCCATGAACGGAGGGGATTCAGAGAGGTCGGCCACGGGGTAGACCTCCGTGTCCAGGAATCCAGAAAATGGGCACATGAACCCAGGCGCCTGCACGGTCCTGGATCTCTATCCTGCTTCTCACCTCCGCCCCGCCCCGCCGCGCCAGCCCCGCCCCGCCGCGCCAGCCCCGCCCCGCCGCGCCAGCCCCGCCCCGCCGCACCAGGCCCCGCCCCGCGGCGCCAGCCCCGCCCCGCCGCGCCAGCCCCGCCCCGCCGCGCCAGCCCCGCCCCGCCGCGCCAGCCCCGCCCCGCGGCGCCAGCCCCGCCCCCCCGCGCCAGCCCCGCCCCGCAGCGCCAGGCCCCGCCCATGCGACTCTCCTTTTCCGTCCCTGGACCCACCTAGTCTAAGTCCCATTATTGCTCCAGCCAAAATCTTTTTCTTTCTTCAAGTTACAGACCTTTTTGTTTTTTAAAACGGGGCACGACATACATGAAACTCGCCGTCTCAACCCTTTTCAAGTGTGCCGTCGGTGACGTCTGGCCCGTTCACAGCGGGGTCGGCCACCCCTATTGGCCACACCCTCCTCCGCGACAGAAGCTCCCCGACTTAAGCACTAGCCCCCGCCCGCTGCAGCTCCGGGGCCACCTTCTCCTTTCAGTTCTCCGGATTGGCCGCCCAGGGACCTCACAGTGGGGACACAATCCCAGGCTGCTTTCCCCAGCACAAGGCCCTCCGCACAGCCAGGGGCAGCCGTCCCGGGCGGAATAACGTCCCATTGTCGGCTGGGCCACTCAGGTTGACCCACTCATCTGCACCTGCCACGGGGTAGCCCCAGGTTGGCTGTCGTGACGCTGTGGTGACCATGGGTGTCAGGGTATCTGGACCTTTGCTGGAATGTCACCATCCCCCGAATCCCTGTGTCTGAATCCCCGCTGTCAACCACGGCACACGCCTAGGAGTGCCGTCGGGTGCCTTTGATGATGCTGTGCAGGTGATAGTCTCTGTGGTGTGGGGAGCGACCCGGCCGGGTGCAGGCTGGGCAGTGCCCCCCGACCACACCCCAGCCCTTCTTATTTTTGAGACAGGGACCCATGAGCTGCCCTCCAACTGTGGTCTTCCTGCCTCAGCTTCCCGAGTATCGAGGACAAGGCCACGCCACCAAATAGCACTTGTCCCTGTTCCAGATCCTTCTACAGCTGCTTGGAGTCTGCAGGAGGCCTCCAACCCCCTCCACGGCCCTAAAGCACTACCACGTGCACCCCATCTCTCCTGCTTCTCACCCACCCGACTGCAGCCTCCACCTCTCCGAGCTCCTCGCCCCCTGGAAGCCCCATCCCCCAGGCTGAGTCAGGAAGCTCCTCTGGGCCCCAGAGCCCCTGAGTGTCCCCATCATGACTGTGATCTTGGTGACGTGTCTCCCTGGCGGGTCCCTACGCCCCGCCCCGTTCACGGCTCACACTCTGGCTGAACTTGGCCGGGGTCCTCTTTCTTCTCCTGCCCTTGAGACATGAGCCACGGCCATTTCCACACCCGCCCTTCCGTCTCATAGCGCATCTCAAACAGCATCTCAGGCTGTCGATTAGAAATGGATCCAATCACTGTGCCTGTTTGTCATCCCGCCCGCCTCTGAGACGGATGGCGGGCGGGGGTGCTATTAGGCCGGCAGAATTTTCTATATGTTCCAGGCGCTGGGCAGACTTGCTTCAGAAGCTATCTGGCCCGATCTCAAAATGAGAAAGTCATTAAACACACACGCACTCGCTCACACACACGCACTCGCTCACACACACACTGCAGGAGCATCTCGTTTCTGGAAAGAAAAAAAAAAAAAAAAAAAAACAGTGCAATTAATACACAACTGCTAGTGTCGCAGCCTGCGTCCTGCAGCCGGCGGGGGCCAGAGGCACCGAGTCCCCCGGCCGGCCATCCTCCCCGTGCTCTGCGGGGCCTGGCGGGGGCTGTCCCCCGGCCGGCCATCCTCCCCGTGCTCTGCGGGGCCTGGCGGGGGCTGTCCTCCGGCCGGCCATCCTCCCCGTGCTCTGCGGGGCCTGGCGGGGGTTGCCTTCGCAGGGTCCCACTGGGCCTGGGAGCTGCTCCTGGAGCGAGGAGCGGCTGGGGGCAGCGGGGGGCGGAAAGGGCCAGTGCGCCCTACGCTGCGGGCAGCTTTGGTGACCCTGGGAGAGGGCCCAGAGCACGCGCCTAGCGGTGCCTCCCGGGTGGGGTGGGCGTGGGGCGTCTGTCCACCGGCTGTCCGTCACTGGCCAGGCCTGGCTCCTGAGGGCCCCTTCCAGCTGCTCTGCCCCGCCCAGGAGCCCTGTGCTGGACATGGCCAGGGCAGCTTCAGCGGCCGAGGAGCTGCCTGAAGCCTCCATTTCTTGGACTCACCCAAAGACAGGACCCCCAGGCGCCAGGCTGCGCTGGGCCTGGGGTCAGCGCTCACAAGGCAGACCCGGCCTGGGCAGGGCCCCGGGACCAGCCAGCAGCCCCAGCGGGGGTCAGGCCTGCGGGGGGAGCTTGGGCAGCTCTGGTGTCTCTGGTGACCTCGCTCCTCACCCACCCGACGGCCCAGGGACCAGAACAAGGGGCGCAGGTCACCGTGAGGCCCATCCTGGACGGGCCTGGGCGGGAAGGTGGACCTGGGTGGACGTGAGCAGCAGGTGGATGATGATGGCTGGGTGCTGCCAGAGATGTGGCTGGTGGCCGGATGGAGCACAGATGGCCGCTCTTGCCAGGGTCATCAGACGGTGGCTGGCAGGGGGAGGGTGGGCCAGTAGTGGGTGCGGGTGTGGGAGGGTGCGGGTGGGTGGTGGGCAGATGGCCCGTCCCTCCCTGGTCACGCTGTGCTGCTCTGGCTGTGCTGTTGACAGCGAGCGCCTCTAAGTGGGGCCTTTGTCCCCGCTCGGCCCGCCCTTCAGGGAGGTGGACACACCTGGAGGCCAGGAGAAGGTTTCCCGTGGAGGGTGGATGGCGCAGCACCTGCGCCTGGCGGGCGGCTCACTTCTGTTCCGGGAGGAGGTCGGGTTGGGCCCCTCCTGGACCCTTGTCCTCCGCTGGGACCGCAGGCAAGTCCAGGGCAGGCCTCGTGGGCCTGCCTTGGCTCAGGAGTCAGGAACGGGCTTTTGTGGTCACTTCCCACCTGGTGAACAGCCTCCTTTGAAGTGATTCAGAACTTTACAAAGTGGGTGTGTGACAGGGACAGCCAGGACCCGGTGGCCGGGCAGCAGAGAGGCCTGGGAGGGCCCTGTGGCCTGGGGCAGGGCGCTCTCCCTCTCTGACCCTCCGTTTCCTGATGGGAAACGGCTTTCACAGGGCTCACGGCACCATCTGGCTCTGGGGGGCAGCGGACGGCACAGCGCGTGACCCGGCCAGAGGTGCCCCGTGTGCCTCGGAGGCGGAGCTGGGAAGAGGGGTGGGTTCTCCCAAGTGAGGGCCACCTCCCACCTGCAGGGAGGCTGGGGGGGTCTGTTGGAGGGAAGGTCTGGGGACCGTCACCCTGTCATTGTGTCTTCTCCAGGAAGGTCTGTGGGGCACACCTGGCGCAGGGGGCGGGAGGCACCGTCACCCTGCACAGAGCTTCCAGGACCGGCCGGGGCCTCGGGGTGAGCCAGGCTCCCACTCAGGCCAGCAGCCACAGCCCGGGGCCTGGGGGACACGGGAAGAACCTGTGTGTGTGACACGCGACCTTCCCGAGGTCCGGGCTCGTCCTGTGCCCCCCCCTCCAGCCAGGACTTGTGTTTTCCCTCGATGACATTTGGGATCTTTTAATAGTCGGCACATTAGCATACATTTGCATACCTTATGCTAATCAGGCTGTTTATTTTTGAAGAAGCACTTTGACGGGGGCTGCCTCCCAGGGACCTCTCCCGCCCAGCCCTCCCGAGCTGTCTACTTCCCGGGCCACGGCCAGGGCAGCGGACAGCGACCCCTTGCACACACTCGGTGCTGGACGGTGGGGCGGACCAACAGGAGGCGGGCGGACAGGAGCCAGGCGCGTCCTGTCCTGTCCTGCTCCCCTGGGCCACATCCCCGCTGCCACACGTGCCTCGGCCCCAGCGGTGGCCCTTGCTGCTTCTCCAGAACCTTCTGCCTGGGCCCCCACCGTCCACACTGGAGCTGCCCCATCGAGGTCCACCTGAGGTGGTGTCCTCCTCACCTCCTGGGCGGCCTCTGACCCGGAGGCGCCCAGCCCAGGACTCGCCCTCCCGGTGTCCCGTCTGCCTGGCCCTCCTGCCCCCCAGCAGACCTGCAGTCCACCTGGACAGGGGGCGCAGCCCTGGGTCCCCGAGAAGAACAACAGGACAGCACCTTAAGTTTCTCCTTCTCCCGCTGCTCCTCCGCCCCCTGCCCCGCTCTCGCGCTGCCCCCTGCCCTCACTCAGTGTGGTCCAGCCCCGGGCCTCTGTGCTGCAGCTCCCTCTGCCTGGACCGGCTTCCGGACCTGTTTGATTTCTAGCTGTGTCCCCAGTGCCTAAAACAGCACCCAGTGCACAGCGGGTCTCGACAGACACGTGGGTGCTCAGGGAATGAGGGTCGGCACGGCTGCCCTCCTTGGTACACCCGTGACCACCTGGTCCACCCGGAGGACGGCCTCGCCTCCCGGTGGTGGAGGATATTCCCAGGAGGAGCGAGGGCAGCTCTCCTCCGGTCTCTCCACGAGGCACGTGACTTCAAAACAAAACAGGAGCAGTACACAGTGGGCTCTGGAGCTCTGCTGTGTGACTTCAGGCGCCTGGCGTTCCCTCTCTGAACCCAGTTTCTCCTGGGCGCCTGCCTGGTCTTAGCTGCACCCCGAAGAGTCCTCCTCCAGACTCAGCTCCGCGCAGTCGGGGGCAGTGGTGTTTGCGACGCATGAAGTTTAAACATTTTCAATAAAGAAAACAAGTCCTGCCGACGCGCTCCCTGATTCACAGTGATTGCCAACCAGCGGCCGTTGATCTCGTTGTCCGGGAGCGGGCGGCGGGGCCTCTGCAGGCCGGGCCGGGTGGGGGCCGCCTGGGTTGGGCAGCTTGTGCTCCGTCACCGGGGAGGCGGCTGGGGCCGTCAGGGGGGAGAATAAATATCACCCCAGAAGCTCCGAAATCGCTGGTTTTATCACCGAGAATTGTCCCTGTGCTATTTACTTTCAATTTAGATTTTCGGGAAAGTGGCTCTGGGCACACTTTATGCATGAAGGAGAGTGACTGGAATTGAAACGGCCTCTGTGGCCACCCAGGGCCAGGAGCACAGCCTGGGTCCAGGGGGTTCCCAGCACCCACGGGCCACACCCACGCGGCGGGAGGGACGGCTGCAGCTTGTCCCTGCCCTGGTGCTGGGGACAGGGCTTCGGGGCCGCAGCCTCTTTTCCCTACTGGTGGCTGCAGGGCCTCTGCCCTGGGGGTTGCTCACTGCTGGGGACTGAGGCTCAGGTGGCCCCCGACCCTCCCAGCAGGGCCTTCCCGCCCACCCTCACTCCGGAACCTCACTGGCTCCCTGGGGTCCCCCAGTGACATGACCTGGGCTGTCCTCCCCCTCGGAGGAGCCGTCTGATGGCCCTGGGCCGCCTGCCCAGGTGGAGGCCTGAGCCTCTAGAAGAGACCAGCTCCACGGCCTCGCACTGCCTGAGAGGAGGACCCGCGGGAGGAACATCTGGGACTTCACTGGAATCAACACAGTGACGGTGTGGCAGAGGACAGGGACAACACGTGCCATCAGCGTGCCACAGGGACATGGGGACAGGCAGGGCTCCGGAACCCAGCGAGCAGGCGGATGGAGGCTTCTCTGAAGGGGAGGTGCAGGCGGTAGGAAAAGGGGCCACTTCCCGGGCACCAGGGACAGTCCCTAGGGCATCACCACACAGCCTGCAGGCAGCACTCACGGCAAGTGCCGGCGGGCGGAGAGAAGCCTCCAGCCCTGCAGTGAGAGAGTGAGAGAGTGAGAGAGAGAGAGAGAGAGAGGAGAGAGAGAGAGAGAGAATTTTAATATTTATTTTTAGTTCTCGGCGGACACAACATCTTTGTTGGTATGTGGTGCTGAGGATCGAACCCGGGCCACTCGCATGCCAGGCGAGCGCGCTACCGCTTGAGCCACATCCCCAGCCCCCGGAAGATTCGGTTTTGCTTGCTGTTTTATAAAAGCAAACACGCACTGGCCAAGGACCCGGCGCCTGCATCAGGGGACACCTCAGGGAGGCCAAGACCTCGCCACCCGCAGGCCTGACGTGACGAGCAGCACCGTCCAAAGAGTCCAGCCCTGGGAACAACCCAGTGTCCTGCCATGGGTGGTGGCAGTTGAGCTGATGGTGGAATACTACTCAACCAAGAAAACGGAGGAGGCTCCAAGAGGCCCCATGGCAGGCAGCCTGGTGAAGGCACGGAGGCCTGTCTGTCCTCGTCCTCTTCTGAACCGCTCACTGAGGTCTTCACCGATGTGTCACCCGGCTAACGCACACAGGTCCATGGCTTGTGGCCTCTTCCAGGAGCCGGTGGCCAAGAGAACCTAGGAGGGCCCCAACCCTCTCCAGCCCCGTCCCATCTCTAACTCCCCTGTCCTGGACTCTCCCGTCACTAGGTCACACCCTGTGGCCTTGGGTGTCTGTCACTGAGCACGAGGTCCCCAGGTCCACCCATGCTGTAGCTGTCACCTCACTCCTGCCCTGGCCAAGGGACACCACAGGTGTGTGGCCACATTCTTGTGGATGGATGTTCCTGACGGCTTCAGTGACAGAATCACATTGGAGAACAGCCCGGTGCCCGTCACCGAGGGCCCGGCTCGCGCCTGTGCACACAGGGCGCCCGGCTGGTGACCAGGGGCTGGCAGGGAGGAGCCTGCAGCCGGCACGAGAGGGGCGGACCCCGGCGCACAGGCAGCGGGTCCAGGTGTGAGTCCCCGGAGACGGAGGTGCATTGGTGGTTCAGGGGGCTGCAGAACCGGGCCGGGGTCCCTGTTCACTGGTATGTGACTCCCTGGGGCTGGTGGAGTGCGGAGTAGCTGGTGGCTGCAGATTCGTTGCACTAAAGAGCACTGAACTGTGCACTTTAAATGGGTGAATTGTTGGTATGTGAATTTTATCTCAATAAAGCTCATTAAAAATTCATAGAACTCTGCACTTCCCCAAAATCATTTTTACTGTATGTTAATTTTAAACTAAACTAAAATTTAAATGATGTGGCCTCAAGACTCTGAAGAGTGTGGCCCCATCTCTCTGCTCTCACTCCCTTCATCTTCTCTTGCTCCCTCTGCTTCAGATTCATTCCCGCCCCAGGGCCTTTGCACCTGCCGTTCCCTCCAGCTATCCAGAGGCCCTGCTTATGGGCTGGGGATGGAGCTCAGCTGGTAGAGAGCCTGCACCAGGCCCTGGGTTCGATCCCCAGCAGCGTACACACACACACACACACACACACACACACACACACACACACGCACAGTGGCTTGCTCTGTGATTTGCATAATCTCTGATCCCCCACCAGGGCCGGCCTCCTGGCTCCAGCGTCAGTCATGGTTTGTTCTCTTGGTATCTGAAAGTGGTCCTTACAAACAGTCTGGGGACCAAGCCGGGAAAGTTCTAGAGACAGAAAGGGGCCGCTGCTCTGCAGGCCACGGCTGGGAAGGGGCGTGACTGTGATGGCCCCGGCTGTTTTCCTGGGGTGATGCGGAGCTCTGAAGGGGCGCAGAAGGGTGTCGCAGGACGGGCAGATCCTTGGGAACCCGGTGGGGCTGGGAGTTAATCTAAAGCAATAAGGGCGCGGAGGGGAGGGGTGGCGGGGGGCGGAGGAGCGGCGGGGGGACAACAGAGACAGCTGCGGCCACGCCCTCCCCCACCCAACCACTCAGGGCGTCTGGCAGCCTCAGCGCGACTCAGGTGGCCTCTCCCCTGCCCGGCCCGCGGGCGCCCTCCTGGGAGAGGTCCGCCTGATGCGGAGGTGGCAGAGGCCACCCCGGCTCCGGGCCCTGCCTTCACGGTGTCCAACAGCCTCAAAGGCAAACGCTCTGGGCTGGGGATGTGGCTCAAGCGGTAGCGCGCTCGCCTGGCATGCGTGCGGCCCGGGTTCGATCCTCAGCACCACATACCAACAAAGATGTTGTGTCCGCCGAGAACTAAAAATAAATATTAAAAATTCTCTCTCTCTCTCTCTCTCTCTCTCTCTCTCTCTCTCTTTTAAAAAAAAAAAGGCAAACGCTCATCACGATTATCATGACATATCAGGATGACTCCCAGGGTGAGCTCTCCACCTCCCTCACGCCAGGGGCTCCGGGCCAATGAGGTCTTTTAGGTGCGGAGCAGGCAGCGGCCCCCAAGAGGGTGTCAGTCACACCCCTGGACAGCCGGGACACTGAGGCTCTGGCCATCGGGCCTCGGGGCACTGCTGCCTTCGCGTGGCCAGTGTGCGGGCGGCCGAGGGCCTGCGTCCGGCCTTGTCCCCCGTGGCCTGTGGCTGGGGAGGCTGGGCCCTCGGCAGGCAGAGGGAGTGCTGGGAGCTCTCAGAGGGGGAGACGGGGACAGATGGGGACAGACACACAGACAGGCAGACAGAGGTAGGAAGACTGAGGCAGAGACAGCCGCGTGCACGTGGGGACAGTGGATTCAGCACGGGGCTGGTTGTCACCCCAACAACCCACGGCTCCCGAATTCTCATGAGAGTGGAGAGAACTCTGGGCCAGTGGGTTTGGGAGGCCAGGCCTCTGCGCAGGAGAGGCTCCTGCCCACAGAGGCCGCTGGAGGTGGGAGGTGGACATGCAAAGTCCCCATGGCAGCCACAGTTCTGCAGCCCGGACAGACCTGCAGCCCAGGAGCCGCAGGGCCTTCAGCACCACGGACAGCGCCCGGGCTCCCGACCTGCAGCCCAGGAGCTGCAGCGCCTTCAGCACCACGGACAGCGCCTGCGCTCCAGACCTGCCACTGCAGGCTCCCGTTGGGGGTGGCCCTGAGGCTCAGGGCTGGGAGGGCACGAGGGTCCCAGGCAGCCGGAGGGTCACTGAGCACTTACTGCCGGGTTGGCTGGGGCCGCTCCCTGGCTGACAGGCTTCCCTCACCCGAGCAGGCCAGGCAAGGGCCAGTGCTGTAAGAGTGACAACTGGGGAGGGACTTCAGCTGGGGGATCACAGGTCTTTCTTGGGAGGTGACATTTGAACTGAAACTAAAGAAAATGGGGGCGCAGGGCAATGGGGTGTGCTCCAGGCAAGGGGCATCAAGACCCTGACATCAGGCCAAACTCCATGAAGTAAAGGAACATAAAGCAGGTTTGTGGGAGTCCCCCAAAAAGTGCGTCTTGGGATGATCTACTTTGGGGGTGTTCAAGAGGAAAGCGTCCACCCTGGGTCACACAGGACGCCTCAAGTCGTGTTGACAGCACAGATGGAAGTCTCTGGGCATCCGCGGTTCAGGTTCTGACCACGCCATTCCCACTGTGCGACCTCAGGCCCGTGGCATGGTCAGCTGCTGCTGTGTAACAAGTCACCCCAAACAAGGGGTTGGAACCACTGGTGTCCCTGCCTCTGTGCACCAGGCATGCGGCAGGCTGGGGGACTGGCCAGGGATGAAGTCTCCCTGAAGGCTGGGCGCGCAGGATCTGCTCCCATGCTCCCATGGCGGCCAGCGGCATTCTGTCCCTCGCCGCCTGTGGCTGGGGCCGCCTCAGGTCCTTGCCCGAGAGTCCCCCGGCCATGGCAGCTTGCTTCCTCCAGGTGGCAAGGATGGAAAGTCACGGCTCAGTGAGAGGAAGTCACGGTCTTTGGGACACTAATCATGGAAGTGACATCTCATTGCTGCTCCTGTGTTCCGCTCCTCAGAGCAAGGAGCGTGACTCCGAGGGCAGGAGGGCAGGGGCTGGGTTGGCCAGGACCGCGAGGCTGCCTGCCCGGGGCCCTCTCTGAGCCTCAGGCTCCTCCTCTGTGAGTCTCTTCCTTGCAGGGGCATGGAGAGGGTGCTGGGCACGAGGGTCTGTTGGCCCTTCTCCCTCCTGAGGCACGTGGTGGGGTTCTGCTGCCGAACCGGCCCCCTGTGTCCTCCTGCCGTCGCAGGGCAGGCTGCCCAGCAGACAGCGAGCTTGGCAAAGCAGTGGCCCACGACCCAGCGTGGTGCCTGTGAACCCCTGGCCCCCGCGGGCCCTCGCAGCGTGGGACAGCACCTGGAGCAGGGACGTGTGGCAGGGTGGCGCCCCTGAGGGCTGCCGGGTGGGATGGGTCAGGCAGGCCCGCCCCTGCGGCTGGTCAGCAGCTGTCCCCTGCTCACGGGGCAGTGTCCTGGGGGCAGGCACGCTGCACCCGAGACTCCCCTTTACGAAGACCCTCGCAGGTGGATGAGGGCCTCGCCCTGCCCCACTATGACCTCCTCCGAGCTAAGAGCAGGGCCAGTGACCCTGGATCCGACCAGGCCACAGTCCAGGTACCGAGGACGAGGACTTCAGCATGAGTCTGGGGGGGACATGATTCAGCCCGTAGCACAGCGAGGGACCTGTCTCTGTGTCTGTCCGTCTGTCTGCTCTCTCCCTGGCTCCATCTCCTCCAGGCCCCTTCCTGCCACGGCCACGGGGACTCTGCGTGTCCCCCTCCCACGGAAACCCCGGCTCTTCACAGGACAGGCCCTTGGGCTCAGACGGCGCCTCCTCCACCTCCTGGCTGTCCCCAGACACACCCAGCACTTCCTGCCCCGCCAGCTCCCTGTGCCAGGGACACCCGGCTCCACGCCTCCCTCTGTCTTAGGTCTCAGCTCAGATGCCGCGTGGCTGCTGCAGAGTCCCTCCCGGCCCCCAGAGCCCTCCCCTGTTTGGTCCCACTGCATGTCCCCCCCAGCTGACCCCCTGGCAGTGGCTGTGGCTGCTCCCCGGCAGAGGCCACCTGTCCCGCCAGGACAGGGTCTTCATGGGCTTTGGTCTCTCTGTGTCCCCAGCTCCCAGCCAGGCCAGCACACAGCTGTGGCCTCGACGCTCCTGTGACCCTCCGGGATGGTGGGGTCGCTGGACCTGGGCTTGGTGAGGCGAGGTCACTGAGTGCCAGCATCAGGAAGGGGACTCTAGTCCCTCACCCGCTGTCTTCAGACAGTGTCCCCGGCCAGGACAGGAGGTGGCAGACCCCACCTCCTGTCCCCCTCCCTGGAGGCCCTCGTCGCTGGAGGCAGGCGCCCCGGCTTGGCCAGCTCCGAGGGTCGGAGGAGGAAGGCTCTTGAGGCCCAGGAGGCCCTCCCTGCCCCGCACCCCCCAGTCCTCCAGGCTCCCCGCCCCTGCGGAGGCCCCTGACCAGGAGGAGAGCTTGTGCTGGGGATCTGAGCCGATCTGGTCCTGTGTGCAGTTAGAGAGCGAGTGGGAGTGAGAGGCCACCGATAAGGACCTGCTGACAGGGAGTGCTTGGGGACAGTCCCCTCCCTCCTTCCGGCCTCCTTCCCAGGGTTTACTGAGCACCTAGTGTGCGCCCAGCCAGCCCGGGGCGGGCAGTCTGTCCCCAGCCAGGCCTCCAAGACACCCAGGCAGGACGGAGCTTCAGGGTGGCCGGCGGATGGGGCAGACCCCACCCTCCTGTGCCCCTCCCTGGAGTTGGCGCCCCTCCTCCCGCGTGGGAGGCGAGTGACTTCATCTGGCCCCCAAGGCTGTCACTCAGCCGGAGTCAGACCGACAACACGGTTACCATGGAGACGATGCTCCCCCAGGAGGGCCAGCCAGGGAGCCGGAAACTGTGAACCGCACAAAGTGACCCGGCCAGGGCACCCGGAGTGGCGCCGTGACGCCCCCGCGCAGACGTGGCTCCACCGCTCACCCCGCAGCGCAATGCGCCCCGTGCCCAGTCCTGCGCCCCACCCACCGGCACGTCCACCGAGGCCAAGCGCAGGCCACAAACTTCCCAGGCCCCTCAGGGCTCCCAGACCAGAGGGCGGCCAGGGGCCGGTCTCCGGTGACCTGGAGGAAACCAGGGGCTGGCGGGGAGATGAGCAAGCCAGGGTGGGAGGGCCAGGAGGGCGGGGCGGGGCGGGGCCCCACAGCAGCGCCTGGGCTGCAGCTGGGGACACTGAGGCCCTGCCTCACCTGTCAACCTCTGTGAACAGGAGAAGCCAGCCTCGGGCAGCTCTGGGGGACAGCGCTCCAGGCAGAGGGCGCGCCTGTGCAAAGGGCCTGGGGCCGGAGGAGCCTGGTGAGTGGAGGCTCAGCCAGAGCCGGTGTGGCCGGGCAGAGGGGAGGGGAGAGAGGAGGAAGGGGGCGGCAGGCGCTGCAGGACTTTTGGGGCCACAGGGAGGACTTGGGCTTTGACCTCAAGGGAAGTGGGAGCCCTGGAGGGTGAGGACAGAGGAGGGGCCTGAGTCAGGGGCTCACAGGCGCGACCCCCCCCCAGGGAGGACAGAGGCACCTGCTGGCCAGGAGGGCAGGTGTCGGCCATGCACTGGCCATGGTCAGCTGGAGCCTGCCCACGGAGGACGCGGAGTTTGCTGTAAAGGTCATTTTATTTCTTAGCAAGTGCACACCAGGAGGGGTCAGGGTCACCCGTGGGGCAGGTCATTTCTAGGAACTTAGCCCTAAAATGGGGTTGAGACAGTCCTGGGCCAGCCCTGGGGTTGGAGCCACCTGGGGACACGTGGGACGTGGGAAGTGCTGTGCTGCATCAGGACGTGGGACAGAGGTGGCGGGGGCCGGCGTACCCCACAGGCTGACGGTGGAGACTCTCAGGGAGGGCGAGTCACCCCCGGAACCACAGCTTGTCACGGTGAGCGGACTGCTTAGGCAGGGCTGCTTTCCCCAGGCCGGGTGCCGCGAGGTGACAGGTATTGGCTCCTGCCCAGGTGACCCTATGGTGGCTAGTGGGAAGTCACCTCCCTGGGTCCTGCTGATGGGTTAGGGGTGGCCATGTGACCTGAGGCTAGCCAATCAGAACCAACGGGGGGGCTGGCGGGAACCAGGAGACCAGAGGGTCCCCTGGGAAGACGGAAATCAGCCTGAACTTGGGAGTGTCCTCTGCGAAGGGGGCAGGGGAGGCCACCCAGAAGGAGTCCAGGAGAGAAGGTGACAGAAAGGGCTCCCACCACACGACCTCAGCGCCTGGATCCAGCTACGCCTGGACCCCAGGGTCAGCGATCGCCACGACCCATCTGTGTCATTGGTGTGAGGCTCACACCAGGGCGTTTTCCACTATTCACCATCCAAACGGAGCCACAGAGCGGGCGCTTCCTGCCACCAGGGTCTGTGAACTCTGCTGTCCTTAGAGTCCCCAAGGCCCCCTCCCCCTCCTGTGCTGGGACGGGAGCCCCGGGGTGCTGTGCCCCGAGCCACCGCAGGCCTCTGTTGTTCTGAGACGGGGTGCGCCCAGCTGGCGGCCGGCTGGACTGCGGTCACCTGGCTGCTGTCGGAGCCTGGGTTCAAGTCTGGACGCGGGTGGGTGGCCTCGGGAACGGGAGTGGGCCTGAGGGGGCAGAGCCGGGTGCCACCCGCGCCTGCTCCTGTCCTCAGAGGGCGTGGGGCTTGGGGCCAAGCCGGGTGCCCACCTCAGGGCCGACCCCTGCTGCCCTCGGTCGCTGCTGCTCCTGGAATCGCCTCCTCCCTGCAGTGCCAGGCGGCCTCCTCCCCTGGGACACTCTGCAGGACGCTTTCCAGTCTCAGGGTCCCCCCTCCGGGCCTGGACGCCTCTCCCTCCTCAAGCCACATCCCCTTCCTGGGTCTGGATTCTCCTGGGGGACAAAGTGGGGACTTGGGGGCAGGGCGCACAGGTTAGGACCCATCCATGGGGTGGCAGGGCGACCCTTCCTCCCTCACGTCTCTTTGGAGTGACGCGCGGGCCGGCCTTGGACGGGGACAGGGCGGCCTTCGGGTCCACAGGGAGCAGAGCCACGCACATCGTGGGGGCCGACTGTTAGACGGCGGAGCAGGTGGGTCCCTGACGCAGCCACTCGGTGGCCCTGACGCCCGGGAAGCGTGGCCTTCCGCCAGGCCCCCCACTGTACAGAGGGCCACCGGCAGAGGATGACAGGTGTCGCGGGGCCTCAATGTCCCCATCTGCAGCCAGCGCTGGGCTGGGCAGCGTCTCCCCCGCAGCTGGGCCCGCTCCTGCAGCTGCTCCGTTGCCATGGCTACCGAGCAAGCATCGCCCAGCCCCCACCTCGGACCAGGCCCTTCCAGGGCCCAGCTCCTCAGTGTCATGGAAACGGTTTCCAGGCGCCCAGACGCTTCCCCATTAGCTGAGCTGGGCCCAGGCCAAGGGCAGCCCCGGGGTCACTTCTAGGGGCCAGAGCTGGGTTTCTTCAAGGTCCCCACCAGCCCACAGTGGCTGTCTGGAACCTGATCTTGATTTTAACTCGTCCCACCCCCCACCCCAGAAGCCAGGGCCACCAAGTCACCCGGCAGGGGCAGGGCTGCCTGCTCTCCGCGGGGGCACGTCTCAGGGGACCTCAGCTGCTTCCCCAAACTCCAGAAGTCCCCAGTGTGAACAGAGGTGACCATGACAGCCTTGCTCCACAAAGATGGCACTGAGAGGAGCCTCCAGGCAGCCCCTCCCCCTTCTAGAACCTTCTCCCGGGAGCAGAGGATCCCAGAAGGAGCTGCGGACCCCCAGGTTCCAGAACCTTCCACTCAGGAGTGAAGGACTGAGCCCTGGGGACAGAAAAAATAGAATTGATGACAGTGACCATGGCCAGCAGGGGTTCCAGGTAGCGGATACCGCCTCAGGCGAAACTGGCGGTCAGCACGTCCCCTTTGGCAAGAAGCCCCGGGCCACCCCATTCCAGAGATGGGAAGGGGAGCCCAGGGCACAGGTGACACAGAAGGAAGTGAGTGGCAGGCAGGGACTCCGGCTCCGGCTCCGTGGCACCAGGTCTGACCACCAGGCTCTTCTGTGCCACGGACATGGAGCGTCCCCTCCTGGGCGTCTGCACGTGGCCTCGGGACAGGGGCTGGGATGAGGGGATGTGGCGGGGAGTGGCCTGCTCTCGGGCTCTCAGCCCTCCACCTCCTCTCCAGGGACCCGCAGGCCTGGGGCACACCCAGGGCAGGACCATCCCCGCGACTGCAGTGGCTACCAGACAGGCAGACGCTGCAGCCCACCCCGGCCAGGACATTCTGGAAGGAGGCTTGGGTCCAGGGGCCTGAGAAGGAACAGTGGATTCAGGGGACGAGGTGTCTGTTCAGCTCTGCTAAACCCAGGGGCCCCAGCAGGTGCGGGGACAGCTGGGCCCAGGCAGAAATTTCAGGTAAAGGAGAGAAGGGTTCCGGGCCAATGGCACAGCCGTTCAAAGGCCCTGAGGCAGGAGCCTAGCGTGTTGGAGGCTGGAGCAGAGGGGCGGGGCAAAGAGGGAGGAGGGAGGCAGGGAGGACATGGAGGATGACCATGCAAGGGAAATCAGGAGGCTTCCGGAAGGAGGCGACATGTGAGCAGAGGCCTGGGGAGATCTGGGTACGGAGCCCTCCAAGCAGAGGTTGTCCAAATGCCCTGGGGCTTGGCGGCGTCTGCTCTAGCAGAGGAGGCAGGGCAGGCAGGTAGGGGTGGCGCTGTTCTGGCCCAGGCAGGTGAAGAGCAGCTGGCCAGGCAGCCGTCAGGTGGCCGATGGGCCAAGAGCTCGAGTCTGGGTAGGACGTAGGGTAGGACGCAGAGTTAAGGCCCCGGGGCCTCCATGATGGAGGGAGGGCGAGGTCAGCTCCAGCCTCTCCCTCCCTGTCCTGAGAGGTCCCCTGGGAGGCTGGCGGAGGGTGCCTGGGCCACCAGCCGCGCAGGACGGCGGCACGGGCTCCCACCAGCTGCTGGCAGCACGCAGCCAGCTGT